>NC_136067.1:1974478780-1975678780 GCF_964261635.1 Lissotriton helveticus
ACTACCTACTGGCGACCGCCAGTAGGTAATATATATATATATATATATATATTCACTGAAAAAACCATAGGTTATAGACCATATATAGTTAGGAATTAGCATTTAAAAAACCTTATTTTACTCACACAAAACCATTGAAATTCCATATATAGTTAGTTGCACTAACTATATATCGCGCACCCGCAATCCACTGCTGATCATGTCACATATTACATCATTCATGACATGGTCAGTGACATCACTGATGACATCACTGATGACATCTCAAATGACATCACTGATGACATCACTGATGACATCTCATTTGACATCATTCTTGTGCTAATACGATAAACCTCTTCAGACTCTAATATAACCTTAGATACACTCAGTGTATACAGACACTCACACACTGCCACTCATCCATGGAGTTACTCACACACCCAGTCAGTCATGCAAAGAAACAATCTCACCTCCATTTCTTCAACTATACAGTTAAACACACCTTACTTATTGAAACATATACTAACACATATTTACTCTCTTATACAATCCCTGATACAAGTTCACAATGATCGATACAACTACTCACTCATTCAGTGGCTCTCATGCACAGTTATTTATATATGCCAACTCTCACATGTACTGTGTTTTACATATGTACTTACTATGACATGTAGCATTGAGATATCCATTCACTCATCAATACACTCATGCACACAGTCAACTGCCCATGTAGCTGTTTCCACATGCACACTTGAACTCATACACCTAGTGAATAAACTGCTCACACATCTATGCATAGAGTCACACACCTTCCAGCCACCCCTACACAAACTCAATCTCCCATAGAAATACTTGGGCAACCAATTAATAACACATATAGCCTCTCGTATAGCTAATGATCAACACATGCAGCAGTTTACAGAACAACAGACATAATGATGCACAAATTAAGACAGTTTAGTCACTAACCCATGCATTCAGTGAGACACATTTAATCACTCACTCATACAGTCAGTCACGCACCTACTAAATCCTTCATCCAGACACTTATACATCCACTCATTCTTCAATATGTAAAACATATTTAAACTTTACAAAAACACACAGACACTAGATGATGTCATCAGTGATGTCATGTGAGATGTCATCAGTGATGTCATTTGAGATGTCATCAGTGATGTCATCAGTGATGTCACTGACCATGTCATGAATGATGTAATATGTGACATGATCAGCAGTGGATTGCGGGTGCGCGATATATAGTTAGTGCAACTAACTATATATGGAATTTCAATGGTTTTGTGTGAGTAAAATAAGGTTTTTTAAATGCTAATTCCTAACTATATATGGTCTATAACCTATGGTTTTTTCAGTGAATTTTCAAGGTTTTGTAAATGCTAATTCCTAACTATATATGGTCTATAACCTATGGTTTTTTCAGTGAATTTCAATGGTTTTTTAATAGCAAATATCATAAGCTGTCGAATGTCAAGTACGTGGTAAGTGAAAACATTTTCGTGTTTATGCACACTGATCTGCTTTGAATGGTGCCCCCCCCCCCTCATTTCTATTAGGAGTACTCTCTCTTTGCAGATAGTGAAAGGTAGTTAACGCAGGTCTTTGCCCCCATTGTAATCCGTCGTGCCTGCTTCTCTCTCCATTTGATTGATTGTTATCCAAGTATTTACTGTTTTAGAATTAGTTCTCTTTGGTTCATTCTCTATTTACAAACAAACACAGAGTCGCAATACTCTGTTTAGTCTTTGCAGATAACGAAAAATCGTGTAAAAAAAAAAGAAAAGGAATCGAGCAAAATCAGTAGGCCACTAATGGGATCTCTTTTTGACCTCGCTAAAATAGAAACATTAGGAACAACCCCTCATGACAAATACAAAACTAGTGAGATGAACTGAACTCCACACAATGATGGCTGCAAAACAGCTCGGCTCCGCCACCCACCCCGCCCAAAATAACGATAAAGAACGGCTGCCATGATTGGTTGCGGAATGACCACGACGGAGCTACGAAATGGTGCTGCTCTCATGCTAACCCCAGCTTCAGTCTGAAACATCCAGAAACACTGTAGACTACCAATTCGATCAGTTCCGGTAGCGCCCCAATGTAACCCGGTAGAGAAGAACTAGCTCTCCCCTCTTTGACTGATGGTTCTTGTTGCCTGTCCCTTCTGTTGTCATTTAACAGAACTATTTAGCCTGCTGAAAGGGGTTGTGTTCCGACCGCTGGTTGGTGGAGACATTTTGACTATATTCTGTACATGCGTTGTCGCGTAATGCGTCATATGACGCGCCGCGTTAGCGCATCCGGAAGTTATCCGGGGCGCGCAGCGCGTAACGTAAGCATAACAAGTCATGTGACTTGTTAATAAAACTTTTCATTGGTTCATTTTACTTTTCTTATTGTAATGATGAAAGGCTTGGTCATATGACCTAAAAATTACGCTTTTCATTACTTCCGAACATTATTTTTTCTTAAATATATGTTATAATGTTCCAGGCTAATGTACTTTCCCGGAAATTTTACAACTGTCCTGCAAGTAAAATATATTCTTTTTTCGAGAAAAAGAGCGTTTCTTCGTCCCATGACGGAGCCGTTGAGCAAAAGAGGGTCGACCTGCTGTCTTAGTCGCCGATACGCCTGAATATGAGATTCTTATCGATCACTTTATGTTGCAGGAATAGAAAACACAACAGCCCTTGACCATTTATCTTTACTGCGTTCCTTCGTATTATACCTTTTACCCTTCATGTAATTGGTCTGCTTTATTTCACTTGCCTTTTAATGATTCTAAAACAGTCACTATTATTAAAAACTTTACCAATGTATATACTACTACCATGTTTTCTTTTAAAAACCTTTATTGTGAAAATGTCATTATACAAATACGAGCCTATAACCACGTGGGCCTGCCACAGAGCAAACTGTAATCGTATATGATGAATAGACATTTACACTGTAGAGGAACGTAACGGGCGGGCCATTAGGTTGCAAGAACTAAGGTGTCTAACAGTTACGGAATCGGTGGACGTACATTTTATAATTAAAATACGACAGGGCCAGTTACAATAAAATTATCTAGATATACATTTGCGGGCAAGTACCATGGGTGACGTTAATTCGAACTTTCAACAGTACAGTAATCAATAACACATCAGAACTTAATATCAATAGGGATGTCGAAATATTCAATCAATTCTCGTCCCCGCCCGCCATGTGCTTCAAAACTGCATACGTATCTCGTGATTTCAAGGTTCTGCAACCAGTACACAACAAGGAGTTACGAGTCCCATTTATTCCGGCGCCATTTTGGGCGAGGACGGGCAGGTCCAGGATATAGTCAAAATGTCTCTACCAACCATCGACTATGATGATGTTCATATGCTGTATTTATTAGAGTAACACTCATCTGTCCACATGAAATTAATTTGCCACAATCTAAACATGTCATTTTAATCTTTCCAAAGTTCTTCTAAATATTTGGGACCGTTTCCCTTGCCTCTGAAGCTCTCAGTGCCACTTCTTTGATGAATGTACTAGCAGGTCAGGGGTTCTCCTCCAAATCTCTCTTTTATGCAGCACTATAATTAGGCTGTGGGGTTTTAGGTTTAAACCTATAATAACTGATAAAACCCCACTGAAAGAAAAATAGCCCTCACCGGTAAAAACATATAAACACTGAAAAAACACCTGCACAACCTCAAACTAAATGCCATTCAAAGAAAGGAAAAAGAAAGTGAAAGAGTCATTTTGTTCTTACTGAAGGGGTCAATAAAATGTAACTTTGTTATACAAGCTAGCAGTAAGAAAGACTGGCTAACATTTTTCTGCTTGAGTTTGTTCTTTAGGGATGCCACTAAAATATTGTTTCTTCTTCCTTTTACTTTTTTCAGTTTTATGGCCTTTGGTCTAAAGATGCAGGGTTTAGTTTCATGTTTTAGGTTTAGTTTAATTATTTTATAAACTGTAGGGAATCAGGACATATCAAACTCACATTTGATATTTTGGCTGCATTATATTCTTTCACGGATAGGTAAAATGGCTAGTTTCATAAAAATATGCCCACAGAGAATGGGTAAAACCCTTAATACATCAGACCATAGTTTCTAGTAGGTCAGTATTGATAGTAGGTGAATTGCCAACACCTCAGGTTTTAAACTTTAAATGCAAGGTATAGTGACAAGTATATATATCACCAAGCATCTGGGATAGTGGTTATGCTCTGCAAAAAAGGTTCTTTCCAAGTTCAACACAGATTGGAGTGACATTGTTTGTATTTGTAGTGATTCAGCCACGTATATAAAAAATGTGTGTGATGACCTGTCAAAATTTATACCCGAGCTGAAGTGATTCCCTGTAGGAGATCCTTGCCACTTGTTAGATGGTATGCTGAAAGCATCTTTACAATCTTCAGAGTTAATGAGGGATGCTATTGACTTTTTAGTCCATTCTGGTGCACTGTTTTCTTATGCCCAGGAACTAAAACACAAATATTTATCATTTCGTGCTTTATGTGGCATCAAAGAAAGAGTCATCCAAACTGTGCCCCTTAGCTGGCGGTTTTCAGCCCAAGGGGCTATGAATGCTGAGAGGGCCTTTTCACAGAAATTTACATGGGAAAGAAAGCGTGAGCGCACATGACCAAAGACTCACTGAAGAAGTATTGTATGGTGTACTACAATAAGAATAATTTGCAAAAATCTCTTTGCACCTCATATACACATATACACTATACGTACACTGTCTATATACCATGTTCTTGTGGAGTGGTGTGGCTCACTGGTTAGAGGACCAGGGTCAGCAGACTCGATAATTCTCGCCTCGGTGGCTACTCTAACCAGGGATCACACTCGGCAACTCTGGGCATTAGCTTGCCTCATCTCTATAACGGCCCCCCACATTCACCAGGGATGCCTGGTTTCACCTTGGAGATGCCCAGTTAGGGACCATCTCACAGGGATAGCCAGGACGGGTCCCCCAGCGGTCTACAGCGCCAGGACGCCTCAGGGCAGCAGTGCGCTTTACAAGACCACATACATTACATTACATTACATTACATTCTTTCAGTGCAGAAAGCAAGCAATGATAGAAGCAAAACGTTCCATAAACACCGGAAAAACACTTTTTCTGTTGTTTTTAGTGGCGTGAAAATGTGTAACCACTGATAACAACTGTTTTTTAAGATATTGAAAACACTGATAAAACCCCACCAGAATTTACCCAAAATAGAAACTGAAAACAGAACAGCCTAACTATAATTAATTGGTGCCACCTCTCCATATGACGATGCATGGTATAGTTACCACAACTATATTTTTTTTCGGTTCCTCTGGAGAGTTCATCGTGGCAGATGAAGCGTGTAACGTACCGGGCATTTACCTTTTTTTGCATGTACAGGAAAGGAAAAGAAAATCGAGCGTCCGAGTTCTAAGGTGTCCCAGGGCCATTTTAGTGGACCAGGCCCAAATCCAAAGAACAGGCCGCCATTTTGAGAGTCCTCTTGCAGCCGCCTGTCGCTGTAGCATCAAGAGCAGCCGAAACTCAGCTGAATGGCAACTGAAACGGTAAAGGGGCGCCCCACTACAGCAGACGAGCCTCCACCTAGGAAGGCCCATTCACGCCGGCTCCCCCCCCTTCGGGCACCCCACGCCGTTATTCGGAGCAGTATTGTAGGATGGCCACACCAGTGCGGCAACTTGCTAGACATCACCTCGGTGGTAACCGAATCTCAACGCCTTGTGGTGTCTCCTATTCAGAAAACATTGTTATGCTGCCTTCGACCTATTCGCCGCAAGTGCGCACACAACTCAACTGCATAGCTTGCTAGACACCACCTCGGTGCCATCCGGATCTTGGAATGTCAGCACCTTTTGGTGTCTTCTCTTCAGAAAATATTGTTGCGCTGCCTTTGGCCCCATTCGCACATCGGTCCGCTACTGACGCCATCTCACAGGCTAATGGGGCGCCCCACGCCGAGTTTCAGCATTGTAGAATAACCACACCAGTACAGCAACTTGCTAGACATCACCTCGGTGCCATCCGGATCTCGGCGCCCCACTGCAGATGAAGTGCCTCTCAACTATGAAACCACCACGGTGACATCCGGATCTTGGCGCGTTGTGCTGCCTTCGGCCTATTCGCACATCGGTCCGCTACTGACGCCATCTCACAGGCTAATGGGGCGACCCACGCCGAGTTTCAGCATTGTAGGATGACCACACCAGTACAGCAACTTGCTAGACATCACCTCGGTGCCATCCGGATCTCGGCGCCCCACTGCAGATGAAGTGCCTCTCAACTATGAAACCACCATGGTGACATCCGGATCTTGGCGCGTTGTGCTGCCTTCGGCCTATTCGCACATCGGTCCGCTACTGACGCCATCTCACAGGCTAATGGGGCGACCCACGCCGAGTTTCAGCATTGTAGGATGACCACACCAACTTGCTAGACATCACCTCAGTGCCATCCGAATCTTGGCATCTCAACGCCTAGTGGTATCTTCCATACAAAAAATATTGTTACGCTGCCTTTGGCCCCATTCGCACATCAGTCCGCAACTTAGACATCACCTCGGTGCCATCCGGATCTTGGCATCTCAGCGCCTTGTGGTGTCAGTCAGAAAATATTGTTGCGCTGCCTTTGGCCCCATTCGCACATCGGTCCGCTACTGACGCCATCTCACAGGCCAACGGGGCGCCCCACGCCGACTTTCAACATTGTAGGATGGCCACAGAAGTGCGACAACTTACTAGACACCACCTCGGTGCCATCCGGATCTTGGCGCGTTGTGCTGCCTTCGGCCTATTCGCACATCGGTCCGCTACTGACGCAAACTCACAGGCCAACGGGGCGCCCCACGCCGACTTTCAGCATTGTAGGATGGCCACACCAGTGCTGCAACTTGCTGGACACCACCTCGGTGCCATCCGGATCTTGGCGCGTTGTATTGCCTTCGGCCTATTCGCACATCGGTCCGCTACTGACGCCGCCTCACGTGCCAACGTATTTTCTCCGCATTTTATACCCTATGCCGCATAACAGGTCATGTGACTTGTTTATAAAACTTTTCATTGGTTCATTTTACTTTTGGTTTCCGAATGATGGAAGGCTTGATCATATGACCTAAAAACAACACTTTTCATTGGATGAAAACTTTTTTTTCCCCCAAACGATGAAAGCCCCACCTTGTTTCTGGATGTTTCAGACTAAACTGGCGTCAGCATGAGAGCACCACCATCTCGTAGCTCCGTCGTGGTCATTCTGCGAGCAATCATGGCAGCCGCTCCCCACCAGAAGCCTGCAGGAGTCGGGGCCCCCAAAACTTTTGATGAATTCTCAAGGCGGAGGGGACGCTTTCGAGAATGGGGTCCAAGACCTAGCAGACAAGCGTCCGATTTCCAAGGTGTCCCAGGGCCATTTCAGTGGACCACGCCCAAAAAGGAAAGAGCCTGCCGCCATTTTGAGAGTCCTGTGGCAGCCGCCTATCGCTGCACCGCAAGAGTGGGCGGATTTTGACACAGTGGACCAAAAGCGGACGGAATGGCAACTGAAACGGTAAAGGGGCGCCCCACTAAAACAGATGAGACTCCACCTGGAGAGGCCCGTTCACGCCGCCTCCCCCGGGGCGCCCCACGCCGTTATTCGGAGCAGCATTGTAGGATACCAAAACCAGTGCGGCAACTTACTGGACATCACCTTGGTGCCATCGTTCTGCTGCCTTGGAACTATTCGCACAACAGTTTGCTACTGATGACCCACCCCCCGCGACGCCCCACGCCGTTATTTGCTGGGTGGCAACTTACTAGACATCACTTTCGTGTCATCTAGATTTCGGCGCGTTCTGCTGCCTTGGAACTATTCGCACAACAGTTTGCTACTGATGACCCACCCCCCGCGACGCCCCACGCTGGAAATCTGGACGTTGTGCTGCGTTGGGACTATTCGCACAGCCGACCGCTACTTCGTTGTTTTTCCCTAAAAATGTTTATATGTTATTACTATTTTTGTTTTCTTGTATATATTTATAAATTATTAAAGTTTTATAATCTTACTACTTTGTCGGAGTGCTATATATTTTTAATGTGCCACATAATTGTAAAAACTTTGATGTACAAAGAGTCATCCCTGGAATCTTCCGCTTCACGCTCGGTCCCCTCCCCAATCACAATACAGGATGGTTTTCAGATAATAGCAACGCTTCTGCTGTGACGGATCTCATCGAGTGTGGGCCTTGATCTACTATAACTCCTTTGAAGAGGGGTGATTCTTTACAGCTGTGGCCATAAACTACATCTGCAGGGCTAGCTGATAGCCTAGGACCGGCCTGGACAATCGGACACAGAGGAAAAGGAGTGTCAGAGGGTGCGGTAGTGAATAGGGCAAAAGGGAGGTGTCGGGCGGGCACAGGGTGTGATTCTCAGGGAAGAGCAGCGCAGATGGGGGGAGGTTTATTACCCATGCATAAGACAGAGAGCGGGGGTGACCACTGCCTGGGTGAGATGCTTGCGAGGGTGGGGAGCCATGCTAAGGATCGACAGCGTGCACAGAGTGGGTCTGGTCAAGGCATCTAAAATGGCTGCCGTGCACGACAAAAGTGTGGCATTTGAAAAAAGACAAGATGGCGCACACAATGTTTTTCAACAATTCCTGATTTCCTTCGAATCGAACGTTAACAGACGTTGGGGCATATTACCAAAGTTAAGCGATATTTATCCCTAACGATGCATTGCAAAGATTTTTTTACCGTCAGAAATTATCGCAGATAAACCTTGCTATTATCAAGGTTTATCGCAAATACGATAAAAAACGAGCGCAATGCATTAATATCGCTGAAAACTCCGCGATATTCATGCATTACCGAGCTAATGCTCTTAGCCATGTTATCCACCTCCCATTGGATAACATGGCTAAGAACTGCTCAGGGCAGCTGTTACTTTTTGGAGATATTCGCGCTTATCTCGAATATTTCCAAAAGTTGATAATAGGAGATAGCGATGTTAGCGACTGTTTCCAGTCGCTAACATCTTGGCATGCCCACTTTGCATGTCATTAGTGATAAATATCACTCACATGCAAAGTGGGACCCAAGATGGTCGCTATCTCCTACTAGCCGTCGCTAACTGGTGTTAGCAACAGCTAGGTAATACAGATATAATTTTATCTCCGCGAAGCGGAGCGCTTTTACAGATATATATCTTGTTTTTGAATGTTAATTTCTCAAAATGCACTGAAGCACATATATTGAGACATAGCAAAGGCACATCGGGCTACCAGTCCCTAGGAGATAGCGATGTTAGCGACTGTTTCCAGTCGCTAACATCTTGGCATGCCCACTTTGCATGTCATTAGTGATAAATATCACTCACATGCAAAGTGGGACCCAAGATGGTCGCTATCTCCTACTAGCCGTCGCTAACTGGTGTTAGTAACAGCTAGGTAATACAGATATAATTTTATCTCCGCGAAGCGGAGCGCTGTTACAGATATATATCTTGTTTTTGAACGTTAATTTCTCAAAATGCACTGAAGCACATATATTGAGACATAGCAAAGGCACATCGGGCTACCAGTCCCTAATATTTTACCAAGTTTCGTGCAAATCCATTCAGCCGTTCGATTATTATTATTATTTTTTTTTTTGGCCCCGCGGGGCCCTTTTAAAACTTCCACATCAAACCTAGGGGGTCAGCGAGGATCTACTATTCCCCCTTATGGTCATTTGCCCCTTCGCTTTGGCCTCCTCTTGTCTCTCGATCCTACCGAGAGACAAGATGGCGGCCGCTACGTACTGTTTGGAATGTTTACAGACACCGGAGAGCCAATCAGCTTCGCTTCGCAAAGCTCCGTAACGCGAAAAGTACGCGAAGCGGTGCGCTGTTACAGATATATATCTTTTTTTGAACGTTAATTTCTCAAAATCCACTGAAGCACATATATTGAGACCTAGCAAAGGCACATCGGGCTACCAGTCCCTACAATTTTGCCAAGTTTCGTGCAAATCCATTCAGCCGTTCGATTATTATTATTATTTTTTTTTTTTTGCCCCGCGGGGCCCTTTTAAAACCTCCACATCAAACCTAGGGGGTCAGCGAGGATCTACTATTCCCCCTTATGGTCATTTGCCCCTTCGCTTTGGCCTCCTCTTGTCTCTCGATCCTACCGAGAGACAAGATGGCGGCCGCTACGGACTGTTTGGAATGTTGACAGACGCCAGAGAACCAATCAGCTTCGCTTCACAAAGCTCCATTGCGCGAAAAGTACGCGTCCTAGGCCGCTGCCCGGTCCGCTGTTACAGATATATATCTTTTTTTAAACGTTAATTTCTCAAAATCCACTAGAGCACATATATTGAGACCTACAAAAGGCACATCGGGCTACCAGTCCCTACAATTTTGCCAAGTTTCGTGCAAATCCATTCAGCCCCCCTTTTTTCTCGGCCCCCACTGGACGAACCCCCCCCAAATTTTCAAGGGCTGCTCAGAAACAAAATGTGCCATTTTCCTGAAAATTTCAGCCAATTCCGTCCACAAACGCCAAAGTTATTAGACATAGAATTTTCAAAAAACCCATAGAGAAAAAATCCTAACTATATATACCTACTGGCGACCGCCAGTAGGTAATATTCACTTAAAAAAACATAGTTTTCACACACGTTATAGTTAGGAATTAGCATTGAAAAAACATTACAAATTCACTGAGAAAACCATAGGTTTCAGGCCTGATATAGTTAGGAATTAGCATTAAAAAAACTGTCATCACTGATTTCATTTGAGATGTCATCAGTGATGTCATGAGTGATGTCACTGACCATGTCATGAGTGATGTAATATGTGATGTCATCAGCAGTGCATTGTGGGCGCGCGAGTTATAGTTAGCTGAACTAACTATAACGGAGGAATTTCAATGGTTTTGTGTGAGTGAAATGTCCAGCTAACTCTAACATGTGTGAAACCTCTGTTTTTTTCTGTTAATTTGCAAGGTTTTTTAAATGCTAATTCCTAACTATAACATGTGTGAAACCTATGTTTTTTTCAGTGAATTTCTAAGGTTTTTTAAAGGTTAATTCCTAACTATAACGTTTGTGAAACCTATGTTTTTGTCAGTCAATATATATATATATATATATATATATATATTCACTGAAAAAACCATAGGTTATAGACCATATATAGTTAGGAATTAGCATTTAAAAAACCTTATTTTACTCACACAAAACCATTGAAATTCCATATATAGTTAGTTGCACTAACTATATATCGCGCACCCGCAATCCACTGCTGATCATGTCACATATTACATCATTCATGACATGGTCAGTGACATCACTGATGACATCACTGATGACATCTCAAATGACATCACTGATGACATCACTGATGACATCTCAAATGACATCACTGATGACATCTCAAATGACATCACTGATGACATCACTGATGACATCTCATTTGACATTACTGATCACATCACTGATGACATCATTCATGTGATAATACAATGAACCTCTTCAGACTCTAATATAACCTTAGATACACTCAGTGTAAATAGACACTCATAGACTGTCACTCATCCATGGAGTTACTCAGACACTTAGTCAGTCATGCAAAGAATCAATCACACCTCCATTTCCTCAACTATACAGTTATACACACCTTACTTATTCAAACATATACTAAAACATATTTACTCACTTATACAATCCTGTATACAAGTTCACAATGATCCATACAGCCACTCACACATTCACTGGCTCTTATGCACAGTTATTTATATATGTCAACTTTCACATGTACTGTGTTTTACATATGTACTTACTTTGACATGTAGCACTGAGATATCCATTCACTCACCAATACACTCATGCACACAGTCAACCGCCCATACAGCTGTTTCCACATGCACTTTTGAACCCATACATGTAGTCAATCAACTGCTCACACATCTATGCAGAGAGTCATACACCTCCCAGCCACCCACACACACACTCAGTCTCCCATACAAATGCTTTGGCAACCAATCAATAACCCATACAGTTAATCATATAGCTAATGATCAACACATGCAGCAGTTTACAGAACAACAGACATAATGATGCACAAATTAAGACAGTTTAGTCACTAACCCATGCACTCAGTGAGACACATTTAATCAGTCACTCATACAGTCAGCCATGCCCCTACTAAATCCTTCATCAAGACACTTATACATCCACTCATTCTTCAATATGTAAGACATATTTTAACTTTACAGAATTATACAGTCACTGGATGTAGTCATCAGTGATGTCATTTGAGATGTCATCAGTGATGTCATCAGTGATGTCATTTGAGATGTCATCAGTGATGTCATCAGTGATGTCACTGACCATGTCATGAATGATGTAATATGTGACATGATCAGCAGTGGATTGCGGGTGCGCGATATATAGTTAGTGCAACTAACTATATATGGAATTTCAATGGTTTTGTGTGAGTAAAATAAGGTTTTTTAAATGCTAATTCCTAACTATATATGGTCTATAACCTATGGTTTTTTCAGTGAATTTCATTGGTTTTTTAAAAGCTAATATCTACAGAAGTAAAATGTATTCTTCTTTAAATCCAAAAATATATTTTATATGTTTCTTAATAAATTTTTTAAAATATTTTTTTTGTTTCGCTCCCGGTCCGCTAACCGGGAAGCTTCCCGTTAGCTCAATTCGATTCCGCGATCCGGTCCGCGAACCGGTAACAAATCAACATAGTGACGGTATCGCGTTGCCGCGTAATGCGTCTTATGACGTACTGCGTTAGCGCACCCGGAAGTGCCCCGGGGCGCGGACCGAGGCGCGAAACGCAACTCCCCGGAAGCGATCCGCGGCGCGAAAGCGCGACGTATCGCGTTGCCGCGAAATGCGTCTTGTGACGTACTGCGTTAGCGCACCCGGAAGTGTCCCCGGGCGCGGACCGAGGCGCGAAGCGCAGCGAACCGGAAGCTAACCGGGGAGCGTTCCGCAGCGCGTAACATGAAAGTTAGAGTCATGTGACTTGTTAATAAAGCTTTTCATTGGTTCATTTCACTTTTAGTTTCATAATTATGGAAGGCTAGGTCAGGTGACCTAAAAATAACACTTTTCATTGGTTGAGAAGTATTGTTTTTTCCAAATGATGAAAACCCCTCCTTCTTTCCTCACTCTGACTTTCATCATTGTGAGAGGAAGACCTTTATTAATACTTGAGAAATGACTTCAGTACTTGCTTCAGCTGGTGCACCCCCACCACCACCTCCACCTCCTCATGGGAAGAGAGGACCACCTCCCCAGGTGATCACCAACACAGAGGAGGAAGAGGAAGAACTAGAGGAAGAGGAGAGAGAAGAACCACAGTTCTTGGAAGAGGTGCCCCGGGTTTCCCATAGGAAAGCCAGTTTCATCTGGCAGTTTTATTCAATCCCTCCAGGGCAAAAGAAAGTGAATGCGAGGTATGTCACCTGCCTCATCTGCAAAGAGAAATTATCAAGAGGGACTGATAAAAAGTATAGCTATGGGAACTATACCATGCATCGGCACATGACCAGGAAGCATCCACTTAATTACAGCCGGGCGGAAATACGGGATATGGAACAAAACCCAACAGCAACTCCTGTGGCCAGGTCAACATCGTCAATATCATTGACACCAGCAGAGGCACGGGAAACTGTGCCAAACATCCAAGAGAATTTTGGGCACATGAAACATACTTGTATGCACTGTGGCGCGTTGATATCATGTGGTAACATGAGTATTAATGCCATCAACCTGGCTTATGACAATCATAATTGCCCTAACCGCCCCCAGTAATTTTTTTTGCTCCTGTTGAGCCCTTTTCAACGCCTGTTTTTTGTTGTTCCCCCCCCCCCAAAAAAACCCAAAAAAATATAAAATCGTTCAAAAAATACAAAAAAAACAAAAAATGTTCAAAAAATACAAAAAAAATATAAAACAACAAAAATATAAAAAAAAAAGTTCTTTTCAGAACTACCTTCCCTTTCCAAAAAAATTGCTAGAATGTTTAGCACTCTGGCAAGCTCTATTTCTTTTGGTTCGCTTCCGGTTTAGCTTCCCGGTACGCGTACCGGGAGCTAACCAAAAAAAAAACTTTTAAAAAAAAAAGAGTAAGTATAAGGAAAGTAAACAGAGAGTGATGTTTCAAGAAAGACAGCTATAGGGAGTAAAGAAGAGATACTATTTAATAGATCTATTTACCAAAGAACAGACAGAAGATGGTATAATTGTGAAAAACAAAATAGATAACGAAGTGAAAGAAAAACAAGCATTGGCATAGCCAATAGGTATCGACTTTTGGACCTTCTAAGTCTTTAGTTATGCAGCATAATATCCTTGGTGCAGCAACATCAACTGTTGCATGGCTAAACACGTATAAGGTCCCAAAGGCGAGACCTATTGTCTATGCCAATGCTTGTTTCTTAAGTAGAATTGCAATACGTATGGCTCTTCCATGTAAAAAAATCTTATCTTGTGCTCTAAAGATTGCTAAAGTCTCGACAGAGAACAGGCTAGATTGTAAGTAGGGTAAATTGCGCTTGGTGATCTGTTTGAGGGAGCGTCTGCTTTGCCTGGTGTCTTTGGAGAGCAATTTTGATTGTTATACTGGACAATATAGCCCTAATGTAAATAACATAGGGGCATATTATCAACATAGGCAATAAAAGTTTTGCAGCTTTTATAGGCAGAAATGTGTCGCTAAAGCTGCTTTTGCGGCAGAAAACTGCCGCTAAAGCCGCTTTTGCACCAGTTTTCTGCCAATAAAAAGAGCAATAATTTTATTGGCTGCATTCATAATATGCCCCTTAGTGTGCTTCAACTACACAGAGAAAGCATTATGAACAAATAGTGATACAGTGATCAGTCAAAGACACTAAGAGTAATAGAGACGGAGTGAGTGAACAAGAGTGAGGAACTATGAGAAGAGAGGGACTGAGAAAAAAAGTGGAAGGAGTTGAGTAAGTAGGTAATAGAGAAAGGAATGAGGGAAGTAGCAAAGGCAGGAAACTGAGGATTAAAGAAATGAAGCAGTGGAAGTAATAGTAGTTCAATGTGATAGAAATGTAACGAAAAGAGTACAAAATACTTACCTTATAATTGTCGTTAAATTCCTCACTTTTTATTTTTATACTTTCAATCTGTGAAAGAGAGAACAAACATTTGAAAAATATAAAAACATGTATAGAAAAATTACAAAAGACAAGGGCAAAGATTGAAGGACAAACAGTTTTTCAATAACTTTGACACTTACAGAAGCTACACAGTCCTAAAGATATACATTTTAAACTAACACTATCTTGATGCAGATGAAGTGAGGCCTATCTTAAAACATGGTGCATCTTTTGCATTGCTGTTGTCTCAGAAAAGTGTCGCAAGACACTAAAATTTAAAATAATTGCTTCAGGATGCCAATAAGATGTCTACTATCCAGAGTTTTGTTTCAGGTGAGGCCTACTCAGGGTTGCAGATGAAATTTCGAGTTGTTGAAGAGAATAGAAGACATAATACATGTGAAGGTCTACCAATGAAGTGAGTCATGTCCACTGCAATCTTCAACAAAGTCCAAACCTCCTATGTTTCCCTGGACAGACCTAAACTTGATCTGCACAATGTGATTCGTAATGATAGGAAACACAGGTGATGTAATTGAAATACATGCAATTTATTTTGCTCATTTCACAATCACATCACTTCTGTTTCCTTTGCTTAGGTATCTCATTGTGCAGATGTAGTCTAGCATATCAAAGAATACGCAAAAGTGCAGCACTGCATGCAACAACTTTGACACTTACAGAAGCCTCACCTTCTCCATGCCTTCTACACAGTTCTACATATACATCATAAATGGAAACATTACAGAATTAATTATACATGTTAAATGGTTTATTTTTGCTGTTCTCAGAATGTATCAAAATTCACTAAAAACAGTGACTTGAAGGTATTCATCATGTAACAGCGGGGAAAAAAAAACACAATCAAAATGATTGTGTTTAAAAAACCCATACAAGATCAGAAATCAAAAATCAGAACTCCTTAAAGTTAACTTACTTTCCATGACGTCCAAGGATGTCCTATGAATAGCTTATACTCTTTTGTGCTGTTATTACTTTCAGCCCACCAGTTTCTGAAAGAAAATCTCCATCGTTTTTAAAAACATGTTACATACAATAAATGACTTCTTGCTCTCTACCACAAGATTCCACAAGGCCAAATTTTGTCAGAGCCATGTATAACTCTTGGATTTCTTGTTAGCCAATCCCATCATTTGGCATTCCCGCAACTTTCAGAATTAAAATGTTGAAGATCATTTTCACAATCCTGGAATAGTAATATCTTCCCCTTCTTGCTCAGTCATGTTCTACATTTCGTATGACACTGATACTGCTTAATATGAAGCAGACTTACACTACTTCTATGAGTACTACAATTATTTAATTCTCTACATCACTTTTAATCACAAAGTAATGTAAAACAGTAGACAGCATTGCAGACTTACATTCCCTCTACTCCATGTTTTGATTGGCTGCTTTAATTAGCTTATGAAAAGAAACAGTTTTTCTGAACTCATTTAAACTGCACATACATGTCCATGATGTCCAATCCTATGATTAGAAGTTATGTCTCTGAACTACACTTATCCTCAAGGCCAAATTGTGTAGGAGCCATTAGAACTTCTTGAAATTCCACAGATCATATCCCGAGATTATTTTCCTAAAATTTTGGTTTTAAAAACACCAGGTAAGAGTTTTTAAGGTCATACGGCAATTTTTTTTTGAAAATTACAACAGAATCATTACAGAATGACCAGCCATTTCTAGACTTTAAATAAGCTGTGTAATGTCCTGATGATATTGAAGGGCCGTCATGATATACAATTGCTGTAGTTACAAAAGTCCTTCCTGATATTGACAACTGCGAAGCTACAATTTTTTTTATTAAAGTTGTCAATTTTGTTCCATCAGGCCTACATCGTTGGAACATTAAAATGATGTACTGGCCATATGTTCGTATAAATAATGTGGACATCATTTCAGATTTACATTTGCTACACTCCATGTTGTGATTAGCAGCTTTTACTAGCTTATTAAAGGAGACTGATTTACTGTCTGGCAAAGTTAAATATACAAATCTTTCTGAGTCTACACTAGTAGTACTTGATACCATACAGTTCTCGCAGTCATGCTGCCATTGATAAGAAAGCCCAAACAGCTGATCTACATCTACACCTTCAGCATGTAATACATGAAGCATATACATTAAAAACTCCTGACAATCTTGCTGAATATTTTGAGAGAATTGTGTTTGGCCTGAACATCTATCTAACAGATTTCTAATTTCAGACACACTTTCTATGTTTCTTCTATCAGTGGTACATTTCTCTAACACAGAATTTAACAAACTGCAAAATCTTTGATCAGAATTGACCACAATCTCTTCTTTTACATTTTTTAGAGAAAACAAAACATTAATTACTACATTAGCATAGCAGTTGACACCAGAACTGTTTTCAAACTGAAAACCAACAACATCTTCAACAGAATCCTCTTTGTTTCTGCTTGTAATTTTAGGTTCATTCACTTTTTGTCTTTTTGCTACAACCTGCCCAGTATTGTTCTCATTTCTTCGTTTCCGGCCTACCAGACGTTTCTCAAACAAAGGAAACTGAGGCAAATGTGGCGCATACTCTCTTCTTAACCTATTGTATTCCTTAACACAATCTAGATCTGCACAAATGTTTCTGACATCACAGTCAATCAAGTACAATCCCGATAAAGTTCTAACTCGTGACAATGCCACATATGCCATACCCTCCTTGAACACAGAACTGCCAATATTCACCAATGCAGTGTCTACACTTAAACCTTGCGATTTATGAATTGTCACCGCATATGCCAAGCAAACAGGGAACTGCTTACGGCGAACATATAAGTCTTTTACAAGCAAAAATCTAGCAGAACAACGAGCAATTAGCTGTACTTCCTCAATGCCATCAAATTTAATTTTTAAAAATTCAATTCCATCTCTATTTCTGTATTTCACAAAATCAACAACATTACCCATTGATCCATTTACCAGACCTCTTTCAACATGTAAATTCCTTCTTAAAATTATACGGCAGTTCAAGCACACATTCAGAGTCTTTTCAAAACCTGCAGTTTTAGATATACTCTTCTCTAATTAATCCAATTTTGTTTTCAGATTCTCAGACAAAATAATTGTTGATCCCATATGCTCTACTCTATCAATAGCTTCCACTTTCACAATCTCTTGCTTTTCTAAATGCAACATTTTGTTGTTAAATTTGGCACATTCTGCAAGAGTTGGCATCAAACATATTCCAGATTTCTTATCAGTAATTTTCTGAAAAATATTCTCAGGCACAACATCTTGTTCTGGATATAAATTTGACAGTAATCGTGCATGTAAAGCTTCTTTCCCATGCTCGGTCACTTTTCCAATTCTAACATCTTGTAGAATAGTCTTGTAAACTTCATCCTTTGCCTGACGCATATTTTCATGCAGTTCAGCATAATTGAAGTTTAACCATATATTGACGTTGCCAATGCTGCCTAGGCACTTCCTGGTATCTTCATGCGTGAGCATTTTGAACACAGGTTTCCCTTTCACTGGTGTCAGCTGCAGAAGATCTCCAAAAACAATGATGTGTTTGCCACCAAATAACACATCATACTCTGTTTTGAGAACTTCTTGCATCCTCAAATGCACAAAGGCAAGCATGACATTGGAAACCATGCTTACTTCGTCAATGATAAGAAGTTTCATTTTCCTCAAGATTCTTGAAACTTCAAAACAAGCATCTCCAGATAGCTTGTGATATTCTAATTTGTTGTCATGCTCCACTGGCAGCATCAGTAAACGATGTAAAGTAATCCCTTTAATATTATGTGCTGCCAGTCCAGTTGGAGCAGTGACAACACAAGACAGTGATGACTCTGTCCTTTCCTGCAAATAGCATGAAATTGCTTTAATGAGGAAACTTTTTCCAGTTCCCGCTTCTCCACTCACGTACAGTCGGACAGGCTTCAACGACGTACATGAGCACTCTTTCTTATCATGACTTAATCCATGATCAATTTGCATGGTAACTTCGTCATATATTTTCCTCTGCTCAACGTTGAGTTGCCTTTCCAACTCTTCTAAGTTAACCGCATCCTCTTGAGCATGTGCCATGGCTCTTTCCACCTCATTCATAGCAGTGGCAGCTTCATTTTCAATAAGAGGTCCTCCTAGTGGATCCTGACTCAATGAAGCAGAACTCTGACTGTCCTGAGAACTGTCTCTGGCAATCTCGGCTGCAATCGTTGCTTCCTGCTTTCCGCATTCAACATTTCTACATATTTGGGAAAAGCAGGACATTCTATGGTCTCCTTGGCGGCATTGAAAGAGTCTTCGTAACAGAGGAAATCTCCAAGCAGTTCCTCTTCTGCACGCCAAGGCTTGAAAAGTTGCAAAAGTGCTAAATAGAAAAACTCCTTTTTTTCAGGAGATTCGCCACTCAATTTTCGATGGTTTATCAAGTGGCATTTTCTTTGCTTGACCAGACATCCCTCACTTCCTATTACAGCATACACTCCTTTCTCAGTATCTTCTTTGATGTTCCTCTTGAACATGTAATTTTGCAGAACCTCATACAGACAAACATTCTCTAGGTGACTGCTTCGATTTGGATAATATGTATCCAACATGTTTGTCTTCAAAATGTCGGTACTGTTTGGCTCCTTTTCCGCCAAATACTCAATTTCCCGCACAGGTTTGAGAACTCGATTACGCGTTGCAGCAAGACCAAGACTCGCCCAAACGATACTCCTGGACTTGGCATAGAGACTTGCTGAAGACAACCGGTCAGAACATTCGTACGCTCCGATTTCTCGATGCGACAACATCTTCAGACTGAAACTGTACAACTTCTTGCTGAGGCTCTTTTCATGGGAAATGTCCTCCCACATATCCTTCAATTCTGTCTTCTCTTTTTTGGTGATGTACGACGTCACATACCGAGCCACAGCCATACAGTTATCAGCCACAAACTGTATATCCATGTTAGCATTCCACATGGACAAAATCACCGGGTTGTAGTCGTTGATATACTTGGACTCTTCGTTCCTCTTCAAATTGTAAGTGTTTTTAGGTGATTTCTTCATCACATTATGTCGCAGCGAAGACATCAAACTGTTTACTCTTCCTTTAGAAATCACCGGTCGTGGGAAGCCGAAACGACATTTGGTGTAGAACTTGTCTTTGTTTCGGAATTTACGACGGCAGTACTTTCCACATCGATGGCTTTGGAAACGCAGAACTTTTTCTCTTAGGCTTTTCTTCTCCTTTGCGTTTGGAACAGCACACGTAGAATACTGTTGGATGAAACTCATCACTGAGTCTTCTGGATCCGTTCCAAATTTAGGTGCATCCTTGATCCACAGCAACATATGTATATGAGGAGCACCTCTTGCTTGGTACTCCTTTCTCCAGAAGAAATCCAACACCTCTCCAAGAGGTGGATTCTTCTTATTCATGATGAAAGACATCATAGCTTCAAATCTATGATTGAAGTACCTACATACATTGACTGGATCCAAAGAGCACAGTTCTCCGGGTGTCTTGAATTCGATGTTTTCTACGTTAGCATTTGCCTCTCGTAGAAATTGAAGTAAGTCTTCCCAGCCATACTCGGCACAACTCAGAGTGAGGAACCATGTGGGAGTACCTAAGTTCCTCAGCATACATTTTAAATCACCATGACGACGGTACCAGTACTCATTAGTACCACGCTGACACGCCATGAGATTAATCAGGTGAGATTCCAAAATACTATCTTGGACATTCACTTTATCCATAAAATCACTTGCCGAGATGTTTTGCATGTGTATACCACTTTTCAAGATGTGGTTCACTGCATATGACAGTCCAGACAGATCGCTTTCAAACAGGAGATGAAACAAATAAGGAATGCATTGTCGAAACCTAGCATCTCCTGCATACAATCGCAAAGTCCGGTATTCAGAAGCAGGAATTTGATGAGGTCGCTCATCATATCTTCCTCCCTGACCTGTTGGAAAAAGCTGTGGGAAACACCGAGCTTCCAAACTTTCCTCCCAAACACTAATGGGACTCCCTTTGGCTTGTTTCATTTGAAACAACTCAATAGCATTCCCCATGACTTCCTTTGAATGCAAAGGATGAACACTATAATGTTCATATATTTCCTCACTAGTAGAGGGTTCTACTTTCTCAATTTGACCAGCACACAAATCGCTATCCTCTTCCTCACTTACTTCCTCTTCTGCAACATATACATTCTTATAGTATTTATTATTTTTTTTCAAATACAATGTTGCCTTTTTAACTTTCCTAACATCTACTAAATCTTGCCATATTTTCTTATTCTTTGTCGGAACCCCATTAACTAAGATAACCAGAGGTTCCTCTTCCACTTTTTCTACTCCAATTGTGTTAATGTTTTTCTTCAAATCTAGAGGCAAATAAACAACTCTTCCCTTTAATCCTCTCTGTAAATCTGATGGAGGCAATTTCCCTGTCTTTGGCTCCATTCTTACAATAGCCTGAAAGGGATGGATACTTTGAATCAAAATAGATTCATAAGTATTTAAATCCTTCAATTCAGAAGGAATCTCAACCAATTCCAGATTATTATGAACTGCTCTAGCAGGCATCTGGTTTTGTTTTAATTTGTTACAACAATAAGTACACACACGTTGATCCAATCCCAAATCAAAACAATTTTCTACCATCAAGTATGTTGCAAAATCCTTCCATTCACTATTATTTTCCCTTTCACTTTTTGCATATAAATCCACTAACTTAGTCTGATTCTTATAATAAGTGCGTCGACAACACACACAAGTGAAATTAGGCCTCTCACTTGATTTCATGTCAAACGTCGCAATTTCCCTCTGGAAATTATCTGTACTGGAAACATGTACAGTATCTTCCAAATGACCCTCTATTTCTTGCTCAATTTCAACATTCTCCTCTTTACTTCCAAAGTAACAAAACTCAATTTCTTCACATATATTCCTCACATCTATTTCAGAACCATGCAAAAGAGCAGCGCATAATTGTTTCAGCATAATTGCTGGACTCTTAGCATAATACAACATTCTAACTAACTTCCTCACTTTGTTATGATGCACTGCTAGCATCCTGAAATGATGAAAAACACTCTGGCATACTCTCCTGGAAAGACAAGCCAGTGAATGATCATGCAAACCTGTCACTTCTCTCACTCTGCAAGGATCTAATTCTTGCAACAACCTTATTTTCTGCTTTAAACTTTTCTTGTTAAATGTCCGTACAAAATCACAAAGCAAATTGATGGAATCCTGTCGCACACTGCAAATACTACTACACTTCCAGGTGTACACAGGACCCTTAGCACGTCTTCCTAAAACCTCATTACCTAACAACTCTTCTGCCTCTGTTGTCACAAGTTTTTCTTTTTCAACTGGACAACCATCTTTCACTTCATAAGCACGACCACTGATGTCAACTGCATGCACCAAATCATTATCCTGGAAATAACTCTCTTCATTAAAAAATGCCTCACAGCTTGAACTATGTATCCATTCTCCAGAAAAAACTTCACAAAAATTACTACGATTAACTATTCTCTTCCATCTACTATTTCTTTTGAAATCAAAAATTTCCTTGTTTAGCTTCCTAATTCTATTGATTATCAAAATAAATAACTTACGTTTAATTTCAAAAGCCTGATCAATAACTTTCTCAACTTTTTTTTTTCTCCTATAAAAAACTAATTTCTGTTGACCTTTCTTAATATTTTTTAACAAATTGCCAATTATCCTGTTGCGGAACATTCGTTTACGAATCTCCCAAAACTGTTGTTTCCTTCTACTATCATGCACAGATTTATCTCTTGCTCTAGCAGTAACATTTTCATTTGTCCTTTTATTTCCATTTGATTTACTTGTCATATTATGGATTGAAACATTTTCTGTACTAATATTTTTTTTATTAGAAATATTTCTTATGAAATATTTAGAGCTCTTACCCGGTGCTTTCTTCATGGCTTGAGAAATCTTTTTGTTAGAGGACTGCTGCGTTTTTTTTTTCTCCTGCTGTCTTTGACGTTTTGCAGCCTTTATCTCTCTTATTTTTGTAGGCATCTTGAAATGATCTGCAGTTGAATCTGAGGAAAAATATAATAAAAAATGTTATTAAACATTATTATCAAACAGTAAATCAGTAATAGTGATCAAAAACATAACACACTACTTGACATTTTATTTTGAAGATTTTTTAGTCATTGCCATTTTTACAATACAGAAATACCAGAAAAGAAATGACATTTATATTTATGTTACCTATGCTATTTTATATGTGAATCTGATCTAATTTTATGAGCATATTTTAATATTTTATTGAAAACACTACACATAACCTGTTTTTGAAGGTGTTTTTATTTTTAAATTAAACGGTTTACCTTTTTACTTTTTATTGATTATAAATTTTAAAAATAAATGTTTATAATTCCAAAGGCTGAAGCAAGTCAGCTTCCCATCCGATATCATATAATTCAGACAAATCTGCATCCTCATCACGCTCTTCTTCATCCTCAGGATTTAAATCATCCAATGGATCAACATCCACTGATGTTTCAATTACAAGTTCAATGATGAGGTCAAAATCAACTGATTGCAGATTGTCGCTCATGTTGAGGTTGTCTTTATCTTTAAAGAAAGATAACAACAATGAGATGTTGCAGAGTAAGAGACAAATCTCACAGATTATAATAGTAAAATTATTTAACAAGAGTAACATTTTGCAGCTATTATTTAACCATGTCCAGCGATGCTGAGCAGGTGAAGCCTATGTCTAATTTTTCACTGAACAGGACTCATCTGTTCTTAACCTTGGATAAGCCTCAACGACTCTGTGTCCCCTGCACATACTCAAATGTTAAAGTGCAGATTTATATTAAATGGCACATCCCCAGGCATGCACCAGTTAATGTGCACCACTGCTTTACCACCCATGGTGTGCCGCATTTACAATCAGATAGGAGAAAGCTGCTTCAAAACCCTGCGCCTCCTTGAAGCTGGCATAGGTCTTGACGCAGCATTGTATAGATGGGGCACCCCTGAGCCTTGCTGGAGCTGCATCGCACTTACGATACAACTCCAGCAATGCGCCACCTTTACAGCACAGATACGTCACGCATCTGTGCCATTTTTGCCCCATGCTGCGCCGCATTGTAAATGCAGCACACCATGGGTGGCGGAACAGCGGCGCAAAATGACTGGCACATCCACTGCTGCATCGGTTTCATGTGGCACGTTTTTTTTACACCATGACACATCTGCCTAAATGCATCAATTTGTAATTTTCTCGCCTCATAGCAAATCTTTTGCACCGCCACTGCGTCACAAAAGTGACGCACAGTGGCGCAAAAGATGCATACACCTATCATAAATCTGTCCCTAGCATTTTAAATGATTAATTCAGGATGACGATAAGGTGTGGCCTATGCAGAGGTTTGTTTAAGGTGAGGCCTACTCAGGGTTGCAGATCAAAGTTACGCTTGATGAAGAATACAGAGGAGATAATACATGTAAAGGCCTACCAATGAAGTAAGTAATGTCCACTTTATTGCACCAGTCATCATAAATGTATCCCTAAGCTTCTTATCTTGTTACAGATGAACCACCATATGTACATGACATTTTAAGTAATTTCCACATGTGCAGTGTTTTCAAAATATAATTTGAAAATCGTTTTTGGGGAAAAGTAATGGTTTGCAAAATTATGACAAGGACATAATGGTGTATGCTTCTCTATAAAGCATTTCAGTATCTCTAATGTCATTTTTCCCATATTACATTATAAGACCTTTCCCCATGAAGCACATTCCTTGTAAATATGCTCCCACCTGTGCATTGCAAATTTAGATTTTCACTGTTTCAGACACATAGCCATGTTGAAAGTGACCCAAAAAAATTGCAAACGTTTCCCCATGAAGCACATTCCTTGTAAATATGCTCCCACCTGTACATTGCAAATTTAGATTTTGACTGTTTCAGACACATAGCCATGTTGAAAGTGACCCAAAAAATTTGCAAACGTTTAAAAAAAAAAAAACATTCATGTGTCTTAATGACATTTTAAGTCATTTCCCCATGGAGAATGTTTTCTAAGTGGCACAAAAGAGGTATACACCTATCATAAATCTATCCCTAGCATTATAAATGATTAAATCAGGATGACAATAATATGTGGCCTATCCAGAGGTTTGTTTAAGGTGAGGCCTACTCAGGATTGCAGATTAAAGTTACGCTTGATGAACAAAACAGAGGAGAAAATTTTATTGTAAATGCCTACCAATGAAGTAAGTGATTTCTACTTCATTGCACCAGTCATCATAAATGTATCCATAACCTTACTTAAATTGTCCTTAAGACACATAAAAGCGTTTTTTGATTGGCTTTCCTGCATGGTAGGGTCACTTTTAACATGGCTATGTAACATAAACATTCAAAATCAAAATTTTCCATGTACAGGTGGGAGCATATTTACAAGCAATTTGCGCCACAAAGAAAGGTCTGACATTAAAATGGCAAAAATAACATCAGGGACAGTCAATTGCCTTATAAAAAACCATACACCATTATGTCCTTCTCATGCATTTAAAAACAATTCCTTTTTCCCAAAAACGATTTTCAAATCATAATTTCAAAAAACTGCACATGAGAAAATGACTTAAAATGTCATTGAAACACATTAAAGCGTTTTTTGATTGGTTTTCCTGCATGGTTGATTCATTTTTATCATGGCTATGTAACACAAACATTGATAATTAAAATTTTCATGCACATGTAAGAGCATATTTACAAGCAATTTGCGCCACAGAGAAAGGTCTTACACTAAAATGAGAAAAATAACATCAGGAACAGTCAATTGCCTTATAAAGAACCATACACCATTATGTCCTTGTCATGATTTTATAAACAATTCCTTTTCCCCAAAAACGATTTTAAAATCATAATTTCTAAACACTGCACATCAGAAAATGACTTAAAATGTCATTAAAACACATGAAAGCGTTTTTTGATTGCCTTCCCAGCATGGTTTGGTCACTTTTAACATAGCTATTTAACACAAACATTCAAAATCTAAATTTTCCATGCACATGTGAGAGCATATTTACAAGCAATTTGCGCCACATAAATCATAATTTTCTCCTTAAAGCACACTATTCTCTATCTAAAGTAAAGAAATATTTTCTCACCTTAGCAAATACTTTGAGTTTGAAAACAGTCTCAGAAACACACCAATTTGTCTTCAGCAGAGCAAAAGGTATGCACTCCAGAGTCTGCAGCTATCAAAAGCACAGAAATGGTGTAATTCTTCACACATATTTCTCATGTCACCCAATCAAAACTCTTCCCTCACTTTTTTTCAAATGAAAACCCTTCCCCCTCTGCCCTTTCTGCCTATTTTCCATAGCAACCACCTCTTGGAGAAACTCTGGTGTTTGCAAATTCACACAACAATGTTGCAATTGAACTCTGAACTCTCAGTGCACCTGCATATCCAGTGCTTTCTTTCATTTAATGATTTTTTATTGACCACTCAAAATACATCTTTCAAAGAACACATCTCTACACCCTAACTTTCTGTTTTCATCAATCAAAATCCACCAATCACTGTTACTACTTCATGAACACAGAAACTCCACAGTTTTTTTCATTTCAAACTCACATTTTTTCAACTGCCATTTCATTGCCACACTTCATCTGACTGCAGGAGAACCTTCTCTCACCATGTTTTCTGTCTGGATTGTTGGTCATAGTTATATTCACTGGGCTCAAAGGTACGTTGAAAGCAGGAATTTACCTAACCTCAATTTACAAGATGTGGAAATTAAGTGGTTTGGCCAGAGAGGATTAAAATGTCACCAATTGATACCATTGGTGAAAACCTTTATGCATTTGCCAAAACCTGACCTGTTAATTGTGCACTGTGGAGGTAATGACTTGGGCACTTTGACTGGTGTAGGTCTGGAAATGCTTTTAAAGGACACCTTTGAGCAATTAATGGCACTTTTTCCTCAGACTGCCTTGGTATATTCAAATATATGCCAAAGACAGAAATGGAGGTGGTCAAACCAATTTTGTCCACAAATTGAGAAGTCGAGGAAGCATGTAAACAAATCTGTTTCAGCTTACATGAGAGACCATGGAATGGGCTCCCTGTACAACAATAACTTGCGTTACTACATGCAAGATATCTACAGAGGAGATGGAGTTCACTTCTCAGATGAGGGCAACAGAGTTTTCACTCTGAATTTAAAAATGTGCATTGGTACCTACTTATAAGTACCTAAATGTACCATAAACCCAAAAGCTCTTCTCAGAGCTACCCTACATCTAATCACTCACAATTATTATTTTACTCTAACTATTTTCACTAATTTTCAACAAAATACGCTCCCTGGTGCGCTACCCAGTACGCGTACCGGGAGCTAACCTCGCGAATTTTTTTTAAAAAAATGTTTTTTTTTCGCACATATAAGCCTCCTCAGCCACCCTCAGAAAACCTAGGGGGTCAAGATAACTCTACCGTGCCCCCTTCTACCCATTCTGAACATTATTTGCCCTCCATCTTGTATCTTAATTCGACCGAAACACAAAATGGTGGACTCCCGGAACGCTTAAGGTACGCGAACCGGGGCGCTCAACGGTTCGCGTACCGGGTCGCTCCCTGGGAAGCGCACCATCAAAAAAGGTGGGAAAGTAGTTCACAGAAAAGCCACTGGAGACAATTTCACCAAATATAGATTAGCTCATACTACATACCAATCCCTACCATTTTCACAAAATTGATTGGAATTCCATTTAGCCATTTAGCCTGTAGACCTCTCTAAATACCCTGAGGTAAATTACTTCACAAAACACATCTGAAATGTTGGAATTGACAACCAATTAAAATGTTACTTTCATTTTCTACTTTTTTTACCTCACATTTGATTGGTTATGTACCCGAATATATATAAAGGAAGAGAAGGAAGCACAGCCATTTTGACTACTACTTCTTGGTGTACATTTTAATAGGATTTTCATTAATAACTTCAACTTCTTTTTAAAGGTAAGTTGTTATTTTTAAAACTGAAGTATATTGAGCACTTTAAGTTAATATGGCAAACTTTTTCTGTTAGTTATATACTATCCCTCTGTAGTACTTATAAATTTAGATACACTTTTTTATATTCCTACTTCCACTCTGATACTATACACTGCCCAAAGATAAATTCTCTGTTAAAAACTGCCTATCTAAAATTAATCCCAACAGTGCCCTACCTCTACTAATATATATTTTTTTTATGCAAATTTCAGGAAAAATGGAAAGTGAACAAAACATTTCATTTGAAATTGTCCTTCCAGAGTCCAACACAGAAATCATTGATCCAAATGAGATTGAATTTATGGATGAATCTTGGGACCAAGAACTACTGCAATGTGTACAAGCAGTAGATAACCTCCTTGCAAATGAGGACATTTTACAACCTCAGAGACTACAATCTATATTCCATGATTATTATGAAATTTCTGACAATGAAATGTTAGAAAGTTTAATAAATTATGAAACACAATAAAAAAAGCTTAAAAAAAAAAAAAAAAAATAATCAACAAAACCAACAATCAATTAACATACAGCATTTGAAAAGTCTATCATTCATTTTTCATTGTGATACGCTCCCCAGAACGCTTCCCGGTTCGGGGCCCCTTTAAAGCCTCCACATCAAACCTAGGGGGTCAGGGAGGAGCTAGTATGCCCCCTTATGGTTATTTCCCCCTTTGTTTTGGCCTCCTCTTGTCTCTCAATCCTACCGAGAGACAAGATGGCGGCCGCTCCGGACTGTTTAGAATGTTGACAGACACCGGAGAGCCAATCAGCTTAGCTACGCGAAGTTCCGGTACGCTTAAGGTCCGCGGACCGGAGCGCTGCCCAGAGCGCGCTTACAGATATATATCTTTTTTTAAACGTTAATTTCTCAAAATCCACTGGAGCACACATATATTGAGACCTACAAAAGGCACATCGGGCTATCAGTCCCTAATATTTTGCCAAGTTTCGTGCAAATCCATTCAGCCGTTCGGGCTAAAAGTGAGGCTAACCGCCCTATGGAAAACTCAATGTTAAAAACACGTTTTGGGACCCCCCTTTTTTCTCGGCCCCCCCTGGACCAACTCCCCCCAAATTTCCAGTGGCTGCTCAGAAACAAAATGTTCCATTTTCCAGAAAATTTCAGCCAATTCCGTCCACAAACGCCAAAGTTATTAGACATAGAATTTTCAAAAATCCCATAGGGAAAAAATCCTAACTATATATACCTACTGGCGACCGCCAGTAGGTATATATATATATATATATATATATTCACTGAAAAAAACATAGGTTTCACACCAGTTATAGTTAGGAATTAGCATTTAAAAAACCTATTAAATTCACTGAAAACACCATAGGTTTTACACCAGTTATAGTTAGCTGGAAATTTTACTTGCATAAAACCATTGAAATTCCCACGTTATAGTTAGTTGGACTCACTATAACTTGCGCGTGCAATGCACTGCTGATGACGTCACATATTACATCACTCATGACACGGTCAGTGACATCACTCATGACATCACTGATGACACCATCCAGTGAATGTGTGTCTTTCTGAAAAATAAATAATAGTGAGTAATGTTTAAATATTTAAATATATGTAATAATGTAACACTTTGTGTATAAGTGACTGCATGGGTTGGTGTGTAGCTACATGTGCAGGTATATGGGTTATTAGATGTTTTTCTTAGTATCAGTATAAGTGTTTGTATGGTTTGGTGGGGATATTACTTAGCACATAGATGCATGAATGACTGACTCTCTGTTTGTATGTGTTTTGAATACAGCACCTGTGCAGGACTGTATGGGTGGATGAGTGTGTATATGTGTATGTTAGTGAGTGAATGACTGTCTCACTAGTCTCTTTATCAGTAACTACATATGTTTTAATGTAGTATATGTGAATATTGATGTATATAAGTGAGTATATGTGAGAGTGAGGGATTGTAAGAGTTCCTTTTTAAATTAGTATGCGTTTCTATAAGTGATTGTTTAAGAGAGTAAGTATGTGTAAGTTTCCTTAAAAGTAAAGTGGTAGTGTGTGTATAACTGTATATGCAAATAAATGGATGTTTAATAGTCTATTTGCATGTGTGAGTATGTGTGACAGTATCTTTTGGATGACTGTCGGTGTATCACTACATATGATGAGTGAGTATATGTATGAGTGACTACATAGAACTGTTGGTGAATGAGTGGATGTGTATATAGATGGTGGGATTACTGAATTAGTTGTTGTAACTGGAATGGGTATCTCCATTTTTTTGAAAATGTTAGTTTCTATTTTTGAATATGTGTTTCAAGGGTTACATTACAGTGAATACGATACGATCGCATACGATCGCGAAACATGTGACTTGAAAATAAGACTTTCTATTGGTGCAGAACAGGTTTGGTTTCTAAATGAATAATGCCTGGTCTTGTGTGCACTTGCTGGAGTGTCCCTCTAGAGAGCAGCAGAGAGTCGAACTGAACAGCAGCTGTTGAGGCAGCAGTTGAGACGAGCAGTCGGGCGGGGAGGACGCCGCCGGCAATCAATCAGTGCCTGCAATGCCAAATCTCACGTACCCTCCCGGCGTAACCCCCTGAGTGCCTGCAGCGCCGGTGTAGCTTGCTTGCTTGTTCGCGGCCCGGCTTGGCTTGGCTTGCCTTGGCTCAATTTGTCCTGTTGCTGGAGGAGGGACCCCGGGCGCTGACGCTGTGAGGGACTGCCGCGCCGGGACTGCTGCTGCAGCGGAGTGCACGGTGAGGCAAGACAAGGTGTGGCGTGTGGCGGATAGAGTGCTTGGGACTGGCGTGTTAAAAACGCTTTGCCTCTTTGTCTCCTGACTTCAGCACACGGTGCGCGGCATACTGCCTCCAGCCCACGAATGAGGGAGGGCGAGGGAGAGTCACGGTGGACCGCTGCATCATTGATGACCATTGATTACTCCAAGTGGTGAGAGCTGATCCCATTCACCTATCCATAGGGTGCCTGAGGCTGTGAGAGTGAACGAGTCTTGCAGTCCTGCAGTCTAACAGCTCACAAAGGGGACAAAAGGATATGTGTCTCTAGGTACGGGCTCTCGCTCTCACTCTGCTACTTGCCGCTTTATTGTATTACTGCTGCAGAGCCTGCCAACCTCCCTGCCCTTGAATCTGTTCCCTCCCTGACGGCAGCTGCCCCCCTTGATAGGGCAGACGGGCCTGGGAGGTACATTCACTGTTAGTGGGGGGTAGGCACGGTAAGGCAAGGCAAGGCAGTAATTGGGAGAAAGGTTTACTTACGTGCATGAGTGGAGTCACGCACAGAACTGTGTTTTCCCTGAGATTGAGGATCCGGAAAGGGAAAATAAACAGTGGGCACTAAAACACAAAGTAAGAATGCGTTCAGGCAAATTGAGAACAACAGGGACAACTACCAGACGTACAAAAAAACTCCAGCTGCCAAATGTGAAAGCCAATACTTTTGGATCAAATCAAACCTTAATCTCTCCGATAGCAAGAATGTTTGCAAAATCAGGAAAAGTACCGGAAAAGTTTGAGTTCTTGAAAGACCCAGCTGGTGCTCTTATTATCATGCATAAGGATACGGGAAAGGACAATCTACAAGTACCAATAAATCCAATGTCAGCTGAAAAATATACGAAGCAAAACACTGAAAGCACCCCACTAAAAGGAGATTGCGACCTGCAAAGGAATGATTATGAGTTCCTAACTAATGATTATGATATCCTAAATGTAACCATCACTGAGGATTCAAATAATGTTGACCTAGCTAACATAAATGGCCAAGAAATGCTGGAAAAAGAAAATCTACTAAGTGCCAATGGCACGACGGAGCCAAAACAGACAGTAATACCATTGGAAGTAAATGTAGAAATTAGGAGGAAACCTCAGTCATACAATGATAATATTCATACCCGACCCAACAACCCACTGGATTACAATAATGATTATGGAAACCAAGAAAATAACTCCACAAGAGAGGAGTTGCTCCCAAAGGCGAATATCATCCATAAAACAGATTATTTTGCCCTAATAAATCCTATAAATGAAACACTACTGGAAAACAATCCAATTGGAACAAAAATGCCAACGGATGGAATAAAATGGGATCTATTCTATCAAACATCAACACTAACCCTAGAGGCATTAAAATATCAATCAAATAAGATGGATATTCAGATTGATCTTCTCTCCATGATGGCAACATCAGTTGCAGGGATAGACAATAAACTCGCGCAGCTGAATATTCTGATAATCAGAGTCCAAAAAGATAAACAAAAAACAGACATTGAATGTATCTGCTCACCCCTATTGGAGAAACTTGCTGCTGTACCGGAAGTCCTGCACACCATAATAGAGGACACAAAAAGTACTCTAAAGAAAGACACTGGGCAGAAACCGGATACAAGGAAAAATAAAGATAGGTATATAGTTAATATGGAGGATGACAACCTTTTCCCTAAAACTAACAAAGAAGATAAAGCAGTGGCAAGGATTATAGAGGACAAGGATGAAACACAGGATGTAAGTGATCCTTTATCTGAAACCAGCCGAAGGAAGGCAATGCACGAAGAAGATATCAATACAGCAGAAATAGGAGAATATGATTGTAAGAGACAAGACTCAAACGGTTATACTATGACAAAAAGGCAAAGGAACAAAATTACGCAAGGCAAGAAAAAATCAAAAGTCTAACCACCAGATAAATGAGGACACAACAGAGCCTAATCATCACGATCATGTAGAAACAATAAAATCTGATGGTACAACAAAAAATAGAGTACTGAAAAAAGAAGAAATAAGTGAGGAAAGAAAAAGTCCCCCGTTGTCCATCAAAGAGCCTAGGAAAGTATTCTCAATATTCATACAAGAGCCATCACAGGAACAACTATTACACAATGTGGATAAAAATGGCAAAGATGAGTCAAAATTAAATGAGATGGCTAAAATAAACCCTCCTGTTACAAAACAAAATAGAATGGAGAAAGTTGAACCCCAGGTGAACGACTCTAAACAGGATCATACGACTCAATCACCAAAATCAATGAGTAAATCCTGCGATCAACGAGACTGGCTTTATAATGGTAACATAGAGCCATGTCTGAGGGTAATCAAGAATGACGTACCTAGAAGGAACTCTGAAAAGATAGTAGCGCATAAAACTATATCTCCGTTTTGGGATCAATTGGTAATTGAAAATCGCGAAGGAGAAAAAATAATTAGATATAAAACAAACCAAACAACGGATTCGACACGTAAAGAAAATCAAGTGGAAGAGAAAAAAATTCAACTGATATTTAACCCTGAATATGAATCTAGAGGCAGAAATGATATACTGAATAGAGGGAATATTCTCAGATTATTCAAATCAATAAACAATATCAAGAATGATGACATTAATTCCATAGAATTTATTGCGGATATGAACAGTTCCAAAGAAATTACACTGGTCACGGTTAGATCAATGACAATAGCAGATCAAATACTAAAAGAAATTCCAACATTTAAGGCCTGGGGAATAGTTATTACAAAGCAGGCCCCGAAAGTGTATCCAATTCCATTCATCAAAGAGGTAAACTTGGTCAAAATAGAGCAAAATACCAAGCAAAAAGGAACTGTACTGAGGAATGCTCGGGGTAGATCCATTAGTTCACCAAGAGTGGCAGCGCCGCCTTCCATAAAAGATAGTACATCAGGAATTAATGAAAAATGGATTGTGCAAGCCCTGCATAACAAGGATCAACAATGAAGGATTAAAAATCCTATCTCCGAATCAAAAACATCTAAGTTGAGAATGTGCTCATGGAACATAAACGGAGTAGGGTCCAAACTTTCAAATTCGCAAATAAGATGTATACCCACATCATGTCAAATCCTATTTCTACAAGAAACTTGGGAACTCCACCCGTTTGCACTGAATGGATATGTAGGTTACTATGAAAGTGCAAGAAAAAATCACAGATATGGTCGAGCAAGTGGGGGGCTAGCAACTTTTGTCTCCTGCAGCTTGCAAATAGAACATGAAAAAATTGCAACTAATAGTAAAAATATTCTCATAGTAAAAATGAAATATAAAAATACTGAGCAAAATAATAGGTCAATAATTCTGATCAACGTATACATCCAACCAACAAAAGCGAGTAGAATGGATATATGTGCTACCATTAACACTATATTGTTGGAACAAATGCTAAATATTCCATTAGTAGACTACGTGATGACTGGAGATTTTAATCTCAACCTATTAATACCATTTACAAGGGATGACCTATCACAATCTCAGGACCAACAATGGTTAATACCGCAGCAAGAGCAGCATGGCGTTACAAGCATTAAGGGGCGAATTCACATAGAGACAACATTTGTTAAGGATATGGAAGCGCTGGGTTTGCGAATCCTTAATGGTAGATTTAAAGACGATAGTCCGCCTGCATATACATATATAGCCCAAAATGCAAGCTCTAGGATTGATTACACAATGGTTTCACTTAATATATTTCATAACATAATTTCTTATAGGCTGGTTAAAGTCAAAGACAGTGATCATTGCCAGCAGATAATAACCACCAATATTACAAACAATATGAATCAACAATATCATACTATGCCAGGACTTACTGGAACGATAAATTATAAAAAATTAATATGGACCAATTTCAATAAGGACAGCATGAATGAAAAAGTTGAAAATATTATAAAGAGCTGCTTCATTGAAAATAGGAAGGAGTCAGCTGTGGATCAATGGGTGGAATTTACTAGAAAATTAGTGAAACCCCAATCGCGGAGTAACGTAAGTAATATGAGATTGAATAAGGAAGCAGAGGAAAAAGACTCTCACATGAATCTCCCATATACAATAACTAAGTTAAAAAGAGCACGGAATAGGATAAGAAGACAACTAAAATCTAAAATGACTAGTGAGGAGACCCTGATTAATTTAAAAACTTTGAACCAGCACCTCAAGAAACTTATATGGAATGAGAAATATCAAGCAAAACAGGAATTATGGTCTAAATTATTGCATGCAAGTAAACTGGCCAATGCGAGAGAATTCTGGAAAATTATAAACAGATTAGTACGGCCAAGCAAATTGGTAGTCTCGTCATCAATAACTGAACAGGAATGGGTAACATTCCTAGAAAAACATCTAAACAACAATGGTGCAGTAAAAATCACTAATATTATGCAAAACAGCTTTTCAGCCAGTGATGAAATGCAAGAAGAACTTGTACCGACTAAAGTCCATCTGATAAGATTGATTAAGAAGCAGAAAGATGGGGCGCCAGATCCTAATGGGATTCCATTTGCCCTATATAAAGAAAATCCTGACTTTTGGTCGACGTACTTAGTAAAAGTATTCAAAGAAGTGATAGAAACGGGAAACATCCCTGATTCGTGGCGAGGATCCTTAATCTCTCCTATATATAAGAAAGGTAATTGGTCCCTTGCAGAGAACTATAGACTTATTACTTTACAAGACACAGATGCCAAACTGTTTGCTGGAGTACTCCTGAACAAACTAAACGAATGGGTAACAGAAAACAATATTTTACCAATGAATCAAACTGGATTCATTAAGGGGCTTGGAACAATGACAAACATCATGGCATTATCGCTAATAACTGCAAAATCACTGAGAATAAAATTGCCCTTATATTTATGTTTTGTAGATTTTAAGTCTGCCTTTGACTGTGTGCAGAGAAATTTATTATGGAAAAAACTTTTTGAAAAAGGCATTCCAGCCGTACTACTAAAACTTATACAGTTGCTGCATACCAAAACCTGGGTGAGAGTAAGGATAGGGGATGGTCAGTCACTATCGAAGGAAATCCCTGCATTGGAAGGGCTGAAACAGGGATGTGTTCTGGCCCCCGCCCTCTTTAATCTATTTCTAGGAGACCTATCGGCCAACCTGAATGATCTAAATGCACATCCCCCTAAGTTGGGGGGTAAGTTGATATCCAACTTGATGTATGCAGACGATGCAATTCTATTAAGTCACACTAAAATAGGTCTCCAGCGTTTAATCAATAGTACACTTATGTATGCAAACGAAAATGGAATGGTTATTAACGAAACCAAAACAAAAATCATGGTGGTATCTAGGAGCAAACATATGAGACAAAAAAACAAATGGTACATGGGAAACAATCAACTTGAACAAATAGAGGTGTACAAATACCTGGGGGTACTGTTTGACCAAAAAGGAAATTATCACCAACAGAAACAGGACATCCAAAGGAAAACCAACTCACTCACAGCAGCATTTAAGATAGCACAAAAATCCCTTGGAGGTTTAACTTATGGCCCACTATTGAAAATCATAGGTGCTAAATTACTCACAACTATTACATATGGAAGTGAGGCATTAATGGGTAAGGACGCGGAACTAATTAATAAGGTACTTTCTAAAGTATACAGATCTCTCTTCCACCTCCCAAAGAATGCTTCGCCAGCACAAATAAGACTGGAATTCGGTTTGACCAATCAAGAGCTAGCAAGAAAAGGTCAGTTTATTAAAATGTGGTATAGGTTTAAGAATGACCATGATAATCTAATTTCACAAATACTCTGGCAAGAAGTAAATAATAATAAAAAATCACTTGCTGGGAGATATCTTCACGACGCACTAGAAGAGTTTTCACTGATGCCCATATGGAACAATACGATAAATAATGGATCGTTTAAAAAATTGGTGAATTGAACAACCAATTACTTATCACTATTATACGATAAAAATGTGCTGGCAAAAAGAAAACACTCGTGGACAGTAATAAATGGATATGAAAAAAAGAAAGTGCAAGAATACTTGGAGATACCTTGGTCTGTAACAAGTAAACAATGTTTTATGAACGCAAGATTTGGAATTCTGCCAGGCCTCAGTCACGCTCTGCCATGGAAAAACACTAACTCCAGTCTATTGTGTAGATTATGTAAAGTTGGAGAAGAAAATATTGTCCATCTCCTATGTATCTGTCCTGGCCTACGTAGGGAAAGATGTGCATTACTTAAACCTCATTTTAATCTTCGGGCCACAAGAACGTGCAGGCAGGCAGTGAAAATCTGTCTTGATCCAAATGATATAGTTATGAATGTTGCCTTTGTAAAAAAAATTAAAATCGTAATCACCAAATTAGAAAAGTAGATAAGGAAAAAAGCTTTTATGAAAACATAAACAAACTAATAGATAATTTAAAATAAATGTTATTATTCTTTTAAGTTTAATTAACTCAATTTTTATGGATAATTCTGTTGCACTGTATTATATAAGCTGAAATGTTTTTGTAATGGAAATATTGTAAGATTTTAATTAATCAAACAATAAAGAAATTAATAATAATAATGGTCTTGTGACCAGCCTGGGTCTTGTGACCTGAAAATAACACTTTCTATTGGTGCAGAACAGTTTTGGTTTCCATATGAGTAAAGCCTTGGTCTTGTGACCTGAAAATAACACTTCTGATTGGTTCAGCACAGTTTTTTTTTTCAAATGATAAAAAACCCCACCTTTCTTCCTCACTCTGACTTTGTCTTTTGACTGAGGAAGACCTGTTTCATCTACAGAGACAATTCTTTTGTACTTTAAAATGGCTACTGTAGCAGCATCAGGAGCATCTGCACCACCACCACCACAACCACCAAGAGGACCACCACAACAATACATTGCTGGTGGAGAAGAGGAGGAGGAGGAGGAAGAGGAAGAGGAGGAGGGGAGTAGATGGCTGCCGTAAGAAATTACCCCATACAAGCCAAAAGAACACATTGTATGGGAGTTTTTTTCACTTCCAGAGGGCAAGAAAAAAGTTAATGCAGCTAAGGTAACATGTCGAATCTGTGGTGCAGAACTCTCAAGGGGCAATCCAGATAAAAAATATTAATTTGGTAATAATACCATGATTCGGCACATGATCCGGAAGCATCCTGCTAACTATTCTCGTGCAGAGATCAGGGAACTGGCCAGTCACCTCCCCCAGTGTTCAAGGACCAGCTCCAAAAGAAAGCAATCCACTCAATCGAGACCAGAAACATCAGAGGTGATGCCTTGTATGCAAGAACGATTTGGTACTTTTAGAGTCACTTGTACTGAATGTGGCAAGCTCATCACCTATGGTGAAAAGAGCGTAAAGCTGATCGTCCTTGCTGGTGACAATCACATTTGCCCCAAACAAAAGAAGTAATTTTTTCTGTTTTTTGTTTTTTGCTTCAGTTGAGCCATTTTCAATTCCCTTTCTCTTTGTTTCTTCCCATAAAAAATACAAAAAAAATATAAAACTGTTTTGAAAAGCCAAAAAAAGTACAAAATGGTCAAAAAACATTAAAAAAAATATAAAACAACAAAAATATTAAAAAACAGTTCTTTTTAGAACTACCTTTCATTTATAAAATTAAAGCTATATTTTTAAAGGATCTCTGTAAATTTTTTGTCCTTAGGGTACGCGTACCGGGGCGCGCCCACCCAAAAAAAGAAAAAAAAATTTAATGAAGCAGTTAGCATGAGGGAAGGACACAAAGAGAGTTATGTTAAGAGAAAAAGAGCTACAAGATTACCACAGAGGGATTGTTTATTACATAGTAAAAAATACAGAAGGTGTAATTGGATGAAAGTGAGAAAAGTAAAATGACTAAAGGAGCGAAAGAAAGGAAGAGAGAGGAAGAACACTAAAGTAGAAATAGTGTGAGACTGTGATTGGCTGTTAAAAGAAAAAGAAAGAACAGTAAAAAACGGAGAATGAAGGGTAGTGGCGGAACCACGATAAATGAAGAACGATGAGGGAAAGTGAGAAAAGACCAGGTAGTATAAGTAAAGAGGGGTGAAAGAGGGAGAAAAATTTTATTAGGATAACACATGGGGAGTGACAAAGAGAGAGGACAAAGAGAGTAAAGGAAACAGTACCTGAATGGGCTTGAGTAAAACAGCAAAAAAAGATAAGTAATGCAGTGTGTGTGACTTATAGGGAGTCAGTGGGTGTAGGTCGGGGTGTGGGTGTGTAAGGTGTGTCTGTGGGTGTGGTTGTGTGGAGTGTTTCGGTGAGTGAAATATGTGTGAGAAGTGTATGAGTGTGGGGTGTATATGTGTTCGATGTATGTGTGTGTATGGAATGTGTGTGTGTGTTTGAGGTGTGTGTGTGGGAGGATTTTTTGTGTGTATGGGGTGTGTGTGTGGTGTGTGTGTGGGGTGTATGTTACAGGTGTGTGTATGTGTTGTGAGGGGGATGAGGTGTATGTATAGGAGTAAGGTAAATAATTAAGAAAAAGAGAATGAGTGAAGAAGCAAAGGAAGGGAACAGAGGGTAAGTGAAGTAAAGAAAAGGGATTGAAAAAAGTTGAATATGAGAGGGGAAATAGGGAAAGGGGAGTAAACATGTAGAATAAGAATAAGTGAGGGAAGCAGAGTAAAGACACAGGAGTGTGGTAGATTGAGAAAATGTTAGTGAGCTTAAAGCAAAGGGTGATGACAAACTACATTTTTTTAGTCATACTTACCATATAATAAATATAACTTTAATTAATTTTTTTAACTACACTTTGTATCTGTGAAAGAGAGAAGAAAAAATAAGTTATAATTAGTAAAATATGTATTTTAAATTAAAAGATACAAATGAAGAGGTTAAAAATCATAACGCTCTATTTAGAAATAAAGTTAGAGTGAAGAACACAGAAAGGGAAATAAACTAAGGTAGAAGGACAAAAAGAGAGAAAAAGAAATAGAAGAAGAGGAAATTATAAAGAGTGAGGCATATAGATTCACTGACAAAAAGAGAGAGAAGAACAGAGAAATGAACTGAAGGTAAGAAGGATGCTAAAACAATGTGAGTTAGCAAAACTAAATCAGGAAACAGAAGTAAGTAAAAAGATAATGACTGAGACAGAAAACAGTCTAATTAAGGATGCATTTAGAAGAATGAGGAATAGAAGATAACTGAGAGTATGTGAAGAACAGTCATAGAGTAAAAGGATGAAGGGAGACAGGATAATATACAACGATTGAGGGAAATGGACTGAGGAAGTTATAAGGTAGACACACTAAGACAAAAACTGAGTGAGGTGGAGTACAATGAGTGAGAAAAGAAAATGAGTAAGTGAGCAAAAAGAAGGAAAGAGAGGAGAAGACGACTAAACAGTGGTACTGAGAGAAAATAATTTGGTGATAAAAGTAAAGAGAAGGACATTGAAAGAAAGGAAATGAGGGATAGTAATGGAACCAGAGTAAAAGAAATGGAATGAAGAACGATGAGAGAGGAGCAGTGAAGTTGTTGTAAAAGAAGTGATAGAAGGTAGATAAACACAAGTGAAAATAACACAAGTAGAGTGAGGCACTGAGGACATAAAAGTAGTGAATGAAAAATAGAGAGAAGAGGTCAAAAGTAAGGAGCAAACAAAGATAAGCTAGGGAGAGTAGGTGATTTATAGTGATAGAGTGCAATAATACTGCTGTGTGAGTAAACAGGAATTACTAAAAGAGCAAAGCAGGAACATATGGAAAAGAGAAGTAAAGCAGAGAGACTGAAAGCTGAAAAGTTATGCAAGGGAGAGACGGGATACTCATAGTTGAAATGAGAATGAGGGGTTGTCAAAGAAGTTGAGTAAGGGAACGGGGGTTACAGAAAGTGAGAGAAAGACATTATAAATGAGTAAAAAGAGCTGAAAGAGGATGGAAAAAGGAAAGTAAGTGTCACAGAAGGGGAATACAATTTAATTTACACAATCCAAAGTATAAAATAACTTGTACAACATGTTACATAGTTTATCTTTGCTGTTCTCAGAATATATTGAATTTCACTTAAAACAGTGAGTTCAAATTACTCATCATATGACAGCGGGAAAAAAAAACACAATCTGAAAGATTGTGTTTTTAAAAAAAACTTAAATACTGACAAATTACAAATGTACGCTAAAGTTAGATTGACTTACTTTTCCTTGAGGTCAAATACTGTATCATGGTGGTCCTTTTCTCGTTGGAAAGTACTTTGCTGTTCACTTAAAAATCCATTTCATCGACTTTCTATAAGAAAAGCTCCAAGAACATCTGAAATATTTTCAATATTTTCATATACTCCTTTTTTTCAGTCATGACTCTTTACTCATTCCTGCACCTTTCCATTTGGCCAAATAGTGTCAGATGTATGAGTATATGTTTAAATTAATTCTAAGGCACTCTGAAATGACCTTTTTCCCGACGTTCTGAAAGAAAGGCTCTACAACATTTTCACAATATTTAAGTATTTGTAAAACCATCTCTGACTCACTCATGTTCATCATTTTGTATAATACTAACATCACTTACTATGACATCCACTTACAGTACCTATATGACGAGTCAATTTTTTATATTGCCTGGATCACTTTTACTCAGAATATATTTTTAAACAGCAAAATAACCTTTATTAACTGCTCCCGTCTTCATTAGCCAATTACTTTTACCTAAATTTTGGCTGTAAAAACACTAGGTATGAATTTATAAAGCCAAAAGGCAAACGTTGTTTGAAAGTCAAATGAGTGTCGTTACATTGGGTCCAACCTTTAGAAGTTTTTAAATAGCATGTGTAATGCCCTGATGTTGTAGAAGGACCATCATCAAAAATAATAGCTGCAGTTGCAAAGGTTCTTCCTGATATCGATAACTGAGAAGCCACAACATTTTTAATAGAAGTTGTCAATTTAGTTCCATCAGGTCTACATCGTTGGAACATTAAAATGACATAGTGACCATAATTTTGTAGAAATAATGTGGACAGCATTGTAGACTTACATTGGGTACACACCATATTGTGATCCGCTGCTTTAACTAGATTATTAAAACACACTGATTTGCAGTCTGGTAAAGTCAAATATATAAATCTTTCAGAGTCTATTCTAGTACTACTTGATGAAGCACAGTTATCACAGTCATGTTGCCATTGATAAGAAAGGTTAAAAAGATTTTTTATATCTACTCCTTCATCTTCCAATACATCAAACATATACATTAAAAATTCCTGACAATCCTGCTGAATTATCTGTGAAAATTGATTTTGACCTGAACATATGTCTACAAGATTCCTAATTTCTGAAACACTTTCTATTTTTCTTCTGTCACTACTACATTTCTCTAACACAGAATTCAATAAACAGCACAATGTTTGTTTCCGATTTTCGACAATCTGTCTTTGTAAATTTTGAAGAAAAAAAACAACATTAACTACTACATTAGCATAGCAGTTGACACCAGAACTGTTTTCAAACTGAAATCCAACAACATCCTCAACAGAATCCTTTTTCCTTCTGCTTACAATTACAGTTTCATCTACTTTTTGTCTTTTTGCTACTACCTCACTGCATTTACTCTCATTTCTTCTTTTTCGGCCTACCACACGTTTTTCAATCAGAGGATATTGAGGCAAATGTGGAGCATAATCTCTTCTTAACCTATTGTATTCTTTAACACAATCTAGATCAGCACAAATCTTTGTTTCATCACACTCAATCAAGTACAATCCTGATAAAGTTCTGACTCGTGATAAAGCCACATATGCCATACCCTCTTTAAACACAGAACTTCCAAAGTTCTCCAAAGCACTATCTACACTTAAACCTTGAGATTTATGAATTGTCACTGCATATGCCAAACAAATAGGAAACTGTTTTCGGCGAACATATAAGTCTTTCACGGGCAAAAATCTAGCTGAACAACGACAAATTTGTTCTATTTCATCAATGCCATCAAATTTAATTTTTATAATTTCAATTCCATCTCTATTTTTGTAATTCACAAAACCAACAACATGACCCATTGCTCCATTTACCAGACCTCTTTCAACATTTAAATTCCTTCGCAAAATGACACGACAATTCAAACACACATTCAGAGTCTTTTCAAAACCAGCAGTTTTAGATATACTCTTCTCTAATTAATCCAATTTTGATTTCAAATTTTCAGACAAAACAATTGTTGCTCCCATATGCTCTATTTTATCTGTAGCTTCCAGTTTCACTATCTCTTCATTTTCTAAATTTAACATTTTGTTGTTCAACATGGAACATTCTTTCAGAGTTGGCATCAAACATATGGCAGATTTCCTCTCGTTAATTTTCTTAAAAATATTCTCTGGAAGAATGTTTTCATTTGGGTACAAATTTGAAATTAACCGTCCATGTAAAGCTTCTTTCCCTTGCTGACTTATTTTTCCTACTCTTACGTCTTGTAAAATATTTTTATAATCTTCATCCTCTGCCTGCCGCATATTTTGAAGCAGTCCTGCATATTTGAAGTTTAACCATATATTAACATTTCCAATGCTTCCTAAGCACTTCCTGGCATCTTCATGCATGAGCATTTTGAAAACAGGTTGTCCTTTCGCTGGAGTCAACTGCAGAATATCTCCAAAAACAATAATATGTTTTCCTCCAAATAAAACATCATAGTCTGTCCTAAGAATTTCTTGCATTCTCAAATACACAAAAGCAAGCATTATATTTGACACCATGCTTACTTCATCAATGATAAGAAGTTTCATTTTCTTCAGGACTCTCGAAACTTCGGAACACGCATCTCCAGATAGCTTGTGATATTGCAATTTGTTATCATGCTCCACTGGCAGCATCAGTAAACGATGTAAAGTAATCCCTTTAATATTATGTGCTGCCAGCCCAGTTGGAGCGGTAACAACACAAGACAGCGGTGATTCAGTCCTTTTCTGCAGATAAGATGCAACTGCTTTAATCAGAAAACTTTTTCCAGTTCCCGCTTCTCCACTCACGTACAGTCGGACAGGCTTAAATGATGTACATGAGCACTCTTTCTTCTCATGACTCAATCCATGTTCAACTTGTTCTGTGACTTCGTCATATATCAGTTTCTGCTCAACGTTTAATTGTTTCACCAAATCTTCTAAATTAATTACATCCTCTTGAGCTTGCTCCATAGCTCTTTCCACCTCATCCATGGCAGTGGCAGCTTCATTTTGGATAATGTGTCCTCCTAGTGGATCCTGACTCAATGAAGCAGAACTCTGACTGCCTTGAGAACTGTCTCTCGCAATCTCTGCAGCAATTTTTGCTTCTTGCTCTATTTCTTCATTCAACATTTGCAGATAATTTGGAAAAACAGGACATTCTATGCTATCCTTCGTAGCATTAAAACAGTCTTCATAACAGAGAAAATCTCCAAGTAGTTCCTCTTCTTCTCGCCATGGTTTAAAGAGTTGCAAAAGATCCAAATAGTAAAATTCTCTTTTGTCTGGATTTTCACAACTCAATTTTCGATGATTAATCAAATGACCTTTTCTCTGTTTCACTAGACATCCTTCACATCCAATGACAGCATATATTCCATTATTGATATCTTCTCTGATGTTCCTCTTTTAAATATAGCTTTGAAGAACTTCATAGAGACAAACATTCTCAAGATGAGGACTTCTATTTGGATAGTATGTATCTAACATGTTTGTCTTCAAAATATCTGTACTTTCTGGTTCTTTCTCCACCAAATACTCTATCTCTTGTACAGATTTCAAAACTCAATTTCGTGTTGCAGCAAGACCTAGACTCACCCAAATGATAGTTCTAGATTTGGCATAGAGACTTGCTGACAACAATCGATCAGAACATTCATATGCTCCAATTTCTCGATGCGACAACATCTTCAGACTGTAACTGTATAATATCTTGCTTAGACTCTTTTCATGTGAAATGTCCTCCCACATTTCCTTCAGTTCTGTCTTTTCTTTTTTTGTGATGTAAGACGTCACATATCGAGCCACAGCAATAGAGTTGTCAGCAACGAACTGAATATCCATGTTAGTTTTCCACATGGACAAAATCACTGGGTTGTAGTCGTTGATGTACTTGGACTCTTCGTTTCTTTTTAAATTGTATGAATTTTTGGGTGATTTCCTCGTCACAGTATGTCACAGAGAAGACATCAAATTATTTACTCTTCCTTTAGAAATCACTTGTCGTGGAAAGCCGAAACGACATTTTGTGTAGAACTTGTCCTTGTTTCTGAATTTTCGACGACAGTACTTTCCACAACGATGGGATTGAAAGCGTAAAACTTGTTGCCTTAAACTGTTTTCCACTGTAGTTTTCGGAACAGCACATGTTGAATACTCTTCAATGAAGCTCATCACTGTCTCATCCGAATCTGTTCTAAATTTGGGTGCATCTTTAATCCATAACAACATATGTATGTGAGGAGCACCTCTCGCTTGATACTCCTTTCTCCAAAAGAAATCCAAAACCTCTCCAAGGGGAGGATTTTTTTTGTTGGTAATAAAAGACATCATAGCTTCAAATCTATGATTGAAATATCTGCATACATTCACTGGATGCAAAGAACACAGTTCTCCAGGTTTTTTGAATTCTATATTTTGTATATTTGCATTTGCCTCTCGTAGAAATTGAAGTAAGTCGTCCCATGCATACTCGGCACAGCTAAGAGTGAGGAACCATGTAGGAGTTCCTAAGTTTCTTAGCATACATTTCAATTCCCCATGACGACGGTACCAATACTCGTTTGTACCACGCTGACATGCCATGAGATTGATAAGATGAGATTCTAAAATAATATCTTGCAGATTCACTTTCTCCATAAAGTCCTGCAGATGTGCTCCACTTTTCAGTATATGATTTACTGCATAAGAAAGCCCAGACAAGTCACTTTCATACAGTAGATGAAACAAATAGGGAATGCATTGACGAAACCTTGGATCTTCAGCATATAATCTTACAGTTCGATATTCAGATGCAGGAATTTGAAGTGGTCGATCGTCATATCGTCCACCTCGACCTGTTGGAAATAGCTGTGGAAACCAACGAGCCTCCAAACTTTGTTCCCATACACTAATGGGACTTCCTTTTGCTGCTTTCATTTGAAACAATTCAATTGCATTACCCCATTACTTCTTTGGAATACAAAGGATGAACAGTATAATGTTCATATATTTCTTCTCTTCTAGACACATCAACTTTTTCAATTTGGCCGCCTGAACAATCACTGTCTTCATCTGCAGCTGTTTCCTCTGCTGCAACACATACATCTTTGTAATACTCATTGTTTTTGACTAAATACAACGTTGCCTTTTTGACTTTCCTAACATCCACTAAATCTTGCCAGATTTTTTTACTCTTTGTCGGAACCCCATTATCTAGAATAACTAAAGGTTCCTCTTCTATTTTTTCTTTTTTGTATCAATATTTTTTTTGAAATCTAGGGGCAAATAAACAACTCTTCCCTTTAATCCTCTCTGCAAATCTGTAGGAGGCAATTTCCCTATCTTAGGCTCCATGCGAACAATTGCCTGAAAAGGATGGACACATTGAATCAAAATAGACTCATATGTATTTAAATCCATCAATTCACGGGGAAGGACTACCAACTCCAGATTATTATGAACAGCTCTAGCAGGCATTCTGTTTTGATTTAATTTATCATAACAATATTTACAAATACGCTGATCAGAACTCAAATCAAAACAATTCTCCACCCACAAATAAGTTGCAAAATCTTTCCACTCATAATTATGCATCTTTTCACTCGTTACATATAAATCAACTAATCTAGTTTGATGTTTATAATGACTTCGTCGACAACACACACAAGTAAAATTGGGCCTTTCACTTGATTTCACCTTAAACCTGGTAATTTCCTGCTCAAACTTTTCTGTATTTGAAATCTGTACATTGTCTTCCACATTACCTTGAATTGCTGTGTCAATTTCTACACTGTCCTCTTTTTCACGAAAATAACAAATCTCAATTTCTTCACAAATCTTCTTCACATCTAATTCAGTTCCATGCAAAAGAGCACTGTTTAATTGTTTAAGTTTAAGTGCTGGACTTTTTGCATAATGCAACATTCTCACTAATTTCCTCATTTTGGTATGATGCACTGCTAACATCCTAAAATGATGAAAAACACTCTGACAGACTTTTCTAGAAAGACAAGCCAGTGAATGCCCTTGCAAACCTGTGTTTTCTCTCACTCTGCAAGGATCTAAGTCTTGCAACAACTTCACTTTCTGCTTTAGACTTTTCTTACTATATGTACGTAAGAAATTACAAAACAAATCAATTGATTCCTGTCGCACACTACAGATACTACTACACTTCCAAGTGTACACTGGACCCTTAGTACGTCTCCCTAAAACTTCATCAGTTAACACCTCTTCTGGTTCTCTAGGCACAAGTTTCTCTTTTTCAATCGGACAACCGTCTTTCACTTCATACGCTCGACCACAGGTGTCAACTGCATGCACTAAATCATTATCCTGGAAGTAACTCTCCTCATTAAAAAAAGGCTCACAACTTGAACTGTGCATCCATTCTCCCGAAAAAACTTTACAAAAATTAGTCCGATTAATTACTCTTTTCCATCTACTGTTTGATTTGAAAACATCAATTGTCTTGTTAAGTGTCCTAATTCTATTGATTATTAAAATAAATAATTGTTTCTTAACTTCAAAAGCCTGATCAACAATCTTCTCTACACTTTTCTTTTTCTTATAAAAAGCAGCTCTCTGTTTACCTTTCCTAATGTTTTTTAACAATTTTAAAACCACCCTATTGTGAAACATTCGTTTATGAATGTCTCTAAACTGATTCTGCCTTCTATTCCTATACATATTATTGTCTCCTGCTCCAGTTGTAGAATTATTTGAGGGTCTCTCCTTCCTTTTCAAATTTACTCTCTCATTCTCTTTTTCTACATGCTGTCCATCATTTTTTTGCGATGTACATATGTTACGTATGAAAGACTTAGTTCTCTTACCAGGAGCTTTGTTCCTGTTTTTTGAAGTATTTGTTGTGGAAGAGTGCTGTAATTCCGTTGCTCTTTTTGTTTTTTTGCAGTTATCTTCTTTTCTTCGCCTTTCCCTTGAAGGCATTTTGTCTTACTCTTGAAATCTTGATTTCAATCTGTGTTAAAGAAAAAAATAGCACATTATAGATCACTATTACCAAACAACAAAGCAATGACAAAAACCAAACAGTCTATTCAGGGTTACAGATCAAGTCAGGATTCTCCAGGGGTACAGAAGAGGTGAGGCCTGTATTGAAGAGTGTAGTGGAACACAGCTCTGTCCACAGGTACAAAGTAGGTGAGACCTGTGTCTAAGAGTCCAGTAGGGGATAGACTTCATGAAGTCTAGTCCACTGCACTCTTATACACAGGCTTCACCACCTATGCTTCCCAGGAAAGGCCTCTCTCCCACTACAGTCTTGAACATAGATCTCACCTCCTCTGTCCCTCTGGATATGCCTCACCTCATCTCCACAATCTACTTTCTAATCTCAGGTGAAACAGGTGACATGATTGTGAAAAGATCAATTTTGTTTATGTAATTATGCACACACAATTTATTCTGTCTCAAAAATGTAAAACACATTACTTTGCCCTATAAATATTTCAGTAGTATAATGAAAAGCTTATACATATCACCTTATCTCTGTTTTTCAAATTTCATTCTAAAAAAAGATTATGAGGCCTAAGCAGGACTGCTCATGTGATGAATCCTGTCCAGGGGAGCACAAAACGTGAGGCTTCTGTCCAAGAATGCAGTGGACAGGACTAAACTGGAGTAGTGTGCAAGAAAAAGTTGAGCCTCATTTATAAAACCATGCGTCAGTTTTGCGCTACTGATGCGTCATTTTTTGTGACGCATTGGCGGCATAAAACATATGCCTTGTTGCACCATATTTAAAAAGTGACGCATGTAGGTAGATGTGTCATTTTTTAAACCTCTGCACCACATTATACCTCTGTCAAGTGTAATGTACTTTACAATGATGTTACCTGTGTTAACTCAGTGTAGGAAGCATATTGAGTTTGTTTGCATAGAGGAATTGTATGTTGTAAAATAGTGAGGTTTCAGTAATGACATGGAATGCTTGTACGGATCACTGACATAATATCGACGACACAAATATCGAGATACACAAATATCGAGTCAAAAATATCGATTGACAAAATATCGACTCCCTATCTTCAAACAGGTAAGTACCAAAATATCGACTCCAAAATATCGACTTACAAAAATATAGACTGTCAAAATATCGAATTTTTTAAAATGTCTTAAAAGTAAGTTAAAACTAATATAGTAATAAATATATTTAATATAAACTTAGAAATAATTATTAAAAAAATATAATTTTAATAAATAATTTATATAATTAAAAAAATTATATCACCAAAAATTACACACACACATATATATATATTCACTGAAAAAACCATAGGTTATAGACCATATATAGTTAGGAATTAGCATTTACAAAACCTTGAAAATTCACTGAAAAAACCATAGGTTATAGACCATATATAGTTAGGAATTAGCATTTAAAAAACCTTATTTTACTCACACAAAACCATTGAAATTCCATATATAGTTAGTTGCACTAACTATATATTGCGCACCCGCAATCCACTGCTGATGATGTCACATATTACATCATTCATGACATGGTCAGTGACATCACTGATGACATCACTGATGACATCTCAAATGACATCACTGATGACATCTCACTTGACATCAATGATCACATCACTGATGATATCATTCATGTGACAATACAATGCATCTCCTCACATTTTAATATAACCTCTGTTTCACCCAGTGTTAAAAACAGAGTATAATTTTTGAAACCATTGACACACCAATACTAGTTACTACATACGTACTCACTGATTCCTACGTCTACACACACATTCACTCATTCACCCATACAATCATTCATACATACAATCACTCATGTTTACAACACAATCATATGCACTCATACACCTATACAGACACTCACACTCTGCCACTCATCCATGGAGTTACTCACACACCTAGTCAGTCCTGTAAAGAATCAATCACACTTCCATTTTCTACTCTATACAGTTAAACATAGAGCACCTTACGTTTTCAACCATATACTAACACATACTTACTCTCTTATACAATCATTGATACAAGTACACATTGATCTGTACAGAGTCACACACCTCCCATCCAGCCACACACACACTCAGTCTCCCATGCAAATACTTGCGCAATCAATCAATAACCCATATAGTTACTCATATAGCTACTGATCAACACATGCAGCAGTTTACAGAACAACAGACATAATGATGCACAAATTAAGACAGTTTAGTCACTAACCCATGCACTCAGTGAGACACATTTAATCACTCACTCATACATTCAGTCATGCACCTACTAAATCCTTCGTCCAGACACTTATACATCCACTCATTCTTCAATATGTAAGACATATTTTAACTTTACAGAAACATAGTCACTGGATGTTGTCATCAGTGATGTCATCAGTGATGTCATTTGAGATGTCATCAGTGATGTCATCAGTGATGTCACTGACCATGTCATGAATGATGTAATATGTGACATCATCAGCAGTGGATTGCGGGTGCGCAATATATAGTTAGTGCAACTAACTATATATGGAATTTCAATGGTTTTGTGTGAGTAAAATAAGGTTTTTTAAATGCTAATTCCTAACTATATATGGTCTATAACCTATGGTTTTTTCAGTGAATTTTCAAGGTTTTGTAAATGCTAATTCCTAACTATATATGGTCTATAACCTATGGTTTTTTCAGTGAATTTCAATGGTTTTTTAATAGCAAATATCATAAGCTGTCGAATGTCAAGTACGTGGTAAGAATTTTTTTTTTCGTGTTTATGCACACTGATCTGCTTTGATTGCTGCCCCCCACCCCTCATTTCTATTAGGAGTACTCTCTCTTTGCAGATAGTGAAGGGTAGTTAACGCAGCCCTTTCCCCCTTTGTAATCCGTCGTGCCTGCTTCTCTCTCCATTTGATTGATTGTTCTCTTTGGTTCATTCTCTATTTACAAACAAGCACAGAGTCGCAATACTCTGTTTAGTCTTTGCAGATAGCGAAAAATCGTGTAAAAAAACAAAAGGAATCGAGCAAAATCAGTAGGCCACTAATGGGATCTCTTTTGACCTCGCTAAAATAGAAACATTAGGAACAACCTGTTGAAAATAGCAATGCGTATGTATATAAGCGGCGTTCATTTGTGTTCACAGTACCCCTTGTTGATTGTTTCAATCGAGCATTGAATTGTTCGAAGTTAATTCTCTTAACGATCTTCTCTACCTGCAAACGAGGAAGAATAGGAATATTCTATCTCCCTTTGCAGATAGTGAAGGGTAGGTAACGCAAGCCTTTAACACGTCGTACCTATTTCATTCCTCATTGATTGATTGATTGTCCGAACATTGACTGTTTGGGAATTAGTTCTTTTTGGAGGTATTCCCTGTTTGCAAATAAACGTAGGAAAATCTTTGCAAGTAGTGAAAGGGTACGTAATGCGGACCGTTCTCCCCCGTTGTAATCTGTCATGCCTATCTACTCCCCACTGATTGATGCACCTTTTTCACCCGGACCATTTACTAGAGATACGTCATCTGGCCCGACCAGAGAGCACCCCTAGTGAAAAGGACATATGCAATAATAACGAAGTGATCACTGTATCCTGTTAACAGAAACTTTACCATGAAACAACCTGGAAAGAAAAAAATAGGAAAACGAAAATCAGTAGGCCACTGATGAACATGAACTTTTATTAAACAACGAACAAAGAAACGATAACATAACGTAATGATAAAACCTATTAATGTCCTAGAAACAAGAAAACGTTAAAATATGCCAGTGGTGAGAGACCAGAAAAACAGTAAGAGAAACCAAATCACCCCTCGCTGTCCCACCGCCTGCCACGCCAAAAAAATCGATAGACTAGGGAAAATGCAAGTCAGTAGAACATCCACCCCCACTCTGGAAACTTCCAAGGTGGGGCAGGGTTCCGGCTACGCCCAGCCGGGAGCAGCCCATATAAGGCAGGTCCTGCTGCCACGCCTCGGCCAGGAGATCCTAACGTAGGGTGTAGCCGGAGGAGAGGCCGAGACCAGCGGGACCCGGCCAGGGGATTGCCTTTACAACGCTGAACAGTTGCAGGGGGGGGGAATGTCTCCTCGACCCTCCCCTCTCTCTCCCAGTCCGGCCGCGGTGGCCCTTGAGAGTTGCAGGTAGTCCCGCCACATGCTCTTCCGGTCCGACCACCAACGGTCGGGGGGCCGAGGCCGACGGGATCCGGCTGCAGCCGATAAACCAAGAAACCCGTTCATGGGGCCAGAGCCAGGGGCGTCCGGCCGACATCCACCGGGAGCCCGGCCCGAAGACGGACGGGACACTTCTTTCTTTTATAATGGCTGCGACAACACTGGAGGGGGATGTCTTGCACATGCCTCCGACCCCCCCCTCGTCCTCATCGCCTGGTCCGGCCATAACAAATCTCAAGCGAGACGCCGTGGGGTGCACTGGGAGGGAGAGACGGTGCGAACAGGCCTCTCCCGCCTCCCCAGGTGGAGGCTTCCCAGCTGCACCCTCAGCGCTCCAGGCGGTGGCATCCTAACAACTACAGTGCTGCACAGTTTCGGAACGACCTAGATAACGGTTCTTCCACTGTGGCCATGCTGCAACGTCTCGCCCGGCAGGGTGGAGCCCGTCCGCTCATGTGACCCCGCGATCGCCGGTAGCTGCCGAACTCTCAAAATGGCGGTCGACCTGGCAAGAGCGGGCCCAACATAAAGAAATGGCCCGGTCACTGGTTGACTCCACCACCGTAGTCCTCCACGACCTTGAAGATTCTAGAGGAGCCGCGGGAGTCTCCGACCCCCGATGGGGAATGACTGCCATGATCGCCCGTGGAGTGACGAAACTGTATCCGCGGGACGTCGGCGCTCCCATGCTGGCGCCAGCCTCACTTTGAATTACTACAATCCTGCAGACCTTACTTCCGGTGAAAGCACAGTGTGACCCGGTAGGAAAAATTATTGCACCCCCTCCCCTTTTTGACTGATAGTTCAAACCACCGATCCTTTCCTTTGCCCTTTTAACGGAACTTTGGACTGCCTCCCCCTCTTTTACATTTTCTAGAGAAAACAAAACATTAACCACTACATTAGCATAGCAGTTGACACCAGAACTGTTTTCAAATTGAAAACCAACAACATCTTCAACAGAATCCTTTTTGTTTCTGCTGTGACCCTGCTACAGCACAGGCATTGTCCCCAGCAGTAATTCTGCAATGCCGGTAAGAATAGCTGTGGTGCCTACTGGACTCACTCACCCCCGCGGCGCCCCACGCCGTTTTTTGCTGGGCGGCAACTTACTAGACATCACTTTCGTGCCATCTAGATTTCAGCGCGTTCTGCTGCCTTGGAACTATTCGCACAACAGACCGCTACTGACAAGAATATTTCATTATTGGTGCTGTCAATTTCAATAAATCTATTGGATAATTAAAAAGAAATTGCCACGGTCTCTTCGTTGTTTAAATGTTTTTACTGTTTTTGTTTTGTTGTATATATTTATATGTTATTAAAGTTTTATATTCCTACTACTTTGTTGGAGTGCTATATATTTTTAATGTGACACATAATTGTAAAAACTTTGATGTACAAAGAGTCATTCCTGGAATCTTCCGCTTCAGGCTCGGTCCCCTCCCCAATCACAATACAGGATGGTTTTCAGATAGTAGGAACGCGTGTGCTGTGACGGATCACATCGGGTGTGGGCCTTGATCTACTATAACTCCTTTGAAGAGGGGTGATTCTTTACAGCTGGGGCCATAAACTACATCTGCAGGGCTAGCTGATAGCCTAGGACCGGCCTGGACATTCGGACACAGAGGAAGAGGAGTGTCAGAGGGTGCGGTAGTGAATAGGGCGAAAGGGAGGTGTCGGGCGGGCACAGAGTGTGATTCTCAGGGAAGAGCAGCGCAGATGGGGGAAGGTTTATTGCCCATGCATAAGACAGAGAGCGGTGGTGACCAGTGCCTGGGGGAGATGCTTACGAGGGTGAGGAGCCATGCTACGAATCGACAGCGTGCAGAGAGTGGGTCTGGTCAAGACATCTAAAATGGCTGCCGTGCACGACAAAAGTGTGGCATTTCAAAAAAGGCAAGATGGCGCAGACAATGTTTTTCAACACTTCCTCATTTCCTTCGAATCGAACGTTAACAGACGTTGGGGCATATTACCAAAGTTAAGCGATATTTATCGCTAACGATGCTTACCAACCAATTTTTTACCACTAAGCATCGTCAGAAATTATCGAAGATAAACCTTACTATTATCAAGGTTTATCGCAAATGCGATAATAAACGGCCGCAATGCATGAATATCGCTAAAAAGTCAGCGATATTCATGCATTACCGAGCTAATACTCTTAGCCATGTTATCCACCTCCCATTGGATAACATGGCTAAGAACTGCTCAGGGCAGGTGTTACTTTTTGGAGATATTCGCGCTTAGCGCGAATATCTCCAAAAGTTGGTAATAGGAGATAGATATCTTGCATGTTGTAATGCAAGTTATTGTGGTATATGGAACTCATACCATAATCTCTCAGGAAAGCAGAAACTGATCCTTTTGGGACCGCCTAAAAAGGCCTAGGGGGTGAGGAGTACTCTACTTTGCCCCCTTTTCACGTTCCGAACTATTTTATTTTACTCTCTTCTGTAATTACACAAAATACCAGCGATAAGATGCATCGGAGACACACAGTGAGAGAAAGGAGGCCGGAGATGAAGAAGACATGTCAAATACACATTGGAGATAATATAGTGGCAGAAGGGAAGTAAATATGAGTAAACTTACCATGTAACATAAAAATGTTGCACTCTATACTATAAGTCTCATTTTATACTACAATCACTTCGCTACAACCTCATAAATTAAAAATAAAAATAAATAATGTCTCAAACAATTTTTGATTTCTAAATATAAATTTATTCTTCAGAATTTTCTAAATTTGAAACAACTAGTAACATGTCCTCATCAGTAATTTCCTCTTCAATCATCTCATCTGGAATCTCCTCATTAAAAGTCTGCAATGATGATTCTTGTAACTCTATGGTCTCCAAACACTCGATAAATTCGCCATCAAGAGATTGATCAAAAAAATCATTCAAGTCATCTCCTCCTTCTGACAATATTTCATTATTGGTGCTGTCCATTTCAATCAATGTAGTGGAATCATTCAAGTCATCTCCTCGTGACAATATTTCATTATTGGTGCTCTCAATTTCAATCAATGTAGTGGAATCATTCAAGTCATCTCCTCCTTGTGACAATATTTCATTATTGGTGCTGTCCATTTCAATCAATCTAATGGAATCATACAAGCCATCTCCTCCTTGTGACAATATTTCATTATTGGTGCTCTCAATTTCAATCAATGTAGTGGAATCATTCAAGTCATCTCCTTGTGACAATATTTCATTCTTGGTGCTGTCCATTTCAATCAATCTAATGGAATCATACAAGTCATGTCCTCCTTGTGACAATATTTCATTATTGGTGCTCTCAATTTCAATCAATGTAGTGGACAATTCAAAAGAAATTGCCACGGTCTCTTCATTGTGAGCCATTTTATTTTGAAATTGCTTGCTGTAAATTGCAGAAAAAAATAATCACTTTCATTTATCGTTTTTAGTAATACATAATATAAAACTAACTTCATCAAGTATTTAGTATAACAGAAGGACTGCAAATAAATAACAGAAAACATTTTTCAAATTATCTTCAAGTGTACAACATAGTTCCCCTTACAAATTAACAACTCACCTTTTTAAAAGTAGCAGAAGTGTTAGTACTGTGTAAATCAAACACCAGAAATTCACCACCAAAAATTCCTCACAAATGTACCTCAGACAGTAGTATCACAAAATGGCTGTGGTTTCCTCTCATTTGACATATATACATAACCAATTAACTTTCATCACACACAAATACAAAACCAAAGTAACATTTTAATTGGTTCTAAATTTCAACACTTTCAAATGTGTTTTCCCCATGCAATTTTCCATAGGACATTTACATACGTCTACAGCCTGAATGGCTGAACGGAATTACACCAAACTTGGCAAAATGGTACATCAAACCTAAGAGGTCAGGAAGGATCTACTATGCCCCCTTATGGTCATTTCCCCCTTCGCTTTGGCCTCCTCTTGTCTCTCAATCCTACCGAGGGACAAGATGGCGGCCGCTACGGACTGTTTGGAATGTTGACAGACGCCGGAGAACCAATCAGCTTCGCAAAGCTCCGTAACGCGAAAAGTACGCGAAGCGGAGCGCTGTTACAGATATATATCTTTTTTTCAACGTTAATTTCTCAAAATCCACTGGAGCACATATATTGAGACCTAGCAAAGGCACATCGGGCTACCAGTCCCTAATATTTTGCCAAGTTTCGTGCAAATCCATTCAGCCGTTCGATTATTATTATTTTGTTTTTTTTTTGCCCCGCGGGGCCCTTTTAAAACCTCCACATCAAACCTAGGGGGTCAGCGAGGATCTACTATGCCCCCTTATAGTTATTTCCCCCTTTGTTGTGACCTCCTCTTGTCTCTCGATCCTACCGAGAGACAAGATGGCGGCCGCTACGGACTGTTTGGAATGTTGACAGACGCCGGAGAACCAATCAGCTTCGCTTCACAAAGCTCCGTTGCGCGAAAAGTCCGCGAACCAGAGCGCTAACCGGTCCGCTGTTACAGATATATATCTTTTTTTAAACGTTAATTTCTCAAAATCCACTGGAGCACATATATTGAGACCTACAAAAGGCACATCGGGCTACCAGTCCCTACAATTTTGCCAAGTTTCGTGCAAATCCATTCAGCCGTTCGGGCTAAAAGTGAGGCCAACCGCCCTATGGAAAACTCAATGTTAAAAACACGTTTTGGGACCCCCCTTTTTTCTCGGCCCCCACTGGACGAACCCCCCCCAAATTTTCAAGGGCTGCTCAGAAACAAAATGTGCCATTTTCCTGAAAATTTCAGCCGATTCCGTCCACAAACGCCAAAGTTATTAGACATAGAATTTTCAAAAAACCCATAGAGAAAAAATCCTAACTATATATACCTACTGGCGACCGCCAGTAGGTAATATATATATATATATATATATATATATATATATATATATATATATATATATATATATATATATATATATATATTTAAACATATTATTAAATAAACATATATAACATTTTAGAAAATGTTTAAAATTTATTGTTACAACTATAGTGAGTTCAACATTAGCAAAAGTGTTGGATAGCGTAGAGGTAAAATTTACTACTCCCACTCCAGTGGGTGCAACAGTAGGGAAAGCGCTGGATAGCGTAGAGGTTAAAATTACTATTCCCACTCCAGGGATGTATGACGTTACAACGCATACTTTTACAACGCCTACCATTACAACAAAACTTTTACAACGCAAAAACTTTTACAACGCATACATTTACAACGCAAGATTTTACAACGCATATACCTTTACAACGCATACCATTACAACATAAGTATTGGTAAGTATATAATAATTTTTTGAATATAAATTAATAAAAAATATTATAATATAATTTAATATAATTTTATTTTATTAAATAAATGTAATTTAAATGTAATTTTACTTTATTTTTACAAAGTACCCCTGTACCCCAAAAACCCAAAACTGACCCTGAACCCTAAAAATACCCCTTTACCCATAAACTGAAAACTGACCCTGAACCCTAAAAATACCCCTTTACCCGAAAACTGAAAACTGACCCTGAACCCTAAAAATACCCCTTTACCCAAAAACTGAAAACTGACCCTGAACCCTAAAAATACCCCTTTACCTACAAACTGAAAACTGACCCTGAACCCTAAAAATACCCCTTTACCCCAAAAACTGAAAACTGACCCTGAACCCTAAAAATACCCCTTTACCCAAAAACTGAAAACTGACCCTGAACCCTAAAAATACCCCTTTACCTACAAACTGAAAACTGACCCTGAACCCTAAAAATACCCCTTTACCCCAAAAACTGAAAACTGACCCTGAACCCTAAAAATACCCCTTTACCCAAAAACTGAAAACTGACCCTGAACCCTAAAAATACCCCTTTACCCAAAAACTGAAAACTGACCCTGAACCCTAAAAATACCCCTTTACCCAAAAACTGAAAACTGACCCTGAACCCTAAAAATACCCCTTTACCTACAAACTGAAAACTGACCCTGAACCCTAAAAATACCCCTTTACCCCAAAAACTGAAAACTGACCCTGAACCCTAAAAATACCCCTTTACCCAAAAACTGAAAACTGACCCTGAACCCTAAAAATACCCCTTTACCCAAAAACTGAAAACTGACCCTGAACCCTAAAATTAAAATATTTATCAATTAATCAATTATAATTAATTACCAATTATATTTTAATTAATTACCAATTAATAATTAATTAACAATTAATTTTTAAAAAATATCAATAAATAAATTAACATATTTAATTAATTATAATTAAATTACTTCCCACCCTATTCCCCTATAAACCCACAACCCGCTACAGAAAATAAATTACTAAAATTAAAATATTTATCAATTAATCAATTATAATTAATTACCAATTATATTTTAATTAATTACCAATTAATAATTAATTAACAATTAATTCTAAATTATTATCAATAAATAAATTAACATATTTAATTAATTATAATTAAATTACTTCCCACCCTATTCCCCTATAAACCCACAACCCGCTACAGAAAATAAATTACTAAAATTAAAATATTTATCAATTAATCAATTATAATTAATTACCAATTATATTTTAATTAATTACCAATTAATAATTAATTAACAATTAATTCTAAATATATATCAATAAATAAATTAACATATTTAATTAATTAGAATTAAATTACTTCCCACCCTATTCCCCTATAAACCCACAACCCGCTACAGACTTATATTACACAAAAAATAAAAATTATTATTAACTTACCTTAAATTCGATAATTTTGTTGTCTATATTATGTCTAGTCGATATTATGTCCATTCTATATTTTTGATTCGATATTATGTCCATTCTATTCGATATTAATTTTCTCTAGTCGATATTTTTGTTGTCTATATTATGTCTAGTCGATATTATGTCCATTCTATATTTTTTACTCGATATTCTGTCCAGTCGAAATAATTGACTCGATATTATGACTGTACACCGCTTGTACATAGGACCTGTGCTGTGTTTCCTAAATGTGATATCAAAAACGATTTTGAGGAAAATGAATGGCTTTTACATTTTTGAGTATAATGTGGCGCAGAGGTTTAAAAAGTTACGCATCTACCTACATGCGTTACTTTTTTAAATATGGCGCAAAAAGGTACATGTTTGGGCTTTCCTGGGAGCATAGGTGGTGAGGCTGGTGTCTAAGAGTGCAGTGAACTAGGCTTCATGAAGCCTGTGCTTGTACATAGGACCTGTGCTGTGTTTCCTAAATGTGATGTCAAAAAAGATTTTGAGGAAAATGAATGGCCTTTACACTTTTGAGTATAATGTGGCGCAGAGGTTTAAAAAGTGACGCATCTACCTACATGCGTCATTTTTTAAATATGGCATAAAAAGGTACTTGTTTTATGCCGCCGATGAGTCACAAAAAGTGACACATCAGCAGTGCAAAACTGACGCAGGGCCTCACAAATGAGATTCTTTTATTTTTGCACACTACTCCAGTTTAGTCCTGTCCACTGCACTCTTGGACACAAGCCTCACCTTTTGTGCTCCCCTGGACAGTCTTCATCTCATCTGCACTCCTTCTTAGGTGTCAGAATCCTATCACATGGGCAAAGCTCAATGTGAAAGCGTTTGCCTCAGTCTTATCGCTGCTGTGAGGCAGATGCTTGTACATAGGACCTGTGTTGTGTTTCCTAAATGTGATGTCATAAACGATTTTGGGGAAAATAAAAAAAAAATAGATGCGTCACTTTTTAAACCTCTGCGCCACATTATACTCAAAAATGTAAAAGCCATTAATTTTCCCCAAAATCGTTTTTGACATCACATTTAGGAGACACAGCACAGGTCCTATGTACAAGCAATCCATGTCATTACTGAAACCTCACTATTTTACAAAATACAATTCCTCTATGCAAACAAACTCAATATGCTTCCTGCACTGAGTTAACACAGGTAACATCATTGTAAAGAGTCAAATTGACGCCTGTGTCTAAGAGTGCAGTCGGGCATAGGCTTCATGAAGCCTAGTCCACTGCACTCTTAGACACAAGCCTCACCACCTACGCTCCCCAGGAAAGCCCAAACATGTACCTTTTTGCGCCATATTTAAAAAGTGACGCATGTAGGTAGATGCGTCTCTTTTTAAACCTCTGCGCCACATTATACTCAAAAATGTAAAAGCCATTCATTTTCCCCAAAATCGTTTTTGACATCACATTTAAGAAACACAGAACAGGTCCTATGTACAAGCATAGGCTTCATGAAGCCTAGTCCACTGCACTCTTAGACACAAGCCTCACCACCTACGCTCCCCAGGAAAGCCCAAACATGTACCTTTTTGCGCCATATTTAAAAAGTGACGCATGTAGGTAGATGCGTCTCTTTTTAAACCTCTGCGCCACATTATACTCAAAAATGTAAAAGCCATTCATTTTCCCCAAAATCGTTTTTGACATCACATTTAAGAAACACAGAACAGGTCCTATGTACAAGCATAGGCTTCATGAAGCCTAGTCCACTGCACTCTTAGACACAAGCCTCACCACCTACGCTCCCCAGGAAAGCCCAAACATGTACCTTTTTGCGCCATATTTAAAAAGTGACGCATGTAGGTAGATGCGTCACTTTTTAAACCTCTGCGCCACATTATACTCAAAAATGTAAAAACCATTCATTTTCCCCAAAATGGTTTTTGACATCACATTTAGGAAACACAGCACAGGTCCTATGTACAAGCATTCCATGTCATTACTGAAACCTCACTATTTTACAAAATACAATTCCTCTAGGCAAACAAACTCAATATGCTTCCTACACTGAGTTAACACAGGTAACATCATTGTAAGGAGTCAAATTGATGCCTGTGTCTAAGAGTGCAGTCAGGGATAGGCTTCATGAAGCCTAGTCCACTGCACTCTTAGACACAAGCCTCACCACCTACGCTCCCCAGGAAAGCCCAAACATGTACCTTTTTGCGCCATATTTAAAAAGTGACGCATGTAGGTAGATGCGTCACTTTTTAAACCTCTGCGCCACATTATACTCAAAAATGTAAAAGCCATTCATTTTCCCCAAAATCGTTTTTGACATCACATTTAGGAAAAACAGCACAGGTCCTATGTACAAGCATGTGCCTCACAGCAGGGATAAGACAGAGGCAAACGCTTTCACATGGAGCTTTCCCCATGTGATAGGATTCTGACACCTAGGAAGGAGTGCAGATGAGATGAAGACTGTCCAGGGGAGCACAAAAGGTGAGGCTTGTGTCCAAGAGTGCAGTGGACAGGACTAAACTGGAGTAGTGTGCAAAAAAGAAAGAATCTCATTTATGAGGCCCTGCGTCAGTTTTGCACTGCTGATGCGTCACTTTTTGTGATGCATGGGCGGCATAAAACATGTACCTTTTTGCGCTATATTTATAAAATGACGCATGTAGGTAGATGCGTCACTTTTTATACCTCTGCACCACAATATATTCCTAAAAATGTAAAAGCCATTAATTTTCCCCAAAATCGTTTTTGACATCACATTTAGGAAACACACCACAGGTCCTATGTACAAGCATTCCATGTCATTACTGAAACCTCACTATTTTTCAAAATACAATTCCTCTATGCAAACAAACTCAATATGCTTCCTACACTGAGTTAACACAGGTAACATCATAGTAAAGAGTCAAATTGACGCCTGTGTCTAAGAGTGCAGTCGGGATAGGCTTCATGAAGTCTAGTCCACTGCACTCTTAGACACAAGCCTCACCACCTACGCTCCCCAGGAAAGCCCAAACATGTACCTTTTTCCGCCATATTTAAAAAGTGACGCATGTAGGTGGATGCGTCACTTTTTAAACCTCTGCGCCACATTATACTCAAAAATGTAAAAGCCATTCATTTTCCTCAAAATCGTGTTTGACATCACATTTAGGAAACACAGCACAGGTCCTATGTACAAGCATTCCATGTCATTACTGAAACCTCACTATTTTACAAAATACAATACCTCTATGCAAACAAACTCAATATGCTTCCTACACTGAGTTAACACAGGCAACATCATTGTAAAGAGTCAAATGTATTTCTTTAAACATGCACACATTCTTTATTCCTTTTAAAAAATGTAAAAGCCATTCATTTTTCCAAAAATCGTTTTTGACATCACATTTAAGAAACACAGCACAGGTCCAATGTACAAGCATTCCATGTCACTACTAAAACTTCACAATTTTACAAAATACAATTCCTCTATGCAGTAAAAACATTTTACCAAGCATTATCAAAAAGCATGACACAAAGCAACATTAAAAAACCACAATTTGCTTCCAAATCTTCTCCATAGAGTATACAAGTCTCTATGTATATTAAATGAATCATAACTCACCTTTACAAATGCTCTAGGAGATTCACAACAGTGTCAGATACACACACCAATATTTCTTTAGCAGAGCAAAAGGTATGTTCTCCAGCCACTGGAACCATTAATGGCACAGAAAACCTCTAATTGTATACACATATTCCTCATGGTAACCAATCAAAACTCTTCCCTCTCTATTTTCAAATCCACACCCTTCCCCCCTCAGCCCTTTCTACCTGTTACCATAGCAACTCCCTCCTCACTGAGCTCCCAGGGTTAAAAGTTTATTCTACAATGTTACAAATCAAATGAGCAAGGGTGTTAGACCACTCAATACACCAGCTTATCTGGTGCAATGTTTCTTTAAATAACCATTCAAATTACTTCTTACACAGAACACAGCCATGCACCCTATCTTTCAGTTTTCAACTATCTCAATCTACCAATCATTGCTTGTGATTCAAGAGCACTGAAACTCCACAGGCTTTTTTTTTGCAAACTCCTACTGTTCCAACTGCCATTTAATTTCTACACTTCATCTGACTGCACCAGAACCACCTCTCACCATGTATTCTGTCTGGATTATTGGACATAGCTATATCCACTGGGCTCAAAGGTATGCAGCTACCAGAAATGTGCACAACCTTGACTTACCAAATGTGTAGATTAAATGGATTGGCCAGAGAGGATTGAAATGTCACCAATTGATACCATTGGTGAAAACCTTTTTGCATTTGCCACACCCTGACCTTTTAATTGTGCACTGTGGAGGAAATGACTTGGGCACTTTGACTGGGGTAGGTCTGGAAATGCTTTTAAAGGACACCTTTGATCAATTGATGGCACTTTTTCCTCAAACTGCCTTGGTATATTCCAATATAGGCCAAAGACAGAAATGGAAGTGGTCCAATCAATTTTGTCCACAATTTGAGAAAGCACGGAAACATGTGAATAAATCTGTTTCTGCTTACATGAGAGACTATGGAATGGGTTCAATATACAATCATAACTTGCGTTACAACATGCAAGATATCTACAGATGAGATGGTGTGCACTTTTCAGATGAGGGGAATAGAATATTCCTCCTGAATTTAAGACTGTGCATTGGTACCTACTTGTAGGTACCTAAATCAGCGACAGAACTCAAAAGCCCTTTTCAGGGCTACCCTATCTCTGATCACTCCAAATGATTATCTTTTTCTAACTTTTTTCACTATTTTTCACCATAGTACGCTCCCCGGTACACTTCCCGGTGCGCGTACCGGGCGCTCCCCCCCCGCGAAAAATAATTTATTTATATTTTTGCCTATTTGGGCCTCCTAAGACCCCCTCAGAAAACCTAGAGGGGCGCGCACCGGGAAGCGCTCTAAAAAAATGTTAAAAGTTAATTTACATAAAAACCACTGGAGACACTTTCACCAAAGATAGAATAGCTCATACTACATACCAATCCCTACCATTTTCCCAAATTCGATGGAATTCCATTGAGCCACTTAGCCTGTAGACCTCTCTAAATACCCTGAGGTAAATTACTTCACAAAAACACATCTGAAGTGTTAGAATTTACAACCAATTAAAATGTTACTTTCATTTTCTACTTTTTTTTCCTGACATTTGATTGGTTATGTACATGAATATAAATGAAAAATGAGAGGGAAACACGGCCATTTTGACTACAACTACCTGAGGTACATCTTGAAAGGATTTTCGCATTTTGTCTTCTTCACCTCTGTAAAGTAAGTTGATAATTTGTAAGGGGCACTTTAAGTTAATTTGTAAAAACATTTTCTGATAGTTATTTACTGTCCCTCTGCTATAGTTATAGATAGAGATAAGCTCCGCTGTGATATTTATGGATTGACTTAGGCTTCTCTGCTATAATTATTAATTTACTTACGCTTCTTCACAGGCACTTTTTTATATTTCTACTTCCTGCCTGTTACCATACACTGCCCAAAGTTAACTTCACTGTTAAAAAATCAAAACTACCTGTCTGAACTTAAACCCAACAGTGCCATATTGCTACTGATTTTTTTTTTTACGCAAATTTCAGCACAAAAATGGAAGGAGAACAAAACGTTTCCTTTGAAATTGTCCTAGAGATGAACAATGAAGAAATCATTGAACCCAATGACTTGGAATTCATGGATGAATCACGGGACCATGAAATTCTACAATGTGTAGAATCTGTGGATTTGTTAATTCAATATGAGGACGTTTCCGACAGTCAAATGATAGAAGTTATGTTTAATTTAGAAAAATAATCTGAAAAATAAATGTATATTTAATAATTCTAAAATTGTTTGAGACATTATTCATTTTTATATGTAATTCTTAAACTAGTACCAAATTGATTATAATGTAAAGTCAGACTTATAGTATACTGTGCAACTTTTTTGTGTTACATAGTAATTTTGCTCATAGATACTTCCTTTCTCCCACTATATTATCTCCAATGTGTATTTGACATCTCTTTTTCATCTCCTGCCTCCATGTTCTTTCTGCTTTCCTGACAGACTATGGTATGGATTCCATATACCACAATAACTTCTATACCAACATGCAAATTATCTACAGAGGAAACGGTGTACTTTGAATTTAAGATTCTGCATTGGTACCTACATGTTGGTACTTAAATCACCCACACAACACAACAACTCTATTCAGAGATACCCTACCTCTAAGCACTTTAAATTAATATTTTAGTGTTTCACTGAGTTTTCCCCATGTGTGGGGGGGAGGTGTATGTGGGGGATGTGCGGGGTGTGTCTGTTAGGTGTGTATGTGTGTGTGTGTTTGTGTGTCTGGGGGGATGAGGTGTATAGGTGTGTGGGGTATGTGGGTGTAGGTGGGGATGTGGGTGTGTAAGGTGTGTGTGTGGGTGTGGGTGAGTGGGGTGTTTGGGTGTAGGTGGGAGTGTGGGTGTGTGAGGTGTGTGTGGGGTGTGTGTGGGTGTGGGGGTATGTGTGTAGGATGTGTATGTATGTGTGGGATGTGTGGATGTGTCTGTGAGGTGTGTGTGTGTGTGGGGGGGAGGTGTGTGTGTGGGATGTGTGGGGTGTGTCTGTGAGGTATCTGTGTGTGTGTGTGTGTGTGTGTATTGGGGGGTGAGGTGTGTGTGTGAGTGTGGGTGTGTGGGATGTGGGTGTGGGTGTGGATGTGTAAGGTGTCGGTGTGGGGGTGTGGGGTGTTTGGGTGTGGGTGGAGGTGTGGGTGTGTGAGGTGTGTGTGGGGAGTGTGTGGGTGTGAGGTTGTGTTTATGTGGGTGTGTGTGGGACGTACTTGTAGGTACCTAAAACAGCCACAGAACCCAAAAGCTCTTTTCAGAGCTACCCTACCTGTAATCACTCAAAATTATTATTTTACACTATTATTTTCACTATTTTTCACCAAAGTACGCTCCCCGGTATGCTCCCCGGTGCGCGTACTGGGCGCTCCCCCCGCGAAAATAAAAAAAAAGAATAATAATTTGTCCCGCGGGACCCTTTTATGGCCCCCACATCAAACCTAGGGGGTCAGGGGGTCAGGGGGGTGTACCCTGCCCCCTTTTGGTCATTTCCCCCTTTTGTTTTTAGCCACCTCTTGTGTCTCGGTCCTACCGAGACACAAGATGGCAGCCGCTCCGGACTGTTTCGAATGTTTACAGACACCCGAGAGCCAATCAGCTTCCCGTGCGCAAGTCGCGTGGCGCGCCCGGAGCGCTCCCCGGTGCGCGTACCGGGGCGCTGCCATAGATATATACATTTTTTTAACCTAAATTACTCAAAATCCTCTGGAGCACATATCTTGAGACTAGCAAAGGCACATCGGGCTACCAGTCCCTACAATTTTGCCAAGTTTGGTGAAAATCCATTCAGCCGTTCGAGCTAAAAGTGCGACCGACCGCCCTATGGAAATTAACATGGGGAAAACACGTTTTGGGACCCCCTTTTATCTCGGCCCCCACTTGACGAATCCCCCCAAACTTTCACAGAAGGAGCGGAGCGCCGCGAGGCAAAGTTGCTGAAGTTATTCCAAATAGAATGTTGCGATTTCCCTATGGAAATCAATCCTAACTATAACTACCTACTGGCGACCGCCAGTAGGTAATATATATATATATATATATATATATATATATATATATATATATATATATATATATATATATTACCTACTGGCGGTCGCCAGTAGGTATATATAGTTAGGATTTTTTCCCTATGGGATTTTTGAAAATTCTATGTCTAATAACTTTGGCGTTTGTGGACGGAATTGGCTGAAATTTTTAGGAAAATGGCACATTTTGTTTCTGAGCAGCCCTTGAAAATTTGGGGGGGGTTCGTCAAGGGGGGCCGAGAAAAAAGGGGGGTCCCAAAACGTGTTTTTAACATTGAGTTTTCCATAGGGCGGTTGGCCTCACTTTTAGCCCGAACGGCTGAATGGATTTGCACGAAACTTGGCAAAATTGTAGGGACTGGTAGCCCAATGTGCCTTTTGTAGGTCTCAATATATGTGCTTCAGTGGATTTTGAGAAATTAACGTTCAAAAAAAGATATATATCTGTAACAGCGGACCGGGCAGCGCTCCAGTTCGCGTACTTTTCGCGCAACGGAGCTTTGTGAAGCGAAGCTGATTGGTTCTCCGGCGTCTGTAAACATTCCAAACAGTCCGTAGCGGCCGCCATCTTGTCTCTCGGTAGGATCGAGAGACAAGAGGAGGCCAAAGCGAAGGGGCAAATGACCATAAGGGGGCATAGTAGATCCTCGCTGACCCCCTAGGTTTGATGTGGAGGTTTTAAAAGGGCCCCACGGGGCAAATAAAAAAAATAATAATAATAATCGAACGGCTGAATGGATTTGCACGAAACTTGGTAAAATATTAGGGACTGGTAGCCCGATGTGCCTTTGCTAGGTCTCAATATATGTGCTCCAGTGGATTTTGAGAAATTAACGTTCAAAAAAAGATATATATCTGTAACAGCGCTCTGCTTCGCGTAACGGAGGTTTGCGAAGCTGATTGGTTCTCCGGTGTCTGTAAACATTGCAAACAGTCCGTAGCGGCCGCCATCTTGTCTCTCGGTAGGATCGAGAGACAAGAGGAGGCCAAAGCGAAGGGGCAAATGACCATAAGGGGGCATAGTAGATCCTCCTTGACCTCTTAGGTTTGATGTGGAGGTTTTAAAAGGGCCCCGCGAGGCAAAAAAAATAATAATAATAATAATCGAACGGCTGAATGGATTTGCACGAAACTTGGCAAAATTGTAGGGACTGGTAGTCCGATGTGCCTTTGCTAGGTCTCAATATATGTGCTCCAGTGGATTTTGAGAAATTAACGTTCAAAAAAAGATATATATCTGTAACAGCGCTCCGCTTCGCGGAGATAAAATTATATCTGTATTACCTAGCTGTTGCTAACACCAGTTAGCGACGGCTAGTAGGAGATAGCGACCATCTTGGGCCCCACTTTGCATGTGAGTGATATTTATCACTAATGACATGCAAAGTGGGCATGCCAAGATGTTAGCGACTGGAAACAGTCGCTAACATCGCTATCTCCTATTATCAACTTTTGGAAATATTCGCGATAAGCGCGAATATCTCCAAAAGCTAGCACCTGCCCTGAGCAGTTCTAAGGCATGTTATCCAATGGGAGGTGGATAACATGGCTAAGAGCATTAGCTCGGTAATGCATGAATATCGCTGAGTTTTCAGCGATATTAATGCATTGCGGTCGTTTTTTATCGTATTTGCGATAAACCTTGATAATAGCAAGGTTTATCTGCGATAATTTCTGACGATGCTTAGCGGTAAAAAAATCGTTGCTAAGCATCGTTAGGGATAAATATCGCTTAACTTTGGTAATATGCCCCAACGTCTGTTAACGTTCGATTCGAAGGAATCAGGAAGTGTTGAAAAACATTGTCTGCGCCATCTTGCCTTTTTTCAAAATGCCACACTTTTGTCGTGCACGGCAGTCATTTTAGATGCCTTGACCAGACCCACTCCGTGCACGCTGTCGATCCTTAGCATGACTCCCCACCCTCGCAAGCATCTCCCCCAGGCAGTGGTCACCCCCGCTCTCTGTCTTATGCATGGGTAATAAACCACCCCCCATCTGCGCTGCTCTTCCCTGAGAATCACACCCTGTGCCCGCCCGACACCTCCCTTTCGCCCTATTCACTACCGCACCCTCTGACACTCCTTTTCCTCTGTGTCCGATTGTCCAGGCCGGTCCTAGGGTATCAGCTAGCCCTGCAGATGTAGTTTATGGCCCCAGCTGTAAAGAATCACCCCTCTTCAAAGGAGTTATAGTAGATCAAGGCCCACACTCGATGAGATCCGTCACAGCAGACGCGTTCCTATTATCTGAAAACCATCCTGTATTGTGATTGGGGAGGGGACCGAGCCTGAAGCGGAAGATTCCAGGGATGACTCTTTGTACATCAAAGTTTTTACAATTATGTGTCACATTAAAAATATATAGCACTCCAACAAAGTAGTAAGATTATAAAACTTTAATAACTTATAAATATATACAAGAAAACAAAAACAGTAATAACATATAAACATTTTTAGGGAAAAACAACGAAGTAGCGGTCGGCTGTGCGAATAGTCCCAACGCAGCACAACGTCCAGATTTCTGGCGTGGGGCGTCGCGGGGGGTGGGTCATCAGTAGCAAACTGTTGTGCGAATAGTTCCAAGGCAGCAGAACGATGGCACCAAGGTGATGTCCAGTAAGTTGCCGCACTGGTTTTGGTATCCTACAATGCTGCTCCGAATAACGGCGTGGGGCGCCCCGGGGGAGGCGGCGTGAACGGGCCTCTCCAGGTGGAGTGTCATCTGTTGTAGTGGGGCGCCCCTTTACCGTTTCAGTTGCCATTCCGTCCGTTTTTGGTCCACTGTGTCAAAAGCCGCAATTCAGCTGAGTTGCGCCCACTCTTGCGGTGCAGCGATAGGCGGCTGTCACAGGACTCTCAAAATGGCGGCAGGCTCTTTCCTTTTTGGGCCTGGTCCACTGAAATGGCCCTGGGACACCTTGGAAATCGGACGCTTGTCTGCTAGGTCTTGGACCCCATTCTCGAAAGCGTCTCCTCCGCCTTGAGGATTTATCAAAAGTTTTGGGGGCCCCCGACTCCTGTAGGCTTCTGGTGGGGAGCGGTTGCCATGATTGCTCACGGAATGACCACGACGGAGCTACGAGATGGTGGTGCTCTCATGCTGAAGCCAGCTTCAGTCTGAAACATCCAGAAACAAGGTGGGGCTTTCATCGTTTGGGAAAAAAAAAAGTTTTCATCCAATGAAAAGTGTTGTTTTTAGGTCATATGATCAAGCCTTCCATCATTAGGAAACCAAAAGTAAAATGAACCAATGAAAAGTTTTATAAACAAGTCACATGACCTGTTATGCGGCATAGGGTATAAAATGCGGAGAAAATACGTTGGCACGTGAGGCGGCGTCAGTAGCGGACCGATGTGCGAATAGGCCGAAGGCAATACAACGCGCCAAGATCCGGATGGCACCGAGGTGGTGTCCAGCAAGTTGCCGCACTGGTGTGGCCATCCTACAATGTTGAAAGTCGGCGTGGGGCGCCCCGTTGGCCTGTGAGATGGCGGCAGTAGCGGACCGATGTGCGAATGGGGCCAAAGGCAGCGCAACAATATTTTCGGAATAGAAGACACCACAAGGCGCTGAGATGCCAAGATCCGGATGGCACCGAGGTGGTGTCTAGCAAGTTGTGGCACTGGTGTGGCCATCCTACAATGGTAAAAGTCGGCGTGGGGCGCCCTGTTGGCCTGTGAGATGGTGTCAGTAGCGGACTGATGTGCGAATGGGGCCAAAGGCAGCGCAACAATATTTTCTGACTGACACCACAAGGCGCTGAGATGCCAAGATCCGGATGGCACCGAAGTGATGTCTAAGTTGCGGACCGATGTGCGAATGGGGTCAAAGGCAGCGCAACAATATTTTCTGTATGGAAGATACCACTAGGCGTTGAGATGCCAAGATCCGGATGGCACCGAGGTGATGTCTAGCAAGTTGCTGTACTGGTGTGGTCATCCTACAATGCTGAAAGTCGGCGTGGGGCGCCCCATTAGCCTGTGAGATGGTGTCAGTAGCGGACCGATGTGCGAATAGGCCGAAGGCAGCACAACGCGCCAAGATCCGGATGTCACCGTGGTGGTTTCATAGTTGAGAGGCACTTCATCTGCAGTGGGGCGCCGAGATCCGGATGGCACTGAGGTGATGTCTAGCAAGTTGCTGTACTGGTGTGGTCATCCTACAATGCTGAAAGTCGGCATGGGGCGCCCCATTAGCCTGTGAGATGGCGTCAGTAGCGGACCGATGTGCGAATGGGGCCAAAGGCAGCGCAACAATATTTTCTGAAGAGAAGACACCAAAAGGCGCTGAGATTCCAAGATCCGGATGGCACCGAGGTGGTGTCTAGCAAGCTATGCAGTTGAGTTGTGTGCGCACTTGCGGCGAATAGGTCGAAGGCAGCATAACAATGTTTTCTGAATAGAAGACACCACAAGGCGTTGAGATTCGGTTACCACCGAGGTGATGTCTAGCAAGTTTCCGCACTGGTGTGGCCATCCTACAATACTGCTCCGAATAACGGCGTGGGGTGCCCGAAGTGGGGGGGGGAGGCGGCGTGAACGGGCCTTCCTAGGTGGGGGCGCCCCTTTACCGTTTCAGTTGCCATTCAGCTGAGTTTCGGCTGCTCTTGATGCTACAGCGACAGGCGGCTGCAACAGGACTCTCAAAATGGCGGCCTGTTCTTTGGATTTGGGCCTGGTCCACTAAAATGGCCCTGGGACACCTTAGAACTCGGACGCTCGATTTTTTTTTCCTTTCCTGTACATGCAAAAAAAGGTAAATGCCCGGTACGTTACACGCTTCATCTGCCACGATGAACTCTCCAGAGGAACCGAAAAAAAATATAGTTATGGTAACTATACCATGCATCGTCATATGGAGAGGTGGCACCAATTAATTATAGTGCTGCATAAAAGAGAGATTTGGAGGAGAACCCCTGACCTGCTAGTACATTCATCAAAGAAGTGGCACTGACAGCATCAGAGGCAAGGGAAACGGTCCCAAATATTTAGAAGAACTTTGGAAAGATTAAAATGACATGTTTAGATTGTGGCAAATTAATTTCATGTGGACAGATGAGTGTTACTCTAATAAATACAGCATATGAACATCATCATAGTCGATGGTTGGTAGAGACATTTTGACTATATCCTGGACCTGCCCGTCCTCGCCCAAAATGGCGCCGGAATAAATGGGACTCGTAACTCCTTGTTGTGTACTGGTTGCAGAACCTTGAAATTACGAAATACGTATGCAGTTTTGAAGCACATGGCGGGCGGGGACGAGAATTGATTGAATATTTCGACATCCCTATTGATATTAAGTTCTGATGTGTTATTGATTACTGTACTATTGAAAGTTCGAATTAACGTCACCCATGGTACTTGCCCGCAAATGTATATCTAGATAATTTTATTGTAACTGGCCCTGTCGTATTTTAATTATAAAATGTACATCCACCGATTCCGTAACTGTTAGACACCTTAGTTCTTGCAACCTAATGGCCCGCCCGTTACGTTCCTCTACAGTGTAAATGTCTACTCATCATATACGATTACAGTTTGCTCCGTGGCCGGCCCACGTGGTTATAGGCTCGTATTTGTATAATGAAATTTTCACAATAAAGGTTTTTAAAAGAAAACATGGTAGTAGTATATACATTGGTAAAGTTTTTAATAATAGTCACTGTTTTAGAATCAGTAAAAGGCAAGTGAAATAAAGCAGACCAATTACATGAAGGGTAAAAGGTATAATTCGAAGGAACGCAGTAAAGATAAATGGTCAAGGGCTGTTGTGTTTTCTACTCCTGCAACATAAAGTGATCGATAAGAATCTCATATTCAGGCGTATCGGCGACTAAGACAGCAGGTCGACCCTCTTTTGCTCAACGGCTCCGTCATGGGACGAAGAAACGCTCTTTTTCTCGAAAAAATAATATATTTTACTTGCAGGACAGTTGTAAATTTTCCGGGAAAGTACATTAGCCTGGAACATTATAACATATATTTAAGAAAAAATAATGTTCGGAAGTAATAAAAAGCGTAATTTTTAGGTCATTTGACCAAGCCTTTCATCATTAGAATAAGAAAAGTAAAATGAACCAATGAAAAGTTTTATTAACAAGTCACATGACTTGTTATGCTTACGTTACGCGCTGCGCGCCCCGGATGACTTCCGGATGCGCTAACGCGGCGCGTCATATGACGCATTACGCGACAACGCAGGTCCAGAATATAGTCAAAATGTCTCCACCAACCAGCGGTTGGAACACAACCCCTTTCAGCAGGCTAAATAGTTCTGTTAAATGACAACAGAAGGGACAGGCAACAAGAACCATCAGTCAAAGAGGGGAGGGCTAGTTCTTCTCTACCGGGTTACATTGGGGCGCTACCGGAACTGATCGAATTGGTAGTCTACAGTGTTTCTGGATATTCAGACTGAAGCTGGGGTTAGCATGAGAGCAGCACCATTTCGTAGCTCCGTCGTGGCCATTCCGCAACCAATCATGGCAGCCGCTCTTTATCGTTATTTTGTGCGGGGTGGGTGGCGGAGCCAAGCTGTTTTGCAGCCATCATTGTGTGGAGTTCAGTTCATCTCACTAGTTTTGTATTTGTCATGAGGGGTTGTTCCTAATGTTTCTATTTTAGCGAGGTCAAAAAGAGATCCCATTAGTGGCCTACTGATTTTGCTCGATTCCTTTTCTTTTTTTTTTACACGATTTTTCGTTATCTGCGAAGACTAAACAGAGTATTGCGACTCTGTGTTTGTTTGTAAATAGAGAATGAACCAAAGAGAACCAATTCTAAAACAGTAAATACTTGGATAACAATCAATCAAATGGAGAGAGAAGCAGGCACGACGTATTACAACGGGGGCAAAGGCCTGCGTTAACTACCCTTCACTATGTGCAAAGAGAGAGTACTCCTAATAGAAATGAGGGGGGGGGGGCACCATTCAAAGCAGATCAGTGTGCATAAACACGAAAATGTTTTCACTTACCACGTACTTGACATTCGACAGCTTATGATATTTGCTATTAAAAAACCATTGAAATTCACTGAAAAAACCATAGGTTATAGACCATATATAGTTAGGAATTAGCATTTACAAAACCTTGAAAATTCACTGAAAAAACCATAGGTTATAGACCATATATAGTTAGGAATTAGCATTTAAAAAACCTTATTTTAGTCACACAAAACCATTGAAATTCCATATATAGTTAGTTGCACTAACTACATATCGCGCACCCGCAATCCACTGCTGATCATGTCACATATTACATCATTCATGACATGGTCAGTGACATCACTGATGACATCACTGATGACATCTCAAATGACATCACTGATGAGATCACTGATGACATCATCCAGTGACTGTGTGTTTCTGTAAAGTTTAAATATGTTTTACATATTGAAGAATGAGTAGATGTATAAGTGTCTGGACGAAGGATTTAGTAGGAGCATGACTGAATGTATGAGTGAGTGATTAAATGTGTCTCACTGAGTGCATGGGTTAGTGACTAAACTGTCTTAATTTGTGCATCATTATGTCTGTTGTTCTGTAAACTGCTGCATGTGTTGATCAGTAGCTATATGATTAACTATATGGGTTATTGATTGATTGTCCAAGTATTTGTATGGGAGACTGAGTGTGTGTGTGGCTGGCTGGGAGGTGTGTGACTCTGTGCAGATCAATGTGTACTTGTATCAATGATTGTATAAGAAAGTAAGTATGTGTTAGTATATGTTTGAAAATGTAAGGTGCTCTATGTTTAACTGTATAGACAAGAAAATGGAACTGTGATTGATTCTTTACAGGACTGACTAGGTGTGTGAGTAACTCCATGGATGAGTGGCAGAGTGTGAGTGTCTGTATAGGTGTATGAGTGCATATGATAGTGTTGTAAAGATGAGTGATTGTATGTATGAATGATTGTATGGGTGAATGAGTGAATGTGTGTGTAGACGTAGGAATCAGTGAGTACGTATGTAGTAACTAGTATTGGTGTGTCAATGGTTTCAAAAATTATACTCTGTATTTAACACTGGGTGAAACAGAGGTTATATTAAAATGTGAGGAGATGCATTGTATTGTCACATGAATGATATCATCAGTGATGTGGTCATTGATGTCAAATGAGATGTCATCAGTGATCTCATCAGTGATGTCATTTGAGATGTCATCAGTGATGTCATCAGTGATGTCACTGACCATGTCATGAATGATGTAATATGTGACATGATCAGCAGTGGATTGCGGGTGCGCGATATATAGTTAGTGCAACTAACTATATATGGAATTTCAATGGTTTTGTGTGAGTAAAATAAGGTTTTTTAAATGCTAATTCCTAACTATATATGGTCTATAACCTATGGTTTTTTCAGTGAATTTTCAAGGTTTTGTAAATGCTAATTCCTAACTATATATGGTCTATAACCTATGGTTTTTTCAGTGAATTTTATATATATATATATATATATATATATATATTCACTGAAAAAACCATAGGTTATAGACCATATATAGTTAGGAATTAGCATTTACAAAACCTTGAAAATTCACTGAAAAAACCATAGGTTATAGACCATATATAGTTAGGAATTAGCATTTAAAAAACCTTATTTTACTCACACAAAACCATTGAAATTCCATATATAGTTAGTTGCACTAACTATATATCGCGCACCCGCAATCCACTGCTGATCATGTCACATATTACATCATTCATGACATGGTCAGTGACATCACTGATGACATCACTGATGACATCTCAAATGACATCACTGATGACATCACTGATGACAACATCCAGTGACTGTATTTTTCTGTAAAGTTAAAATATGTCTTGAGTGGATGTATAAGTGTCTGGATGAAGGATTTAGTAGGTGCATGACTGACTGTATGAGTGAGTGATTAAATGTGTCTCACTGAATGCATGGGTTAGTGACTAAACTGTCTTAATTTGTGCATCATTATGTCTGTTGTTCTGTAAACTGCTGCATGTGTTGATCATTAGCTATACGAGAGGCTATATGTGTTATTAATTGGTTGCCCAAGTATTTCTATGGGAGATTGAGTTTGTGTGGGGGTGGCTGGAAGGTGTGAGACTCTATGCATAGATGTGTGAGCAGTTTATTCACTAGGTGTATGAGTTCAAGAGTGCATGTGGAAACAGCTACATGGGCAGTTGACTGTGTGCATGAGTGTATTGATGAGTGAATGGATATCTCAATGCTACATGTCATAGTAAGTACATATGTAAAACACAGTACATGTGAGAGTTGGCATATATAAATAACTGTGCATGAGAGCCACTGAATGAGTGAGTGGTTGTATCGATCATTGTGAACTTGTATCAGGGATTGTATAAGAGAGTAAATATGTGTTAGTATATGTTTCAATAAGTAAGGTGTGTTTAACTGTATAGTTGAAGAAATGGAGGTGAGATTGTTTCTTTGCATGACTGACTGGGTGTGTGAGTAACTCCATGGATGAGTGGCAGTGTGTGAGTGTCTGTATACACTGAGTGTATCTAAGGTTATATTAGAGTCTGAAGAGGTTTATCGTATTAGCACAAGAATGATGTCAAATGAGATGTCATCAGTGATGTCATCAGTGATGTCATTTGAGATGTCATCAGTGATGTCATCAGTGATGTCACTGACCATGTCATGAATGATGTAATATGTGACATGATCAGCAGTGGATTGCGGGTGCGCGATATATAGTTAGTGCAACTAACTATATATGGAATTTCAATGGTTTTGTGTGAGTAAAATAAGGTTTTTTAAATGCTAATTCCTAACTATATATGGTCTATAACCTATGGTTTTTTCAGTGAATTTTCAAGGTTTTGTAAATGCTAATTCCTAACTATATATGGTCTATAACCTATGGTTTTTTCAGTGAATTTCAATGGTTTTTTAATAGCAAATATCATAAGCTGTCGAATGTCAAGTACGTGGTAAGTAAAAACATTTTCGTGTTTATGCACACTGATCTGCTTTGAATGCTGCCCCCCACCCCTCATTTCTATTAGGAGTACTCTCTCTTTGCAGATAGTGAAGGGTAGTTAACGCAGCCCTTTGCCCCCTTTGTAATCCGTCGTGCCTGCTTCTCTCTCCATTTGATTGATTGTTCTCTTTGGTTCATTCTCTATTTACAAACAAGCACAGAGTCGCAATACTCTGTTTAGTCTTTGCAGATAGCGAAAAATCGTGTAAAAAAACAAAAGGAATCGAGCAAAATCAGTAGGCCACTAATGGGATCTCTTTTTGACCTCGCTAAAATAGAAACATTAGGAACAACCTGTTGAAAATAGCAATGCGTATGTACATAAGCGGCGTTCATTTGTGTTCACAGTACCCCTTGTTGATTGTTTCAATCGAGCATTGAATTGTTCGATGTTAATTCTCTTAAGGATCTTCTCTACCTGCAAACGAGGAAGAATAGGAATATTCTCTCTCCCTTTGCAGATAGTGAAGGGTAGGTAACGCAAGCCTTTAACACGTCGTACCTATTTCATTCCTCATTGATTGATTGATTGTCCGAACATTGACTGTTTGGGAATTAGTTCTTTTTGGAGGTATTCCCTGTTTGCAAATAAACGTAGGAAAATCTTTGCAAGTAGTGAAAGGGTACGTAATGCGGACCTTTCTCCCCCGTTGTAATCTGTCATGCCTATCTACTCCCCACTGATTGATGCACCTGTTTCACCCGGACCATTTACTAGACATACGTCATCTGGCCCGACCAGAGAGCACCCCTAGTGAAAAGGACATATGCAATAATAACGAAGTGATCACTGTATCCTGTTAACAGAAACTTTAGCATGAAACAACCTGGAAAGAAAAGAATAGGAAAACGAAAATCAGTAGGCCACTGATGAACATGAACTTTTATTAAACAACGAACAAAGAAACGATAACATAACGTAATGATAAAACCTATTAATGTCCTAGAAACAAGAAAACGTTAAAATATGCCAGTGGTGAGAGACCAGAAAAACAGTAAGAGAAACCAAATCACCCCTCGCTGTCCCACCGCCTGCCACGCCAAAAAAATCGATAGACTAGGGAAAATGCAAGTCAGTAGAACATCCGCCCCCACTCTGGAAACTTCCAAGGTGGGGCAGGGTTCCGGCTACGCCCAGCCGGGAGCAGCCCATATAAGGCAGGTCCTGCTGCCACGCCTCGGCCAGGAGATCCTAACGTAGGGTGTAGCCGGAGGAGAGGCCGAGACCAACGGGACCCGGCCAGGGGATTGCCTTTACAACGCTGAACAGTTGCAGGGGGGGGAATGTCTCCTCGACCCTCCCCTCTCTCTCCCAGTCCGGCCGCGGTGGCCCTTGAGAGTTGCAGGTAGTCCCGCCACATGCTCTTCCGGTCCGGCCACCAACGGTCGGGGGGCCGAGGCCGACGGAATCCGGCTGCAGCCGATAAACCAAGAAACCCGTTCATGGGGCCAGAGCCAGGGGCGTCCGGCCGACATCTACCGGAAGCCAGGCCCGAAGACGGACGGGACACTTCTTCTTTCTTGTATAATTGCTGCAACAACCCTGGGGGGGGATGTCTTGCACATGCCTCCGACCCCCCCCCCTCGTCCTCATCGCCTGGTCCGGCCATAACAAATCTCAAGCGAGACGCCGTGGGGTGCACTGGGAGGGAGAGACGGTGCGAACAGGCCTCTCCCGCCTCCCCAGTGGAGGCTTCCCAGCTGCACCCTCAGCGGTCCAGGCGCCCGGAAAAGAGTTCTTCCACTGTGGCCATGCTGCAACGTCTCGCCCGGCAGGGTGGAGCCCGTCCGCTCATTTGACCCCGCGATCGCCAGTAGCTACCGAACTCTCAAAATGGCGGTCGACCTGGCAAGAGCGGGCCCAGCATAAAGAAATGGCCCGGTCACTGGTTGACTCCACCACCGTAGTCCTCCACGACCTTGAAGATTCTAGAGGAGCCGCGGGAGTCTCCGACCCCCGATGGGGAATGACTGCCATGATCACCCGTGGAGTGACGAAACTGTATCCGCGGGACGTCGGCGCCAGCCTCACTTTGAATTACTAGAATCCTGCAGACCTCACTTCCGGTGAAAGCACAGTGTGACCCGGTAGGAAAAATTGTTGCACCCCCTCCCCTTTTTGACTGATAGTTCAAACCACCGATCCTTTCCTTTGCCCTTTTAACGGAACTTTGGACTGCCTCCCCCTCTTTTACATTTTCTAGAGAAAACAAAACATTAACCACTACATTAGCATAGCAGTTGACACCAGAACTGTTTTCAAATTGAAAACCAACAACATCTTCAACAGAATCCTTTTTGTTTCTGCTGTGACCCTGCTCCAGCACAGGCATTGTCCCCAGCAGTAATTCTGCAATGCCGGTAAGAATAGCTGTGGTGCCTACTGGACTCACTCACCCCCGCGGCGCCCCACGCCGTTATTTGCTGGGCGGCAACTTGCTAGACATCACCTTCGTGACATCCAGATTTCAGCGCGTTCTGCTGCCTTGGAACTATTCGCACAACAGACCGCTACTGACAAGAATATTTCATTATTGGTGCTGTCAATTTCAATAAATCTATTGGATAATTCAAAAGAAATTGCCACGGTCTCTTCGTTGTTTAAATGTTTTTACTGTTTTTGTTTTGTTGTATATATTTATATGTTATTAAAGTTTTATATTCCTACTACTTTGTTGGAGTGCTATATATTTTTTATGTGACACATAATTGTAAAAACTTTGATGTACAAAGAGTCATTCCTGGAATCTTCCGCTTCAGGCTCGGTCCCCTCCCCAATCACAATACAGGATAGTTTTCAGATAGTAGGAACACGTGTGGTGTGACGGATCTCATCGGGTGTGGGCCTTGATCTACTATAACTCCTTTGAAGAGGGGTGATTCTTTACAGCTGGGGCCATAAACTACATCTGCAGGGCTAGCTGATAGCCTGGACAATCGGACACAGAGGAAGAGGAGTGTCACAGGGTGCGGTAGTGAATAGGGCGAAAGGGAGGTGTCGGGCGGGCACAGTGTGATTCTCAGGGAAGAGCAGCGCAGATGGGGGGAGGTTTATTGCCCATGCATAAGACAGAGAGCGGGGGTGACCAGTGCCTGGGGAAGATGCTTGCGAGGGTGAGGAGCCATGCTACGAATCGACAGCGTGCAGAGAGTGGGTCTGGTCAAGACATCTAAAATGGCTGCCGTGCACGACAAAAGTGTGGCATTTCAAAAAAGGCAAGATGGCGCAGACAATGTTTTTCAACACTTCCTCATTTCCTTCGAATCGAACGTTAACAGACGTTGGGGCATATTACCAAAGTTAAGCGATATTTATCGCTAACGATGCTTACCAACGAATTTTTTACCGCTAAGCATCGTCAGAAATTATCGAAGATAAACCTTGCTATTATCAAGGTTTATCACAAATGCGATAATAAACGGCCGCAATGCATGAATATCGCTAAAAACTCAGCGATATTCATACATTACCGAGCTAATGCTCTTAGCCATGTTATCCACCTCCCATTGGATAACATGGCTAAGAACTGCTCAGGGCAGGTGTTACTTTTTGGAGATATTCGCGCTTAGCGCGAATATCTCCAAAAGTTGGTAATAGGAGATAGATATCTTGCATGTTGTAATGCAAGTTATTGTGGTATATGGAACTCATACCATAATCTCTCAGGAAAGCAGAAACTGATCCTTTTGGGACCGCCTAAAAAGGCCTAGGGGGTGAGGAGTACTCTACTTTGCCCCCTTTTCACGTTCCGAACTATTTTATTTTACTCTCTTCTGTAATTACTTAAAATACCAGCGATAAGATGCATCGGAGACACACAGTGAGAGAAAGGAGGCCGGAGATGAAGAAGACATGTCAAATACACATTGGAGATAATATAGTGGCAGAAGGGAAGTAAATATGAGTAAACTTACCATGTAACATAAAAATGTTGCACTCTATACTATAAGTCTCATTTTATACTACAATCACTTCGCTACAACCTCATAAATTAAAAATAAAAATAAATAATGTCTCAAACAATTTTTGATTTCTAAATTATAAATTTATTCTTCAGAATTTTCTAAATTTGAAACAACTACTAACATGTCCTCATCAGTAATTTCCTCTTCAATCATCTCATCTGGAATCTCCTCATTAAAAGTCTGCAATGATGATTCTTGCAACTCTATGGTCTCCAAACACTCGATAAATTCGCCATCAAGAGATTGATCAAAAAAATCATTCAAGTCATCTCCTCCTTCTGACAATATTTCATTATTGGTGCTGTCAATTTCAATCAATGTAGTGGAATCATTCAAGTCATCTCCTCGTGACAATATTTCATTATTGGTGCTCTCAATTTCAATCAATGTAGTGGAATCATTCAAGTCATCTCCTCCTTGTGACAATATTTCATTATTGGTGCTGTCCATTTCAATCAATCTAATGGAATCATACAAGCCATCTCCTCCTTGTGACAATATTTCATTATTGGTGCTCTCAATTTCAATCAATGTAGTGGAATCATTCAAGTCATCTCCTTGTGACAATATTTCATTCTTGGTGCTGTCCATTTCAATCAATCTAATGGAATCATACAAGTCATGTCCTCCTTGTGACAATATTTCATTATTGGTGCTCTCAATTTCAATCAATGTAGTGGACAATTCAAAAGAAATTGCCACGGTCTCTTCATTGTGAGCCATTTTATTTTGAAATTGCTTGCTGTAAATTGCAGAAAAAAATAATCACTTTCATTTATCGTTTTTAGTAATACATAATATAAAACTAACTTTATCAAGTATTTAGTATAACAGAAGGACTGCAAATAAATAACAGAAAACATTTTTCAAATTATCTTCAAGTGTACAACATAGTTCCCCTTACAAATTAACAACTCACCTTTTTAAAAGTAGGAAAAGTGTTAGTACTGTGTAAATCAAACACCAGAAATTCACCACCAAAAATTCCTCACAAATGTACCTCAGACAGTAGTATCACAAAATGGCTGTGGTTTCCTCTCATTTGACATATATACATAACCAATTAACTTTCATCACACACAAATACAAAACCAAAGTAACATTTTAATTGGTTCTAAATTTCAACACTTTCAAATGTGTTTTCCCCATGCAATTTTCCATAGGACATTTACATACGTCTACAGCCTGAATGGCTGAACGGAATTACACCAAACTTGGCAAAATGGTACATCAAACCTAAGAGGTCAGGAAGGATCTACTATGCCCCCTTATGGTCATTTCCCCCTTCGCTTTGGCCTCCTCTTGTCTCTCAATCCTACCGAGAGACAAGATGGCGGCCGCTACGGACTGTTTGGAATGTTGACAGACGCCGGAGAACCAATCAGCTTCGCAAAGCTCCGTAACGCGAAAAGTACGCGAAGCGGAGCGCTGTTACAGATATATATCTTTTTTTGAACGTTAATTTCTCAAAATCCACTGGAGCACATATATTGAGACCTAGCAAAGGCACATCGGGCTACCAGTCCCTAATATTTTACCAAGTTTCGTGCAAATCCATTCAGCCGTTCGATTATTATTATTATTATTTTTTTTTGCCCCGCGGGGCCCTTTTAAAACCTCCACATCAAACCTAGGGGGTCAGCGAGGATCTACTATTCCCCCTTATGGTCATTTGCCCCATCGCTTTCGCCTCCTCTTGTCTCTCGATCCTACCGAGAGACAAGATGGCGGCCGCTACGGACTGTTTGGAATGTTGACAGACGCCGGAGAACCAATCAGCTTCGCTTCACAAAGCTCCGTTGCGCGAAAAGTACGCGTCCTGGGACGCTGCCCGGTCCGCTGTTACAGATATATATCTTTTTTTAAACGTTAATTTTTCAAAATCCACTGGAGCACATATATTGAGACCTACAAAAGGCACATCGGGCTACCAGTCCCTACAATTTTGCCAAGTTTCGTGCAAATCCATTCAGCCGTTCGGGCTAAAAGTGAGGCCAACCGCCCTATGGAAAACTCAATGTTAAAAACACGTTTTGGGACCCCCCTTTTTTCTCGACCCCCCCTGGACGAAACCCCCCCCAATTTTCAGGGGCTGCTCAGAAACAAAATGTGCCATTTTCCTGAAAATTTCAGCCAATTCCGTCCACAAACGCCAAAGTTATTAGACATAGAATTTTCAAAAATCCCATAGAGAAAAAATCCTAACTATATATACCTACTGGCGACCGCCAGTAGGTAATATATATATATATATATATATATATATATATAATTCACTGAAAAAACCACAGGTTTCCGGGATGTTATAGGTAGTTGGACATCTCACTTGACAAAACCAGAGAAATGTGGCCGTTATAGTTAGTTGAGCTAACTATAACTCGCGCCCACATCACAGAGTGATGCAGAAAGAGGGAAAAGAATTGTAGAAAGAGGCTAGAGAGTTGTATAAAGAGGGAAGGCGGGTTTGGAAAGAGGCAAGAGGGGTGCAGAAACAAGTAAGAATTGCTGAAAGGCGCAACAGAGGTTTAGAAAGAAGCAAGAGCAGTGCAGTGCAGAAAGAACAAATAGAAGTGCTGAAAGAGGCAACAGAGATTCAGAAGGAGTCACAAGGGGTGCAAAAAGAAGTAAGAGAGGTTCACAAAGAGGCATGAATGGTACAGGAAGAGGAACTAGAGGTATAGAAAGAGGCTAGACAGTTTTATAAAGAGGGAAGACTGGTGCAGAAAGAGGGAAGAGGGGTGCAGAAACAGGTAAGAGAACTTCAGAAAGAGGCAAGAGAATTGCTGAAAGAAGCAACAGATGTGTGGAAAGAAGCAAGACAAGTGCAGAAATAGGCAACAGAGATGGAGAAACAGGCAAGAAAGGAGCAGAAAGAGGAAAGACGAGAGCAGAAAGAAGCAAGACAGGTACACAAAGAAGCATGGAAAGTGCAGAATGAAGCAACAGAGTGCAGAAAGAGGCAATAGAATTGTAGGAAGAAGCAACAGAGGTACAGAAGGAGGCAAGAGAACTCCAGAAAGAGGCAAGAGAGTTGCAGAAACAGGCAAATGAGTTAAAGAAAGAGGGAACAGAGGTGAAGGCAGAGGCAAGAGAGGTGGAGAAACAGGTAAAAGGGGTGCAGAACAAGGCAAGAGGGGTGCAAACATTTGCGGAATAGGTGCATAAAGAAGCAAGAGCAGTGCAGAAAGAACCAACAGAGTTGCAAAAAGAGCCATGAGAGGTTCATAAATAAGTAGGAGAGGTACACAAAGAGACAAGACAAGTACAGAAAGAGGCAAGAGGGGTGCAGAAAGAAGGAAGAGAAGTGCAGAAAGAAGCAGCAGAGGTGCTGAAAGAGGCGTGAAGGTTGCAGAAACAGCAAGATATAGTACAGAAAGAAGCAGCAGAGGTATAGAAAGAAGCAAGAGAGGTGCAGAAAAGGTAGGAATGGTGCAAAAAGGAACACATGTGCAAAAAGAGGCTAGTGAGGTGCAGAAGGAGGCAAGAGAACTGTAGAAAGATGTAAGAGAGTTACAGAAACAGGCAAAAGTCATGCAGACAAAGGCATGTAAACCTGAAATACCATTAACAAGATGCATTGGAACAGTAACTATAGTGTGTGTAGGCTTCAGAGCAGCCTGACAAAAAGCAAGCATGTTTTCTCGATACAAGTGCATTTTATTGGTATTTCCTTTTGCAGCAATTGGATATTAGTGAGACAAGGGTATGGCATAGTTTTGTGAAAGTAAAGAAAATGAGCCCACACAGTCCGGCTTTGAAACCAAACAACAACTAATTAGAAAGCAGTGAGCTTCTTACACACCGTACATGCTGCGGTATTCATAGCTACTTACCTGGCTTCTTCCTCAGACTTTCCATAGACTTTGTAACAAAATCAAATGGGATTTGAAATTTGCTTAAAGTTCAATGTAAAATAAAAATAAAAATAAAACATTGCTAATGCCAAGATTAGGGCAATATTCAGGATTCCTAATTGTATGCTAAATGATACATGCAAACAACTTTTTGTGTGTGGAATTCCCACCTGTGGATTAGCTGTGACTGGGGTGGTGAGACAGGAAGGTTACAGCAGAGAACCCCTTCAGCAGGCAGGTTCCTCCTGGCTGCTCTGCTGTATAAAGAAAGGGCTCAATGAAGAGAGAGCCGGCTTAGCTGGCAGTAAATCAAAACCGTTCATAGTGATTGTGTGTGCGCACGTGTGGTCTTCAGTGTTTGGGAAATAGTTTGTGCATGAATGGGGGTGTGCACGCACGTTTGTGGGTGTGTGTGCGTGAATGTGTGCTAAGGTGTCTACAGAAAGGTTGTGTGCATGTCGTTTGCTTGGGTGTCTCCGTGGGGAGACGTGAGTGTTTGGATGTGTATAGGGAGTTTGCGTGTGCATGATTGAATGCGTGTGTATAGATAGGGAGATTGTGTTTGTGTGTTTATATAGGGAGCTTGTGTACATGTGCCTGAGTTTGTATATAGCGAGGTAATGTGTATATGCATTCTTGAATGCGTGGAAGGCTCTTTGCGTTCATATGTGTGCGCACGTGGCCGAGGGTTGTGTGTATGGGACCTTTGTGTGAGAAGGGTTGTGTGTACGTGTTGGAGACAGTATGTTTCATCTTAATATAGCCCATTCTGAGGGTTCTCAAGGGTGTTTCTTTTTTCTCACCAAATAGTAACACGGTGCCAGGCCTGAGCATCCTGCAAATTAATGAATCTTCAGCAGGGCTGCTCTGCCCCCTCCCACTTCGCCAGCCCTGCCAGTAGAGATATATTGGCCTCCCAGGATGGCTTACACGTTGCAGTATAATTGCAGCACACAGTGTGCTAGCGGGAGTGTACCAAGTAAATGTGTTGCATGGAAGCCTGTATTGTTAAATGGATCAAAGTGTCTCTTGTGAAGAATCTACTGAGAGCTTGGCAAGGGAGGGGCGCTGGAACCTTTGTGTATTCAACACTCCCACTGAACACAGCGTGATGTGCCCTGCCGGGTAGTTTATAATAAATCACACTATCCATTTTAAAGCCCATTTTCGAGCACTCGCTCACATCTCCATTGGTAGCCAGAGCAATATATATTCTACTGAAAAGATTTGCAGTAACTAAAACGTCTCTCAGACTGCTCCCAGGCAGCTTCAAGTGTCCCGAGCACAACTTTGATAGATTCATTGTATTTGAACCACCGTGGAGAAAAATCCTCCTACCTCCTGCTGAACAGCCTTGGTTCTTCCCGGCGTCTTCAGCAAAAGTCGCCTCGGTGCCACGAAGCTTCATGTCAGCCCATTGAAGGAGAAGAGGCTGCCACGAACGCCAGCCGCAGAACGCCGGCTTTGAAGGGGAGAGAAAGACTTCCAGCAGGACCTTCATTTTCCGTGACGCACCCGCTCAGGTATGCCGAAACTCCATTAGCGAGGGCGGGGCAGCGTCACCTGTGGCTACACGGAGGTGTGGTTCTCCGCAGCCGTTCCGGAAAAGCTCCAACCTTCGAATTTAAATATTTTTTTTAATTGTTTTTATATTTGGTTGTCAATTAAATAAATGCTTGTTTCTGTATTGTTCTGTTTTGCAGTTCAAATAATTGAAATTGCTTAGGCCAGGGTCTCTGGATTCCAATTCCAATAATCACTCTGTAAGGGTCCCCAGATTTCAGTAATTATTCAGTAGAGGTCCCCAGATTGCAGTTTTGATTAAGTCAGTATCCACAGAAGTTAAAAGCTTAAGAACCACTCCCTTAGATAACAATATAACATGTGTCAAAAATATCTCACATATGAAGTGGGTCTTACTGTGTACTTATTCCATTTCAAACATTTTAAGCTATTTACTAAATTGAAGCAGAGGCACTAGATGAGATGACAGTGGATGCATGTTTCCAATATTTCAGTGTAAGAACCAGAAGAGACTATAAATGATATACAGGCCCATAACAACAGATATAGACAGGAGGCCATTTGACACTGGACCTTCAACCAGAGACAAGCCGAAGCTTGAGACTGAACCCTTCTCTCAGAGATTCCTATGTCTGCCGGAAGTAAAAGAATACCCAACTCTGTCCTAAAGATCCTGTCCTCAAAAGGTGTCAGTTGACATTTCGGAAGATTGAGTAGTAGTGTTGTAAAGCCCCTAAGGTCCGATTCCATTATAGGTAGGCCTGACTACATCATGGATAATGGAAGTTGCGAATGTCTTAATCTTAAACAATAGAGGTCCCAATCATTCCAGATTGATGCAGAATCATTGTCATGTCTGCCATTTAATGCAGATGTCATTTAACCCTATCTTTCTAAGAACTGTGAAAACATAAAGCCATCTGATTGATGACATAGACAACTCTTGATGCAACATTTGTTTGAGCCAAATATCTACTTTCCACTCAGTCAAGGTTAAATAGGAGCACATAGAGACATATACCCAAAACAATGTAGCCTTATTTGACATCATTTTACCTTAAATGTTCATAAGGAAACATCTGTGATGCACACCTTGATGCACATAATCTATGTCAGACATTGCGTAACTTACATAAGCAACGCCAATCTCTGATAAGATTTAATATATAATGACTACCCCTTGTCAGGAGAGGTTCTTCGTCCAGATTTTTGCCCAAGATTCTGCCAGAGAAGGTACTGCCAGCACACTTTGCAGATGCAAAATCTCACTTGAAGACAGAAGCCGAGCACCGAAGGAAGACCGCAGCATATGTTTGTGCCTTCACATGGAAAAATGGCTAAACATATCCGCTGATGAAGATAGCGTTTGCTGTCAACAAGGTATTGTAGTGTAGCACATACAAGAAGGTATTACAGTGTTAGGCTTAAGATGATATTTTATAATATGCTAGAATTTTTAGTTCTATTCTCATTATTTATAACTTGCCTTCTTGGTGTTTTTGTAATATTAAGTGTAGTTGTTTTAAATGTACAGACGGTTCCTTTAGTAATAAATACTACTACTTAAAATTGTTTATTCATCTTAGTACAGTGTGTGTGTGTGATACTGTGGATAACGAAAATAAGGTTTGTTGCTGTTTTTACTGTACCTCTGATCCTTTATGGGATTGTTATTAATCCAAAAACAATGCCTCTATCTAAATTGTGCATTGAATAGAGTTTTGCAGGGCTACACCAGTTTGTCTTTGACATTCACCACTGGTGCCTTAATCCAAGTTCACCAATGTCACGCGTGGGTGGGAAAGCACACCTGTAGAGCTACGCCAAAGTCAACGCTTATGCAACAGTAGACCATTATGAGTCAACTGCTCCAGAAGAATTTTAAGGCCTCCTATGTAAATGGCGCATGCAGTTACCAATTGTCCCACTGTGGAAATATATACCATCCCTGTAGAACAACCACAGGAGCCATTCTCTTTAAAAACAAAATAAGGGCTAAAATCTCTCCTGATCTCTTTCTTGAGGTAGAACGTGAGCATGAAGCTGAGAAAAAGCTGTTACAGGAATGTTTCCAGAAATGTTACCGATAAAATAAAAAGACTTCCCGAAATAGAACAATCATTGGCCACAACCGTGCTCCCATATATACCCACAAGAAAAAAGGGATTCATGGGCTGAAACCGAAAACATGTCACTGCACTTGAGTGGGCAGGGCTCCGCTCATGGTGTAACACTAGAAGATGCAGTTCACGGGTTACTGCTTATCGCATCCTAACTTTTAACAAAGCAGTCTTACTAATGCCAGCTAACAGGTAATGACCTATCAGTATGGTAAATATCTGAAATTTCTTACCATCTCCAAACATCTACAGTAGAAATGCCGACCACAGGGATCAGCGGACCCTATCCTGCTAAGAAATTGCTTTCATGTTGCACACAAAACCTCTCTGCGTCCAGCACAAAAAGATGAGCATTAAGATGGGATTTAAAGGTAAGGAGGGATCCCCAAGTCCTCCAACGCAGAGACAGAAGAGAAAAAGCAGGAAGAATGCTGGGTAAGCTGGCCAGCGATAGTTTCCAAGTGGTGGGAAGGGTCAGCTAGCAGCATGCTTTGAAGTTCCTTTTTTTCTCCTGTCTTCTAGTTCACAATATTTCATTAGTAATCAATGGGGAAAATGATGGATGGATGAATGGATAATTCTTCCTTACTCTTAGGGCATGTTCCCTACCTCTGAATGACAGGCAGCCAGGATGTCTTCTGCTGGGCTTTGCCTTCCTCTACACAGGTGATGAGAGCTCCGAGAGTAACTAAACAAATAAACACCATATCATTTGCAAGAATTTGCTTTCGTCTACTTCCAGGAAGAACGGGCATAAACTCTGCATCTGATTGATCAGTTTGATGCCCACAAAGAAATAGGGGCAACCACGAAACTCAATGAACATTTTCCTTTCAGTGCTCAACATCCCCAGGGCAACCACTTTTGGAAGAAGGTGTTCTTCTGCTTTTGCATATGCCAACTCAGTTCTTTTCAAAGCACACAGGATAGGGAGGTAGGGCAGGAAGCCGCTCTTCACTGCAAGTGGTGTGGATGGTGCCCTTACTTTTTGGTAATTTCTTTGTGCCGGTCTTATTCAGGACAGGTCACATAATTGTCAGCTAGAACTGGTCTGTTCTTCTCTTTCTTTCAAGTTAGTTATTAGTGCCAGGCTGTGAAACTGGATTAGCAAATCATTCCATAGGGAGGTGAGAAGCAGTTCAGGGGGAGCATGTGTGGAATGGGGGGACAGCACTCTCTCAATGCCAAATTTGGTATTTGCGAAGCACAAACTACTTACTTCTAAGGGTCTCAAGGCTGGGGGGGCCATTGGGAAGACCAAGTGAGTTATTGCCCAGAGTCTCAGGGTGCTGAGCAGAGTTGCCGCCGGTGCCAACAATTGAACCGTGGGCCCTGCGCTCCGGATTCAGTTGCCTTGGCCAGTGCACCACACCTCTCCCCCTATCACTACCACTAACCCTATGGAGCAACCTATAAACCTAGGGGTTCCCTATATAGAGAAAGTGACCCCAGTGCACATCACAACCATCACAGGTTCTCAAGCACTTTTATACATGCTATACATATTTGCTACACAGTTTACCAAAGAGGGCCAGAAAGCTCAGGTAAAAAGGCCTGAACCATAGTATAATCAGTTCTCATCAATCATTATTAGTGCCAAGGTCAGGTCCTGGGAACATATTCACCCACTTTAAAAGGAGTATCTCTTTGGATGGGCCCCACTCAAGAAACATGGCATAAAGAGGGAGAGCACATGTCAGGAGACTTGATATAGGGGCCTCCTGAGCACTGCGCAAATCGGGACTGCCAGAATATTAAAATAAGCAGGTTGTTGTATAGACAGTGACCTAATGAATTTCATCCCTGCTTTAGCCATGAAAAAACAGATTTGGCAGTCATGCAGAGTTTGAATACATTCCTGTATAAAAGCCACACCAGGTCTGGATCTCTCTGCTTGATTTTGAGACTTATGAAAAGGATTCTACAGCATCTATCCAGGCTGTAGCTCTTCAGACTCCAGCTCTTCGTTTTCCAGATCACCTGGGCCCAGCATTTCACCTGCATTTCTGTAGCACTTCATGATCTTCAGTGTTGAGGAGCTAGCTCCAAAGCCTCTGATGTCATCTTCCTCACTAAAACCTGACTCAACCAACTGAGGCACTTTCAAAACATCCCTCAACCAATACCAACCGCTCTTAAAACCACATCGAAGCCAGCGCCAACCACAGCAAAGAACTCTTCAACCCCTCAGCCTTAGAAAACATCATCACCCCCTCCTAGGAACTCTGTGACACCATTATAGATTTCTTCCATGATAAAATTGCGACCATCTATTAAAGCTTCATACCCTAACCCACTGCCAGCTTTACTCTCAACCTCTTGGCTCCCACAAGCCCAAACCACGACCACCTGCTCGCCACCTGGGACCAGCTCACCATGCAAAACACCATCACCATCATGAAATCCATCCATTCTGGAGCACCCTCAACCCCTGACCCAACATATCTTCAACCTCAGGAGCGAGAAAATCAGCAACAAACTCACTGCCATCCTCAAAACTTCCATCACCATGGCCACATTCCCCAAAGAATGGAAACAGACTGAGATCAAGCCCCTTCTCAAGCAACAAACTGCCGACCCATGCACCCTCAATAAGTATCATCTCATTTCTCTGCTCCCCTTACCATCCTTGAAAAGTCCATTAACCGTCAACCCATGGAGCACATGGAGAATAACAGTCTTCGGGACACCTCTCAATCTGGATTCTGCACCAACCACAGCACCAAAACCGCCCTAATCACTGTCACCGATGACATCAGAACCCTCCTTGACAGGGGAGAAACAGCAGCCCTCAACCTCTTCAGCTTTATCCCACAGCACCATCATCAAGAGACTCCACTACATTGGAATCCAAGGAAAGGCACTTACGTGGATTGCCTCCTTCCTCACCAGAAGTATACAGAGAGTTTGCTTCCATCCTTTCACCACCGAACCCAAGAACATCATCTGCGGTGTCCCTCAAGGCTAGTCCTTCAGCCCCATTCTTTTTAACACCTACATGACTCCCATGGCCAACATTGTCAGAACACACAAACTTAAAATCATATACCATGCAAACAACACCCAGCTCATCCTCTCGCTGTCGGAAGACTCTCCACCGAAATGGTCAACTTCTACAGATGTATAACTAGCATCTCAAACTGGATGAAAGACAACTGCCTAAAACTCAACACAGACAAAACAGAATTGCTAATCTTCTGGAATAACTCCTCATGGTGGCATTTTAAACTAAGACCCTTATCAACTCCGACGGGCTATGCCCGCACCTTGGCATCATTCTGGACAGCAAGCCTCCCCGTTAAAAACTATATCAATGCAGTTTCCTCAGACTGCTTCCTCACCCTTCGCATGCTCCGTAAAATCTTTAAATGGCTCCCCATAAAAACAAGAAGAATCATTACTCAAGCCCTAGTCACCAGCTGGCTGGACTACGGTGACACTCTCCAGGTAGGTATCACAGTGTACTCAACCTTCCCAGATGAACCCACATCACTCCCACCTCAGGAAGCTATACCAAGAAAAGTAAATTCAAGATGCTGATCCACACTTACAAAGCCCTACACAACCAAGTACTACCATACCTCAACCACCAGCTGTGCTTCCGCCAACATACCACTCTCCTGTGCTCCGCCTCTCTCTCCCTCATCCCCCCCCCACAAATGCAGAATCATCAGTGGAGGATGCTCCTTCTCCTATCACGCAGCAAAGTCCTGGAATGACCTCCACCCTTCACCCCTGAAACACACCCTGTCTGTTGGAATTCAGGAAAAGACTCAAGACCTGGCTGTTCAACTGAATTCCCCCCCACCTACCCCTAGGCCACATGGTTCACAGCACCGGGACAACCTCCCAGGTGACTAGCCACAATTTACAAGTCCTGTTTGATTTATTGATTTATTGTTATGTTTGTGAGCATCATGATGTGAGAATACCTTTGAAACATTTCCAGGTAAAAGCATGGTTTCCTCCTTTTATGATCATGAACATTCAAATGTTCACAAATCAGAGCTAAAATCAAATGTGCACTATCCATGCAGTCCTCTAACCACCTCCACACTACTGATTCACGTTTCCAATTACCCAGGTAGTACCCAAACATTCCAGTAATCACACTGTCACTCCACATACACTCCTGCAATCACCCAGCCAGTACCATGTACTTATCCAATCACTATATGCAAGCACTTACAAATTCATCATGCACTCTCTTTGCAGTACTCTAATAATCCAGTTAAATAGGCACTACTCATGTAGTCATACAAACACCCATGCGCTATCAATGCACTGTTTGAATCAGTCAACATCTACTGATATACTCATACAGTCATCCATGCATTAGCATACAGTTATTTCTCTTTTATTAACTAAATAAGGTACCTCTGAAAATAACATATTATGTATATTTTTTGGGTGCTTTTTCAAAAAACGCAAAAAACAAAAGAACTAAGTTTGAACTTTGGCATTTAAATAGTCATTGCAAAAACAAACACAAAATGAACTGTGGTGATTTCTTGCTGCAGAAACCACAGCATCTATGGATTGCTCCCCATAGCAAACCACAGTATTGTACTTTAAGCAAAGTTGCTTAAGATTGGCAAATTCTTAACGAATGTCTGGGCCACGAGATGAGCATCTTGAGGCTCTTGAATCAGTAGGACCAGCTCCCTGGTCATTCTGCTGCATTTGTTCTTGCACACATTGCAGTTGATCCTGTGCCAATGGTCGAGGGTGAATTGTCTGCAGATGTTTGAACATGCTAGATGTTCCACAGAAGTATTTCTTATCACTCCCCCTCGAGAGTACTCTTGGACAAAGAATACAGCAGACCTTTCATACATTCACTTATTTTTCACCAGGTGGAATAGTGAAAAATTTCCACACAATGCTTTCCTTCTTCTTATTCAATGGAATGTCGGATTCTTCTTCATCAGAAGGAACATCCAGCATTTGAGTAGAAGAAGCCATTTCAATTTGAAAAGGAAAACACAAAAGAAACATACACGAAAGCTCAAAAAACACAGCAGGTGTGTCTCCTTCGGGTGGTGCATGATAAATGAGAAAAATGGGTGTGGTCCTCCAACTCCTAAAATGGAAAACCTTATGAACCATTGAAATGCTTTCTTTGAAGTTAAAGTCACATGGGAGTTGTGCAACCCGCACTCACCCAGAGCGCCACTTTGCAAAAGTATATTCAACAGTAATCTAACTGTATTCCAATTAGAAATATATAATTTTCATAACTACTTTACATAGTCTCTTGGTCTAATATACATATTTAACTAGTATGCATGTAGGTTTCAACATAAAAACATTTTCGCTGGCGTCGCGCACCCAACGCGACCGCACACATCCATTACGTTAGACAGGGTCGGAAACTGCACTTCCATCGCATACCCAACGTGCACATGACATGATCCCATACGTATATGACGTTATGTGGGGGCCAGGCAACGCGCACCCATCGCTATACAAAAGTGGCTCCTTCTCAACTTTTCCAATATGGCAGCTTGAATTTGCAGACCCACCGTGATAGGCACATGATGGGTACTCGACTCAAATTTTTGGGGGAAAAAAACTAAACATATATTTTAAAAGACATAGAACATTACATAATTAAATTAAAATACAAAAAATAAAAGGAAATAAAAGGAAATAATTATAGAATATTACAGTCACAAAATATCTTTTAAAAAAAACTTGTAATTTTTAGAAAAGCATGAAAGGTTGTCTAAAGATCAAGTTTAAAATTAGCATTTAAAAAGCTTAAAAATTCACTGAAAAAAAACAGGTTTCAGGGACGTTACAGTTAGAAATTAGCTTGTAAAAATACTTGGAAATTCACTGAAAAAAACATAGGTTTGAGGCCTGTTATAGTTAGAAATTAGCATTTAAAAAACCTTAAAAATTCACTGAAAAAACCATAGCACCCAGGGACGTTATAGTTAGAAATTAGCATTCAAAAAACCTTAGAAATCCACTGAAAAAAAACATAGGTTTTCAGGGACGTTATATTTAGTTGGACATTTCACTTTATACAAAACCATTGAAATGTTTCCGGTATAGTGAGTTCACCTAACTATAACTCGCGCCCCCGCAATGCACTGCTGATGACGTCACATATTATATCATTCATGACATGGTCAGTGACATCTCAAATGACATTACTGATGACATCATCCATGTGATAATCTGAACATCTCCGCTCACCCTAATATAACCTTTGATACATCTACTCCAAAATACAGAATACTATTTCAAAACGATAGACACACCAATACAACTTACGACACATCTGCTCACTGGTTCCTAGTTCTACACACATGTCTACTCATTCACCCATACAGTCATTCATACATGCAGTCACATACCAATACAGCACTATCATTTGTACTATTACTCCTATATAGAGACATACACACATTGGCACTCATCCATAGAGTTACTCACACACCTAGTCAATCATGCAAAGAATCATTCACACTCCCATTTACTCACCTATACAGTTATATACACACCACTTCACTTATTCATATAGATACTAACACATACTTACTCTCTTATACAATCACTGAAACAAGCACACACTCATCCATACAGCCACTTTCACAATCACTCACTCTCACATATAGAGATTTATATACTCTAATACTCACATATACTGCCTTTCACATATGTAGTTATTCACACATGTACCACTGAGACATCCATTCACTCACCAACACACCCATACACATACTCACCCACTCATACAGCCCTTCACAGATGTACTCTTTAACCCATATACCCAGTGAATTACACACTCATACATACACATACACACATACACACACATACACACACACATACATTACACACTCACACATCTATGCACAGAGTCACACACCCCACACACTGACACTCAGGCACCCATACAGATACTCAGACAATCAATTAATAACCCATATAGACACTCATGTAGCTACTCACCAACCTATGCAGCCACTTACACACCAACTGACAGACTGATACAGGCATTTACAGAGTTTACTCACTAACCCATGCATTCAGTAAGACAAGTTTAATCACGTATACAGTCAGTTACGCACCTACTAAACCATCTATTCAGACACTCATACACCCACTGATACTTCAATACACATTGGCATTACCTACTGGCGGTCGCCAGTAGGTATATATAGTTAGGATTTTTTCTCTATGGGTTTTTTGAAAATTCTATGTCTAATAACTTTGGCGTTTGTGGACGGAATTGGCTGAAATTTTCAGGAAAATGGCACATTTTGTTTCTGAGCATCCCTTGAAAATTTGGGGGGGGTTCGTCAAGGGGGGGCCGAGAAAAAAGGGGGGTCCCAAAACGTGTTTTTAACATTGAGTTTTCCATAGGGCGGTTGGCCTCACTTTTAGCCCGAACGGCTGAATGGATTTGCACGAAACTTGGCAAAATTGTAGGGACTGGTAGCCCGATGTGCCTTTTGTAGGTCTCAATATATGTGCTCCAGTGGATTTTGAGAAATTAACGTTTAAAAAAAGATATATATCTGTAACAGCGGACCTGGCAGCGTCCCAGGACGCGTACTTTAAGCGCAACGGAGCTTTGTGAAGCGAAGCTGATTGGTTCTCCGGCGTCTGTCAACATTCCAAACAGTCCGTAGCGGCCGCCATCTTGTCTCTCGGTAGGATCGAGAGACAAGAGGAGGCCAAAGCGAAGGGGCAAATGACCATAAGGGGGAATAGTAGATCCTCGCTGACCCCCTACGTTTGATGTGGAGGTTTTAAAAGGGCTCCGCGGGGCAAAAAATAATAATAATCGAACGGCTGAATGGATTTGCACGAAACTTGGCAAAATATTAGGGCCTTGTAGCCCGATGTGCCTTTGCTAGGTCTCAATATATGTGCTCCAGTGGATTTTGAGAAATTAACGTTCAAAAAAATATATATATCTGTAACAGCGCTCCGCTTCGCGTACTTTTCGCGTTACGGAGCTTTGCGAAGCTGATTGGTTCTCCGGCGTCTGTCAACATTCCAAACAGTCCGTAGCGGCCGCCATCTTGTCTCTCGGTAGGATTGAGAGACAAGAGGAGGCCAAAGCGAAGGGGGAAATGACCATAAGGGGGCATAGTAGATCCTTAGGTTTGATGTACCATTTTGTCAAGTTTGGTGTAATTCCGTTCAGCCATTCAGGCTGTAGACGTATGTAAATGTCCTATGGAAAATTGCATGGGGAAAACACATTTGAAAGTGTTGAAATTTAGAACCAATTAAAATGTTACTTTGGTTTTGTATTTGTGTGTGATGAAAGTTAATTGGTTATGTATATATGTCAAATGAGAGGAAACCACAGCCATTTTGTGATACTACTGTCTGAGGTACATTTGTGAGGAATTTTTGGTGGTGAATTTCTGGTGTTTGATTTACACAGTACTAACACTTCTGCTACTTTTAAAAAGGTGAGTTGTTAATTTGTAAGGGGAACTATGTTGTACACTTGAAGATAATTTGAAAAATGTTTTCTGTTATTTATTTGCAGTCCTTCTGTTATACTAAATACTTGATAAAGTTAGTTTTATATTATGTATTACTAAAAACGATAAATGAAAGTGATTATTTTTTTCTGCAATTTACAGCAAGCAATTTCAAAATAAAATGGCTCACAATGAAGAGACCGTGGCAATTTCTTTTGAATTGTCCACTACATTGATTGAAATTGAGAGCACCAATAATGAAATATTGTCACAAGGAGGACATGACTTGTATGATTCCATTAGATTGATTGAAATGGACAGCACCAAGAATGAAATATTGTCACAAGGAGATGACTTGAATGATTCCACTACATTGATTGAAATTGAGAGCACCAATAATGAAATATTGTCACAAGGAGGAGATGACTTGTATGATTCCATTAGATTGATTGAAATGGACAGCACCAATAATGAAATATTGTCACAAGGAGGAGATGACTTGAATGATTCCACTACATTGATTGAAATTGAGAGCACCAATAATGAAATATTGTCACGAGGAGATGACTTGAATGATTCCACTACATTGATTGAAATTGACAGCACCAATAATGAAATATTGTCACAAGGAGGAGATGACTTGAATGATTTTTTTGATCAATCTCTTGATGGCGAATTTATCGAGTGTTTGGAGACCATAGAGTTACAAGAATCATCATTGGAGACTTTTAATGAGGACATTGCTGATGAGGACATGTTACTAGTTCTTTCAAATTTAGAAAATTCTGAAGAATACATTTATATTTAGAAATCAAAAATTGTTTGAGACATTATTCATTTTTATTTTTAATTTATGAGGTTGTAGCGAAGTGATTGTAGTATAAAATGAGACTTATAGTATAGAGTGCAACATTTTTATGTTACATGGTAAGTTTACTCATATTTACTTCCCTTCTGCCACTATATTATCTCCAATGTGTATTTGACATCTCTTCTTCATCTCCGGCCTCCTTTCTCTCACTGTGTGTCTCCGATGCATCTTATCGCTGCTATTTTGTGTAATTACAGAAGAGAGTAAAATAAAATAGTTCGGAACGTGAAAAGGGGGCAAAGTAGAGTACTCCTCACCCCCTAGGCCTTTTTAGGCGGTCCCAAAAGGATCAGTTTCTGCTTTCCTGAGAGATTATGGTATGAGTTCCATATACCACAATAACTTGCATTACAACATGCAAGATATCTATCTCCTATTACCAACTTTTGGAGATATTCGCGCTAAGCGCGAATATCTCCAAAAAGTAACACCTGCCCTGAGCAGTTCTTAGCCATGTTATCCAATGGGAGGTGGATAACATGGCTAAGAGCATTAGCTCGGTAATGCATGAATATCGCTGAGTTTTTAGCGATATTCATGCATTGCGGCCGTTTATTATCGCATTTGCGATAAACCTTGATAATAGCAAGGTTTATCTTCGATAATTTCTGACGATGCTTAGTGGTAAAAAATTGGTTGGTAAGCATCGTTAGCGATAAATATCGCTTAACTTTGGTAATATGCCCCAACGTCTGTTAACGTTCGATTCGAAGGAAATGAGGAAGTGTTGAAAAACATTGTCTGCGCCATCTTGCCTTTTTTGAAATGCCACACTTTTGTCGTGCACGGCAGCCATTTTAGATGTCTTGACCAGACCCACTCTCTGCACGCTGTCGATTCGTAGCATGGCTCCTCACCCACGCAAGCATCTTCCCTAGGCACTGGTCACCACCGGTCTCTGTCTTATGCATGGGCAATAAACCTCCCCCCATCTGCGCTGCTCTTCCCTGAGAATCACACTCTGTGCCCGCCCGACACCTCCCTTTCGCCCTATTCACTACCGCACCCTCTGACACTCCTCTTTCTCTGTGTCCGATTGTCCAGGCTATCAGCTAGCCCTGCAGATGTAGTTTATGGCCCCAGCTGTAAAGAATCACCCCTCTTCAAAGGAGTTATAGTAGATCAAGGCCCACACCCGATGAGATCCGTCACACCACACGTGTTCCTACTATCTGAAAACCATCCTGTATTGTGATTGGGGAGGGGACCGAGCCTGAAGCGGAAGATTCCAGGAATGACTCTTTGTACATCAAAGTTTTTACAATTATGTGTCACATTAAAAATATATAGCACTCCAACAAAGTAGTAGGAATATAAAACTTTAATAACATATAAATATATACAAGAAAACAAAAACAGTAAAAACATTTAAACAACGAAGAGACCGTGGCAATTTCTTTTGAATTATCCAATAGATTTATTGAAATTGACAGCACCAATAATTAAATATTCTTGTCAGTAGCGGTCTGTTGTGCGAATAGTTCCAAGGCAGCAGAACGCGCTGAAATCTAGATGGCACGAAAGTGATGTCTAGTAAGTTGCCGCCCAGCAAAAAACGGCGTGGGGCGCCGCGGGGGTGCGTGAGTCCAGTAGGCACCACAGCTATTCTTACCGGCATTGCAGAATTACTGCTGGGGACAATGCCTGTGCTGTAGCAGGGTCACAGCAGAAACAAAAAGGATTCTGTTGAAGATGTTGTTGGTTTTCAATTTGAAAACAGTTCTGGTGTCAACTGCTATGCTAATGTAGTGGTTAATGTTTTGTTTTCTCTAGAAAATGTAAAAGAGGGGGAGGCAGTCCAAAGTTCCGTTAAAAGGGCAAAGGAAAGGATCGGTGGTTTGAACTATCAGTCAAAAAGGGGAGGGGGTGCAATAATTTTTCCTAAAGGGTCACACTGTGCTTTCACCGGAAGTGAGGTCTGCAGGATTCTAGTAATTCAAAGTGAGGCTGGCGCCAGCATGGGAGCGCCGACGTCCCGCGGATACAGTTTCGTCACTCCACGGGCGATCATGGCAGTCATTCCCCATCGGGGGTCGGAGACTCCCGCGGCTCCTCTAGAATCTTCAAGGTCGTGGAGGACTACGGTGGTGGAGTCAACCAGTGACCGGGCCATTTCTTTATGCTGGGCCCGCTCTTGCCAGGTCGACCGCCATTTTGAGAGTTCGGCAGCTACCGGCGATCGCGGGGTCACATGAGCGGACGGGCTCCACCCTGCCGGGCGAGACGTTGCAGCATGGCCACAGTGGAAGAACCCTTTTCCGGGCGCCTGGAGCGCTGAGGGTGCAGCTGGGAAGCCTCCACCTGGGGAGGCGGGAGAGGCCTGTTCGCACCGTCTCTCCCTCCCAGTGCACCCCACGGCGTCTCGCTTGAGATTTGTTATGGCCGGACCAGGCGATGAGGACGAGGGGGGGGGGGGTCGGAGGCATGTGCAAGACATCCCCCCCCAGTGTTGTCGCAGCCATTATAAAAGAAAGAAGTGTCCCGTCCGTCTTCGGGCCGGGCTTCCGGTGGATGTCGGCCGGACGCTCCTGGCTCTGGCCCCATGAACGGGTTTCTTGGTTTATCGGCTGCAGCCGGATCCCGTCGGCCTCGGCCCCCCGACCGTTGGTGGCCGGACCGGAAGAGCATGTGGCGGGACTACCTGCAACTCTCAAGGGCCACCGCGGCCGGACTGGGAGAGAGAGGGGAGGGTCGAGGAGACATTCCCCCCCCCTGCAACTGTTCAGCGTTGTAAAGGCAATCCCCTGGCCGGGTCCCGCTGGCCTCGGCCTCTCCTCCGGCTACACCCTACGTTAGGATCTCCTGGCCGAGGCGTGGCAGCAGGACCTGCCTTATATGGGCTGCTCCCGGCTGGGCGTAGCCGGAACCCTGCCCCACCTTGGAAGTTTCCAGAGTGGGGGCGGATGTTCTACTGACTTGCATTTTCCCTAGTCTATCGATTTTTTTGGCGTGGCAGGCGGTGGGACAGCGAGGGGTGATTTGGTTTCTCTTACTGTTTTTCTGGTCTCTCACCACTGGCATATTTTAACGTTTTCTTGTTTCTAGGACATTAATAGGTTTTATCATTACGTTATGTTATCGTTTCTTTGTTCGTTGTTTAATAAAAGTTCATGTTCATCAGTGGCCTACTGATTTTCGTTTTCCTATTTTTTTCTTTCCAGGTTGTTTCATGGTAAAGTTTCTGTTAACAGGATACAGTGATCACTTCGTTATTATTGCATATGTCCTTTTCACTAGGGGTGCTCTCTGGTCGGGCCAGATGACGTATCTCTAGTAAATGGTCCGGGTGAAAAAGGTGCATCAATCAGTGGGGAATAGATAGGCATGACAGATTACAACGGGGGAGAAAGGTCCGCATTACGTACCCTTTCACTACTTGCAAAGATTTTCCTACGTTTATTTGCAAACAGGGAATACCTCCAAAAAGAACTAATTCCCAAACAGTCAATGTTCGGACAATCAATCAATCAATGAGGAATGAAATAGGCACGACGTGTTAAAGGTTTGCGTTACCTACCCTTCACTATCTGCAAAGGGAGAGAGAATATTCCTATTCTTCCTCGTTTGCAGGCAGAGAAGATTCTTAAGAGAATGAACTTCGAACAATTCAATGCTCGATTCAAACAATCAACAAGGGGTACTGTGAACACAAATGAACGCCGCTTATGTACATACACATTGGTATTATCAACAGGTTGTTCCTAATGTTTCTATTTTAGGGAGGTCAAAAAGAGATCCCATTAGTGGCCTACTGATTTTGCTCGATTCCTTTTGTTTTTTTACACGATTTTTCGCTATCTGCAAAGACTAAACAGAGTATTGCGACTCTGTGCTTGTTTGTAAATAGAGAATGAACCAAAGAGAACAATCAATCAAATGGAGAGAGAAGCAGGCACGACGGATTACAACGGGGCAAAGGCCTGCGTTAACTACCCTTCACTATCTGCAAAGAGAGAGTACTCCTAATAGAAATGAGGGGTGGGGGGCAGCATTCAAAGCAGATCAGTGTGCATAAACACGAAAATGTTTTTACTTACCACGTACTTGACATTCGACAGCTTATGATATTTGCTATTAAAAAACCATTGAAATTCACTGAAAAAACCATAGGTTATAGACCATATATAGTTAGGAATTAGCATTTACAAAACCTTGAAAATTAACTGAAAAAACCATAGGTTATAGACCATATATAGTTAGGAATTAGCATTTAAAAAACCTTATTTTACTCACACAAAACCATTGAAATTCCATATATAGTTAGTTGCACTAACTATATATCGCGCACCCGCAATCCACTGCTGATCATGTCACATATTACATCATTCATGACATGGTCAGTGACATCACTGATGACATCACTGATGACATCTCAAATGACATCACTGATGACATCACTGATGACGTCTCATTTGACATCATTCTTGTGCTAATACGATAAACCTCTTCAGACTCTAATATAACCTTAGATACACTCAGTGTATACAGACACTCACACACTGCCACTCATCCATGGAGTTACTCACACACCCAGTCAGTCATGCAAAGAAACAATCTCACCTCCATTTCTTCAACTATACAGTTATACACACCTTACTTATTGAAACATATACTAACACATATTTACTCTCTTATACAATCCCTGATACAAGTTCACAATGATCGATACAACCACTCACTCATTCAGTGGCTCTCATGCACAGTTATTTATATATGCCAACTCTCACATGTACTGTGTTTTACATATGTACTTACTATGACATGTAGCATTGAGATATCCATTCACTCATCAATACACTCATGCACACAGTCAACTGCCCATGTAGCTGTTTCCACATGCACTCTTGAACTCATACACCTAGTGAATAAACTGCTCACACATCTATGCACAGAGTCACACACCTTCCAGCCACCCCCACACAAACTCAATCTCCCATAGAAATACTTGGGCAACCAATTAATAACACATATAGCCTCTCGTATAGCTAATGATCAACACATGCAGCAGTTTACATCACAACAGACATAATGATGCACAAATTAAGACAGTTTAGTCACTAACCCATGCATTCAGTGAGACACATTTAATCACTCACTCATACAGTCAGTCACGCACCTACTAAATCCTTCATCCAGACACTTATACATCCACTCATTCTTCAATATCTAAGACATATTTTAACTTTACAGAAACATACAGTCACTGGATGTTGTCATCAGTGATATCATCAGTGATGTCATTTGAGATGTCATCAGTGATGTCATCAGTGATGTCATCAGTGATGTCATTTGAGATGTCATCAGTGATGTCATCAGTGATGTCACTGACCATGTCATGAATGATGTAATATGTGACATGATCAGCAGTGGATTGCGGGTGCGCGATATATAGTTAGTGCAACTAACTATATATGGAATTTCAATGGTTTTGTGTGAGTAAAATAAGGTTTTTTAAATGCTAATTCCTAACTATATATGGTCTATAACCTATGGTTTTTTCAGTGAATTTTCAAGGTTTTGTAAATGCTAATTCCTAACTATATATGGTCTATAACCTATGGTTTTTTCAGTGAATATATATATATATATATATATGACTTCACGCTGTGCAGATTGGATTTCCAGATCTGCCCCTGCTGACAGAATTACCGGGACTCGGGGTTTATGCGGTCTGGGGAGCGGAGGAGACTACAGCATTGGAACTTTAAGGTGATTCAATTTCCTGCACAAGGTTTTTTACTACCCCATACTTTTACCAGAATATCCCACAGTATTCTGGGACTAGTAGTATTGATGCACGAGGCATCCAACAACGTGAACACACATCATCACGAACTGTCGTCTTTGGGGGCGGAGTTAATTGTCACCAATCAGGATGGGGATAAAGGATATTTAAATCGACATTGGCGCCCATTTCCTATTTTACACCATTGGCGCTGAGGAAGGCATGGAGATTGCCGAAATGCATTCGCCCATCATGTGGTGTTGATTTCAATAAAGAAGCCTCCTTTACCTTCCCCACTGCTGCCTCTTCTTCTTTTCTTAGGGAGGTTCCTATATATATATATATATATATATATATATATATATTCACTGAAAAAAACATAGGTTTCACACCAGTTATAGTTAGCTGAACATTTTACTCATACAAAACCATTGAAATTCCCATGTTATAGTTAGTTGGACTCACTATAACTCGCGCGCCCGCAATCCACTGCTGATGATGTCACATATTACATCATTCATGACATGGTCAGTGACATCACTGATGACATCACTGATGACATCTCAAATGACATCACTGATGACATCACTGATGACATCAATTATGTGATAATACGATGCACCTCCGCACACTCTAATCTAACCTTTGATACACCCAGTGTTGAATACAGACTACCATTCTTGAAACCATTGACACACCAATATCAGTTACTACATACGCACTCACTGATTCCTAAGACAACACACACATCCTCTCATTCACCCATACAATCACTCATGCATACAGTCACTCATCAATACAACACTATCATATCCACTCATACACCTATACAGACACTCACACACTGCCACTCATCCACGGAGTTACTCACACACCTAGTCAGTTATGCAAAGAATCAATTACACTCCCATTTCCTCATCTACACATTTATACATTGAGTCCAACTAACTATAACGTGGGAATTTCAATGGTTTTGTATGGGTAAAATGTTCAGCTAACTATAACTGTGTGAAACCTATGGTTTTTTCAGTGAATTTCAAAGGTTTTTTAAATGCTAATTCCTAACTATAACGATTGTGAAACCTATGGTTTTTTCAGTGAATTTCAAAGGTTTATAAAAGCGAATTCCTTGCTATATTGCTATATTAAAGTGAATCATTACGTTCTTTTAGTAGATGTTTTGTATAACTATTAATTATTATATTTTTTATATTTTTTTTTTTCTAAAATTAATTTTTCAATGTATTTTTCATGTGTTTTTTTATTTTTATCTTTTTACCTCGGAGCGCTCAGGGTGCGCGCAGCCGTATGCGCACCCGTAAACATAGCAAGAGCGCTATTATCGCGTGCGAAAAAAAAAGTATGTATTTAAAGTAAATAATAATGCAAGACATTCAGTGGCATACTTATAAAAGTAGTATTTTTGATTTTAAATAACCGTATTTTAACTGTAAACGCATTTCATAAAATCTAACAAAACATCATTCAGGCGCGTCCCGTAAGCGCCCCCGGAAACGCCCACGTACGTGCCGCGTAAGCGTTCCCGGAAGCGCTCCGGTGCGCGCAGCGTAAGCGCGTCAAGTCATATGACCTTAAAATAACACTTGTCATTGATTGTTAACAGTTTTTTTTACAACTAATGAAAACCCCACCCATTTCCTTCTCTACCTCTTTCACTTTGGAGAGAGCAAGACCTGTTCCCTTCTTCTCTTCAATTCTTTGGAAAGAATGGCTGCAAGACCACCAAGCAGCAGTGATGACCCTGATGAGCTTCTCCAGGAGGACCCTCCTCAGCCAAAAGTGAAGGAGCACTTCATTTGGAAGTTTTTTAGCATTCCAGAAGGAGAGAAGTAGGTGAATGCTCCAAAGGTGGAGTGCAAGATATGCCATACAATTCTTTCACGGGGTGACCCCAGAAGAAAATATAGTTTTGGGAACTCCACCATGATAAGGCATGTGCAAAGAAGGCACCCCCAGAACTATGCCCGTGAGAGTGTCAGGGACCTGGCACGCAATCCCCCGAGAGATGGCCCCTCGACTTCCAATGGAGGAGCAACATCATCCGTGAGAGGAAGACCAGTAGAGATGATACCTAATATTCATCAAGTTTTTAATGACTTTACAATTAGGTTTAAGCAGTGTGACGAACTGCTTTGTTAAGGAGAGCAGAGTAGCCTACTAATTGTTTGAAAAAGGGAAGAACACCGCTGCCCTCCCAGCCCTAATTTTCTCCCTTTTTTTGCTCCTGTTGAGCAGTTTGGCATTTCCTATTTTTGTTTTTGTTCTGAAAAAAGTAAAAAAATTTTTTAAAACGTTCGGGAAAAAGTAAAAAAAAAAAAAAAGAAGAAAAAACAGTTCTCTTTAGAACTACCTCCAATTCTCCAAAAAGAGCTATTTCTTTACATAATTTAAAGGAGTGAGTGACGTGGAGTACAGTGAGAGAGTAAAGGAAAATGAGTGAGGGAGCAAAGGAAGGGACGAGAGGGGAAGGGAAGTTTAGTAGGGGGACTGAAAGAAGGTGAGTGTGGGAGGTGAGTGAGGGGAAGGGGAGTGAACATGGGGAATGAGGATAAGTGAGGAAAGCTGAGTAAGGGAACAGGGTGAGGAAGGCTAAGAGAAGAGCAGTGAGGTTGAGGAAAGAGTGGTGATAGAGGGTGGATTAAGGCAAGTGAGCGTGAGACAAGGGGAGTGAGGGAGTGAGGAGACAGAGGGAGTGAAGGAAAGAGTGAGAGAAGAGGACTGAGTGAGGGAGCATAGAAAGATAAGTGAGGGAGTTTAGGTGAGTTATAGGGAGTAAGCGTGACGGAAGAGGAGTGAGAGAGTGAGGGGACGGAGGTAGTGAAGGTAAGAGAGAGGAAGTGAGGGAAGGAGAATGAGGATCTGACAGGACAGAGGTAGTGAGAGAAAGAGTGACTGAAGTGGAGTAAGGAGAGTGAGGCAAGGGGAATGAGTGAGTGAGCGAATGAAGGGAATAGAGGGGAAGAGGACTGAAGCATAGGTACTGAGAGAAGGTGAGTGGGGAATGAAAGTAAGGGGAAAGGGAGAGAAAGATAGGGAATGAGGGGTAGTGAGTGAACCACACTAAGAGAACGGGAGTGAAAGAACGGCAGAGAGCATGAGTAAAGAGGGATGAAAGAGGGTGGATAAAAGTGAGTGAGGGTAAGACAAAGGGAGTGAGGAAGTGAGGGGATAGAGCTACTGAAGGAAAGAGTGACAGAAATGGACTGAGTGAAGGAGCAAAGAAAGATAAGTGAGGGAGTGTGGCTGAGTTATAGGGAGTGAGCGTGACAGAAGAGGAGTGAGAGACTAAGAGGACGGGGTAAGAGAGAGAGAGAGTGAGGGAAGGGGAGTGAGGAAGTAAGAGGACAGAGGGAGTGAGAGAAGGAGTTACTGAAATGGAGTAAAGAGAGTAACAGAAGGAAAAAGTGTGAAGGAGCGAAGGAATGGAAGAGAGAGGAAGGGAAGTAAAACAGGAGATCTGAAAGAAAATGAGTGTGGGAGTGTGGCTGAGTTATAGGGAGTGCGCGTGACAGAAGAGGACGGAGAGAATGAGGCTAACAGAGAGAGAATGAGGGGAGGGGAGTGTAGAAGTAAGAGGACAATGGGAGTAAGAGAAGGAGTTAGTGAAGTGGAGTAAGGAGAGGAAGGGAAGGGAAAAGAGTGAAGGAGCGAAGGAAGGGAAGAGAGAGGAAGGAAAGTAAAGGAGAAGGTCTGAAAGAAGATGAGGGTGGGAGGGGAGTGAGGAAAAGGGGAGTAAACATGGGATTGAAAATAAGTGAGGGAAGCGCAGTAAGGAAACAGGGGTGTGGGTGGGTGAGAGAAGAGTAGTCAGGTTAAAGAAAAGAATGTTGAGAAAGTAAATTCTGTACGTCAAACTTACCTTAAAAGTAATGTAAACTTAATGACATATTTTCAGTAAATTTAATATCTGTGAAAGAGAAAATAAAGTAAGTTATAATATTTATAATATATATTTCACAATACAAGAGACAAAGCAGGAGATTAAAAGTCATAAAAGGGTAGTAAGAGATAAAGTAGGAGTAAAGGACTCTGAAGGGAAAACAAAGGAATGGTGAAGGTCAGAGAGAGTGAAAAAGAAATAGAGGGAGAGCAAATTACTAAGAGGATATTGAGATGGATACATTTAGTGACAGAGAAGAAAAGAAGTAGAGAGAAATGAAGTGAAGGAGAGTAAGATACTAAAGGTATGTGCATTAGGAAAACTAAAGAAAGAAAGGGGAGTAAAGAAAGGGGAGTGAGTGACAGGGATGCAGGACTGAGTAACGGTGGATTCATGACAATGAGGGATGGCAGGTGAGTGAGGGTGAATGTAGCGATGTAAAACAGTGAGGGGACGATGGGAGTGAGGGTAACAGAGTGTGAGTTAGGGAAGCCAAGTGAAAATATGAGAGAACAGAGGGAGTGAGAGAAAGAGTGAGTAAAGGGGAGTAAGGTGTGTGAGGGAAGGGGAATGACTGAGGGAGCAAAGGAAGGAAAGAAGGGGAAGAGAAGTGAAGCAAAGGGATTAGGAAAAGGTGAGTGCGTGAGGAGAGAAATAGGAAGGGGAGTTAAGGATGATGAATGAGGATAACTGAGGGAACCGGAGTAAGGGAACAAGGGTGAGGGAGGGTGAGTGAAGGGCAGTGAGGTTGAGGAATGAGGGAAGATGGAGGGAGGATAAAGGCAAGTGAGTATAAGACAAGGGGAGTGAAGGAGTGACGACATAGAGGTAGTGAAGGAAAGAGTGACAGAAAGGGACTGAGTGAGACAGCAAAGAAAGGTAAGTGAGAGAGTGTGGGTACGTTATAGGGAGTGAGCAAGACAGAAGAGAAGTTAGAGACAGAAGGGACAGAGAAAGTAAGGCTAAGAGAGAGGGACTAAGGGAAGGGGACTGAGGAAGTGAGAGGACAGAGGGAGTGACTTAAGGAGTGAAAGAATTTGAGTAAGGTGAGTAAAGGAAGAACAATGAGTGAGGGAGCGAAGGAAGGAAAGAGAGGGGAAGGGACGTGATGAAGGAAGACTGAAAGAAGTTGAGTGTGGGAGGGGAGTTAGGGAAAGGGCAGTAAACATAGGGAATGAAAATAACTGAGGGAAGTGGAGTAAGGGAACGGGGGTGAAGTAGACTGAGAGAAGGGCAGTGAGGTTGAGGAAAGAGGAGTGATAGAGGGTAGATAAAAGCGAGTGATTGTAAGACAAGGGGACTGAGGGAGTGAAGACATAGAGGTAGTGAAGGAAAGAGTGAGAGAAAAGGACTGAGTAAGGTAGGAAAGAAAGGTAAGTGAGGGAGTGTGGGTGAGTTATAGGGAGTGAGCGTGATGGAAGAGGAGTGAGAGAGTGAGAGGACCGAGAGAGTGAGGCTAAGAGAGAGGGAGTGAGGGAAGGGGAGTGAGGAAGTGAGAGGACAGAGGGAGTGAGAGAAGGAGTGAGTGAAGTGGAGTAAGGTGAGTGAGAGAAGGGGAATTATTGAGGGAGCAAAGAAAGGAAAGAAGGGGAAGGGGAGTGAAGTAGAGTGACTGACAACTGGAAAGTGGTGGATGGGAGAGAGGGAAAGGGCAGTGAAGGAATGGGGAATGAGGATAAGTGAGGGAAGTGGAATAAGGGAAGGGAGGTGAGGGAGAGTGAGAGAAGGCCAGTGAGGGTGAGTTAAGAGGAGTGATAGAGGGTGGGAAAATGTGAGTGAGCAGAACACAAGGGGAGAATAATATATATTTGATAATACAAAATACAAAATAATTGTTATGTGGTTTATTTTTGCTGTTCTCAGAATATATTGAATTTCACTTAAAACAGTGACTTCAATACTACTCATCATATGACAGCGGGCAAAAAAAATAAAAAACCCATACAACGTTTCAATAAATAATGTAAAATTTAGAAAAAACTTATCTTAACTCACTTTTGAGCAACATACTTTTCCATGAGGCCCAATAGTATATGGAAAGTCCTTTTCTTTGGAAATTACTCACGAGTATTCTTAATCTCCCATTTACCCGAGTTTCTGAAAGAAAAGCTCCAACATCTTTTATATTATGAAACAATAGTTTTATTTCCACCTCTGGGTTACTTATGATTAATATTTCTTATAATACTCACATCACACAATACGTGATACACTTATACTACCTCTTTGACAACTACATGTTTTTTATTATCTTGATCACTCTCACTCGGAAAGTAATTTTGAACAGCAAACTAAGTTGTATTAACTGCTCCAATCTTCATAGGCCAATTACCTTCCCTAAAATTTCGGTTGTAAGAACACTAGGTAAGAATTTTGTAAGTAAGAAGGCAAACGTTGTTTGAAAGTAAATTGAGTATCATTACAATTACTCCAGCCTTTTTGACATTTTAAATAAGCTGTGTAATGTCCTGATGTTGTTGAAGGACCATCATGGTAAATAATTGCTGCAGTTGCAAAGGTTCTTCCTGAAATTGATAATTGAGAAGCCACAACATTTTTAATTAAAGTTGTCAATTTAGTTCCATCAGGTCTACATCGTTGGAACATTAAAATGATATACCCATATCTTTGTATAAATAATGTTGATAACATTGCAGATTTACATTGAGCACAGATCATGTTTTGATTTGCATCTCTAACTAGATAATTAAAAGACACTGATTTGCAGTCTGGTAAAGTCAAATATATAAATCTTTCAGTGTCTATTGTAGTACTACTTGAAAAGGAACAATTGTCGCAGTCATGTTGCCATTGATAAGAAAGGCCAAAAAGATTTTCTACATCTATACCTTCATCTTGCAATACAACAAGCATATACATTAGAAATTCCAGACAATCTTGCTGAATATTCTGTGAAAATTGATTTAGACCAGAACATATGTCTAAAACATTTCGAATTTCGGAAACACTTTGTATTTTTGTTCTATCACTGCTACATTTCTCAAACACATAATTCAACAAACAACACAATCTTTGATCTCGATTTTCAGCAATCTGTTCTTGTAGAGTTTGGAGAAACAAAAACAACATTAACCACTACATTAGCATAGCAGTTGACACCAGAAATGTTTTCAAACTAAAATCCAACAACATCTTTAACTGAATCCTTTTCCTTTCTGCTTACAATTACTGGTTCATCTACTTTTTTCTTTTTGCTACAACTTCACTAGATTTTTTCTCATTTCTTCTTTTTCGGCCTACCACATGCTTTTCAAATAGAGGATATTGAGGTAAATTTGGAGCATACTCTCTTCTTAACCTATTATATTCTTTTACACAATTTAGATCTGCATTAATCTTTGTCTCATCAAAATCAATCAAGTACAATCCAGATAAAGGTCTGACTCGAGATAAAGCAACAAATGCCTTACCCTCCTTGAACACAGAACTTCCAATATTCACCAAAGCGCTATCTACGCTTAAACCTTGAGATTTATGAATAGTCACTGCTTTGCCAAAGAAACAGGAAACTGTTTTCTGCGGACATATAAATCTTTCACAAGCAAAAATCGGGCAGAACAACGACTGATTTGTTGTACCTCTTCAATACCATCAAATTTAATTTTTATAAATTCAATTCCATCTCTATTTCGGTAATTCACAAAATCAACAACATGACCCATTGCTCCATTTACTAAACCTCTTTCCACATGTAAATTACGTCATAAAATTATATGGCAATTTAAAGATGCATACAGAGTCTTTTCTTAACCAGCAGTTTTAGATATTGTCTTCTCTAAAGATTCCAATTTTGATTTCAACGTTTCTGACAAAATAATAGTTGCTCCTTCATGTTCTATTTTATCAAGAGCTTCCAGTTTCACAATCTCTTGATTTTCTAACTTTAACATTTTGTTGTTGAAGATTGAACATTTTTGCAGAATTGGCATCAAGCATATGACAGATTTGTTTTCAGGAATTTTCTTAAAAATATTTTCTGGGAGAATGTTTTCGTTTGGAAACAAATTTGAAATTAATCGTGCATGTAAAGCTGCTCACTTACTTTTCCTATTCTTACATCTTGTAGAATATTTTTATAATCTTCATCCTTTGCCTGTCGCATATTTTGTAGCAGTTCTGCATATTTGAAATGTAACCATATGTTAACATTTCCATTGCTTCCTTGGCACTTCCTTGTATCTTCATGTGTAAGCATTTTAAACACTGGTTGTCCTTTCACTGGAGTTAGCTGCAGTAGATCTCCAAAAACAATGATGTGTTTGCCTCCAAAAAACACATCATACTCTGTTTTAAGAATTTCTTGCATTCTTAAATGCACAAAAGCAAGCATTACATTTGATACCATGCTTACCTCATCAATGATAAGAAGTTTAATTTTCTTCAAGACTCGGGAAACTTCACAACAAGCTTCTCCAGATAGCTTGTGGTATTGTAATTTATTATCATGCTCTACTGGCAGCATCAATAAGCGATGTAAAGTAATTACTTTAATGTTATGTGCTGCCAACCCAGTTGGAGCGGTAACAACACAAGACAGCGATGACTCCGTTCTTTTCTGCAGATAAGTTGCAATTGCTTTAATCAGAAAACTTTTTTCAGTTCCTGTTTCTCCACTCACGTACAGTCGGACCGGTATAAATGATGTACATGAGGACTCTTTTTTTCTCATGAGATAAACCATGCTCAATCTGTTCTGTGACTTCGTCATATATTTGTCTCTGCTCAACGTTAAGTTCTTTTTCCAAATCTTCTCAGTTAACTACTTCCTCCTGAGCTTGCTCCATGGCTCTTTCAACTTCATCCATGGCAGTGGCAGCTTCATTTTGTATAATTGGTCCTCCTAGTGGATCCTGACTCAATGAAGCAGAACTCTTGAGAACTGTCTCTAGCAATCTCTGCTGCAATTTTAGCTTCTTGCTGTATTTCCTCGTTCAACTTTTGCAGATAATTTGAAAAAACAGGACATTCTATGATGTCCTTGGTTGCATTGAACAAATCTTCATAAGTAAGAAAATCTCGAAGTAGTTCCTCTTCTGTACGCCAAGGCTTAGAGAGTAGCAAAAGAGCTAAGTAATAAAATTCCCTTTTGTCTGGAGATTCACAACTCAATTTTCGATGATTAATCAAATGGCCTTTTCTTTATTTCACCAGACAGCCTTCACATCCAATTACAGCATATACACCTTTATTGATATCTTCTGTGACGTTCCTCTTAAAAGTATAGGATTGCAAAACTTCATACAGACAAATGTTCTCAAGATGACTACTTCTATTTGGATAGTATGTATCCAACATGTTTGTCTTCAAAATATTTGTACTGTTTGGTTCTTTCTCCGCCAAATACTCTATTTCTTGTACAGATTTCAAAACTCGGTTTCGTGTTGCAGCAAGACCTAGACTCACCCAAATGATGGTTCTAGATTTGGCATATAGACTTGCTGATGATAACCGATCAGAACATTCATATGCTCCAATTTCTCGATGCGACAACATCTTCAGACTGTAACTGTATAATTTCTTCCTTAGACTCTTTTCATGTGAAATTTCCTCCCACATTTCCTTCAGTTCTGTCTTTTCTGATTTTGTGAAGTAAGACGTCACATATCGAGCCACAGCAATAGAGTTGTCAGCAACATATTGAATATCCATGTTAGCATTCCACATGGACAAAATGACTGGGTTGTAGTCATTTATGTATTTGGACTCCTCATTTCTTTTTAGGTTGTATGTTTTTTTAGGTGATTTTCTTGTCACAGTATGTCGCAGAGAAGACATAAAATTGTTCACTCTTCCTTTCGATGTTACTGGACGTGGAAATGCAAAACGACATTTTGTGTAGAACTTGTCCTTGGATTTGTATTTTAGACGACAGTATTTTCCACAACGATGGGTTTGAAAGCGTAAAACTTGATGTCTTAAATTGTTTTCTTCTGTACTTTTCGGAACAGCACATGTAGAATACTGTTCAATGAAACTCATCACTTTTTCATCTGAATCTGTTCCAAATTTTGGTGCATCTTTAATCCATAGCAGCATACGTATGTGAGGAGCACCTTTTGCTTGATACTCCTTTCTCCAAAAGAAATCCAAAACCTCTCCAAGCGTAGGATTTTTTTTGTTTGTAATAAAAGACATCATAGCTTCAAACCTATGATTGAAATACCTGCATATATTAACTGGATCCAAAGAGCACAGTTCTCCAGGTGTCTTGTATTCAATATTTTCAATGTTTTTATTTGCCTGTCGTAGAAATTCAAGTAAGTCTTCCCAAGCATACTCGGCACAGCTAAGAGTGAGGAACCATGAAGGAGTTCCTAAGTTTCTTAGCATACATTTCAATTCCCCATGACGACAGTACCAATACTCGTTAGTACCACGCTGACATGCCATGAGATTAATTAGCTGAGATTCCAAAACACTGTCTTGCAGTTTCACTTTATCCATAAAGTCCCTTGCCGAAACATTTTGTAGATGTACTCCACTTTTCAGTATATGGTTCACTGCATAAGAAAGTCCAGACATGTCACTCTCAAACAGTAGATGGAACAAATATGGAATGCATTGACGAACCCTTGGATCTTCTGTATATAATCTTAAAGTCCGGTATTCAGATGCAGGAATTTGAACAGGTCGGTCGTCATATCTTCCACCTTGACCTGTTGGAAATAACTGTGGAAAACAATGAGCTTCCAAACTTTCTTCCCATACACTAATGGGACTTCCTTTTGCTTCTTTTATTTGAAACAAGTCAATAGCATTCCCCATTACTTCTTCGGAATGCAATGGATGAACACTATAATGTTCATAAATTTCTTCCCTGCTAGAGACATCAACTTTTTCAATTTGCCCAGCTGAGAAATCACTGTCCTCTTCTACAGTTGTTTCCTCTTCTCCTACATATGCATTTTTGTAGTAGTGATTATTTTTGACCAAATACAACGTTGCCTTTTTGACTTTCCTGACATCCACTAATTCTTGCCAGATTTTCTTACTCTTTGTCGGAACACCAAGAACTAGAATAACCAAAGGTTCCTCTTCTACTTTTGCTACACCAATTGTATCAATATTTTTCTTAAAATCTAGAGGCAAATAAACAACTCTTCCCTTTAATCCTCTCTGTAAATCTGAAGGAGGCAATTTCCCTGTCTTAGGCTCCATGCGAACAATAGCACACATTGAATCAGAATTTTTCCTTTTCTACCGGACTCCCATAGGAAAACCTTAGTTCAAGCTCTGGTCATAAGCAGACTTGATTATTGTAACGGTCTTCTGGCAGGTGCAAATGAGGAGGTTCTAGACCGTCTACAGGTGGTGCAAAATACCGCAGCTAGGCTGGTGTTAAATGTACCTCCTAGATCCCCCTCCAAACCATTACTTCAAAAACTACACTGGCTACCAATACGCCAACGTGTGAAGTTCAAGACCTGCTGCGTTATCCATAAGGGACTTAATCAATTGGGACCAGAGTATCTAGCCAGCAAGTTTGTTCCTTATGCCCCTACTCGATCCCTCAGATCCAGTGACCAGCTGTTACTAAATGTTCCTAGGATAACCAAATCCAGACTAGGTGGTAGGGCCTTGTCTGTAGTAGGTCCTAATCTTTGGAACTCCCTCCCACTTTCACTAAGACAGTGTCATAACCACCTCCAATTCAGAAAATGTCTGAAAACCTTTCTGTTTGGCTCAGTTTAGTTGTTTATTTGCTGGACTCGGAACCTCACAGTACTCTCTTTTTAATTAAAATGCTCTTTTGTCAGTTGCGTTACTGGTTGCCAACAGCGCGGAGATACTCCTTCGGGAGTCTATTCATAGCGCTATAAAAACTCGCAAATAAATAAAAAATAAATAAATAGACGCATAGGTATTTAAATCCATCAATTCAGAAGGAATGTCTACCAACTCCAGATTATTATGAACAGCTCTAGCAGGCATTCTGTTTTCATTTAATTTATTATAACAATATTTACAAATATGTTGATCAGAACCCAAATCAAAACAATTTTCTACCAACAAATAAGTTGCAAAATCCTTCCACTCATTATTATTTTCCATTTCACTTTTTACATATAAATCAACTAATCTAGTCTGATTCTTATAATGAGTTCGTCGACAACACACACAAGTAAAATTAGGCCTTTCACTTGAATTGACCTTAAACTTTGTAATATCATGGTCAAATTTTTCTGTACTTGAAATCTCTACATTCTTTTCCTCATTACCTACTATTACTGTATCAGTTTCTGCACTGTCTTCTTTTTCACCAAAGTAACAAAACTCAATTTCTTCACAAATGTTCTTCACATCTAATTCAGTTCCATGCAAAAGAGCACTGTTTAACTGTTTTAGCTTAAGTGCTGGACTTTTTGCATAATACAACCTTCTCACTAAATTCCTCACTTTATTATGATGCACTGCTAACATCCTAAAATGGTGAAAAATACTCTGACATACTTTTCTTGAAAGACAAGCCAGTGAATGCCCATGCAAACCTGTTTTTTCTCTCACTCTACAAGGATCTAACTCTTGCAAAATTTTCATTTTTTGTTTTAGAGTTTTCTTAGTATATGTCCGTAAGAAACTGTGAAACAAATCAATTGAATCCTGTCGCACTCTACAAATACTACTACAATTCCAAGTATACATTGGAGCCTTAGGACCTCTCTCTAAAACTTCATCAGCTAACACCTCTTCTGTATTTGTAGGCACAATCTTTTCTTTTTTAACCGGACAACAGTCCTTCACCTCATATGCTCGACCACTGGTGTCAACTGCATGCACCAAATCATTATCCTGAAAGTAACTTTCTTCATTAAAAAATCGCTCACAACTTGAACTATGCTTCCATTCTCCAGAAAAAACATCACAAAAATGAGTCTGATTAATTACTCTTTTCTACTTACATTTTGATTTGAACACATTGATTACCTTATCTAGTGTACGAATTCTATTGATTACTAAACTATATAATTTATTTTTCACTTTAAATGCTTAATCCACAATCTTCACTATGCTTTTTTTTCTTGTAAAAAGCACTCTTTTGTTGATACCTCTTTACATTTTTCAATAAATTTGAAACTATTCTGTTATAAAACATTCGTCTACGAATTTCAATAAATTGATTTCTCCTTCTATTGCTATAGACAATATCATCTCCTTCTACAGGTCTAACATTTTTTGAGGGGCACAGTTTCTTCTTTCTACTTAGAGATGGCTTATTCTTCTTTGAAACTACATCTTTTTTTGACATTTCAAGAACTTCCTGAAAAAATCCTTAGTTTGCTTACCAGGAGCATTATTTTTTTTCACTGAAGATTTTGTTTTGGATGAGTCTTGTATTTTTGTATTCTTGGACCTTAAATCCGGTTTGTATTTCTTTTGACGTCTTTCCTTTGATGGCATATTCTTTTATATTTCTATAGCTGATTATAATCTGTGGTAAAGAAAAAATAACGTATTATAGACCACTACAAACATACTACATAGCAATTACAATAAGTAAACAATATAAATACTAGTTTACAACATAAGTTACTTTATTCCACAGCAACTGTGTCACCGTAACAGTGCAGTACAGTTTCATTATTAATCTTACTCTCTGCCTGCACCATCTCACTCTGTGCCTGTGTCTTATGTCACTCTGTACCTGTATCTCATCTCACTCTGTGCCTGTGTTTCATCTCACTCTGTGCCTACCCCATCTCTCTCTCTTTGTGTGTGTCATTTCTCTCTTTGCGTGTGTCTCATTCCCCTCTGGCAAATGTTTCATGGTAAAAAGTATGGCTTTAACATTTTTGACAAGGATCACACTGAGTCTCTATATGAAATAAGGAATTATATTTTCACATTTTTCAATAATGTCACCTGTGTCTGCTCACAGTTTGCATCTCTAAGCTAAAAGGGTACTCTGTGCCTGTGTATCACCTCACTCTGTTCCTGTGTGTCATCTCACTATGTTTCTGCCCCATCTCTCTCTTTTTTTATGTATCATTTGTCTGTTTGTGTGTGTCTCATCTCACTCTCTTAAATGTTTCATGGTAAAAAGTATGGCTTTAACATTTTTGAAAAGGATCACACTGAGTCTCTATAAGAAATAAGGAATTATATTTTCACATTTTTCAATAATGTCACTTGTGTCTGCTCACAGTTTGCATCTGTAAGCTAAAAGGGTACTCTGTACCTGTGTCTCACCTCACTCTGTTCCTGTGTGTCATCTCACTCTGTGCCTGCCACATCTCTCTCTCTTTTCTTAAGTATCATTTGTCTGTTTGTGTGTGTCTCATCTCACTCTGGTAAATGTTTCATAGTAAAAGTATGGCTTTTACATTTTTGACAAGGATCACATTGAGTGTCTGTATGAAATAAGGAATTATATTTTCACATTTTTCAATAATGTCACCTGTGTCTGCTCACAGTTTCCATCTCTCTAACTCTCATAAAATTATTCATCCCGATCCATTTAAAATCAAGCTTGACTCACAGTGTGATCTTAGGCACATGACCAGGATGTTACATGTAATCTACCATGTCTGTCTCTGCATGCAGTATGTATGTCTCTGCTCATACTCACTCTTTTTTTATGTATCATTTGTCTGTTTGTGTCTGTCTCATCTCACTCTCTTAAATGTTTCATGGTAAAAAGTATGGCTTTAACATTTTTGAAAAGGATCACACTGAGTCTCTATAAGAAATAAGGAATTATATTTTCACATTTTTCAATAATGTCACTTGTGTCTGCTCACAGTTTGCATCTGTAAGCTAAAAGGGTACTCTGTACCTGTGTCTCACCTCACTCTGTTCCTGTGTGTCATCTCACTCTGTGCCTGCCACATCTCTCTCTCTTTTTTTAAGTATCATTTGTCTGTTTGTGTGTGTCTCATCTCACTCTGGTAAATGTTTCATAGTAAAAGTATGGCTTTTACATTTTTGACAAGGATCACATTGAGTGTCTGTATGAAATAAGGAATTATATTTTCACATTTTTCAATAATGTCACCTGTGTCTGCTCACAGTTTCCATCTCTCTAACTCTCATCAAATTATTCATCCCGATCCATTTAAAATCAAGCTTGACTCACAGTGTGATCTTAGGCACATGACCAGGATGTTACATGTAATCTACCATGTCTGTCTCTGCATGCAGTATGTGTGTCTCTGCTCATACTCACTCTTTTTTTATGTATCATTTGTCTGTTTGTGTGTGTCTCATCTCACTCTCTTAAATGTTTCATGGTAAAAAGTATGGCTTTAACATTTTTGAAAAGGATCACACTGAGTCTCTATAAGAAATAAGGAATTATATTTTCACATTTTTCAATAATGTCACTTGTGGCTGCTCACAGTTTGCATCTGTAAGCTAAAAGGGTACTCTGTGCCTGTGTCTCACCTCACTCTGTTCCTGTGTGTCATCTCACTCTGTGCCTGCCCCATCTCTCTCTCTTTTTTTAAGTATCATTTGTCTGTTTGTGTGTGTCTCATCTCACTCTGGTAAATGTTTCATAGTAAAAGTATGGCTTTTACATTTTTGACAAGGATCACATTGAGTGTCTGTATGAAATAAGGAATTATATTTTCACATTTTTCAATAATGTCACCTGTGTCTGCTCACAGTTTCCATCTCTCTAACTCTCATCAAATTATTCATCCCGATCCATTTAAAATCAAGCTTGACTCACAGTGTGATCTTAGGCCAGGATGTTACATGTAATCTACCATGTCTGTCTCTGCATGCAGTATGTGTGTCTCTGCTCATACTATTTCACTGTCTCTACTGGCAAAAAACAGACCACATATATATAAGCAAGACATAACATTCCTTTTTCATTTCAACGGCACACCCTGGATCTTCATTTCATAGCTTAGAGCCTACTTGTGAAGTAAGAGGCCTACCAGACATGCTGCCTAAGATCCCCTATTAGTACATATGCTAAAGCCTAACTGACTTTAAGAAAACATGTATTTCCATATTTTTAAACACATCAACTAAGAAAATTATTCACCCAGATCCATTTAAAATCAAGCTTGACTCACAGTGTGATCTTAGGCACTTGACCAGGATGTTACATGTAAGCTACCATGTCTGTCTCTGCATGCAGTATGTGTGTCTCTGCTCATACTCACTCTTTTTTTATGTATCATTTGTCTGTTTGTGTGTGTCTCATCTCACTCTCTTAAATGTTTCATGGTAAAAAGTATGGCTTTAACATTTTTGAAAAGGATCACACTGAGTCTCTATAAGAAATAAGGAATTATATTTTCACATTTTTCAATAATGTCACTTGTGGCTGCTCACAGTTTGCATCTGTAAGCTAAAAGGGTACTCTGTGCCTGTGTCTCACCTCACTCTGTTCCTGTGTGTCATCTCACTCTGTGCCTGCCCCATCTCTCTCTCTTTTTTTAAGTATCATTTGTCTGTGTCTCATCTCACTCTGGTAAATGTTTCATAGTAAAAGTATGGCTTTTACATTTTTGACAAGGATCACATTGAGTGTCTGTATGAAATAAGGAATTATATTTTCACATTTTTCAATAATGTCACCTGTGTCTGCTCACAGTTTCCATCTCTCTAACTCTCATCAAATTATTCATCCCGATCCGTTTAAAATCAAGCTTGACTCACAGTGTGATCTTAGGCCAGGATGTTACATGTAATCTACCATGTCTGTCTCTGCATGCAGTATGTGTGTCTCTGCTCATACTATTTCACTGTCTCTACTGGCAAAAAACAGACCACATATATATAAGCAAGACATAACATTCCTTTTTCATTTCAACGGCACACCCTGGATCTTCATTTCATAGCTTAGAGCCTACTTGTGAAGTAAGAGGCCTACCAGACATGCTGCCTAAGATTCCCTATTAGTACATATGCTAAAGCCTAACTGACTTTAAGAAAACATGTATTTCCATATTTTTAAACACATCAACTAAGCAAATTATTCACCCAGATCCATTTAAAATCAAGCTTGACTCACAGTGTGATCTTAGGCACTTGACCAGGATGTTACATGTAAGCTACCATGTCTGTCTCTGCATGCAGTATGTGTGTCTCTGCTCATACTATTTCACTGTCTCTACTGGCAAAAAACAGACCACATATATATAAGCAAGACATAACATTCCTTTTTCATTTCAACGGCACACCCTGGATCTTCATTTCACAGCTTAGAGCCTACTTGTGAAGTAAGAGGCCTACCAGACATGCTGCCTAAGATTCCCTACTAGTACATATGCTAAAGCCTAACTGACTTTAAGAAAACATGTATTTCCATATTTTTAAACACATCAACTAAGCAAATTATTCACCCAGATCCATTTAAAATCAAGCTTGACTCACAGTGTGATCCTAGGCACATGACCAGGATGTTACATGTAATCTACCATGTCTGTCTCTGCATGCAGTATGTATGTCTCTGCTCATACTCACTCTTTTTTTATGTATCATTTGTCTGTTTGTGTCTGTCTCATCTCACTCTCTTAAATGTTTCATGGTAAAAAGTATGGCTTTAACATTTTTGAAAAGGATCACACTGAGTCTCTATAAGAAATAAGGAATTATATTTTCACATTTTTCAATAATGTCACTTGTGTCTGCTCACAGTTTGCATCTGTAAGCTAAAAGGGTACTCTGTACCTGTGTCTCACCTCACTCTGTTCCTGTGTGTCATCTCACTCTGTGCCTGCCACATCTCTCTCTCTTTTTTTAAGTATCATTTGTCTGTTTGTGTGTGTCTCATCTCACTCTGGTAAATGTTTCATAGTAAAAGTATGGCTTTTACATTTTTGACAAGGATCACATTGAGTGTCTGTATGAAATAAGGAATTATATTTTCACATTTTTCAATAATGTCACCTGTGTCTGCTCACAGTTTCCATCTCCCTAACTCTCATCAAATTATTCATCCCGATCCATTTAAAATCAAGCTTGACTCACAGTGTGATCTTAGGCACTTGACCAGGATGTTACATGTAAGCTACCATGTCTGTCTCTGCATGCAGTATGTGTGTCTCTGCTCATACTATTTCACTGTCTCTACTGGCAAAAAACAGACCACATATATATAAGCAAGACATAACATTCCTTTTTCATTTCAACGGCACACCCTGGATCTTCATTTCACAGCTTAGAGCCTACTTGTGAAGTAAGAGGCCTACCAGACATGCTGCCTAAGATTCCCTACTAGTACATATGCTAAAGCCTAACTGACTTTAAGAAAACATGTATTTCCATATTTTTAAACACATCAACTAAGCAAATTATTCACCCAGATCCATTTAAAATCAAGCTTGACTCACAGTGTGATCCTAGGCACATGACCAGGATGTTACATGTAATCTACCATGTCTGTCTCTGCATGCAGTATGTATGTCTCTGCTCATACTCACTCTTTTTTTATGTATCATTTGTCTGTTTGTGTCTGTCTCATCTCACTCTCTCAAATGTTTCATGGTAAAAAGTATGGCTTTAACATTTTTGAAAAGGATCACACTGAGTCTCTATAAGAAATAAGGAATTATATTTTCATATTTTTCAATAATGTCACTTGTGGCTGCTCACAGTTTGCATCTGTAAGCTAAAAGGGTACTCTGTGCCTGTGTCTCACCTCACTCTGTTCCTGTGTGTCATCTCACTCTGTGCCTGCCCCATCTCTCTCTCTTTTTTTAAGTATCATTTGTCTGTTTGTGTGTGTCTCATCTCACTCTGGTAAATGTTTCATAGTAAAAGTATGGCTTTTACATTTTTGACAAGGATCACATTGAGTGTCTGTATGAAATAAGGAATTATATTTTCACATTTTTCAATAATGTCACCTGTGTCTGCTCACAGTTTCCATCTCTCTAACTCTCATCAAATTATTCATCCCGATCCATTTAAAATCAAGCTTGACTCACAGTGTGATCTTAGGCCAGGATGTTACATGTAATCTACCATGTCTGTCTCTGCATGCAGTATGTGTGTCTCTGCTCATACTATTTCACTGTCTCTACTGGCAAAAAACAGACCACATATATATAAGCAAGACATAACATTCCTTTTTCATTTCAACGGCACACCCTGGATCTTCATTTCATAGCTTAGAGCCTACTTGTGAAGTAAGAGGCCTACCAGACATGCTGCCTAAGATTCCCTATTAGTACATATGCTAAAGCCTAACTGACTTTAAGAAAACATGTATTTCCATATTTTTAAACACATCAACTAAGAAAATTATTCACCCAGATCCATTTAAAATCAAGCTTGACTCACAGTGTGATCTTAGGCACTTGACCAGGATGTTACATGTAAGCTACCATGTCTGTCTCTGCATGCAGTATGTGTGTCTCTGCTCATACTATTTCACTGTCTCTACTGGCAAAAAACAGACCACATATATATAAGCAAGACATAACATTCCTTTTTCATTTCAACGGCACACCCTGGATCTTCATTTCACAGCTTAGAGCCTACTTGTGAAGTAAGAGGCCTACCAGACATGCTGCCTAAGATTCCCTACTAGTACATATGCTAAAGCCTAACTGACTTTAAGAAAACATGTATTTCCATATTTTTAAACAAATCAACTAAGCAAATTATTCACCCAGATCCATTTAAAATCAAGCTTGACTCACAGTGTGATCCTAGGCACATGACCAGGATGTTACATGTAATCTACCATGTCTGTCTCTGCATGCAGTATGTATGTCTCTGCTCATACTCACTCTTTTTTTATGTATCATTTGTCTGTTTGTGTCTGTCTCATCTCACTCTCTTAAATGTTTCATGGTAAAAAGTATGGCTTTAACATTTTTGAAAAGGATCACACTGAGTCTCTATAAGAAATAAGGAATTATATTTTCACATTTTTCAATAATGTCACTTGTGTCTGCTCACAGTTTGCATCTGTAAGCTAAAAGGGTACTCTGTACCTGTGTCTCACCTCACTCTGTTCCTGTGTGTCATCTCACTCTGTGCCTGCCACATCTCTCTCTCTTTTTTTAAGTATCATTTGTCTGTTTGTGTGTGTCTCATCTCACTCTGGTAAATGTTTCATAGTAAAAGTATGGCTTTTACATTTTTGACAAGGATCACATTGAGTGTCTGTATGAAATAAGGAATTATATTTTCACATTTTTCAATAATGTCACCTGTGTCTGCTCACAGTTTCCATCTCCCTAACTCTCATCAAATTATTCATCCCGATCCATTTAAAATCAAGCTTGACTCACAGTGTGATCTTAGGCACATGACCAGGATGTTACATGTAATCTACCATGTCTGTCTCTGCATGCAGTATGTGTGTCTCTGCTCATACTCACTCTTTTTTTATGTATCATTTGTCTGTTTGTGTGTGTCTCATCTCACTCTCTTAAATGTTTCATGGTAAAAAGTATGGCTTTAACATTTTTGAAAAGGATCACACTGAGTCTCTATAAGAAATAAGGAATTATATTTTCACATTTTTCAATAATGTCACTTGTGTCTGCTCACAGTTTGCATCTGTAAGCTAAAAGGGTACTCTGTACCTGTGTCTCACCTCACTCTGTTCCTGTGTGTCATCTCACTCTGTGCCTGCCACATCTCTCTCTCTTTTTTTAAGTATCATTTGTCTGTTTGTGTGTGTCTCATCTTACTCTGGTAAATGTTTCATAGTAAAAGTATGGCTTTTACATTTTTGACAAGGATCACATTGAGTGTCTGTATGAAATAAGGAATTATATTTTCACATTTTTCAATAATGTCACCTGTGTCTGCTCACAGTTTCCATCTCTCTAACTCTCATCAAATTATTCATCCCGATCCATTTAAAATCAAGCTTGACTCACAGTGTGATCTTAGGCCAGGATGTTACATGTAATCTACCATGTCTGTCTCTGCATGCAGTATGTGTGTCTCTGCTCATACTATTTCACTGTCTCTACTGGCAAAAAACAGACCACATATATATAAGCAAGACATAACATTCCTTTTTCATTTCAACGGCACACCCTGGATCTTCATTTCATAGCTTAGAGCCTACTTGTGAAGTAAGAGGCCTACCAGACATGCTGCCTAAGATTCCCTATTAGTACATATGCTAAAGCCTAACTGACTTTAAGAAAACATGTATTTCCATATTTTTAAACACATCAACTAAGAAAATTATTCACCCAGATCCATTTAAAATCAAGCTTGACTCACAGTGTGATCTTAGGCACTTGACCAGGATGTTACATGTAAGCTACCATGTCTGTCTCTGCATGCAGTATGTGTGTCTCTGCTCATACTCACTCTTTTTTTATGTATCATTTGTCTGTTTGTGTGTGTCTCATCTCACTCTCTTAAATGTTTCATGGTAAAAAGTATGGCTTTAACATTTTTGAAAAGGATCACACTGAGTCTCTATAAGAAATAAGGAATTATATTTTCACATTTTTCAATAATGTCCCTTGTGGCTGCTCACAGTTTGCATCTGTAAGCTAAAAGGGTACTCTGTGCCTGTGTCTCACCTCACTCTGTTCCTGTGTGTCATCTCACTCTGTGCCTGCCCCATCTCTCTCTCTTTTTTTAAGTATCATTTGTCTGTTTGTGTGTGTCTCATCTCACTCTGGTAAATGTTTCATAGTAAAAGTATGGCTTTTACATTTTTGACAAGGATCACATTGAGTGTCTGTATGAAATAAGGAATTATATTTTCACATTTTTCAATAATGTCACCTGTGTCTGCTCACAGTTTCCATCTCTCTAACTCTCATCAAATTATCCATCCCGATCCATTTAAAATCAAGATTGACTCACAGTGTGATCTTAGGCCAGGATGTTACATGTAATCTACCATGTCTGTCTCTGCATACAGTATGTGTGTCTCTGCTCATACTATTTCACTGTCTCTACTGGCAAAAAACAGACCACATATATATAAGCAAGACATAACATTCCTTTTTCATTTCAACGGCACACCCTGGATCTTCATTTCATAGCTTAGAGCCTACTTGTGAAGTAAGAGGCCTACCAGACATGCTGCCTAAGATTCCCTATTAGTACATATGCTAAAGCCTAACTGACTTTAAGAAAACATGTATTTCCATATTTTTAAACACATCAACTAAGAAAATTATTCACCCAGATCCATTTAAAATCAAGCTTGACTCACAGTGTGATCTTAGGCACTTGACCAGGATGTTACATGTAAGCTACCATGTCTGTCTCTGCATGCAGTATGTGTGTCTCTGCTCATACTATTTCACTGTCTCTACTGGCAAAAAACAGACCACATATATATAAGCAAGACATAACATTCCTTTTTCATTTCAACGGCACACCCTGGATCTTCATTTCACAGCTTAGAGCCTACTTGTGAAGTAAGAGGCCTACCAGACATGCTGCCTAAGATTCCCTACTAGTACATATGCTAAAGCCTAACTGACTTTAAGAAAACATGTATTTCCATATTTTTAAACAAATCAACTAAGCAAATTATTCACCCAGATCCATTTAAAATCAAGCTTGACTCACAGTGTGATCCTAGGCACATGACCAGGATGTTACATGTAATCTACCATGTCTGTCTCTGCATGCCGTATGTATGTCTCTGCTCATACTCACTCTTTTTTTATGTATCATTTGTCTGTTTGTGTCTGTCTCATCTCACTCTCTTAAATGTTTCATGGTAAAAAGTATGGCTTTAACATTTTTGAAAAGGATCACACTGAGTCTCTATAAGAAATAAGGAATTATATTTTCACATTTTTCAATAATGTCACTTGTGTCTGCTCACAGTTTGCATCTGTAAGCTAAAAGGGTACTCTGTACCTGTGTCTCACCTCACTCTGTTCCTGTGTGTCATCTCACTCTGTGCCTGCCACATCTCTCTCTCTTTTTTTAAGTATCATTTGTCTGTTTGTGTGTGTCTCATCTCACTCTGGTAAATGTTTCATAGTAAAAGTATGGCTTTTACATTTTTGACAAGGATCACATTGAGTGTCTGTATGAAATAAGGAATTATATTTTCACATTTTTCAATAATGTCACCTGTGTCTGCTCACAGTTTCCATCTCCCTAACTCTCATCAAATTATTCATCCCGATCCATTTAAAATCAAGCTTGACTCACAGTGTGATCTTAGGCACATGACCAGGATGTTACATGTAATCTACCATGTCTGTCTCTGCATGCAGTATGTGTGTCTCTGCTCATACTCACTCTTTTTTTATGTATCATTTGTCTGTTTGTGTGTGTCTCATCTCACTCTCTTAAATGTTTCATGGTAAAAAGTATGGCTTTAACATTTTTGAAAAGGATCACACTGAGTCTCTATAAGAAATAAGGAATTATATTTTCACATTTTTCAATAATGTCACTTGTGGCTGCTCACAGTTTGCATCTGTAAGCTAAAAGGGTACTCTGTGCCTGTGTCTCACCTCACTCTGTTCCTGTGTGTCATCTCACTCTGTGCCTGCCCCATCTCTCTCTCTTTTTTTAAGTATCATTTGTCTGTTTGTGTGTGTCTCATCTCACTCTGGTAAATGTTTCATAGTAAAAGTATGGCTTTTACATTTTTGACAAGGATCACATTGAGTGTCTGTATGAAATAAGGAATTATATTTTCACATTTTTCAATAATGTCACCTGTGTCTGCTCACAGTTTCCATCTCTCTAACTCTCATCAAATTATTCATCCCGATCCATTTAAAATCAAGCTTGACTCACAGTGTGATCTTAGGCCAGGATGTTACATGTAATCTACCATGTCTGTCTCTGCATGCAGTATGTGTGCCTCTGCTCAAACTAGTTCACTGTCTCTACTGGCAAAAAACAGACCACATATATATAAGCAAGACATAACATTCCTTTTTCATTTCAACGGCACACCCAGGATCTTCATTTCATAGCTTAGAGCCTACTTGTGAAGTAAGAGGCCTACCAGACATGCTGCCTAAGATTCCCTATTAGTACATATGCTAAAGCCTAACTGACTTTAAGAAAACATGTATTTCCATATTTTTAAACACATCAACTAAGCAAATTATTCACCCAGATCCATTTAAAATCAAGCTTGACTCACAGTGTGATCTTAGGCACTTGACCAGGATGTTACATGTAAGCTACCATGTCTGTCTCTGCATGCAGTATGTGTGTCTCTGCTCATACTATTTCACTGTCTCTACTGGCAAAAAACAGACCACATATATATAAGCAAGACATAACATTCCTTTTTCATTTCAACGGCACACCCTGGATCTTCATTTCACAGCTTAGAGCCTACTTGTGAAGTAAGAGGCCTACCAGACATGCTGCCTAAGATTCCCTACTAGTACATATGCTAAAGCCTAACTGACTTTAAGAAAACATGTATTTCCATATTTTTAAACACATCAACTAAGCAAATTATTCACCCAGATCCATTTAAAATCAAGCTTGACTCACAGTGTGATCCTAGGCACATGACCAGGATGTTACATGTAATCTACCATGTCTGTCTCTGCATGCAGTATGTATGTCTCTGCTCATACTCACTCTTTTTTTATGTATCATTTGTCTGTTTGTGTCTGTCTCATCTCACTCTCTTAAATGTTTCATGGTAAAAAGTATGGCTTTAACATTTTTGAAAAGGATCACACTGAGTCTCTATAAGAAATAAGGAATTATATTTTCACATTTTTCAATAATGTCACTTGTGTCTGCTCACAGTTTGCATCTGTAAGCTAAAAGGGTACTCTGTACCTGTGTCTCACCTCACTCTGTTCCTGTGTGTCATCTCACTCTGTGCCTGCCACATCTCTCTCTCTTTTTTTAAGTATCATTTGTCTGTTTGTGTGTGTCTCATCTCACTCTGGTAAATGTTTCATAGTAAAAGTATGGCTTTTACATTTTTGACAAGGATCACATTGAGTGTCTGTATGAAATAAGGAATTATATTTTCACATTTTTCAATAATGTCACCTGTGTCTGCTCACAGTTTCCATCTCTCTAACTCTCATCAAATTATTCATCCCGATCCATTTAAAATCAAGCTTGACTCACAGTGTGATCTTAGGCCAGGATGTTACATGTAATCTACCATGTCTGTCTCTGCATGCAGTATGTGTGTCTCTGCTCATACTATTTCACTGTCTCTACTGGCAAAAAACAGACCACATATATATAAGCAAGACATAACATTCCTTTTTCATTTCAACGGCACACCCTGGATCTTCATTTCACAGCTTAGAGCCTACTTGTGAAGTAAGAGGCCAACCAGACATGCTGCCTAAGATTCCCTACTAGTACATATGCTAAAGCCTAACTGACTTTAAGAAAACATGTATTTCCATATTTTTAAACACATCAACTAAGCAAATTATTCACCCAGATCCATTTAAAATCAAGCTTGACTCACAGTGTGATCCTAGGCACATGACCAGGATGTTACATGTAATCTACCATGTCTGTCTCTGCATGCAGTATGTATGTCTCTGCTCATACTCACTCTTTTTTATGTATCATTTGTCTGTTTGTGTCTGTCTCATCTCACTCTCTTAAATGTTTCATGGTAAAAAGTATGGCTTTAACATTTTTGAAAAGGATCACACTGAGTCTCTATAAGAAATAAGGAATTATATTTTCACATTTTTCAATAATGTCACTTGTGTCTGCTCACAGTTTGCATCTGTAAGCTAAAAGGGTACTCTGTACCTGTGTCTCACCTCACTCTGTTCCTGTGTGTCATCTCACTCTGTGCCTGCCACATCTCTCTCTCTTTTTTTAAGTATCATTTGTCTGTTTGTGTGTGTCTCATCTCACTCTGGTAAATGTTTCATAGTAAAAGTATGGCTTTTACATTTTTGACAAGGATCACATTGAGTGTCTGTATGAAATAAGGAATTATATTTTCAAATTTTTCAATAATGTCACCTGTGTCTGCTCACAGTTTCCATCTCTCTAACTCTCATCAAATTATTCATCCCGATCCATTTAAAATCAAGCTTGACTCACAGTGTGATCTTAGGCACATGACCAGGATGTTACATGTAATCTACCATGTCTGTCTCTGCATGCAGTATGTGTGTCTCTGCTCATACTCACTCTTTTTTTATGTATCATTTGTCTGTTTGTGTGTGTCTCATCTCACTCTCTTAAATGTTTCATGGTAAAAAGTATGGCTTTAACATTTTTGAAAAGGATCACACTGAGTCTCTATAAGAAATAAGGAATTATATTTTCACATTTTTCAATAATGTCACTTGTGGCTGCTCACAGTTTGCATCTGTAGGCTAAAAGGGTACTCTGTGCCTGTGTCTCACCTCACTCTGTTCCTGTGTGTCATCTCACTCTGTGCCTGCCCCATCTCTCTCTCTTTTTTTAAGTATCATTTGTCTGTTTGTGTGTGTCTCATCTCACTCTGGTAAATGTTTCATAGTAAAAGTATGGCTTTTACATTTTTGACAAGGATCACATTGAGTGTCTGTATGAAATAAGGAATTATATTTTCAAATTTTTCAATAATGTCACCTGTGTCTGCTCACAGTTTCCATCTCTCTAACTCTCATCAAATTATTCATCCCGATCCCTTTAAAATCAAGCTTGACTCACAGTGTGATCTTAGGCACATGACCAGGATGTTACATGTAATCTACCATGTCTGTCTCTGCATGCAGTATGTGTGTCTCTGCTCATACTATTTCACTGTCTCTACTGGCAAAAAACAGACAACATATATATAAGCAAGACATAACATTCCTTTTTCATTTCAACGGCACACCCTGGATCTTCATTTCATAGCCTAGAGCCTACTTGTGAAGTAAGAGGCCTACCAGACATGCTGCCTAAGATTCCCTATTAGTACATATGCTAAAGCCTAACTGACTTTAAGAAAACATGTATTTCCATATTTTTAAACACATCAACTAAGCAAATTATTCACCCAGATCCATTTAAAATCAAGCTTGACTCACAGTGTGATCTTAGGCACTTGACCAGAATGTTACATGTAAGCTACCATGTCTGTCTCTGCATGCAGTATGTGTGTCTCTGCTCATACTATTTCACTGTCTCTACTGGCAAAAAGCAGACCACATATATATAAGCAAGACATAACATTCCTTTTTCATTTCAACGGCACACCATGGATCTTAATTTCACAGCTTAGAGCCTACTTGTGAAGTAAGAGGCCTACCAGACATGCTGCCTAAGATTCCCTACTAGTACATATGCTAAAGCCTAACTGACTTTAAGAAAACATGTATTTCCATATTTTTAAACACATCAACTAAGCAAATTATTCACCCAGATCCATTTAAAATCAAGCTTGACTCACAGTGTGATCCTAGGCACATGACCAGGATGTTACATGTAATCTACCATGTCTGTCTCTGCATGCAGTATGTGTGTCTCTGCTCACACTATTTCATTGTCTCTACTGGCAAAAAACAGACCACATACATATAAGCAAGACATAACATTCCTTTTTCATTTCAACAACACACTCTAGATCTTGATTGCACAGCTTAGAGCCTACTTGTGAAGTAAGAAGCCTAACAGACATGCTGCCTAAGATTCCCTACTAGTACATATGCTAAAGCCTAATTGACTTTAAGAAAACATGTATTTCCATATTTTTAAACACATCAACTAAGCAAATTATTCATCCAGATTCATTTAAAATCGAGCTTGACTCACAGTGTGATCTTAGGCACATAACCAGGATGTTACATGTAATCTACCATGTCTGTCTCTGCATGCAGTATGTGTATCTCTGCTCATTATATTTCGCTGTCTCTGCTGGCAAAAACAGCCCACATATATATATAAGGAAGACATAATATTCCTTTTTCATTTCAACAGCACACTCTGGATCTTGATTGCACAGCTTAGAGCCTATTTGTGAAGTAAGAGGGCTAACAGACATGCTGCCTAAGATTTCCTACTAGTGCATATGCTAAAGTCTAACTGACTTTAAGAAAACATGTATTTCCATATTTTTAAACACATCAACTAAGCAAATTATTCACCCTGATCCATTTAAAATCAAGCTTGACTCACAGTGTGATCTTAGGCACATGACAGGGATGTTGCATGTAATCTACCATGTCTGTCTCTGCATGCAGTATGTGTGTCTCTGCTCATATTATTTCACTGTCTCTACTGGCAAAAAACAGCCCACCTATATATAAGCAAGACATAACATTCGTTTTTCATTTCAAAATCAAGCTTGACTCACAGTGTGATCTTAGGCACATGAGACACATGTCATCACACACACAAAGAGAGAAATGACACACAGAAAAAGAGAGATTATGCACGTGCAAAATGACATGAGACACAGGCACAGAGTACCTTTTAAGCTAAGAGAGGCAAACTGTTAGAAGGCACAGGTGACATTATTGAAAAATGTGAAAATTTAATTTTTGATTTCACACAGACACTTAACCCCACATGCATCAACCTATTTAGGAAGTGCAAACGGTGCGAATCGGTAAATTCGGCCGTTTGCACTTCCTAAATACGTTTTTGGGATGCATCAAACAGAGTGTCAAAATTTGTTATTTTTTGCATTTCTTAAAAATGCAAATGCAATTAAGGAATCGCATTTGTGCGATTCCTTAAATGCAATGCATCATTTTTTTAAAAAATGCGAATTTGGAAATTGGAAGTGGATATTAACACGAGGTTGACCCTCGTGTTAATTTGCGAAAATTTTTAAAAAAGCAAAAAAATGCATTTTTTAAACTTGCATGTTACAGACACACATGCCGTTAGGACATGTGTGTGTGAAACATGCACTTGAAAATACATTTCAGGGGTGCAGGGGGGGTTCCTTTGGACCCCCCTCTGCACCCTTGCAATGCATCAACAAATTGCGAGTGCAAAAAAAAAAAAATGCAAAACGGCATTGATTCCTACGGGCCTCTAGGCCCATAGTAATCAATGTAATGCCATTCCTTAATTGCGATTCGCAATTAAGGAATCGCAATTTCCGAAAATTAAGAAATCCTAAAAACTTTTAGGATTTCTTGATGCATAGAATTTTGCATTTCCTAAATAGCGATTCCTTAATTTTCGCTATTTAAGAAATGCAAAATCCTAGATTGATGCATGTGGGGGTTAATGTGATCCTTGACCAAAATTTAAAAGCCAGACATTTTACCAGAAAACATTTTCCATAGTAAATCGTTTTTGACAGAAAGCACAGCCTATTTCAATGGCCACTACAAAACAAAGCAGAAACCTAACTCATTTCCAAAATACATTTCCAATATGCACCATTCAATTTTTAAACAGCATTACAAAAAAACATGACACACAATGCAAGAATAAAGAAGCACATAATGCTTCTTAATCTTCCCCATAGTGCATACAGCAGTCTATCTTTATTAAAAGAATCATTACTCACCTTTAAAAATGCTTTGGAAGATGTAGAACAGTGTCAGTCACACACACCAGATTTTCTTAAGCAGAATCTCTGAATAATGCTTCTGTCACTGCAGCCTCAGAATAATGGCACAGATTCCCTCTCATTTCAGAACCATATTCTTGTGCATAACCAATCAATATTCTTCCCACACAAAAACTCACATAATATTCACCCATCCCCCCAGTGCTCATCACCCTGTTACCATGGTAACTCCCACCTAACCCAGCACACAGTTGAAAAGTTCATCATACTATGTTGCAAAAGAATCCAGCAAGGGTGTTTGACCTCTCAATGTACTAGCTAATCATGTGCAATGTTTCTTTAAATGACTTTTCTCAACCATTAAAATGACTTCTTTAAAAAAAAAGCATGCACCCTAATTTTCAGTGGTGAATTTTAGGAAAGCACCAATAATTTCTTGTTTTTTGAATGCACTGAATCTTAACCACTTTTTTTCATAATTCCTACTTTCTAACTGCCATTTCATTTCCACAACTCATCTGAATACAAGCACATCTACCTTCAAGATGCCAAAAGTCTGGTTTGTGGGTCATAACTTTGTCTACTGGAGTGAAAAATTTGCAAGTAACAGAGGAATTTACAACCTTGATTTACCAAATGTGGACATTGTGTGGATTGGACAGAGAGGATTAAGAAGTCACCAATTGATACCATTGATAAAATCCTTTATGAATCTACCACACCCTGACCGCATAATTGTGCACTTTGGTGGCAATGACCTGGGCACTTTGACTGGGGTAGGTCTGGAAATGCTTTTAAAGGACATCTTTGAGCAATTGATGTCACTTTTTCTAATATATGCCAAAGGCAAAATTGGAACTGGTCCAACCAATTTTGTCCACAGATTGAGAAAGCAAGGAAACATGTGAATAAAACTGTTTCTGCTTTCCTCAGAGACTATGGTATGGGTTCCATTTAGGAAGACTCTGTGCCCCTCATCTGTGAAATGTACACCGTCTCCTCTATAAATGGCTTGCATGTTGTAACACAAGCAAGAAAAATATTGAAACAATTGGTGTTGAAAATGTGGAAGAGGAACCTCTAGTTATTCTAGTTAATGGTGTTCCTACTAAGAGTAAGAAAATCTGGCAAGAATTAGTGGATGTTAGGAAAGTGAAAAAGGCATTGTTGTATTTGGTAAAAAATACTATAAAAATGTATATGTAGAAGAAGAGGAAACAACTGTAGAAGAAGAGAGTGATTTGCCAACTGCAAAAATTGAAAAAGTGGATGTGTCCAGAACTGAAGAAATTTATGAACATTATAGTGTGCATCCACTTCACTCTAAAGAAGTGATGGGAAATACTATTGAGTTATTTCAAATGAAAGAAGCTAAAGGAAGTCCCATTAATGTATGGGAAGAAAGCTTGGAAGCTCGTTGCTTCCCTCAATTATTTCCAACAGGCAAAGGTGGACGATATGATGAACGACCTGTACAGATTCCTGCATCTGAATACTGGACTTCAAGATTATATGCAGAAGATCCAAAATTTCGCCAATGTATTCCACATTTGTTTCATCTTCTGTTTGAGAGTGACTTGTCTGGACTTTCTTATGCAGTGAACCAAATACTAAAAAGTGGAGTACATTTGCAAAATGTTTCGGCAAAGGACTTTATGGATAAAGTCCAATAGAAAGATACTGTTTAGGAATCTCAGCTAAATAATCTCTTGGCATGTCAGCGTGTTACTAATGAGTATTGGTACCGTCGTCATGGGGAATTAAAATGTATGCTAAGAAACATAGGAACTCCTACATGGTTCCTTACTCTAAGCTGTGCAGAGTATGCTTGGGAAGATTTACTTCAATTTCTTCGAGAGGCAAATGCTAACATAGAAAATATAGAATACGAGACACCTGGGGAACTGTGCTCTTTGGATCCAGTTAATGTATGCAGGCATTTCAATCATAGATTTGAAGCTATGATGTCTTTTATCACAAACAAACAAATCCTTCTCTTGGAGAGGTTCTGGATTTTTTTTAGAGAAAGGAGTATCAAGAAAGAGGTACTCCTCACATACATATGCTGCTATGGATCAAAGATGCCCCCAAATTTGGAACAGATTCAGATGACACAGTGATGTGTTTTATTGAATAATATTGTACATGAGCTGTACCCAAAAGTACAGTAGAAAAGAATTTAGGACATCAAGTCTTACGGTTTCAAATCCATCGTGTGGAAAATACTGTCATCGAAAGTACAAATCTAAGGATAAGTTCTACACAAAATGTCGATTTGCATTTCCACGTCCTGTATTTTCAAAAGGAAGAGTGAACAATTTTATGTAATCTTTGCGACATACTGTTACAAGAAAATCACCGAAAAATACCTACAACTTAAAAAGAAATAAAGAGTCAAAATACATAAATGACTATAACCCAGTCATTTTGTCCATGTGGAATGCTAACATGGATATTCAATATGTTGCAGACAACTCGATTGCGGTGGCTCGATATGTACCGTCTTACATTACTAAATCTGAAAAGACAGAACTAAAGGAAATGTGGGAAGAAATTTCTCATGAAAAGAGCCTAAGTAAGAAATTGTATAGCTACAGTTTGAAGATGTTGTCTCATCGAGAAATCGGAGCATATGAATGTTCAGATCGCTTATCATCTGAAAGTCTATACTCCAAATCTAGAACAATCATTTGGGTGAGTTTAGGTCTTGGAAGAACACGAAACCGAGTTTTGAAATCTGTAGAAGAAATTGAGTATTTAGTAGAGAGAGAACCAGACAGTACAGATATTTTGAAGACAAATATGTTGGATACATACTATCCAAATAGAAGTAATCATCTTGAGAACGTTTGTCTCTACGAAGTACTGCAAAGCTATACTTTTAAGAAGAATATTACAGAAGATATCAATAAAGGAGTATATGTTGTGATTGGATCTGACGGATTTTTAGTCAAACAAAGAAAAGGGTATTTGATTATTCACCGAAAACTGAGTTGCGAAACTGCTGAAAAAACGGAATTTTACTATTTAGCTCTTTTACAACTCTTTAAGCCATGGCGATCAGAACTGGAACTACTTTGAGATTTTGACAATTATGAAGATTCATTCAACGCAACTAAAAATACAATAGAATGTCCTGCTTTTACTAATTATCTGAAAATGTTGAACAACGAAATACAGCAAGAAGCTACAATTGCAGCAGAGATTGCTACAGACAGTTCTCAAGACAGTCAAAGTTCTCCTTCGTTGAGTCAGGAGCCACAGGAGAACCAATTATTCAAAATGTAGCAGCGACTGCCATGGATGAGGTGGAAACAAGCTCAAGAGGATGTAATAAACTTAGAAGAATTGGAAAAACAACTAAATGTTGAGCAAAAACTAATATAGAATCAAATGACAGAACAGATTGAGCATGGTTTATATCACAAGAAAAAAGAGTGCTCATCTACGTCATTTCAACCTGTCCAACTGTACGTGAGTGGAGAAGCAGGAACTGGAAAAAGTTTTCTAATTAAAGCAATTGCAACTTATCTACAGAAAATAACTGAGTCTACACTCTCTTGTGTTGTTACTGCTCCAACTGGGTTGGCAGCACATAACATTAAAAGGATTACTTTACATTGTTTATTGATGCTGCCAGTAGAGCATGAAAATAAATTAGAATACCACAAGCTATCTTTAGAAGCTTGTTGTGAAGTTTCTAGAGTCTTAAAAAAAATAAAACTTCTCATTATTGATGAGGTAAGCATGGTATCAAATGTAATGCTTGCCTTTGTGCATTTAAGAATGCAAAAAATCCTTAAAACAGAGTATGATGTGTTATTTGGAGGCAAACACGTCATAGTTTTTGGAGATCTACTACAACTAACTGCTGTGAAAGGACAGCCAGTATTTAAAACAGTTACACATGAAGACACCAGAAAGTGCCAGGGAAGCATTGGAAATGTAAATATTTGGTCATATTTCGAATATTCAGAACTCATTACAAATATGAGACAGGCAAAGGACGCTGATTATAAAAGTATTCTTGAAGATATAAGAATTAGAAAAGTGAGTGAACACGGCAAATAAGCTTTACAGGCACGATTACTTACACATTTGTTTCCGTACGAAAATATTCTCCAAGAGAATATATATAGAAAAATTGCAGAAAAGAAATCAGTGATATGCTTGATGCCAACTCTGCAAGAATGTTCAATATTCAATGAAAAAATGCTAAAGTTAGAAAATCAAGAAATTATAAAACTGGAAGCGATTGATAGAATAGAGCATAAAGGAGCTAGTATTATTTTGTCTGAAAAGTTGAAGTCAAAATTGTATTCTTTAGAAAAATCAATATCTAAAACTGCTGGTTTAGAAAAAAATCTATATGCCGTATAAATTGTCGGATAATTTTACGACGTAATTTGCATGTGGAAAGAGGTTTAGTAAATGGAGCAATGGGTAATGTTGTTGATTTTGTGAATTACCCAAATAGAGATGACATTGAATTTTTGAAAATCAAATTTGATGAAATTGAAGAAGTACAAAAATTAAGTTGTTGTTCAGCTCGATTTTTGCTTGTAAAAGATTTATATTTCCGCCGAAAACAGTTTCCTGTTTGTTTGGCATATGCGGTGACTATTCATAAGTCCCAAGGTTTAAGTGTAGATAGTGCTTTGGTGCATATTGGAAGTACTGTGTTTAAAGAGGGTAGGGCATATGTTGCTTTATCTCGAGTCAGAACTTTATCTGGATTATAACTGATTGATTCTGATGACACAAAGATTAGTGCAGATGTTAATTGTGTAAGAGAGTATAATAGGTTAAGAAGAGAACATGCTCCCAATGTACCTCAATATCCAGTATTTGAAAAGCGTGTGGTAAGTCGATAATGAAGATATGAGATTTTGTTGTTTGTTGAATTCTTTGTTTGAGAAATGTAGTAGTGATAAAACTAAAATCAAAAGTGTTTTTGATATTCGAAATGTTTTAGACATATGTTCTGGTTTAAATCAATTTTCACAGAATATTCAGCAAAATTGTGAGGAATTTCTAATGTATATGCTTGTTGTATTGCAAGATGAAGGTATAGAAATTGAAAATCTTTTTGGCCTTTCTTATAAATGGCAACATGACTGTGACAATTGTTCGTTTTCAAGTAGTACTGAAATAGACCCCGAAAGATTTATATATTTGACTCTACCAGACTGCTAATCAGTGTCTTTTAACAATCTAGTTAGAGAAGCAAATCAAAACATGGTCTGTACAAAATGTAACTCTCAAATGTTATCAACATTATTTATACAATGAGATAGACTGTATGTAATTTTAATGCTGCAACGAAGCCGACCTGATGGAAGAAAACTGACAACTTTAATAAAAAAAATGGTGGCTTCTCAAATATCAATATCAGAAAAAACTTTTGTAACTGTAGCAATTATTTTCCATGATGGTCCTTTACAACATCAGGACATTATATTCCCTTGCTCCCATTCCCTCACTCCCCCTCACTCTCTTTTGCTCACTCCATCCGTCAATACCCTTCCCTTATTCCCCTTTTCTCATCCCCTTCTGGTAACTCTCATTCCTTTAGTCTCTCACGCCCCTTCACTCCATTTCTCTCTCCCTCTCTCCCTCTGTCTCACTCAGTCTAACCACTTCACTCCCTGTGAGTTACTCGCTCTACCTCTCTTTCTTTCTCACTCTCTCCCTCTCTCTCTCTCCCTCACCCTTCCTTTCTTTCCCTTTCTGTTTCCTTCACGCCTACTTCCTTTTGTATTATGAAATATATATTATAACTCTATTTTTTCTTGTCTTCCACAGATACTATATTTATTTAAAAAAATACTATTAACTTGTCATTATTTATAAGGTGATGAAAAGTATTTTTGTTTGTTATAAACAAAAAATACTTTTTCATCACTCTCTTACTTCTCTTTCTCTCTTTCCCATTCTTTAATCTCTCTCTTACTACCCTTCCTTTACTCGTCTTACTCACCTTTCGTCATTCGCATTACTCCACTTCATTCACCTTTACAGTCCTTCTCTCACTATCAGTACTCTTTTTTCCCCCTCACTCATGTTATCCAACTACCTCTTTCCCCTCACTGTCCCTCACTTCTCTTTCCTATCTTCCTCCATTACTACCTTTGGCTTGCTCTATCCCTCAGTCTCTTCTAACTCCCCCACACTCTCTTTCCTTCTCTTCATCTCTCACTCACCTTCACTCACTCCTCTTCTCTCACTGCCTCACTCCCTTTCGCTCACTCCCCTTCCTTTATTCTCTACCTCACTCCCCTTTCCTCCAACCGTCTCTAAGTCTCTTCCTCTGTCTCAGTCAGTATAACTGATTTATTCCTTCACACTTCCTCACTCTCCCTCTGTTTGTCCCTCTCACTGTCTCCCTCTCTCTACACCAATCTTCTTTTTCTTCACTCTCTCTTTCCATAAATCCTTTTCTCTCACTCACTACTTTTTTCTCTCTCTTAATGTGCTTCTTTTTTGCCTCCCTGTCACTGCCCTTCACTATACTCCTCTCTGTGCATGACTCCTATTCTCTTTCACCTGCTTCCATTCTCTCACTCCCCCTTACTCTCTTTCCTTCACTCCATCCGTCAATCCTCTTCCCTTACTTCACTTTCCTCATTCACGTTTGCTAACTCCCATTCGTTTAGTCCCCCACTCCCCTTCACTCCATTTTTCTCTCCCTCTCTTCCTCTGTCTTACTCAGTCTAACCGCCTCACTCCCTCTCACTGGATCATTCCTTCTCAGGTCGTTGCTTTTCTCTCTCTCAATCTCTCCCTCTCTCTCCCTTACCCTTAAATGCTAATTCCTAACTATATCAGGCCTGAAACGTATGTTTTTTTCAATAAATTTCAAAGGTTTTTTAAATGCTAATTCCTAACTATATCAGGCCTGAAACCTATGTTTTTCTTCAGTGAAAAAAAAAAAAAAAAAAAATATATATATATATATATATATATATATATATATATATATATATATATATATATATATATATATATATATATATATATATATTACCTACTGGCGGTCGCCAGTAGGTATATATAGTTAGGATTTTTTCTCTATGGGATTTTTGAAAATTCTATGTCTAATAACTTTGGCGTTTGTGGACGGAATTGGCTGAAATTTTCAGGAAAATGGAACATTTTGTTGCTGAGCAGCCCCCGAAAGTTTGGGGGGGTTTCGTCAAGGGGGGGCCGAGAAAAAAGGGGGATCCCAAAACGCGTTTTTCCCATGTTAATTTCCATAGGGCGGTTGGCCTCACTTTTAGCCCGAACGGCTGAATGGATTTCCACCAAACTTGGCAAAATTGTAGGGACTGTTAGCCCGATGTGCCTTTGCTAGGTCTCAATATATGTGCTCCAGTAAATTTTGAGAAATTATCGTTAAAAAAAAAATATATATCTGTAAGCGCGCTCCGGGCAGCGCCCCGGTTCGCGTACTTGACGCGTAACGGAACTTCGCGAAGCGAAGCTGATTGGCTCTCCGGTGTCTGTCAACATTCTAAACAGTCTGGAGCGGCCGCCATCTTGTCTCTCGGTAGGATCGAGAGACAAGAGGAGGCCAAAACAAAGGAGGAAATGACCATAAGGGGGCATAGTAGATCCTCCCTGACCCCCTAGGTTTGATGTGGAGGCTTTAAAAGGGACCCGGGGGGCAAAAAAAAAAAAAAAAATGTTTTTTTTGCGTGGGTAGCGCCCGGTTCGCGCACCGGGAAGCGGTCCGGGGAGCGTACTATAAGGAAAAAAGAATGATAGACTATGATATTTTGAAATATTGTATGTTTATTGATTGTTCTTTTTGTTGTTTTTTTATTTTTATTTATTTAAGTAGCAGTATTAATGATTATTAAATATAAATTTATTTTTGGAATTGTGCACAGTATACTATAAGTCTGACTTTACATTATAATCAATTTGGTACTAGTTTATGAATTACATATAAAAATGATTAAAGACTCAAACAATTTTTTAATATTAAATATAATTTTATTTTTCTGATTCTTTTTCAAAATTTAATAGAACGTCTAACATTTGACTGTCCGATATGTCCTCTTGTTGAGTGAACATAACTTCCCACATTTGACCGTCATCATAATGAAGTAAATGATCCACAGATTCTAAACATTGTAGAAGTTCATGGTCTCGTGATTCATCCATGAATTCCAAGTCAATGGGTTCAATTATTTCCTCATTGTTCATGTCTAGGACAATTTCAAAGGAAACGTTCTGTTCTCCTTGCATTTTTGTGCTGAAATTTGAATAAAAAATAAATATATCAGTAGAGATAGGGCACTGTTGGGTTTAAGTTCAGACAGGTACTTTTGAGGCATGAAGTAGTACTATTAAAAAGTGCCTGTGAGAAAGCCTATGTAAATTCATAATTATACCACAGAAACCTAAATCAATCCATAATTATAATAAACAAGCCTTTCTAAATGTCTAACTCTTACAGAGGGATAGTATATAACTATCTGAAAATGTTTTCAAATTTATAAAATAATATCTTACCTTTTAAAAACAAGTTTAAGTTGTGAGTGAAAATGATCTTGCAATGTAGTTCAGGAAGTAGTAGTCAAAATGGCTGTGTTTCTCTCTCTTTTTTTATATATATATTCAGGTACATAACCAATCAAATGTCAGGTAAAAAAAGTAGAAAATGAAAGTAACATTTTAATTGGTTGTCAATTCCAACACTTCAGATGTGTTTTGTGAAGTAATTTACCTCAGGGTATTTAGAGAGGTCTACAGGCTAAATGGCTAAATGGAATTCCAACCAAATTTGTGAAAATGGTAGGGATTGGTATGTAGTATGAGCTAATCTATATTTGGTGAAAGTGTCTCCAGGGTTTCTTCTGTAAATTACTTTCCCACCTGTTTTAATGGAGCGCTTCCCGGTGAGCGCCCCGGTACGCGAACCGGCAGCGTTACGGGAGTCCACCATTTTGTGTTTCGGTCGAATTAAAATACAAGATGGAGGGCAAATAATGTTCAGAATGGGTAGAAGGGGGCACGGTAGACGTATCTTGACCCCCTAGGTTTTCTGAGGGTGGCTGAGGAGGCCCATATGTGCGAGAAATTTTTTTTTAAAAAATTTCGCGCGGTTAGTTTCCGGTTCGCGTACCGGGTAGCGCTCCGGGGAGCATACTTTGTTGAAAATTTGTGAAAAAAGTTAGAGTAAAATAATAATTGTGAGTGATTAGATGTAGGGTAGCTCTGAGAAGAGCTTTTGGGTTTATGGTACATTTAGGTACTTATAAGTAGGTACCAATGCACAGTTTTAAATTCAGAATGAAAACTCTGTTCCCTTCATCTGAGAAGTGAACTCCATCTCCTCTGTAGATATCTTGCATGTAGTAACGTAAGTTATTGTTGTAGATGGAGCCCATTCCATGGTCTCTCATGTAAGCTGAAACAGATTTGTTTACATGCTTCCTCGATTTCTCAATTTGTGGACAAAATTGGTTCGACCACCTCCATTTCTGTCTTTGGCATATATTTGAATATACCAAGGCAGTTTGAGGAAAAAGTGCCATCAATTGCTCAAAGGTGTCCTTTAAAAGCATTTCCAGACCTACCCCAGTCAAAGTGCCCAAGTCATTTCCTCCACCGTGCACAATTAACAGGTCAGGTTTAGGCAAATGCATAAAGGTTTTCACCAATGGTATCAATTGGTGACATTTTAATCCTCTGTGGCCAAACCACTTAATTTCCACATCTTGTAAATTGAGGTTAGGTAAATTTCTGTTATCAGCATACCTCTGAGCCCAGTAGATGTAACTATGTCCAACAATCCAGACAGAAAACATGGTGAGAGAAGGTTCTGCTGCAGTCAGATGAAGTGTGGCAATGAAATGGCAGTTGAAAAAATAAGAGTTTAAAATGAAAAAAACTGTGGAGTTTCTGTGTTAATGAAGCAGTAGCAGTGATTGGTGGATTTTGATTGCTGAAAACAGAAAGTTAGGGTGCATGGATGAGTTCTTTGAAAGATGTAATTTGAATGGTCAAGAAAAAATCATTTTATGAAAGATTGTACTGGATACGCAGGTGTACTGAGAGTTCAGAGTTCAATTGAAACATTGTTGTGTGAACTTGCAAACATCAGAGGTCTTTCAGGAGGTGGTTGCTATGCAAAAAAAGGCAGAAAGGGCAGAGGGGGGAAGGGTGTTGATTTGAAAAAAGGGAGGGAAGAGTTTTGATTGGGTGACATGAGAGATATGTGTGATAATTTACAGCTTTTCTGTGCTTTTTATGGCTGCAGACTCTGGAGTGCATACCTTTTGCTCTGCTAAAGACAATTTGGTGTGTTTCTGAGACTGTTCTGAAACTCATAAAGTGTTTGCTAAGGTGAGAAAAGATTCATTTAATTTAGATAGAGAATAGTATGGTTTAGGGAGAAAATTATGAAGAAAGTTGTGTATTTAAAATGTTGCTTTGTGTCAAGTGTTTTAAAAATAGATTTTGTTTCTTTGTGATACATAGCCATGTTAAAAATGACGCAAAAATAGTGCAAGGGTCTTACAAAAATGCTTTCATGTGTCTTAGGGTATTTTAACTCACTTCCCCATGAATGTATGAATATAATTGTTTTAGAAGATGTGTTTAAAAACGTTTTTTGAAATTAATTAGGTTTCTTGATATGTACTGCTAGAGTTTCATAGGTTGCTTGGGGCATATTTTCAAGGCTTTTGACTTCCTTTGATGTAATTTTTCCCATTTTAATTTAAGACCTTTCCCTGTGGTGCAAGGTCCTTGTAAATATGCCCCCATCTGTGCTTGGCAAATTTAGATTTTAATTCTTTGACTAACATAGCCATGTTAAAAGTGACCCAAAAATGTTGCAAGGGCCTTAAAAAAACGCTTTCATGTGTCTTAGGCCATTTTAAGTCATTTCCCCTTGAATGTAGGTATATAATTGATTTAGATGATGTGTTTAAAAACGATTTTTGAAATCAATTAGGTTTCTTGACATGTAATGCTAGAGCGTCATAGGTTGCTTGGGGCATATTTATAAGGCCTTTGAGTCTCTCTGATGTTATTTTTCCCATTTTAATTTAAGACCTTTCCCTGTGGTGCAAGGTCCTTGTAAATACGCCCCCATCTGTGCTTGGCAAATTTAGATCTTGATTATTTGACTTACATAGCCATGTTAAAAGTGATCTAAAAATGGAGCAAGGGCTTAAAAAAAACACTTTCATGTGTCTTAGGGCATTTTAAGTCACTTCCCCTTGAATGTAGGTATATAATTTATTTAGATGATGTGTTTAAAAACGATTTTTGAAATCAATTAGGTTTCTTGATATGTACTGCTAGAGCTTCATAGGTTGCTTGGGGCATATTTATAAGGCCTTTGTGTCTCTCTGATGTTATTTTTCTCATTTTAATTTAAGACCTTTCCCTGTGGTGCAAGGTCCTTGTAAATACGCCCCCATCTGTGCTTGGCAAATTTAGATCTTGATTATTTGACTTACATAGCCATGTTAAAAGTGATCTAAAAATGGAGCAAGGGCTTAAAAAAACGCTTTCATGTGTCTTAGGGCATTTTAAGTCACTTCCCCTTGAATGTAGGTATATAATTTATTTAGATGATGTGTTTAAAAACGATTTTTGAAATCAATTAGGTTTCTTGACATGTAATGCTAGAGCTTCATAGGTTGCTTGGGGCATATTTATAAGGCCTTTGAGTCTCTCTGATGTTATTTTTCCCATTTTAATTTAAGACCTTTCCCTGTGGTGCAAGGTCCTTGTAAATACGCCCCCATCTGTGCTTGGCAAATTTAGTTCTTGATTATTTGACTTACATAGCCATGTTAAAAGTGATCTAAAAATGGAGCAAGGGCTTAAAAAAAACGCTTTCATGTGTCTTAGGGCATTTTAAGTCACTTCCCCTTGAATGTAGGTACTCTTTTGCGTCACTGTGTGTCACTTTTGTGACGCAGCGGCGGTGCAAAAGATTTGCTATGTGGTGACATATTTACAACTTAATGCATCTAGGCAGAAGTGTCATGCTGTAAAGTCCCGTGCCACATGAAACCAATGCAGTAGTGATGCAAAAGATGCACCATGTTGCAAGACAGGCCTCATTTCATCTACAACAAGATAAGAAGCTGAATCTTCTGTAAATGTCAAAATTGTTGTATACACTGCTCAACCTATGTGTACTCTTTGATATGCTAGACTCCATCTGCACTATGAGATACCTAAGCAAAGGAAACACAGGTGATGTGATTGTGAAATGAGGAAAAGAAACTCCATATTTTTCAATTACATCATCTGTGTTTCCTAAGTTTACGAATGACATTGTGCAGATGAGGTTTAGGTCTGTCCACGGACACAGAAGAGGTCTGGCCTTTGTTCAAGAGTGAAGTGGATATGACTTACTTCATTGGTAGGCCTTCACATATATTATCTCCTCTGTACTCTTCAACAAGCGTAAATTTCATCTGCAACCCTGAGTAGGCCTCACCTCAAACAAACCTCTGGATAGGCCACACCTTATCGTCATCCTGAATCAATTATTTAAAATGTTAGGGACAGATTTATGATAGGTGTGTGCCTCTTTTGCGCCACTGTGCGTGACTTTTGTGACGCAGCGGCGGTGCAAAAGATTTGCTATGTGGCGACATATTTACAACTTGATGCATCTAGGCAGATGTGTCATGCTGTAAAGTCCTGTGCCACATGAAACCGATGCAGCAGTGATGCAAAACATGCACCATGTTGCAAGACAGGCCTCATTTAATCTCCAACAAGATAAGAAGCTGAATCTTTTGTAAATTTCAAAATTGTTGTATACACTGCTCAACTTATGTGTACTCTTTGATATGCTAGAGTCCATCTGCACTATGAGATACCTAAGCAAAGGAAACACAGGTGATGTGATTGTGAAATGAGGAAAAGAAACTCCACATTTTTCAATTACATCACATGTGTTTCCTAAGTTTACGAATGACATTGTGCAGATGAGGTTTAGGTCTGTCCACGGACACAGAAAAGGTCTGGCCTTTGTTCAAGAGTGAAGTGGACATGACTTACTTCATTGGTAGGCCTTCACATGTATTATCTCCTCTGTACTCTTCAAAAAGCGTAAATTTCATCTGCAACCCTGAGTAGGCCTCACCTCAAACAAACCTCTGGATAGGCCACACTTTATCGTCATCCTGAATCAATCATTTAAAATGTTAGGGAAAGATTTATGATAGGTGTAAGCTTATTTTGCGTCACTGTGCGTGACTTTTGTGACGCAGCGGCGGTGCAAAAGATTTGCTATGTGGCGACATGTTTAGAAGATGTGTTTAAAAACGTTTTTTGAAATCAATTAGGTTTCTTGATATGTACTGCTAGAGTTTCATAGGTTGCTTGGGGCATATTTTCAAGGCTTTTGACTTCCTTTGATGTAATTTTTCCCATTTTAATTTAAGACCTTTCCCTGTGGTGCAAGGTCCTTGTAAATATGCCCCCATCTGTGCTTGGCAAATTTAGATTTTAATTCTTTGACTAACATAGCCATGTTAAAAGTGACCCAAAAATGTTGCAAAGGCCTTAAAAAAAACGCTTTCATGTGTCTTAGGCCATTTTAAGTCATTTCCCCTTGAATGTAGGTATATAATTGATTTAGATGATGTGTTTAAAAACGATTTTTGAAATCAATTAGGTTTCTTGACATGTAATGCTAGAGCGTCATAGGTTGCTTGGGGCATATTTATAAGGCCTTTGAGTCTCTCTGATGTTATTTTTCCCATTTTAATTTAAGACCTTTCCCTGTGGTGCAAGGTCCTTGTAAATACGCCCCCATCTGTGCTTGGCAAATTTAGTTCTTGATTATTTGACTTACATAGCCATGTTAAAAGTGATCTAAAAATGGAGCAAGGGCTTAAAAAAACGCTTTCATGTGTCTTAGGGCATTTTAAGTCACTTCCCCTTGAATGTAGGTACTCTTTTGCGTCACTGTGCGTCACTTTTGTGACGCAGCGGCGGTGCAAAAGATTTGCTATGTGGCGACATATTTACAACTTGATGCATCTAGGCAGATGTGTCATGCTGTAAAGTCCTGTGCCACATGAAACCGATGCAGCAGTGATGCAAAACATGCACCATGTTGCAAGACAGGCCTCATTTCATCTCCAACAAGATAAGAAGCTGAATCTTCTGTAAATGTCAAAATTGTTGTATACACTGCTCAACTTATGTGTACTCTTTGATATGCTAGAGTCCATCTGCACTATGAGATACGTAAGCAAAGGAAACATAGGTTATGTGATTGTGAAATGAGGAAAAGAAACTCCACATTTTTCAATTACATCACCTGTGTTTCCTAAGTTTACGAATGACATTGTGCAGATGAGGTTTAGATCTGTCCACGGACACAGAAGAGGTCTGGCCTTTGTTCAAGAGTGAAGTGGACATGACTTACTTCATTGGTAGGCTTTCACATGTATTATCTCCTCTGTACTCTTCAACAAGCGTAAATTTCATCTGCAACCCTGAGTAGGCCTCACCTTAAACAAACCTCTGGATAGGCCACACCTTATCGTCATCCTGAATCAATCATTTAAAATGTTAGGGACAGATTTATGATAGGTGTATGTCTCTTTTGCGTCACTGTCCGTCACTTTTGTGACACAGCGGCGGTGCAAAAGATTTGCTATGTGGCGACATATTTACAACTTGATGCATCTAGGCAGATGTGTCATGCTGTAAAGTCCTGTGCCACATGAAACCGATGCTGCAGTGATGCAAACAATGCACCATGTTGCAAGACAGGCCTCATTTCATCTCCAATAAGATAAGAAGCTGAATCTTCTGTAAATGTCAAAATTGTTGTATACACTGCTCAACTTATGTGTACTCTTTGATATGCTAGAGTCCATATGCACTATGAGATACCTAAGCAAAGGAAACACAGGTGATGTGATTGTGAAATGAGGAAAAGAAACTCCACATTTTTCAATTACATCACCTGTGTTTCCTAAGTTTACGAATGACATTGTGCAGATGAGGTTTAGGTCTGTCCACGGATACAGAAAAGGTCTGGCCTGTGTTCAAGAGTGAAGTGGACATGACTTACTTCATTGGTAGGCCTTCACATGTATTATCTCCTCTGTACTCTTCAACAAGCGTAAATTTCATCTGCAACCCTGAGTAGACCTCACCTCAAACAAACCTCTGGATAGGCCACACTTTATCGTCATCCTGAATCAATCATTTAAAATGTTAGGGACAGATTTATGATAGGTGTATGTCTCTTTTGCGTCACTGTCCGTCACTTTTGTGACGCAGCGGCGGTGCAAAAGATTTGCTATGTGGCGACATATTTACAACTTGATGCATCTAGGCAGATGTGTCATGCTGTAAAGTCCTGTGCCACATGAAACCGATGCTGCAGTGATGCAAAAGATGCACCATGTTGCAAGACAGGCCTCATTTCATCTCCAATAAGATAAGAAGCTGAATCTTCTGTAAATGTCAAAATTGTTGTATACACTGCTCAACTTATGTGTACTCTTTGATATGCTAGAGTCCATATGCACTATGAGATACCTAAGCAAAGGAAACACAGGTGATGTGATTGTGAAATGAGGAAAAGAAACTCCACATTTTTCAATTACATCACCTGTGTTTCCTAAGTTTACGAATGACATTGTGCAGATGAGGTTTAGGTCTGTCCACGGATACAGAAAAGGTCTGGCCTGTGTTCAAGAGTGAAGTGGACATGACTTACTTCATTGGTAGGCCTTCACATGTATTATCTCCTCTGTACTCTTCAACAAGCGTAAATTTCATCTGCAACCCTGAGTAGACCTCACCTCAAACAAACCTCTGGATAGGCCACACTTTATTGTCATCTTGAATCAATCATTTAAAATGTTAGGGACAGATTTATGATAGGTGTATGCCTGTTTTGCGTCACTGTGCGTCACTTTTGTGACGTAGCGGCGGTGCAAAAGATTTGCTATGTGGCGACATATTTACAACTTGATGCATCTAGGCAGATGTGTTATGCTGTAAAGTCCTGTGCCACATGAAACCTGCGTCAGGTTTCATATAGGTGTTTTGTTGCAGGGTGGGCATTCATTTGCATGAAAGCCCTGTAAAACTAACACAGTGAAATTTAGAAGATTTCACTGAGTCAGCTTTATAGCATTGCTGAATCAAATCCTTACGCCTGTTTGAAACAGGCATAAGGAGTGAAGCACCATGCAATGTGTGGCTTTCTCCTGTGCATTGCAGTAGACATGACGTGTTTACGACGTGATTCATGCAATGTGCTGCTTTTGCGGCACAGATGCATGACGCATCTGTGCTGATTTTACTCAATGGTGCTCCACATTGTAAATGCGGCACACCATGGGTTGCAGAGCAGCGGTGCACGTTAACTGGTGCATCCCTGGGGATGTGCCAGTTAACATAAATTTGCCCCTTTACATTTAAGTATGTGCAGGGGACACAGAGTCGGTGAGGCTTATTCAAGGTTAAGAAGAGATGAGTCCTGTTTACTGAAAACTTGGACATAGGCCTCACCTCTTCAGCATCGCTGGACATGGCTAAATAATAGCTGCAAAATGTTACTCTTGTTAAACAATTTTACTATTATAGTCTCTGAGATTTGTGCCTTACTCTGCAACATCTCATTGTTGTTCTCTTTTTTTAAAGATAACGACAACATCAAGCATGAGTGATAATGAGCAATCAGTTGATCTTGATCTTATCGTTGAACTTGTGATTGAAACGTCAGTGGAAGTGGATACCTTAGATGATTTAAATCCTGAGGATGATGAAGACTATGATGAGGATGCTGATTTGTCAGAATTGTATGACATAGGGTGGAAGCTGACCTGCTTGAGCCTATGGAACTATAAACATTTATTTTTAAAATTTAGAAGAAATGAAAAGTAAAAATGTGAACCGTTTCATTTAAAATTAAACACACCTTCAAAAACAGGTTATGTGTAGTGTTTTCAATAAAATATTAAAATATGCTCATAAAATTAGACCAGATTCACATATAAAACAGCACAGGTAAAATGTAGAAGCATTCAATTTCTTTGCTACTATTTGTGAATACTAAATTTGCCAATGCACTAAAAATTATTCTAAGTAAAAATGACAAGTAGTGTGTTAAGTTTTTGATGACTGTTATTGATTTACTGTTTGGTAATAGTGGTTAATAAAAATTTTTATTATATTTTACCACAGATTGAACTGCAGATCATTTCAAAATTTGAGAATGCCGTCTAAGGATAGAATCAGAAAGGCTACAAAACGTCAAAGACAGCAGGTTCAACAATTACTGCAGCAGTCCTCTACAATAAAAAATCGTCAAGTCACCAAGAAAGCACCGGGTAAGAGAACGAAAGCATTCATAAGAAATATTTGTAAAAAAAAAAGTAGTACTACAGAAAATGTTTTAGTCCAGAAAAAGAGAAGCAATTTAAACGGAAAGGAAAGGCCAATCAAAAATGTTACTGCTAGAGCAAGAGATAACTCTGTGCATGATAGTAGAAGGAAACAACAGTTTAGGGACATTCGTAAACGAATGTTCCGCAACAGGATAATTGGCAATTTGTTAAAAAATATTAAGAAAGGTCAACAGAAAGTGGTTTTTTATAAGAGAAAAAAAAAAGTTGAGAAAATTATTGATCAGGCATTCGAAATTAAGCGAAAGTTATTTATTTTGATAATCAATAGAATTAGGAAGCTAAACAAGGCAATTTATGATTTCAAAAGAAATATTAGATGGAAGAGAACAGTTAATCGTAGTAATTTTTGTGAAGTTTTTTCCGGAGAATGGATGCATAGTTCAAGTTGTAAGGCATTTTTTAATGAGGAGAGTTATTTCCAGGATAATGATTTGGTGCATGCAGTTGACACCAGTGGTCGAGCTTATGAGGTGAAAGATGGTTGTCCAGTTGAAAAAGAAAAACTTGTGACAACAGAGGCAGAAGAGATGTTAGGTAATGAGGTTTTAGGAAGACGTCCTAAGGGACCTGTGTACACCTGGAAGTGTAGTAGTATTTGCAGTGTGCGACAGGATTCCATCAATTTGCTTTGTGATTTTGTACGGACATTTAATAAGAAAAGTTTGAAGCAGAAAATGAAGTTGTTGCAAGAATTATATCCTTGCAGAGTGAGAGAAGTGACAGGTTTGCATGGTCATTCACTGGCTTGTCTTTCCAGGAGAGTATGCCAGAGTGTTTTTCATCATTTCAGGATGCTAGCAGTGCATCATAATAAAGTGAGGAAATTAGTTAGAATGTTGTATTATGCTAAGAGTCCTGCAGTTATGCTTAAACAATTATGCGCTGCTCTTTTGCATGGTTCTGAAATAGATGTGAAGAATATGTGTGAAGAAATTGAGTTTTGTTACTTTGGAAGTAAAGAGGAGAATGTTGAAATTGACTCAGAAGAAGAGGGTAATGTGGAAGATAGTGTACAGGTTTCCAGTACAGATAATTTTCAGAAGGAAATTGCCACGTTTCAGGTGAAATCAAGTGAGAGGCCTAATTTCACTTGTGTGTGTTGTCGAAGCACTTATTATAAGAATCAGACTAAGTTAGTGGATTTATATGCAAAAAGTGAAAGGGAAAATAATAGTGAATGGAAGGATTTTGCAACATACTTGATGGTAGAAAATTGTTTTGATTTGGGATCGGATCAACGTGTGTGTACTTATTGTTGTAATAAATTAAATCAAAACCAGATGCCTGCTAGAGCGGTTCATAATAATCTGGAATTGTTTGAGATTCCTTCTGAATTGAAGGATTTAAATACTTATGAATCTATTTTGATTCAAAGTATCCATCCCTTTCAGGCTATTGTAAGAATGGAGCCAAAGACAGGGAAATTGCCTCCATCAGATTTACAGAGAGGATTAAAGGGAAGAGTTTATTTGCCTCTAGATTTGAAGAAAAACATTAACACAATTGGAGTAGAAAAAGTGGAAGAGGAACCTCTGGTTATCTTAGTTAATGGGGTTCCGACAAAGAATAAGAAAATATGGCAAGATTTAGTGGATGTTAGGAAAGTCAAAAAGGCAACATTGTATTTGAAAAAAAACAATAAGTACTATAAGAATGTATATGTTGCAGAAGAGGAAGTAAGTGAGGAAGAGGATAGCGATTTGTGTGCTGGTCAACTTGAGAAAGTAGAACCCTCTAAAAGTGAAGAAATATATGAACATTATAGTGTTCATCCTTTGCATTCCAAGGAAGTCATGGGGAATGCTATTGAGTTGTTTCAAATTAAACAAGCCAAAGGGAGTCCCATTAGTGTTTGGGAGGAAAGTTTGGAAGCTCGGTGTTTCCCACAGCTATTTCCAACAGGTCAAGGAGGAAGATATGATGAGCGACCTCATCAAATTCCTGCTTCTGAATACCGGACTTTACGATTGTATGCAGAAGATGCTAGGTTTCGACAATGCATTCCCTATTTGTTTCATCTCCTGTTTGAAAGCAATCTGTCTGGACTGTCATATGCAGTGAACCACATCTTGAAAAGTGGTTTACAGATGCAAAACATCTCGGCAAGTGACTTTATGGATAAAGTCAATGTCCAAGACAGTATTTTGGATTGTCACCTGATTAATCTCATGGCGTGTCAGCGTGGTACTAATGAGTACTGGTACCGTCGTCATGGTGATTTAAAATGTATGCTGAGGAACTTAGGAACTCCCACATGGTTCCTCACTCTGAGCTGTGCCGAGTATGGCTGGGAAGACTTACTTGAATTTCTACGAGAGCAAATGGAAACATTGAAAACATCGAATTCAAGACACCCGGAGAACTGTGCTCTTTGGATCCAATGAATGTATGCAGGTACTTCAATCATAGATTTGAAGCTATGATGTCTTTCATCATGAATAAGAAGAATCCACCTCTTGGAGAGGTGTTGGATTTCTTCTGGAGAAAGGAGTACCAAGCAAGAGGTGCTCCTCATATACATATGCTGCTGTGGATCAAGGATGCACCTAAGTTTGGAACAGATCCAGAAGACTTAGTGATGAGTTTCATACAACAGTATTCTACGTGTGCTGTTCCAAACGCAAAGGAGAAGAAAAGCCTAAGAGAACAAGTTCTACATTTCCAAAGCCATCGTTGTGGAAAGTACTGTCGTCGTAAATTCAGAAACAAGGACAAGTTCTACACCAAATGTCGTTTTGGCTTTCCACGACCGGTGATTTCTAAAGGAAGAGTAAACAGTTTGATGTCTTCGCTGCGACATAATGTGATGAAGAAATCACCTAAAAACACATACAATTTGAAAAGGAACGAAGAGTCGAAGTATATCAACGACTACAACCCAGTGATTTTGTCCATGTGGAATGCTAACATGGATATACAGTTTGTGGCTGATAACTGTATGGCTGTGGCTCGGTATGTGACATCTTACATCACCAAAAAAGAAAAGACAGAATTGAAGGATATGTGGGAGGACATTTCCCATGAAAAGAGCCTCAGTAAGAAGTTGTACAGTTTCAATCTGAAGATGTTGTCGCATCGAGAAATCGGAGCTTACGAATGTTCTGACCGGTTGTCTTCAGCAAGTCTCTATGCCAAATCTAGGAGTATCGTTTGGGCGAGTCTTGGTCTTGCTGCAACGCGTAATCGAGTTCTGAAACCTGTGCGGGAAATTGAGTATTTGGCGGAAAAGGAGCCAAACAGTACCGATATTTTGAAGACCAACATGTTGGATACATATTATCCAAATCGAAGCAGTCACCTCGAGAATGTTTGTCTGTATGAGGTTCTACAAAATTACATATTCAAGAGGAACATAAAGGAAGATATTGATAAAGGAGTGTATGCTGTAATTGGAAGTGAGGGATGTCTGGTCAAGCAAAGAAAATGCCACTTGGTAAACCATCGAAAATTGAGTGGCGAATCTCCTGAAAAAAAGGAGTTTTTCTATTTAGCACTTTTGCAACTTTTTAAGCCTTGGCGTGCAGAAGAGGAACTGCTTGGAGATTTCCTCTGTTACGAAGACTCTTTCACTGCCGCCAAGGAGACCATAGAATGTCCTGCTTTTCCCAAATATCTTGAAATGTTGAATGCGGAAATCGAGCAGGAAGCAACGATTGCAGCCGAGATTGCCAGAGACAGTTCTCAGGACAGTCAGAGTTCTGTTTCATTGAGTCAGGATCCACTAGGAGGACCTGTTATCGAAAATGAAGCTGCCACTGCCATGAATGAAGTGGAAAGAGCCATGGCACATGCTCAGGAGGATGTGGTTAACTTAGAAGACTTGGAAAGACAACTCAACGTTGAGCAGAGGAAAATATATGACGAAGTTACCAAGCAAATTGATCATGGATTAAGTCATGAGAAGAAAGAGTGCTCATGTACGTCGTTGAAGCCTGTCCGACTGTACGTGAGGGGAGAAGCCGGAACTGGAAAAAGTTTCCTCATTAAAGCAATTTCATGTTATTTGCAGGAAAGGACTGAGTCATCGCTGTCTTGTGTTGTCACCGCTCCAACTGGACTGGCAGCACATAACATTAAAGGTATTACTTTGCATCGTCTATTGATGCTGCCAGTGGAGCATGATAACAAATTACAATACCACAAGTTATCTGGAGATGCTTGTTGTGAAGTTTCAAGAGTCTTGAGAAAAATGAAACTTCTTATCATTGATGAAGTAAGCATGGTTTCCAATGTCATGCTTGCCTTTGTGCATTTGAGAATGCAAGAAGTTCTTAAAACAGAGTATGATGTGTTATTTGGTGGCAAACACATCATTGTTTTCGGAGATCTTCTGCAACTGACACCAGTGAAAGGACAACCTGTGTTCAAAATGCTCACGCATGAAGATACCAGGAAGTGCCTAGGGAGCATTGGTAACGTCAATATATGGTTAAACTTCAATTATGCTGAACTGCATGAAAATATGCGTCAGGCAAAGGATGAAGATTATAAGAATATTCTAAAAGATGTTAGAATTGGAAAAGTGACCGAGCATGGGAAAGAAGCTCTACATGCACGATTACTGTCAAATTTATATCCAGAACAAGACGTTGTGCCTGAGAATATTTTTCAGAAAATTACTGAGAAGAAATCTGGAATATGTTTGATGCCAACTCTTGCAGAATGTGCCATCTTCAACAACAAAATGTTGCATTTAGAAAACCAAGAGATTGTGAAACTGGAAGCTATTGACAGAGTAGAGCATATGGGATCAACAATTATGTTGTCTGAGAATTTGAAAACAAAATTGGATTCATTAGAGAAGACTATATCTAAAACTGCAGGTTTTGAAAAGACTCTGAATGTGTGCTTAAACTGCCGTATAATTTTAAGAAGGAATTTACATGTTGAAAGAGGTCTGGTAAATGGATCAATGGGTAATGTTGTTGATTTTGTGAAATACAGAAATAGAGATGGAATTGAATTTTTAAAAATTAAATTTGATGGCATTGAGGAAGTACAGCTAATTGGTCGTTGCTCTGCTAGATTTTTGCTTGTAAAAGACTTATATGTTCGCCGTAAGCAGTTTCCTGTTTGCTTGGCATATGCGGTGACAATCCATAAATCGCAAGGTTTAAGTGTAGACAGTGCATTGGTGAATATTGGCAGTTCTGTGTTCAAGGAGGGTATGGCATATGTGGCATTGTCACGAGTTAGAACTTTATCGGGATTGTACTTGATTGAGTGTGATGTCACAAACATTTGTGCGGATCTAGATTGTGTTAAGGAATACAATAGGTTAAGAAGAGAGTATGCGCCACATTTGCCTCAATATCCTTTGTTTGAGAAACGTGTGGTAGGCCTGAAACGAAGAAATGTGACCAATAGTAGGGAGGTTGTAGCAAAACGACGAAAAGTCGATGAACCTGAAATTATAAGCAGAAAGAAAAAGGATTCTGTTGAAGATGTTGTTGGTTTTCAATTTGAAAACAGTTCTGGTGTCAACTGCTATGCTAATGTAGTGGTTAATGTTGTCTTTTCTCTAGAAAATGTAAAAGAAGAGATTGTGGTCAATTTGGATCAAAGATTTTGCAGTTTGTTGAATTCTGTGTTAGAGAAATGTAGCACTGATAGAACAAAAATAGAAAGTGTGTCAAATTCGAAATCTGTTAGACAGATGTTCAGGGCAAACACAATTCTCTCAAAATATTCAGCAAGATTGTCAGGAGTTTTTAATGTATATGCTTGATGTATTGCATGCTGAAGGTGTAGATATAGATCACCTGTTTGGGCTTTCTTATCAATGGCAGCATGACTGCGAGAACTGTAGGGTATCAAGTACTACTAGTGTAGACTCAGAAAGATTTATATATTTAACTTTGCCAGACAGTAAATCAGTGTCCTTTAATAAGCTAGTAAAAGCAGCTGATCACAACATGGAGTGTAGCCAATGTAAGTCTGAAATGTTGTCAACATTATTTATACGAACATATGGCCAGTATGTCATTTTAATGTTCCAACGATGTAGGCCTGATGGAACAAAATTGACAACTTTAATAAAAAAAATTGTGGCTTCACAGTTGTCAATATCAGGAAGGACTTTTGTAACTGCAGCAATTATATATCATGACGGTCCTTCAATAACATCAGGACATTACACAGCTTATTTAAAGTCTAGAAATGGCTGGTCATTCTGCAATGATTCTGTTTTAACTTAAAAAAAAAATTGCCTTTTGACCTTAAAAATTCTTACCTGGTGTTTCTAAAACCAAAATTTTAGGGAAGGAATCTCAGGATTTGCTCTGAGGAATTTCAAGAGGTTCTAATGGCTCCTACACGATTTTGCCTTGAGGATAAGTGTAGTACAGAGTCAAAAGTTATTTTTGAGTTTTAAATAGTTCCTGGAAAAAAAGAAGATTTTCTTACAGAAAGTGGTGGGCAGAGATTAGTTGAAGGACAACAGAGTATTTCCCAAAGCAAACGGTGTTCTTACCATAACACTTGACGTCATGGAAAAATAACTGCACTTTGTATGAGTTCAGAAAAACTGTTTCTTTTTATAAGCTAATTCAAGCAGCCAATCAAAACATGGAGTAGAGGGAATGTAAGTCTGCAATGCTGTCTAGATTATTGGTCCAAACTTTTGATTATAATGTCATTTTAAAAATCCAACTATACAAACCTGATGAAAGTAAGTCTTCAACTTTAATTACAAATGTTGTGGCTACACAGTCATTGATTTTAGGAAGAACATTTGTAACTGCAGCTATTATATGGCATGATGGTCATTTGACAAGATCCGCTTATTACACAGCTTATTGAAAATGTAAAAAAATTTGCTGTTTCGGAAATTATTCCCATTTGACTACGATACAATGTTGTCTTTTTACTTAAAAATATTCTTACTTTCTGTTTTCAGAAAAGAGAATTTAGGGTAGGTAACTGGCGATTAATGATTCTAGGGGTTGATATAATTTTATCTACTGTTTTATATTGCTTTGTGATTAAAAGTGATGTAGAGAATTAAATAATTGTAGTAGTCATAGAGGTAGTGTAAGTCTGCTTCATAGTAAGCAGTATCAGTGTCATAGGAAATGTAGAACATGAGTGAGCAAGAAGGGTAAGATATTACTAGTCCAGGATTGTGAACGTGATCTTGAACGTTTTCTTTCTGAAAGTTGCGGAAATACAAAATGACGGGATTTGCTTACAAGAATTCCAAGAGTTATAAATGACTCTTACATGATTTGGCCTTGTGGAAACGTGTGGTAGAGAGCGAGAAGTCATTTATTGTATGTAACATATTTTTCAAAACGATGGAGGTGTTCTTTCAGAAAGTGGCGGGCTGAAAATAAAAACAGCACAACCGAGTGTAAGCTGTTCACAGGACATCCTTCGACGTCATGGAAAGTAAGTTACTTTTGAGGAGTTCTGATTTCTGATTGGTTATGTTATATGGGTTTTTTAAACACAATCATTTTGATTGTGTTTTTTTTTCCCCGCTGTTATATGATGAATACCTTCAAGTCACTGTTTTTAGTGAAATTTGATAAATTCTGAGAACAGCAAAAATAAACCATTTAACATGTATAATTAATTCTGTACTTTTTGTACTTATGATATACATTTAGAAATGTGTAGTAGACATGGAGAAGCTGAGGCTTCTGTAAGTGTCAAAGTTGTTGCATACAGTGCTCACATTCTACATAGTCTTTCATATGATAGACTACATTTCCACAATGGGATACCTAAGCTAAAAAATTGCACGTTTTTCAATTATATTACCTGTGTTTCCTAACATTACACATCACATTGTGTAGATGAGGTTTAGGCCTGTTCCAGGAGACAGAGGAGGTCTGACATTTGTTCAAGAGTGCAGTGGACATGACTCACTTCGTTATTAGGCCTGCACATGTATTATCTCCTCTATACTCTTCAACAAGCCTAAATTTCATCTGCAACCCTGAGTAGGACTTACCTGAAACAAATCTGTGGATAGGTTACACCTTATCAGCATCTAGAAACAATCATTTAAAATGTTAAGGGCAGTTTTATGAAGGCTGTGTGCCTCTTTTACGCCGCTGTTCCGTCACTTTTGTGTAAAAGATGCACCATGTTGCAAGATAGGCCTCAGTTCATTTCCAGCAAGATACCGTCAGTTTAAAATGTATATAATTAGGACTGTGTATGGGGCATGGAGAAGCTGAGGCTTCAGTAAGTGTCAAAGTTGTTGCATGCAGTGCATACTCTTTCATATGCTGGACTACATCTACACAATGAGATACCTAACCAAAGGAAACACAAGTGATGCGATTGTGAAATGAGCAAATGAAATTGCACGTTTTTCAAATACATTACCTGTGTTTCCTAACATTACGAATCACATTGTGCAGATGAAGTTTAGGCCTGTTCAGGGAAACAGAGGAGGTCTGAACTTTATTCGTTGGCCTGGACATGTATTATCTCCTCTGTACTCTTCAACAAGCCTAAATTTCATCTGCAACCCTGAGTAGGCCTCACCTGAAACAAACGTCTGGATAGGACACACCTTATTGCCATCCTGAAACAATCATTTAAAATGTTAGGAACAGTTTTATGATGATTGTGCACCTCTTTTGCGCTGCCATTGCGTCACTTTTGTGAGACAACAGCAGTGCAAAAGATGCACCATGTTCCAAGATAGGCCTCACTTCATCTGCATAAAGATACTGTTAGTTTAAAATGTATATCTTTAGGACTGTGTAGGGGGCCTGGAGAAGCAGAAGCTTCTGTAAGTGTCAAAGTTGTTGAAGAACTGTTTGTGCTTCAATCTTTTCCCTTGTCTTTTCTAATTTTTAAATACATGTTTTAATATTTTTCAAATGTTTGTTCTCTCTTTCACAGATTGAAAGTATAAAAATAACAAGTGACTAAGTTAACGACAATTATAAGGTAAATGTTTTCTACTCTTTTCGTTACATTTCTATCACATTTAACTTCTATTAGTTTCACTACTTCATTTCTTTAACCCTCACTTTCCTGCCTTTGCTACTTCCCTCATTCCTTTCTCTATTACTTACTTACTCTACTCCTTCCACTCCTTTTCTCAGTCTTTCTCTTCTCATAGTTCCTCACTCTTGTTCACTCACTCCGTCTCTATTACTCTTAGTGTCTCTGACTGATCACTCTTTCACTACTTGTTCATTATGCTTTCTCTGTGTAGTTGAAGCACACTAAGGGGCATATTATGAACACAGCCAATACAATTATTGCTGTTTTTATCGGCAGAAAACTGCTGCAAAAGCGGTTTTAGCGGCAGTTTTCTGCAGCAAAAGCGGCTTTAGCGACACATTTCTGCCGATAAAAGCTGCAAAACTTTTATTGCCTATGTTGATAATATGCCCCTATGTTATTTACATTTCTTTGCTGTTTCAATTATTCTTTTTCTGTTACTTCTTCTTTTCTGCTTTCTGTTTTTTCTCTCTGTTATTCCACATGTTTTAATCTTATTTTGAACATTCACTCACATTCTCTAAGAAACTCTTCTTTGTTATTCTTCTACTCTCCTTTTTTTCTTTCACTTCCTTATCTATTTTGTTTTTCACAATTATATCCTCTTACATCTTTTCTTCGGTAAATAAATCTATTAAACAGTATCTCTGGTTTAGTCCCTATAGCTGTCTTTCTTTTAACATTACTCTCTGTTTACTTCCCTTATACTTACTCTTCTTTTTTTTTTTTTTTGGTTCGCTCCCGGTTCGCGTACCGGCGAGCGAACCGGGAAGCGAAACAAAAGAAATAGAGGTTGCCAGAGTGCTAAACATTCTAGCAATTTTTTTATAAAGGAGAGGTAGTTCTGAAAAGAACTTTTTTTTTAATGTTTTTGTTGTTTTATATTTATTTTTTATTTTTCTGAACATTTTTTTTTTTTGTATTTTTTGAACAATTTTATGTTTTTTTGGTTTTTGGGGGGGGGAAACAACGAAAAACAGGCATTGGAAAGGGCTCAACAGGAGCAAAATGCTCTGTTTATCAAATTAATACTCATATTGCCACATGAGAGTAAGGTACCGCAATATAAACACACTATCTTCATGTGAACAAAGTTGTCTTGAATGTTTGGCACTGTTTCCCGTGCCTCTGGCCCCGACAGAGTTACCTGTGCCGATGTCCTGGCCACAGGAGTTGGTGGGTTGTCCTGGAGGTCACGCATCTCTGCCCTGCTGTAATTTAGTGGATGCCACCTCTGCATGTGACGGTGCATAGTATAGTTGCCGTAACTATACTTCTTATTTGTGCCTCTAGATAAGTCCTCTTTGCATATGAGGCACGTCACATAGCGAGCATTAACTTTTTTTGTCCTTCAGGAAAAGAAAAAAACTGCCAAATGAAACTATTTTTATGGTGAGATATCCGGGGCTCCTCTTGTAAAAACTGTGTTGCCTGTATTTCCTCTTCCTCTTCTTCATCCTCTTCCTCCTCTGTGTTGGGAAGGAACTGTGGAGGTGGTCCTCTCTTCCTATGAGGAGGTGGTGGTGGTGGTGGGGGTGCACCAGCTGCAGCTACTAGTGAAGCCATTTTCCACTCAGCAAAATAGGTCTTCCTTTCACAAAGTTGAAAGTCAGAGTGAGAAAAAAGGTGGGGGCTTTCATCATTTTGGAAAAAAAATAGTTCTAAACCAATGAAAAGTGTTATTTTTAGGTCACATGACCTAGCCTTACATCATTAGGAAACCAAAAGTGAAATGAACCAATGAAAAGTTTTATTAACAAGTCACATGACCTGTTACGCTTATGTTACGCGGTGCAGGACGCGCCCCGGATCGCTTCCGGGGTGCTGCGCTTCGCGCCTCGGTTCGCGCTCCGGAGCACTTCCGGGTGCGCTAACGCGGCGCGTCATAAGACGCATTACGCGGCAACGCGATACATCGCGCTTTCGCGACGCGCCCCGGATCGCTTCCGGGGAGCTGCGCTTCGCGTCTCGGTTCGCGTACCGGAGCACTTCCGGGTGCGCTAACGCGGCGCGTCATAAGACGCATTACGCGGCAACGCGATACATCGCGCTTTCGCGACGCGCCCCGGATCGCTTCCGGGGAGCTGCGCTTCGCGTCTCGGTTCGCGTACCGGAGCACTTCCGGGTGCGCTAACGCGGCGCGTCATAAGACGCATTACGCGACAACGTGATACGTCGCGCTTCCGCGACGCATCACGATGTTGATTTCTAACGCGCAGTTGCACAAACGGATCGTTTACCGGTTCGCGGACCGGGTCGCGGCACCAAATTGAGCTAACGGGAAGCTTCCCGGTTCGCGAACCGGGAGCGAACAAAAAAAAATAATAATAAAAAAAATTATTAATAAACATATAAAATATATTTTTTGATTTAAAGAAGAATACATTTTACAGCTATAGATATTAGCTTTTAAAAAAACAATGAAATTCACTGCAAAAACCATAGGTTATAGACCATATATAGTTAGGAATTAGCATTTAAAAAACCTTTTTTTACTCACACAAAACCATTGAAATTCCATATATAGTTATTTGCACTAACTATATATCGCGCACCCGCAATCCACTGCTGATCATGTCACATATTACATCATTCATGACATGGTCAGTGACATCACTAATGACATCACTGATGACATCTCAAATGACATCACTGATGACATCACTGATGACATCTCAAATGACATCACTGATGACATCACTGATGACATCTCAAATGACATCACTGATGACATCACTGATGACATCTCATTTGACATTACTGATCACATCACTGATTACATCATTCATGTGATAATACGATGAACCTCTTCAGACTCTAATATAACCTTAGATACACTGACTCACAGACTGTCACTCATCCATGGAGTTACTCACACACTTAGTCAGTCATGCAAAGAATCAATCACACCTCCATTTCCTCAACTATACAGTTATACACACCTTACTTATTCAAACATATACTAACACATATTTACTCTCTTTTACAATGCCTGATACAAGTTCACAATGATCAATACAGCCACTCACACATTCACTGGCTCTTATGCACAGTTATTTATATATGTCAACTGTCACATGTACTGTGTTTTACATATGTACTTACTTTGACATGTAGCACTGAGATATCCATTCACTCACCAATGCACTCAGTCAACCGCCCATACAGGTGTTTCCACATGCACTTTTGAACCCATACATCTAGTGAATCAACTGCTCACACATCTATGCACAGAGTCATACACCTCCCAGCCACCCACACACACACACTCAGTCTCCCATACAAATACTTGGGCAACCAATCAATAACCCATATACTTACTCATATAGCTACTGATCAACACATGCAGCAGTTTACAGAACAACAGACATAATGATGCACAAATTAAGACAGTTTAGTCACTAACTCATGCACTCAGTGACACACATTTATTCACTCACTCATATAGTCAATCATGCACCTACTAAATCCTTCATCCAGACACTTATACATCCACTCATTCTTCAATATGTAAGACATATTTTAACTTTACAGAAACATACAGTGACTGGATGTTGTCATCAGTGATGTCATCAGTGATGTCATTTGAGATGGCATCAGTGATGTCATTAGTGATGTCACTGACCATGTCATGAATGATGTAATATGTGACATGATCAGCAGTGGATTGCGGATGCGCGATATATAGTTAGTGCAACTAACTATATATGGAATTTCAATGGTTTTGTGTGAGTAAAAAAAGGTTTTTTAAATGCTAATTCCTAACTATATATGGTCTATAACCTATGGTTTTTTAAGTGAATTTTCAAGGTTTTGTAAATGCTAATTCCTAACTATATATGGTCTATAACCTATGGTTTTTTCAGTGAATATATATATATATATTTTTTTTTTTTTCTCTATGGGATTTTTGAAAATTCTATGTCTAATAAATTTGGCGTTTGAGGACGGAATTGGCTGAAAGTTTCAGGAAAATGGCACATTTTGTTTCTTAGCAGCCCCTGAAAATTTAGGGGGGTTTCGTCACGGAGGGGCCGAGAAAAAAGGGGGTCCCAAAACGTGTTTTTCCCATTCATTTTTCCATAGGGCGGTTGGACTCACTTTTAGCTCGAACGGCTGAATGGATTTCCACGAAACTTGGCAAAATTGTAGATATTGTTTGCCCGATGTGCCTTTGCTAGGTCTCAATATATGTGCTCCAGTGGATTTTGATAAATTAACGTTCAAAAAAATATATATATCTGTAAGCGCGCCCCGGTTAGCGCCCCGGTTCGCGTACTTGACGCGTAACGGAACTTCGCGAAGCAAAGCTGATTGGCTCTACGGTGTCTGTCAACATTCTAAACAGTCCGGAGCGGCCGCCATCTTGTCTCTCGGTAGGATCGAGAGACAAGAGGAGGCCAAAACAAAGGGGGAAATGACCATAAGGGGGCATAGTAGATCCTCCTTGACCCCATAGGTTTGATGTGGAGGCTTTAAAAGGGCCCCACGGGAAGCGGTCTGGGGAGCGTACTATGAGGAAAAAAGAATGATAGACTTTTCAAATATTGTATGTTTATTGATTGTTCATTTTGTTGTTTTTTTTTGGTTTTGTTTATTTTTGTGATTGTTTTTCAAAATTTAATAGAACGTCTAACATTTGACTGTCCGAAATGTCGTCATTTTCAGTGAACATAACTTCCAACATTTGAGTGTCCGAAATGTCCTTATTTTGAGTGAACATAACTTGCAACATTTGAGTGTCTGAAATGTCCTCATTTTGAAGGAGGAAATCTACAGATTGTACACATTGTAGTAGTTCATGGTCCTGTGATTCATCCATGAATTCAATGTCATTTGGTTCAATGTTTTCTTGATTGGTCTCTTCAAGGACAATTTCAAATGACACTTTTTGTTCTCCTTCCATTTTGCCTGAAATTTGCATAAAAAATATATATATATCAGTAGAGATAGGGCACTGTTGGGATTAATTTAAGAGTGAATTTATCTTTGGGCAGTGTATGGTATCAGACTGGTAGTAGAAATATGAAAAATGTGTATGTGATGAAACCTTAGTAAATTCATAATTATACAAGACAAGCCTAAATCCATCCATAACTATAACAGAGAAGTCTATCTAAATCTATAACTATTACAGAGGGATAGTATATAACTATCAGAATTTTTTTTCCATATTAACTTAAAGTGCACAATATACTTCAGTTTTCAAAATAACATCTTACCTTTTAAAAACAAGTTTAAGTTGTCAGTGAAAATGCTCTTGCAATGTACTTCAGGAAGTAGTAGTCAAAATGGCTGTGTTTCTCTCTCTTTCTTTATATATATTCAGGTACATAACCAATCAAATGTCAGGTAAAAAAAGTAGAAAATGAAAGTAACATTTTAATTGGTTGTCAATTCCAACACTTCAGATGTGTTTTGTGAAGTAATTTACCTCAGGGTATTTAGAGAGGTCTACAGGCTAAATGGCTAAATGGAATTCCAATCAAATTTGTGAAAATGGTAGGGATTGGTATGTAGTATGAGCTAATCTAGATTTGGTGAAAGTGTCTCCAGTTGTTTTTCTGTGAATTACTTTCCCACCTTTTTTAAGCGAGCGCTTCCCGGTGCGCGCCCCGGTACGCGAACCGGCAGCGTTACGGGAGTCCTCCATTTTGTGTTTCGGTAGAATTGAGATACAAGATGTAGGGCAAATAATGTTCAGAATGGGTAGGAGGGGGCACGGTAGACGTATCGTGACGCCCTAGGTTTTGTGAGGGTGGCTGAGGAGGCCCATATGTGCGAAAAAAAACATTTTTTTTTCAAATTTTTGCGCGGTTAGCATCCGGTGCGCGTACCGGGTAGCGCTCCGGAAAGCGTAAATCGGGAAAATTAGTAAAAAAAAAGTTACATTTAAAATTTGTTTAGAGTGATCATAGTTAGGGTAGCTCTGAGAAGAGCTTTTGGGTATGTGGTAGATTTAGGTACTTATAAGTAGGTACCAATACATAGTCTTAAATTCAGGATGAAAACTCTGTTCCCCTCATCTGACCAGTGAACTCCATCTCCTGTGTAGATATCTTGCATGTAGTAACGCAAGTTATTGTTGTAGATGGAGCCCATTCCATGGTCTCTCATGTAAGCTGAAACAGACTTATTTACATGCTTCCTTGATTTCTCAATTTGTGGACAAAATTGGTTGGACCACTTCCATTTCTGTCTTTGGCATATATTTGAATATACCAAGGCAGTTTGAGGAAAAAGTGCCATCAATTGCTCAAAGGTGTCCTTTAAAAGCATTTCCAGACCTACCCCAGTCAAAGTACCCAAGTCATTTCCTCCACAGTGCACAATTAACAGGTCAGGGTTTGGCAAATGCAAAAAGGTTTTCACCAATGGTATCAATTGGTGACATCTTAATCCTCTGTGACCAATCCAGTTGATTTCCACATTTTTTAAATTGAGGTTGTGTAAATTTCTGTTATCAGCATTCCTTTGAGCCCAGTGGATGTAACTATGTCCAACAATCCAGACAGAAAACATGGTGAGAGGAGGTTCTGCTGCAGTCAGATGAAGTGTGGGAATGAAATGGCAGTTGAAACAGTAGGAGTATGTAATGAAAAAAGTGTGGAGTTTCTGTGCTAATGATTCAGTAGCAGTGATTGGTGGATTTTGATTGCTGAAAACAGAAAGTTAGGGTGCATGGATGAGTTCTTTGAAAGATGTAATTTGAATGGTCAAGAAAAAATCATTTTATGAAAGATTGCACTGGATACGCAGGTGTAATGAGAGTTCAGAGTTCAATTGAAACATTGTTGTGCGAACTTGTAAACATGACAGGGCTTCCGGGAGGTGGTTGCTATGGAAAAAAGGCAGAAAGGGCAGAGGGGGGAGGGTGTTGATTTGAAAAAAGTGAGGGAAGAGTTTTGATTGGGTGACATGAGAGATATGTGTTATGAATTACAGCATTTCTGTGCCATTGATGGTTGCAGCCTCTGGAGTGCATACCTTTTGCTCTGCTAAAGAAAAATTGGTGTGTGTCTGAGACTGTTTTGAAACTCAAAAAGTATTTGCTAAGGTGAGAAAAGATTCATTTAATTTAGATAGAGAATATTATGCTTTAGGGATAAATTTATGAAGAAAGTTGTGTATTTAAAATGTTGCTTTGTGTCAAGTGATTTACAAATAGATTTAGTTTCTTTGAGTTTCATAGCCATGTTAAAAGTGACGCAAAAGTGGTGGAAGGGCCTTAAAAATACGCTTTCATGTGTGTTAGGGCATTTTAAGTCACTTCCCCATGAATGTGGGTAAATAAGTGATTTACTTGATGTGTTTAAAAACGTTTTTTGAAATCAATTAGGTTTCTTGATATGTACTGCTAGAGTTTCATAGGCTGCTTGGGGCATATTTACAAGGCCTTTGAGTCACTTTGACGTTATTTTCCCCATTTTAATTTAAGTCATTTCCCCGTGGTGCAAAGTCCTTGTAAATACGCCCCCATGTGTGCTTGGCAAATTTAAGTACTGACAGGGTGTGCTTCTACATAGGAGCTGTGTTGTGTTTTCAAATTATGACCAGAAAATCGTTTTTTAAAAAAAAGAAATGCTTTATTGTGAGTAATGTACATTGCTCTGTTGCATACAGTCCTCATCTTCTGCGTACTCTTGGATATGCTAGACTACATCTGCACAATGAGATACCTAAGCTGAGGAAACACAGGTAATGTGATTGTGAATTGAGCATAAATATTTGCACGTTTTTCAATTACATCACCTGTGTTTTCTAACATTACTAATCACATTGTGCAGATGAGGTTTAGGTCTGTCCAGGGAGACAGAGGAGGTCTGGCATTTGTTAAAGAGTGCAGTGGATATGACTCACTTCATTGGTAGGCCTGCACATGTATTATCTCCTCTGTACTCTTCAACAAGCCTAAATTTCATCTGCAACCCTGAGTAGGCCTCACCTCAAACAAACCTCTGGATAGGCCACACCTTATCGTCATCCTGAATCAATCATTTAAAATGTTAGGGGCAAATTTAAGATGGCCGTGCGCCTCTTTTGCGCCGCTGTTGCGTCACTTTTGACGCAGCAGTGGTGCAAAAGATGCACCATGTTGCAAGATAGACCTCACTTCATCTGCAACAAGATACCGTCACTTTAAACTGTATACATTTAGGACTGTGTAGGGGGCATGGAGAAGCTGAATCTTCTGTAAGTGTAAAAATTGTTGCATACAGTGCTCACCTTCTGCGTACTCTTTGATATGCTAGACTACATCTGCACAATGAGATACCTAAGCAAAGGAAACACAAGTGATGTGATTGTGAAATGAGCAAAAAAAATTGCACGTTTTTCAATTACATCACCTGTGTTTCCTAACATTACGAATCACATTGTGCAGATCAGGTTTAGGCCTGTCCAGGGAGACAGAGGAGGTCTGGCCTTTGTTAAAGAGTGCAGTGGACATGAGTCACTTCATTGGTAGGCATGCACATGTATTATCTCCTCTGTACTCTTCAACAAGCCTAAATTTCATCTGTAACCCTGAGTAGGCCTCACGTCAAACAAACCCCTGGATTGGCCTCACCTTATTGGCATCCTGAACCAATCATTTAAAATTTTAGGGGCAGATTTATGATGGCCGTGTACACTTCTTGAAGTCAATTAGGTCTCTTGATATGTACTGCTAGAGTTTCATAGGCTGCTATTTACAAGGCCTTTGAGTCACTTTGATGTTATTTTCCCCATTTTAATTTGAGTTATTTCCCCGTGGTGCAAGGTCCTTGTAAATACGCACCCATGTGTGCTTGGCAAATTTAAGTATTGACAGGGTGTGCTTCTACATAGGAGCTGTGTTGTGTTTTCAAATTATGAGCAGAAAATCGTTTTTTAAAAAAAGAAATGCTTTATTGTGAGTAATGTACATTGGTCTGTTGCATACAGTCCTCATCTTCTGCGTACTCTTGGATATGCTAGACTACATCTGCACAATGAGATACCTAAGCTGAGGAAACACAGGTGATGTGATTGTGAATTGAGCATAAATATTTGCACGTTTTTCAATTACATCACCTGTGTTTTCTAACATTACGAATCACATTGTGCAGATGAGGTTTAGGTCTGTCCAGGGAGACAGAGGAGGTCTGGCCTTTGTTCAAGAGTGCAGTGGACATGACTCACTTCATTGGTAGGCCTGCACATGTATTATCTCCTCTATACTCTTCAACAAGCCAAAATTTCATCTGCAACCCTGAGTAGGCCTCACCTCAAACAAACCTCTGGATAGGCCACACCTTATCGGCATCCTGAATCAATCATTTAAAATGTTAGGGGCAAATTTATGATGGCCGTGCGCCTCTTTTGCGCCGCTGTTGCGTCACTTTTGTGACGCAGCAGTGGTGCAAAAGATGCACCATGTTGCAAGATAGGCCTCACTTCATCTGCAACAAGATACCGTCACTTTAAACTGTATACATTTAGGACTGTGTAGGGGGCATGGAGAAGCTGAATATTCTGTAAGTGTCAAAATTGTTGCATACAGTGCTCACCTTCTGCGTACTCTTTGATATGCTAGACTACATCTGCACAATGAGATACCTAAGCAAAGGAAACACAAGTGATGTGATTGTGAAATGAGCAAAAAAAATTGCACGTTTTTCAATTACATCATCCTTTGTTTCCTAACATTATTAATCACATTGTGGAGATCAGGTTTAGGCCTGTCCAGGGAGACAGAGGAGGTCTGGCCTTTGTTAAAGAATGCAGTAGACATGACTCACTTCATTGGTAGGCATGCACATGTATTATCTCCTCTGTACTCTTCAACAAACATAAATTTCATCTGTAACCCTTAGTAGGCCTCACGTCAAACAAACCCCTGGATACGACACACCTTATCGGCATCCTGAACCAATCATTTAAAATGTTAGGTGCAGATTTATGATGGCTGTGTGCCTCTTTTGCGCCGCTATTGCGTCATTTTTGTGACGCAGCGGCGGCGTAAAAGATGCGCTATGTTGAGACATATTTACAACTTGATGCATCTAGGCAGATGTGTCACAGTGTAAAGTCCTGTGCCACATGAAACCTGCGTCAGGTTTCATGTGGGCGTTTTGTTGCAGGGTGGGCATTCATTTGCATGAAAGCCCTGTAAAACTAACACGGTGAAATTTAGAACATTTCACTGAGTCAGCTTTATGGCATTGCTGAATCAAATCCTTACGCCTGTTTGAAACAGGCATAAGGAGTGACGCACCATGCAATGTGTGGCTTGACCCTGTGCATTGTAGTAGACATGTCGCGCTTATGACGTGATTCCTGCAATGTGCCGCTTTTGCGGCACAGATGCGTGACGCATCTGTGCTATTTTTGTTCAATGGTGCTCCACATTGTAAATGCGGCACATCATGGGTGGCAGAGGAGCAGCGCACGTTAAGTGTTGCATCCCTGGGGATGCGCCAGTTAACATAAATCTGCCCCTTTACATTTAAGTATGAGCAGGGGACACAGAGTTGGTGAGGCTTATCCAAGGTTAAGAAGAGATGAATCCTGTTCACTGAAAACTTGGACAGTGGCCTCACCTCCTCAGCATCGCTAGACATGGCTAAATAATATCTGCAAAATGTTACTCTTGTTAAACAATTTTACTATTATAGTCTCTGAGATTTGTCTCTTACTCTGCAACATCTCATTGTTGTTCTCTTTTTTTAAAGATAACGACAACATCAAGCATGAGTGATAATGAGCAAACTGTTGATCTCGATATTATCATTGAACTTGTCATTGAAACATCAGTGGAAGTAGATCCATTGGATGATTTAAATCCTGAGGATGATGAAGAACATGATGAGGATGCCGATTTGTCAGAATTGTATGACATAGGGTGGGAAGCTGACCTGCTCGAGCCTATGGAACTATAAAGAGTTATTTTTAAAAGTTACTGGAAATGAAAAGTAACCATGTTAACCGTTTCATTTAAAATTAAACACAACTTCAAAAACAGCTTGTGTGAAGTGTCTTTAATAAAATAGTGAAACATGCTAATAAAATTAGTTCAGATTCACATATAAAAGAGCACAGGTCAAATGTAGAAGCATTCTATTTCTTTGCTACTATTTGTGAGTTCTAAATTTGCCAATGCACTAAAAATTATTGTATGTAGAATTGACAAGTAGTGTGTTAATTTTTTGACGACTGTTATTGATTTACTGTTTGGTAATAGTGGTTAATAACATTTTTTATTATATTTTACCACAGATTCAACTGCAGATCATTTCAAAACTACAGTATGCCATTGAAGCAAAGAAGCCGAAAGGCTATAAAACGTCAAAGACAGCAGCTCACTATATGCTTGCAGCAGTCCTCTACAATAAAAACTCGTCAAGTCACCAAGAAACCTCCGGGTAAGACAACGAAATCATTCATAAGAAACATTTGCAGAAAAAAAAATATCAGTACAGAACATGTTTTAGTCCAGAAAAAGAGAGCCAATTTAAACGGAAAGGAAAGGCCAATCAAAAATGTTACTGCTAGAGCAGGCGATAACTCTGTGCATGGTAGTAGAAGGAAAAATCAGTTTAGGGACATTCGTAGACGAATGTTCCGCAACAGGATAATTGGCAATTTGTTAAAAAATATTAAGAAAGGTCAACAGAAAGTGGCTTTTTATAAAAGAAAGAAAAATATTGAGAAAATTATTGATCATGTATTCGAAATTAAGCGAAAGATATTTATTTTGATAATCAATAGAATTAGGAAACTAAACAAGGCAATTTATGATTTCAAATCAAATAGTAGATGGAAGAGAACAGTTAATCGTAGTAATTTTTGTGAAGTTTTTTCAGGAGAATGGATGCATAGTCCAAGTTGTGAGGCATTTTTAATGAGGAGAGTTATTTCCAGGATAATGATTTGGTGCATGCAGTTGACACCAGTGGTCGAGCTTATGAGGTGAAAGATGGTTGTCCGGTTGAAAAAGAAAAACTTGTGACAACAGAGGCAGAAGAGATGTTAGGTAATGAGGTTTTAGGAAAACGTCCTAAGGGACCAGTGTATACCTGGAAGTGTAGTAGTATTTGCAGTGTGCGACAGGATTCCATCAATTTGCTTTGTGATTTTGTACGGACATTTAATAGGACAAGTTTGAAACAGAAAATGAAGTTGTTGCAAGAATTAGATCCTTGCAGAGTGAGAGAAGTGACAGGTGTGCATGGTCATTCATTGGCTTGTCTTTCCAGGAGAGTATGCCAGAGTGTTTTTCATCATTTCAGGATGCTAGCAGTGCATCATAATAAAGTGAGGAAATTAGTTAGAATGTTGTATTATGCTAAGAGTCCAGCAATTATGCTTAAACAATTATGCACTGCTCTTTTGCATGGTTCAGAAGTAGATGTGAAGAATATTTGTGCAGAAATTGAGTTTTGTTACTTTGCAAGTAAAGAGGAGAATGTTGAAATTAACCCAGAAGAAGAAGGCAATGTGGAAGAGAGTGTACAGGTTTCCAGTATAGATAATTTTCAGAAGGAAATTGCCACGTTTCAGGTGAAATCAAGTGAGTGGCCTAATTTCACTTGTGTGTGTTGTCGACGCACTTATTATAAGAATCAGACTAAGTTAGTGGATTTATATGCAAAAAGTGAAAGGGAAAAAATTGTTTTGATTTGGGATCGGATCAACGTGTGTGTACTTATTGTTGTAACAAACTAAATCAAAACCAGATGCCTGCTAGAGTGGTTCATAATAATCTGGAATTGGTTGACATTCCTTCTGAATTGAAGGATTTAAATACTTATGAATCTATTTTGATTCAAAGTGTCCATCCCTTTCAGGCTATTGTACGAATGGAGCCAAAGACTGGGAAATTGCCTCCATCAGATTTACAGAGAGGATTAAAGGGAAGAGTTGTTTATTTGCCTCTATATTTGAAGAAAAACATTAATATAATTGGAGTAGAGAAAGTGGAAGAGGAACCTCTGGTTATCTTAGTTAATGGGGTTCCGACAAAGAGTAAGAAAATCTGGCAAGATTTAGTGGATGTTAGGAAAGTCAAAAAGGCAACATTGTATTTGAAGAAAAACAATAAGTACTACAAGAATGTATATGTTGCAGAAGAGGAAGTAAGTGAAGAAGAGGATAGCGATTTGTGTGCTGGTCAAATTGAGAAAGTAGAAGCCTCTAAAAATGAAGAAATATATGAACATTATAGGGTTCATCCTTTGCATTCCAAGGAAGTCATGGGGAATGCTATTGAGTTGTTTCAAATGAAACAAGCCAAAGGGAGTCCCATTAGTGTTTGGGAGGAAAGTTTGGAAGCTCGGTGTTTCCCACAGCTATTTCCAACAGGTCAAGGAGGGAGATATGATGAGCGACCTCATCAAATTCCTGCTTCTGAATACCGGACTTTATGATTGTATGCAGAAGATCCTAGGTTTCGACAATGCATTCCGTATTTGTTTCATCTCCTGTTTGAAAGCGATCTGTCTGGACTGTCATATGCAGTGAACCACATCTTGAAAAGTGGTATACAGATGCAAAACATCTCGGCAAGGGACTTTATGGATAAAGTCAATGTGCAAGACAGTATTTTGGATTCTCACCTGATTAATCTCATGGCGTGTCAGCGTGGTACTAATGAGTACTGGTACCGTCGTCATGGTGATTTAAAATGTATGCTGAGGAACTTAGGAACTCCCACATGGTTCCTCACTCTCAGCTGTGCCAAGTATGGCTGGGAAGACTTACTTGAATTTCTACGAGAGGCAAATGGAAACATTGAAAATATCGAATTCAAGACACCCGGAGAACTGTGCTCTTTGGATCCAGTGAATGTATGCAGGTACTTCAATCATAGATTTGAAGCTATGATGTCTTTCATCATGAACAAGAAAAATCCACCTCTTGGAGAGGTGTTGGATTTCTTCTGGAGAAAGGAGTACCAAGCAAGAGGTGCTCCTCATATACATATACATATGCTGCTATGGATCAAAGATGCACCCAAATTTGGAACAGATCCGGATGACTTAGTGATGAGTTTCATAGAACAGTATTCGACATGTGCTGTTCCAAAGACAAAGGAAGACAAAAGCCTAAGAGAACAAGTTTTACGCTTCCAAAGCCATCATTGTGGAAAGTACTGTCGTCGTAAATTCAGAAACAAGGACAAGTTCTACACAAAATGTCGTTTCGCCTTTCCACGACCAGTGATTTCCAAAGGAAGAGTGAACAGTTTGATGTCTTCGCTGCGACATAATGTGATGAGGAAATCACCCAAAAATACATACAATTTGAAAAGGAACGAAGAGTCCAAGTACATCAACGACTACAACCCAGTGATTTTGTCCATGTGGAATGCTAACATGGATATACAGTTTGTGGCTGATAACTGTATGGCTGTGGCTCGGTATGTGGCATCTTACATCACAAAAAAGAAAAGACAGAATTGAAGGATATGTGGGAGGACATTTCCCATGAAAAGAGCCTCAGTAAGAAGTTGTATAGTTTCAGTCTGAAGATGTTGTCGCATCGAGAAATCGGAGCTTACGAATGTTCTGACCGGTTGTCTTCAGCAAGTCTCTATGCCAAATCTAGGAGTATCATTTGGGCCAGTCTTGGTCTTGCTGCAACGCGTAATCAAGTTCTGAAACCTGTGCGGGAAATTGAGTATTTGGCGGAAAAGGAGCCAAACAGTCTCGATATTTTGAAGACCAACATGTTGGATACATATTATCCAAATAGAAGCAGTCACCTCGAGAATGTTTGTCTGTATGAGGTTCTACAAAATTACATATTCAAGAGGAACATCAAAGTAGATATTGATAAAGGAGTGTATGCTGTAATTGGAAGTGAGGGATGTCTGGTCAAGCAAAGAAAATGCCACTTGGTAAACCATCAAAAATTGAGCGCGAATCTCCTGAAAGAAAAGAGTTTTTCTATTTAGCACTTTTGCAACTTTTCAAGCCTTGGCGTGCAGAAGAGGTACTGCTTGGAGATTTCCTCTGTTACGAAGACTCTTTCACTGCCGCCAAGGAGACCATAGAATGTCCTGCTTTTCCCAAATATCTAGAAATGTTGAATGCAGAAATCGAGCAGGAAGCAACGATTGCAGCCGAGATTGCTAGAGACAGTTCTCAGGACAGTCAGAGTTCTGTTTCATTGAGTCAGGATCCACTAGGAGGACCAGTTATCGAAAATGAAGCTGCCACTGCCATGATTGAAGTGGAAAGAGCCATGGCACATGCTCAGGAGGATGCGGTTAACTTAGAAGACTTGGAAAGACAACTCAACGTTGATGTCAGAAGCAGTACCTGCAATTCCAGAGAGCCATGGAGACGATCTGGCCTAATCTTCAAGATGCTAATTCCCAGCTCCCGAACCCCCCTGGCCTCGGATTTCTCCTAGTCCAGGAGAGAGGGGGAAAGGGGAAGTGGATAACAAACAACAAGAGAGACTGCCACTCTAGTCCTCGTCTACTTCTGCATACAGGAGATAGGTACCTGCAACGACAAGCAAAGGATTACTAAGTTCCACCCATAGGTTGAAATATCCTACTACTATCACCACACCCTATTCAGCTTTTACCTTTTAATAGAGCGGATTTTGCCTCTCTCTTTTTACCAAGAAATAATTGTCTATAAGAATGACCTCAGCTTTCTTTCCAATGGATCTGGAAACTCCCTTCTGAAGGTAGAATTTGGTGGTAGATAGTTGTATACTTATATGCATATAACAATACCCCTATTTACTTCCTCTACTGGAGTTTGCCATGAAGAGAAGAGATGAATGCTGAGCCATACAAGCGCCCTTTAAGAGTTCGTTAATGCGCTCTGAAAATTAGGACAATTACTGGCTGGTTGTTTGTCTGCTAGTCTCGTGGAATAGTCTTTTTCAAATACAGTTCGAAACTCATAAATGATTTCCTCAGTCTTTATCAGAACAGTTCAGAAAAGGCCAAGCTTTCTTTCAGCTCGAGTGATACAAAAAATATATTCAAAGTCTCACCAATAGTTTCGTAAGGCAGATGACCCAAAAGGTACTGGCATAGACTTGCAGAGTTGAATTTTTCAAGTTCAAAACTGGAGCAAAATAATACGCTCTTCTTACCGTTAGACTGTAGGCAAGAAATGCGTCACCTGAGGAAAGCGCTCCAAACTCTGACCCTCTGTAAATCGAGTGACGAAGTTCCAAAATACCGCTATATTCCTCAGGATTTCTGAAACTCAGGATACAGTACAGAAATGAGACGAAAGGTCTCCCGGAAGGTTCCTCAGAACATATTCAGAATAATTCCACGAACAAAACAAAACGAGTCGGAGCACCAAGGGAAAGGTGTCCACTCGCGAAATTCTTCAGTTGAAGTGCGCCGCGTTTAGAACGCGAGCGCACAAAATGGCGGGCGGGCAAAAGAACTAGAACGCCAACCTCCACCAAACAGCGGGTCAAAGGAAGGCAATCTACGAATCCACCATTTTGCCCCAAGCAGACGCCAACCTCTGTGACCAACTCCAAAAAGGGAGTTGAGGAGATCGAGGACCAACAGAGAATCCCCAGCGGGCTGACAAGGGCTTTTGGTAAGCTGGCTGACGAGACCTGACAGTACCCCCCACCAAAACCCCCTCCCCAGGCTTTTGCGGATACGTTTTGTGAAACTCAGCTACCAACCTAGGGGCATGAACATTTTCACTGGGTTCCCAGGATCGATCCTCCGGACCAAACCCCTTCCAGTCAATCAAATAAAATAATCTCTGACCCTTCTTCTTTGAATCCAAAATTCTCTTAACCTCATACTCTTCACCAGTCTGGACTTGGATGGGAGTTGGAGATGGAATCTGTCTGAGGTTTGGAGGATTGCGTTTTACCAATGACACATGAAAGGTGGGGTGAATTTTCAAAGATTTTGGCAGTGCTACTCGAACACTAACTGGGTTCACCATCCTCTCTACTGGAAACGGGCCCACAAATCTAGGCTGAAACTTACGGTTACCAACAAGCCTCATATGACGAGTTGAAATCCAAACTTGATCCCCTGGCTCATAAATTGGACTATCTCTGCGCTTCTTGTCAGCCTGTCTCTTATATGCTAACTTAGTTTTAGAGAGATTTTCTGTAGCCAATTTATAAGCTCTTTGCAGATTTTGCACAACTTCTTCAGCAGCAGGGACCTCAACATCCACCCTACCCACTACCATGCTGGGATGACGACCAGAGTTTAAGAAAAAGGGGGAAAACCCAGTAGCTGAGTGTATCGAGTTATTGAAAGCAAACTCTGCTGTGCTGAGCAGAGAAGGCCACTCTCCCTCCTGATCCATTAAATAGAGACGCAGGTATTGTTCCAAATCTTGGTTCACCCTCTCCGTTTGACCATCAGTCTCTGGATGATAACTGGTGGACAAACGGGCATCCACTCCCAACCCCTTTAGGAAAGCCTTCCAAAAGCGAGAGATAAACTGAGGGCCACGATCAGAAATGACCACCTTAGGAATCCCATGCAATTTGACAATATGTTGAATAAACAGAGTTGCCAATTGGGGAGCAGTTGGTAGGGCCTTTAAAGGAATGAAATGACTCATCTTAGTGAACTGGTCTACCACCACCCAAATTACTGAGTATCCCTGGCTAGAGGGGAGGTCTACAATGAAGTCCATCGTAATAGAATGCCAAGGGGATGGGGCAACTGGAAGGGGCATGAGCAGACCCTGAGGAGACTGTCTGGAACTTTTCCCCTTGACACATAGTTCACAAGTGGCGATGTGCTCTCTCACCTGAGCTTCCATACCAGGCCAAAAATAATCTCTATTCAACAGTTCCAAAGTCTTTATAGCTCCTTTATGACCTGCCAGAGGATGATCATGAAACATCTGAACGACTTCCTTTTGCAGATCTTCTGTTGGGACAAACTGTTTTCCCCGCAAAAAAGGAATTCCATCTTCCACTCGCCGATCAGGATCCTCTTCTTCCCAATTCACAAATTCTTCACTCGCAAACTTCTCACGAATCTTGTTGCCAATTTCATCTTCCACCACAGAGGCTATGATCTTTTCTTCAGGGATAATCATACCCTCGACCTGAGGTTCAGAGTCTCCCTCTAGACTCAAACGAGAAAGGGTGTCAGCTTTTCCATTTGCAGATCCAGGCTTATAAGTCAAAACAAAATTATAGTCTGCAAAAAAGAGAGACCATCTTAATTGCCTTGGGGTAAGCGTCCTGGCAGACTTTAAAAATTGCAAATTTCGATGATCGGTAAAAACTGTGACCACATGTCTAGCTCCGAACAAATAATGTCTCCAAACTTGAAACGCCTCCTTCACAGCCAAAAGTTCCTTATCCGCAATGGAATAGTTAATCTCCGCAGGAGTAAGCTTACGGGAGTGATAGGCTACAGGATGCAATTGTCCGGTATTCTTCCTGCGCTGGGAAAGGATTCCCCCAATTGCAGAGTTGGAGGCATCTGCTTCAATGAAAAAAGGTTCTTTCAAATCGGGGTGTTGCGAAATGGGAGCAGTAATAAATGCTTCCTTTAAGGACTGAAACGCTTCTTCAGTGACCTGATTCCAAATGAATTTTTCATTTTTCTTCAACAATCGTGTTATTGGGCTCACTTTAGCAGACAAATTCTGAATAAACCGGCGATAGAAATGAGCGAATCCCAAAAAGCTTTGTATCTCCTTGACGGACCTCGGGGCAGGCCAAGCCTTGATCGCCAGAAGTTTGGAGTCATCCATATAAACACCTTCCGGGGATAGGATAAATCCTAAAAACTCCACACGGGAGGAATGAAACACACATTTTTCTAGTTTGACAAATAATTGGTGTTCCAACAAACGCTCCAAGATGAGCCGAACATGAGACACATGTTCCTCCAGGCTGTTGGAAAAAATGAGAATGTCATCTATATAGACGACTGCAAATCGGTCCAAATACTCCCTCAAAACATCATTAACGAAATGCTGAAACGCGGCTGGAGCGTTACACAATCCGAAGGGCATGACCTGGTATTCAAATAGCCCCAGCCGAGTTCGAAATGCAGTCTTCCATTCTTCTCCCTCAGCCATGCGTACCAAATGATAGGCTCCTCGCAGATCCAATTTTGTATAAACACAGGCATTCTTGACTTGATCCAATAACTCAGAAATGAGGGGTAATGGGTATCGGTTCTTCTTCGTGACCAAATTTAAAGCCAATGCAGGTCCGCAAAGATCCATCCTTCTTAGGAATGAAAAACAAAGGTGAGGATACTGGGGACTGAGAGGGGCGTATAAATCCACTTGCCAAGTTTTGCTCAATATACTCCTTGAGATGCAGATTTTTCGGCTCTGATAAGGCGTAAATCCGACTACACGGCAGTGAGGCTCCCGGCTCCAATTCAATCCGACAATCATACTCCCGATGGGGAGGTAACTTCTGAGCTTCTTTTTCGTTGAAAACCTCCTTCAGGTCCAGATATTCCTCTGGAATTTCAGGAACTTCGATAGAGCATATCATTTGCGTTTGGTCAGCCAAACTCAAACTTGCTGACACTATGGTTTGAGAATCTTCATGTTTACCATGAAAACAATTCTCCAGACAAAAACTTGAATTCATGGTCACAGATCGCCGAGCCCAGTCTATCAGTGGGTTGTGCTCAGTTAACCAGGGCAATCCAAGAATTAATTGAAACTGTGGAGCATCAATTAAATTGAAACAAATTTTGCTTTGATGCTCTCCAGGACCCAAGACCGTTATTACTTCTGTGTCAAATGCAATGGGGCCGGAGGACAAATTTGTACCATCAACCGCTCGGACTGGCTCGGGCTTGATCTTCTTTTCAAAAAGGATTCCCAAAGACTTAGCAAATTGCAGGTCACAAAAATTCCCCGTCGCTCCCGAATCCACTATGACGGAGACCTTCTCTATGCGGCCTTTACCAAAGGCAATCTGACTGGAAAGAATCAAATGCGGTGCGGCGGATTGTAAGGTGTTTGCCAAGGATTTTGTACTCGGAGTTGACTCTTCGGCAGCTCCCACCAGAGCAACTCCTTCTACTGGTGGAGCCGATCTTTAACCAAAGTGCTAGACCTTGACCTCTTCGGACATTCTCGCAAAAAATGTCCAGCCTGACCACAGTACATACATAGTTTTCCCTGGCGTCTCTTCTCTCTTTCCTCCTTGGATAAGGGGCCCCGAACAGTACCGATTTGCATGGGTTCCTCGACCGTACTTCCTTCATTTACCTTGCCGACGTCAGTCCTGGCTCGATCAAAACGTGGTGGCAGAGGTCGAGAGTCCTTACGTCTTTCACTTCGCCTTTCTGATTGTCGCTGGTCGATTTGCAAAACCAAGTCTATGAGTTCGGAAACATCAGTAGGTCTCTTTGGGATTTGGGCAAGGCCATCCTTCAATTCGTCTTTCAAACCTCTGTAAAATATGGCAGCCCTTTTTTCCTTAGGCCAACTAGTCTCTACGATAAGTTTATTAAATTGAGCAAGGTAAGCTACTAACTCCCGGTTTCCTTGTTTCAAATCCAACAACTCATTGTCGGTAGTTTGCGAGATAGTTCTTCGATCAAAAATTCGTAGAAATTCTGTTTTGAAATCTTCAAATTTATACAAAACCGGATCATTAGAAGAGACAAGCGGCAAAGACCATGCCGCGGCATCTCCACTCAAGTAAGAGAGCACAAACGCCACCTTGGATTGATCTTCCTTAAATAATATGGGCTTACATAAGAAATGTAAGGAACACTGAGTCAAAAATATTTCAGCCTTGTGTGGGTCACCCTGAAATCGCTCTGGTGGAGCTAATGGAATTGTAGGGGACGTGGCATGCACTACCTGCGTAGTTAACTCTGAAGAAGACGAAGGGGATGGGGCAAAAGCAGAAGACTTCATTCCTCCAAAGTTGGGACTGGGACTAACAGAGAGCTCATCTATTCTTTGACGGAGATGACTGGCCTCCTGATTGGACTTCCTCACCTCCACCCTCGTGTCACTTAGCTGCTTTTGCAACCCCTCAAGAATCGATGCCAAAGCCTTGACATCCAAACCCTCAGCCATTTCACCTGGACGGAAAGTAATTGAGGCACTTCAATCTGTCAGAAGCAGTACCTGCAATTCCAGAGATCCGTGGAGACGATCTGGCCTAATCTTCAAGATGCTAATTCCCAGCTCCCGAACCCCCCTGGCCTCGGATTTCTCCTAGTCCAGGAGAGAGGGGGAAAGGGGAAGTGGATAACAAACAACAAGAGAGACTGCCACTCTAGTCCTCGTCTACTTCTGCATACAGTAGATAGGTACCTGCAACGATAAGCAAAGGATTACTAAGTTCCACCCATAGGTTGAAATATCTTACTACTATCACCACACCCTATTCAGCTTTTACCTTTTAATAGAGCGGATTTTGCCTCTCTCTTTTTACCAAGAAATAATTGTCTATAAGAATGACCTCAGCTTTCTTTCCAATGGATCTGGAAACTCCCTTCTGAAGGTAGAATTTGATGGTAGACAGTTGTATACTTATATGCATATAACAATACCCCTATTTACTTCCTCTACTGGAGTTTGCCATGAAGAGAAGAGATGAATGCTGAGCCATACAAGCGCCCTTTAAGAGTTCGTTAATGCGCTCTGAAAATTAGGACAATTACTGGCTGGTTGTTTGTCTGCTAGTCTTGTGGAATAGTCTTTTTCAAATACAGTTCGAAACTCATAAATGATTTCCTCAGTCTTTATCAGAACAGTTCAGAAAAAGCCAAGCTTTCTTTCAGCTCGAGTGATACAAAAAATATATTCAAAGTCTCACCAATAGTTTCGTAAGGCAGATGACCCAAAAGGTACTGGCATAGACTTGCAGAGTTGAATTTTTCAAGTTCAAAACTGGGGCAAAATAATACGCTCTTCTTACCGTTAGACTGTAGGCAAGAAATGCGTCACCTGAGGAAAGCGCTCCAAACTCTGACCCTCTGTAAATCGAGTGACGAAGTTCCAAAATACCGCTATATTCCTCAGGATTTCTGAAACTCAGGATACAGTACAGAAATGAGACGAAAGGTCTCCCGGAAGGTTCCTCAGAACATATTCAGAATAATTCCACGAACAAAACAAAACGAGTCGGAGCACCAAGGGAAAGGTGTCCACTCGCGAAATTCTTCAGTTGAAGTGCGCCGCGTTTAGAACGCGAGCGCACGAAATGGCGGGCGGGCAAAAGAACTAGAACGCCAACCTCCACCAAACAGCGGGTCAAAGGAAGGCAATCTACGAATCCACCATTTTGCCCCAAGCAGACGCCAACCTCTGTGACCAACTCCAAAAAGGGAGTTGAGGAGATCGAGGACCAACAGAGAATCCCCAGCGGGCTGACAAGGGCTATTGGGAAGCTGGCTGACGAGACCTGACAGTTGAGCAGAGGAAAATATATGACGAAGTTACCAACCAAATTGATCATGGATTAAGTCATGAGAAGAAAGAGTGCTCATGTACGTCGTTGAAGCCTGTCCGACTGTACGTGAGTGGAGAAGCGGGAACTGGAAAAAGTTTCCTCATTAAAGCAATTTCATGTTATTTGCAGAAAAGGACTGAGTCATCGCTGTCTTGTGTTGTCACCGCTCCAACTGGACTGGCAGCACATAACATTAAAGGTATTACTTTGCATCGTCTACTGATGCTGCCAGTGGAGCATGATAACAAATTACAATACCACAAGCTATCTGGAGATGCTTGTTGTGGAGTTTGCAGAGTCTTGAGGAAAATGAAACTTCTTATCATTTATGAAGTAAGCATGGTTTCCAATGTCATGCTTGCCTTTGTGCATTTGAGAATGCAAGAAGTTCTCAAAACAGAGTATGATGTGTTATTTGGTGGCAAACACATCATTGTTTTCGGTGATCTTCTGCAGCTGACACCAGTGAAAGGACAACCTGTGTTCAAAATGCTCACGCATGAAGATACCAGGAAGTGCCTAGGGAGCATTGGCAACGTCAATATATGGTTAAACTTCAATTATGCTGAACTGCGTGAAAATATACGTCAAGCGAAGGATGAAGATTATAAGAATATTCTACAAGATGTTAGAATCGGAAAAGTGACCAAGCATGGGAAAGAAGCTTTACATGCACGATTACTGTCAAATTTGTATCCAGAAGAAGACGTTGTGCCTGAGAATATTTTTCGGAAAATTACTGAGAAGAAATCTGGAATATGTTTGATGCCAACTCTTGCAGAATGTGCCATCTTCAACAACAAAATGTTGAATTTAGAAAACCAAGAGATTGTGAAACTGGAAGCTATTGACAGAATAGAGCATATGGGAGCAACAATTATTTTGTCTGAGAATTTGAAATCAAAATTGGATTCATTAGAGAAGACTATATCTAAAACTGCTGGTTTTGAAAAGAGTCTGAATGTGTGCTTAAATTGCCGTATAATTTTAAGAAGGAATTTACATGTTGAAAGAGGTCTGGTAAATGGATCAATGGGTAATGTTGTTGATTTTGAGAAATACAGAAATAGAGATGGAATTGAATTTTTAAAAATTAAATTTGATGGCATTGAGGAAGTACAGCTAATTGGTCGTTGCTCTGCTAGGTTTTTCCTTGTAAATGTCTTATATGTTCGCCGTAAGCAGTTTCCTGTTTGCTTGGCATATGCGGTGACAATGCATAAATCGCAAGGTTTAAGTGTAGACAGTGCATTGGTGAATATTGGTAGTTCTGTGTTCAAGGAGGGTATGGCATATGTGGCATTGTCACGAGTCAGAACTTTATCTGGATTGTACTTGATTGAGTGTGATGTCACAAATATTTGTGCGGATCTAGATTGTGTTAAGGAATACAATAGGTTAAGAAGAGAGTATGCGCCACATTTGCCTCAATATCCTTTGTTTGAGAAACGTGTGGTAGCCCGGAAACGAAGAAATGTGACCAATAGTAAGGAAGTTGTAGCAAAAAGACGAAAAGTCGATGAACCCAAAATTATAAGCAGAAAAAAAATGGATTCTGTTGAAGATGTTGTTGGTTTTCAATTTGAAAATAGTTCTGGTGTCAACTGCTATGCTAATGTAGTGGTTAATGTTGTCTTTTCTCTAGAAACTTTAATAGAAGAGAATTTGGTCAATTCGGATCAAAGGTTTTGCAGTTTGTTAAATTCTGTAGTAGAGAAATGTAGCACTGATAGAACAAAAATAGAAAGTGTGTCTGAAGTTCGAAATCTGTTAGACAAATATTCTCTCAAAATATTCAGCAAGATTGTCAGGAGTTTTTAATGTATATGCTTGATGTATTGCAAGATGAAGGTGCAGATGTAGATCATCTGTTTGGCCTTTCTTATCAATGGCAGCATGACTGCGAGAACTGTAGGGTATCAAGTACTACTAGTGTAGACTCAGAAAGATTTATATATTTAAGTTTGCCAGACAGTAAATCAGTGTCCTTTAATAAGCTAGTAAAAGCAGCTGATCACAACATGGAGTGTAGCCAATGTAACTCTGCAATGTTGTCCACATTATTTATACGAACATATGGCCAGTATGTCATTTTAATGTTCCAACGATGTAGGCCTGATGGAACAAAATTGACAACTTTAATTAAAAATGTTGTGGCTTCGCAGTTGTCAATATCAGGAAGGACTTTTGTAACTGCAGCAATTATATATCATGACGGTCCTTCAACAACATCAGGACATTACACAGCTTATTTGAAGTCTAGAAACGGCTGGTCATTCTGCAATGATTCTGTTTTAACTTTAAAAAAAAAATTGCCTTTTGACCTTAAAAATTCTTCCCTGGTGTTTTTACAACCAAAATTTTAGGGAAAGAATCTCGGGATTTGCTCTGAGGAATTTCAAGAGGTTCTAATGGCTCCTACACTATTTGGCCTTGAGGATAAGTGTAGTACAGAGTAAAAAGTTATTTTTGAGTTTTAAGTAGTTCCTGGAAAAAAAGAAGGTTTTCTTACAGAAAGTGGTGGGCACGGATTAGTTAAAGGACAACAGAGTATTTCCCAAAGCAAACGGTGTTCTTACCATAACACTTGACGTCATGGAAAAATAACTGCACTTTGAATGAGTTCAGAAAAACTGTTTCTTTTAATAAGCTAATTCAAGCAGCCAATCAAAACATGGAGTAGAGGTAATGTAAGTCTGCAATGCTGTCCACATTTTTTGAACAAACTTTTGGTTATTATGTCATTTTAAAATTCCAACTAGATAAACCTGATGAAAGTAAGTTTTCAACTTTAATTACAAATGTTGTGGCTACACAGTTGTTGATTTTAGGAAGAACATTTCTAACTGCAGCTATTATATGACATGATGGTCCTTTGACAACATCCGCTTATTACACAGCTTATTGAAAATGTAAAAAAAGTTGATGTTTCGGAAATGCTTCACATTTGACTATGAAACAATGTTGCCTTTTGACTTAAAAATATTCTTACTTTCTGTTTTCAGAAGAAAGAATTTAGGGTAGGTAACTGGCCTATAATGATTCTAGGAGTTGATATAATTTTATGTACTCTTTTAAATTGCTTTGTGATTAAAAGTGATGTAGAGAATTAAATAATTGTAGTAGTCATAGAGGTAGTGTAAGTCTGCTTCATAGTAAGCAGTATCAAAGTCATAGGAAATGTGGAACATGAGTGAGCAAGAAGGGTGAGATATTACTAGTACAGGATTGTGAAAGTGATCTTGAACGTTTTCTTTCTGAAAGTTGCGGAAAAAGAAAATGACGGGATTTGCTTAGAAGAATTCCAAGAGTTATAAATGGCTCTTACACGATTTGGCCTTGAGGAGAAGTGCGGTAGAGAGCGAGAAGTCATTTATTGTATGTAACATATTTGTCAAAACTATTGAGCTTTTCTTTCAGAAAGTGGCGGGCTGAAAATAATAACAGCACAACAGAGTATAAGCTGTTCATAGGACATCCTTCGACGTCATGGAAAGTAAGTTACTTTTGAGGAGTTCTGATTTCTGATTGGTTATGTTATATGGGTTTTTTAAACACAATCATTTTGATTGTGTTTTTTTTCCCCCGCTGTTATATGATGAATACCTTCAAGTCACTGTTTTTAGTGAAATTTGATATATTCTGAGAACAGCAAAAATAAACCATTTAACATGTATAATTAATTCTGTACTTTTTGTATTTATGATATACATTTAGAACTGTGTAGGAGGCATGGAGAAACTGAGGCTTCTGTAAGTGTCAAGGGAGGTGAGGAATGTACATTGCTCTGTTGCATACAGTCCTCACCTTCTGCGTACTCTTGGATATGCTAGACTACATCTGTACAATGAGATACCTAAGCTCCAGCCCCGGGACCCACGCTGACCCCGCAAGGCTCATTACGGCCCTACCTGGGCTGTTCCCTCTGCTCCGGTTTTGCCATCGATCTCCCCCCGCCGCCACAGCCTGTCCATTCTTGCGTGGCTGCAGTGCGGGGGAGACTACATCTCCCAGGAGGGCATAGCGGCAGACCCGCTACACCGGACATCCGCGCCTGGAGGCGCTTGATAAGCAAGACTCTCTCCGGCAGAGCGGGTGAACTACTCCAGCCCCGGGACCCACGCTGACCCCGCAAGGCTCATTACGGCCCTACCTGGGCTGTTCCCTCTGCTCCGGTTTTGCCATCGGTCTCCCCCCGCCGCCACAGCCTGTCCATTCTTGCGTGGCTGCAGTGCGGGGGAGACTACATCTCCCAGGAGGGCATAGCGGCAGACCCGCTACACCGGACATCCTCGCCTGGAGGCGCTTGATAAGCAAGACTCTCTCCCGCGTCGCGGGACGTGCGCGGGACTGCGCTGGGCTAAGCCCGGGCAAAGGGCGGGCCCTCTGTGGCCCTCAGAGGCACGAAGAGGCCGGGACGGGCCACCCCACTTGGCCCCAACGAAGGTATTGGGTTGTCTTCCATTAATCTTTGTCGTTGACCTCCCTTTTATTGTTTACCTTTCAACATGTCTATCTGGGAGGAGTTGAATGCCTTGTGTGGTACGAATTACGCCCAGGATGTCTCTACCCCCCCCATAGTGAGTAGAGATCCTGATGCAAAAAAAAAAGACTATGATACTGGGAAATCACCTAACGCTAGCTTAATGTGCACAGGCCATTTATCATCTCCTTTTACTCCACCTTTAAACTTGCCGGCTGAGACCGTGAACATAATACCAGACTTTGTATCACCACTTCATTTGACCTTACTGGCCCAGATAGAGCTACTTCTGGTATCTGCTTTAACACCCTTGGTCACAAAAATCGACGCCCTGGGAGACAGGCTGACCATTATTGAAAAGACAGTATTAAGGACCTACATCCCAACTGAAAATAACGCTACACCCATCCACCCCATCTTCCCCAGTAAAAATGAAAAGCTTAAACCGATGACACGTATGACAAGCACGAAAGCGCAAACTCTCGAACCTTTAATGTCGATACCCAATCCAAGAAGCCGGAGTATAACCCTTAACCCTGTACCTGTACCTCTTAGAGTTCCCAGGACTGTACCCCGGATTAATTTACCACCGGAAGCCGCCCCCTATGTGGCTGTTCTCTCCGGGGTCCCAGCACCCAGGCAGAGTAAATTGGAAACCCACCAAGACTTGTTACACAAAACCATCTCCTGGCTACAACATAACAGACCTTTGCCATCTGGATTGGATGGTGGAATCTTGAGTGTTAGGAGGGTGGGGTGGCTAGGCACGTCACCCAAAGACACCCCGGGCGACTTGATTTTAATTAAATTCAAGAGAGTGAACATTGTCCCCTACTTGCGTTTTTCTCTGCCCAAAGAGGGAGATGGCCCCATTTCCATCTGGGATCTGCATGATTTCTATCCTGGCCCCCGATTCAACCTTCCCAAAACGCAATTGACATTGGACCACAAATTCTGGTGAAAGGGGCTTCAAAGTATTTAACCCCACTCATCCATCTTCCCTTTTCTGATTTTGCACGTACACTGTCAAATTGATTTTTAGTTGTTTCAATAGCTGGACTCTTTTAATTCTGTGTATGTTCTGTTGAGACAAGTATACATGTATGTATTTTTTTTTTTTTTTTTGCTTTTATGGTTTAAACAAAATGAACCGAATAAAGCTTATTTGATATGATATGATATGAGATACCTAAGCTGAGGAAATACAGGTGATGTGATTGTCAAATGAGCAAAAATATTTGCACGTTTTTCAATTATATCACCTGTGTTTCCTAACATTACGAATCACATTGTGCAGATGAGGTTTAGGCCTGTCCAGGGAGACAGAGGAGGTCTGGCCTTTGTTCAAGAGTGCAGTGGACATGACTCACTTCGTTGGTAGGCTTGCACATGTATTATCTCCTCTGTACTCTTCAACAAGCCTAAATTTAATCTGTAACTCTGAGTAGGCCTCACCTCAAACAAATCTCTGGATAGGCCACACCTTATCGGCATCCTGAAACAATCATTTAAAATGTTAGGGGCAGTTTTACGATGGCCGTGCGCCTCTTTTGCGCCGCCGTTGCGTCACTTTTGTGACACAGCAGCAGTGCAAAAGATGCACCATGTTGCAAGATAGGCCTCACTTCATCTGCAACAAGATACCGTCAGTTTAAAATGTATATATTTAGGACTGTGTAGGGGGCATGGAGAAGCAGAGGCTTCTGTAAGTGTCAAAGTTGTTGCATACAGTGCTCACCTTCTGCGTAGTCTTTCAGATGCTAAACTACATCTGCACAATGAGATACCTAAGCAAAGGAAACACAGGTGATGTGATTGTGGAATGAGCAAAAAAAATTGAACGTTTTTCAATTACATTACCTGTGTTTCCTAACATTATGAATCACATTGTGTAGATGCCTCACTCAGTCTGTATCTGACACTGTTTCCTTCACTTCCTCTGTCTCCTCTCTCCCTCACTCTCTTTTCCTTATTCACCCTTTCCTTATATAGTTTACCTTACTCACTTTCTTTTAGTAGCTTACACAACTTCAATTTAGTTTTCTCTTCTATCCTTCTTTTCTGTCACTGAAAGTATCTTCTTTTTTTCTCTTAGTAATTTACTCTATTTCAATTTCTTTTTGTCTCTGACTGTCTATCACCGTTTCTTTCTCTTTTTTTCTGCATGTTTATCTCTAACTTTATTTCTTTGTAAAATTGGATGATTGTCAATCTTTTCCCTTGTCTTTTCTAATTTTTAAATACATGTTTTAATATTTTTCTAATTTTTGTTCTTTCTTTCACAGATTGAAAGTATAAAAATAACAAGTGACTAAGTTAACGACAATTATAAGGTAAATGTTTTGCACTCTTTTCGTTACATTTCTATCACATTTAACTTCTATTAGTTCCACTGCTTCATTTCTTTAACCCTCAGTTTCCTGCCTTTGCTACTTCCCTCATTCCTTTCTCTATTACTTACTCTACTCCTTCCACTCCTTTTCTCAGTCCCTCTATTCTCATAGTTCCTCACTCCTGTTCACTCACTCCGTCTCTATTACTCTCACTGTCTCTGACTGATCACTCTTTCACTACTTGTTCATTATGTTTTCTCCCTGTAGTTTAAGCACACTAAGGGGCATATTATCAACACAGGCGATAAAATTATCGCTGCTTTTATCGGCAGAAAACTGCCGCAAAAGCGGCTTTAGCGGCAGTTTTCTGCCGCAAAAGCGGATTTAGCGGCAGTTTTCTGCCGATAAAAGCAGCGATAATTTTATCGCCTGTGTTGATAATATGCCCCTATGTTATTTACATTTCTTTGCTGTTTCAATCATTCCTTTTCTGTCACTTCTTCTTTTCTGCTTTCTGTTTTTTCTCTCTGTTATTCCACATGTTTTAACCTTAGTCACTATCATACATCTTGTTTTATTCCTATTTACTTTTGCTCACTGTTTTCTTAACACTTTCCCTCAGGATTGTTCTTTTAGTCCGGTTCTATCCCTACCTCTCATTCCACATCCTTTACTATTTTTCTTCTTATTTTGAACATTCACTCACATTCTCTAAGAAACTCTTGTTTATTATTCTTCTACTCTCCTGTTTTTCCTTTCACTTCCTTATCTATTTTGTTTTTCACAATTATACCCTCTTCCATCTTTTCTTCGGTAAATAGATCTATTAAACAGTATCTCTGTGTCACTCCCTCTAGCTGTCTTTCTTTTAACATTACTCTCTGTTTCCTTCCCTTATACTTACTCTTCTTTTTTTTTTTTGGTTCGCTTCCGGTTTGCATACTGGCGCGCGAACCTGGAAGCGAATCAAAAGAAATAGAGGTTGCCAGAGTGCTAAACATTCTAGCAATTTTTTATAAAGGGGAGGTAGTTCTGAACAGAACTTTTTTTTTATTATTTTTGTTATTTTATATTTTTTTTATTTTTTTCAGAACATTTATTTACTTTTTTTGTATTTTTTGTACGATTTTATATATTTTTTGTTTTTTGGGGGGGAAACAAAAATGATTCAATATAAAGGGCTCAACAGGAGCAACAAAAAAAAAAGATAATTTATTTTCTGGGGAGTTTTGGACAATTATGATTGTCGATAGCTCTGTTGATTAGAGTGATGCTACTTTCCCTGTAGCAAATCAATTGGCCACAATAAACGCAGACTTGTTTGACACTCCCAAACTTCATCTGTATATTTGGGACCGTCTCCCTCGCCTCTGGTCCCGTCACTGCCTCTACATTTGATGTTGTGGCCACAGGAGGGGGGTTATCCTGCAGGTGACGTACCTACGCAGCACTATAATTAATAGGGTGCCACCTCTGCATATGGCGATGCATGGTATAATTGCCATAGCTATATTTCTTGTCTGTCCCTCTGGACAGATCTTTCTTGCAGATAAGGCAAGTAACATAACAGGCATTCACTTTCTTTTGGCCCTGGGGAAATGAATAAAATTGCCATATGAAATCTTCCTTTACATAAGAAAATCTTGGCTCCTCAGGCAAAAACTGCCTCTCCCCTTGCGTCTCTTCCTCTTCTTCCTCCTCTTGCTGAATGATAATCTGAGGAGGTGGTCCTCTCTTCCTAGGAGGTGGTGGTGGTGGTGGGGGTACACCAGCTGCAGCTACAAGACTTGCCATTTCTTATCAATCAAAAAAGGTCTTCCTCTCACAAAGTTGAAAGTCAGAGTGAGGAAACAAGGAGGGGTTTTCATCATTTGGGAAAAAAAATAGTTCTAAACCAATGAAAAGTGTTATTTTTAGGTCACATGACCTAGCCTTACATCATTAGGAAACCAAAAGTGAAATGAACCAATAAAAAGTTTTGATAACAAGTTACATGACCTGTTACGCTTATGTTACGCGCTGCGCGCCGCGCCCTGGATCGCTTCCGGGGCGCTGCGCTTCGCGCCTCGGTTCGCGCTCCGGAGCACTTCCGGGTGCGCTAACGCGGCGCGTCATAAGACGCATTACGCGAGAACGCCATACGTCGCGATTACGCGACGCGTCATGATGTTGTTTTCTAACGCGGCAGTTGCGCAAATGGAACGTTTACCGGTTCGCGGACCGGGTCGTGGCACCAAATTGAGCTAACGGGAAGCTACCCGGTTCGCGGACCGGGAGCGAAACAAAAAATAATAATAAAAAAAAATACATAAAAAAATTGTATTAAAAACATATAAAATATATTTTTCGAATTAAAGAAGAATACATTTTAAAGCTTTTGATATTTGCTATTAAAAAAACATTGAAATTCACTGAAAAAACCATAGGTTATAGACCATATATAGTTAGGAATTAGCATTTACAAAACCTTGAAAATTCACTGAAAAAACCATAGGTTATAGACCATATATAGTTAGGAATTAGCATTTACCAAACCTTATTTTACTAACACAAAACCATTGAAATTCGCATATATAGTTAGTTGTACTAACTATATATCGCGCACCCGCAATCCACTGCTGATCATGTCACATATTATATTACATCATTCATGACATGGTCAGTGACATCACTGATGACATCACTGATGACATCTCAAATGACATCACCCCTAGGCCTGCTCATGGGGTCCCACAAGGACCCCCAAGGCCAAAAATGTTTTTTTTTTAAAACCCAGTAGGTTTATTTAAAAAATACCCCCCAGGAGGACCAAATTGTGGGGGCTTAGTGATAAAGAAGTGTGGGGGGTGCCCAATCACCCCCCCCACACTGCCCCGGGGACCGCCGCCCTCCGGGGAAAAGCAACACAGCCCCCTGGCGCATACTGGAGGCTCCTGGTGGGCTAGTTGCCTCCCAGCGACCCCCAGTATGCAAGGGGAATTAGTTCCCCCTCTGCAAACGCGCCCGTGGACTGCGCTGCAGAGAGGTGTAAAAAAGGGGGGGGCCTCATTACACCTCTCTGCAATGCAGCCCCCTGTGGAATACTGGAGGTTCCTGGTGGGCTAGTTGGCCCCCAGGGACCCCCAGTATGAAAGGGGAATTAGTTCCCCCTCTGCAAATGCGTCAGGGGGCTGCGTTGCAGAGAGGTGTACAAACATTTTTTATCAATTTATATTAAAAATATGTAATGTAATTTAAAAAATAATATATCTAAAAATAAAAAAATTATAATATATTAAATCAATATAACAATTATTACATTAAAAAAGTTTTCATTTACCAAACCATTGAAATTCACTGAAAAAACCATAGGTTACAGCCACGTTATAGTTAGGAATTAGCATTTACAAAACCTTTGAAATTCACTGAAAAAAACATAGGTTTAACACATGTTATAGTTAGCTGGAAATTTCACTCATATAAAACCATTGAAATTCCCCCGTTATAGTTAGTTCAGCTAACTATAACTCGCGCGCCCGCAATGCACTGCTGATGACGTCATATATTACATCACTCATGACATGGTTAGTGACATCACTCATGACATCACTGATGACATCTCAAATGACATCACTGATGACATCACTGATGAAATCATCCAGTGAATGGGTGTTTTTCTGAAAATTAAATATGTTTTATATATGTATATCTGAAGGTTGATGGAAGGAGAAATGGGTATATAAGTGTATAAATGGCTGCTTTGTTGGTGAAAAATAGATTGTATAACTGACTGATTAAGTGTATCTTAATGAATACATGGGTTAGTGAGAAATGTTTAAATATATACATTTCTGTATCAGTCTCTCACTTTCTGTATAAGTGGCTGCATGTGTTGGTGAGTAGCTATATGAGTGATACATGAGTGTCTATATAAGTTATTGTACGTTTTTTTCAGTGAATTTCAAAGGTTTTGTAAATGCTACTTCCTAACTATAATGTGTGTAAAACCTACGTTTTTTTCAGTGAATATATATATATTGCCAGTAGGTAGTTATAGTTTGGACATAGTTTCCATAGGAAGAACATCATTTGTTTTGCTACTAACTTTGGCGTTGTTTGATGAATCTTCATGAAATTTTTAACACTAATTCTTTGATGACATCAGTTCCTATGTTGAAAGTTTGAGATTGATTCATCAAGAGGGGGCCGAGAAAAAAGGGGGGTCCCAAAACGTGTTTTCTCCATTTTAATTTCCATAGGAAACTTTAGACAAGGCTACAGGTCGAACGGGAGAAGGGTCTCCATCTAGAAAGCACACTTTAGTTTATTTGGTGTATATTTGTTCAGTAGTTTTTGAGAAATATTGAAATTTACAGATATCGATATTTGGGAATTCAGCCATCTGATTGGCTGAGGCTTTACAAGCATGAGCTTGCTGCCTGATTGGCTGCGAGTGCTGCGAGTGGTTGCAACTAGGAAGTGTTGGCCACCGTTTTGTGATTCCGTTGAAGCAAGTAAGGGGAAAAAAGGGTGAAAAAAGTATGAAAGAGGTGAGGAGGAGCACTGTAACCTGGGTGGCATGTTTAGGGTGTTGTATAGAGGGGGTACAAATCAAAGTACTCACCCCTACCCGTGTAAAAGTGCTGGGCTATGGAAATTTAGTGAGGTATTGCATAGAGTGTGGTGCTGGTAAGGTGAGGTGGTGCGGGACTCGGGAATTAAAGTGTGAGACCAAACTGTCTATCTTATGCTGTGAAGTCCTGTGCTGTGGCTGCTGCACCACACCTGTGGAAGTAGTGTGAGCATGTGTTTATACCTACTAGGACGAACTACTGACTCCTACTGGCCTGAAAGTCCTGGGGTTCGGAAAATGTGTGAGGTACTGTCTAGAGTCTCATGCTGCTAAGGTGAGGTGATGCCGGACTCAGGGATGAAAGCGTTAGCCCAAACTGTGTGTCATGTGCTGTAAAGTCATGTTCTCTGGGCGCTGTACCACATCTGTCCAAGTAGTGTCAGCATGTAGTTATACCTATTCAGAGGAACTTTTGTTTCGAACATTGTAACTTGTGATGGTGCTTAGGGGCAGTTATATAGGGAGTGCGAAGGTAAATTTGCACACATTAAATTAATTTTGTATTTGTACAGTGGAAAGCACTGACTCCTACGGCGGTTATGGCGCTGGGGGCGTTACCTGAGGTGCTGCTGGAGTTGGGGATAAAGCTGATGAACTGCTGAGCCCTATTGTGAACATTTAACCTGTACGTGCCGTTAAATATTCGTAAAATGTTACAAAACTATATTGTTAGGTTAAAAAAAATTGATGAACTTTTAACCTGCAGGTGTCATAGAATGTTCCAGAAAGTGTGGTGATAAAATTGGTTGAACTTGTAACCTGTATGTGGCGCGGAATATTGAGTAGATTTTTGTATGGAAAATTCAAAATTAACCAATGGAGATAAGTTTTGGAATGTCGTTGAAGGAAAGAAGTATTCTTATTTGTTCTTTACATGCATTTATGTGTGGAGCGACAGAGAAATTGTGCCATTACTGGTTCCTTTCTTGAAGAAATCGGTGCTTTACTTGTACTATGTGACATAGAAAGAATTGTATGAATGTGTGACATTTGAAATCCGCATACCAACTACAAAGGTGAGTGAGAAATGAATAAGGTGTGTTATGTGTTCTGTAGTAGTGATTAAATATTTGAGGTGATGTTTTTAAGTTTGAAAGTATTTTTTATTTTAAAATGATATAGTATTAGTAAAGTGTGGTGTTTGATGTTGGTTATAAAATGTGCATAACGTTTTACCTGTTGTTAAACAAGTACTTTATATATGTTTAGGAATTTTTCACAAAGAAGAAGTGTAGTTTGTCATCGGTCCCAGGATGCTTGTTTCCGGTCCAGGGAAGACATGGCTTGGCAGTTCTGGCTGGACTGTTCCCATGAGGCACAGGGTCAGACTGATTTGCATATCGCCATGTCTGAACTGGGGTGGCTGAGTGGGCTAAAGAATGGTGATGGATTAAACCCAGATCAGTTGACTGGGGGTGAGTGTTTGATTTGCTCAAACGCTCCGTCCATCATCCCCTTTTGTTTCGCTTTGTTCGCCCTAAGTTGGCAGGGTATGCTCAGAAGTGAGTCCCTTGCTCACTTGGCCACTGGATTCAAGATAGCCAGGCTGATGAGGATTTTGAATCCGAAACCGGTCCCAGGATGCTTGTTTCCGGTCCAGGGAAGACATGGCTTGGCAGTTCGGGCTGGACTGTTCCCATGAGGCACAGGGCCAGACTGATTTGCATATGGCCATGTCTGAACTGGGGTGGCTGAGTGGGCTAAAGAATGGTGATTGATTAAACCCAGATCAGTTGACTGGGGGTGAGTGTTTGATTTGCTCAAACACTCCGTCCATCATCCCCTTTTGTTTCACTCCTATATACAGATCAGATGGCATCGGTTCTGGTGATGGAAGGGATCTCTTCCAGTTTCCCTATCAGGCACGGCACCAGGCAGGGATGCCCCCTCTCGCCATATTCATTCACCCTGGCTATGGAGCCGTTAGTTTCATGGGTGCGCATAGATGCACAGCTAAGGGCCTTTGACTGGGCTCCGGGGCTGTATGACAGGATTGCCTTATATGCGGACGATGTTCTTTTTTTCCTTAAGCCTCTGGATAGAACGGGGCTGTGCCACCTTCGGGTCATGAAGATCTTTGGGGAATCATCAGGGCTATACATGAACCGCCGCAAATCCACACTGTGGGTTAAGGGGGAACGGACGAATGTAGGTGATTTGGCGTCCACGCTTCAGGTGGCGGTGGGGGGGCCTCAAATATCTGGGTGTGTTCCTCTCGGAGGTGCCAGCCATCTCCAGGGAGCGGAATTTGGTGCCGGTATGGGAGAGAGTTCATGCAGATATCAAGACCTGGTCGCGTATGCCTCTGACACTCTATGGCATATCAGCAATATTTAAGATGGTAACGCTTCCTCTGTGCTTCACCAGCTACAGAAACACCCGTACCCGAACCAACATAAATGGTCCCGGCTGGTGAATTCTGTGCTCGGGAAGTTTTTGTGGGAGGGTGGAGCTGTGCGTTTAGCGCTGCGCAAATACTTCCTTTCCACCTATTGCGGAGGTTTGGCGACCTCGGATATCCTCTCATACAATCAGGCCTCACACTTACTTGTCCTGAATTAGTGGTGGTATGGCAACGGGGGGACCCAGCAAAAGAATTGGAACGCTATATTATGGGGTCCCACACACTTCACACTAATATTTGCTTAGCGTCACTGCGGGGCGCGCTGCCATCGGTCACACGGGTGGTGTTTCAACTTTGGAGGCACGCACTGCGCCGCATGGGGTAGTGGAATACCCTGACCGGGGAAACCCCCCTGTGGAATAATGGGCAATTGCCCGATCCCGCGGTACTACAGGGATTCCTGGGATGGGATGTCCTTGGAATCTCGACCCTCTGGGATGATCTGAGGGGCACGACACTCAAGTCCTTTCAAGATTTACAAAATGAATTTGGCATGCCCCGGTCCCAGTTCTTCCGGTAGCGCCAATTCTTCCATGCACTGTCCCCTAGCCTAGAGGGATTAGAATCTCTCCCTCAGTTTAGTCCATTGGAAGCAAAAGTGTTTATGGGGGATTAGGAGATGAAGAAGATATCCCGAATCTATCAGTCCCTGTTTAAGCATTGCTCCCCTACACTGCAGAGGCTCCGGGGGTAATGGGAGGAGGACGTGGGCACGCTTGAGGAGGAGGATTGGAGGGAGGCTCTTGCCGCCCCCAGGGGTGCAGCCATAGCAATGCTTCTCCACCTCATTCAATTTAAATATCTACACAGGGTCTACTTCACCCAGGTTTGGCTGTGGCAGGCGGGACTAATTGCCTCCCCGGAGTGTCTCCGGTGTAGCCAGGAGGAGGGCACGTTTCTGCATACCGTCTCGTGCTGTAGCTCCATAGACTGGTTCTGTGGGGTTCTGGAGGGGGGTCTCTGCCTGTTTGTTGGAGGTGTTCTGGTGAGAGCTCCCACGTACGCCACAGTTTGCCCTGCTGCATGTTACGGAGGGGGTAGGGGGCAATGTCTATAAAAGATACCTGATGCAGCTTGGCCTCACATTGGCAAAACGGGATATAGCAAGGGCATGGCTATATCCCGTTTTCAACGCCGCCATCTGTGGCGGTGTAGAAAAATTAGCTAGACTTCTGTATGGGATTGGAACAGCCAATCTTTGTTGCCAGGGGATGCCCACGAAAGCACTATAAAATATGGAAGCATTGGGCAGAATACCGTGGCCTGTGGCTAGAGCCTCCTGTCATAACAAAGTATCTTATGGGGTAGTGACTGATGGGACATATGGGTCTGTCTTGGTGTGGGGTGGGGGTATTGGGGGCGTGTGTACATATGCAGATATTCTTCTGTGCTATGGAGGTTGTTTGTAGATTGGACTCTGTGACCCTTGTGTGACTTTGGGGGGAGGGTGTGAGGGAGGATGGACTTGGGGGGTAGGGGTCTGTTGGGAGAAATGTAGTTTCATATGCATAGTCATGACTTTTATTTGCTCGTTTTACAAAAAAAGAAAAGTTGATTGCCTCCCGGACGATGTAATGTTTGATACTGCAGTTGTCTCTGGAGTGCAGAGCCCTGCAACAAATGTGCAGTCTGACAATAAAATATGTTTAAAAAAAATGTTGAAATAAAGACTCCTGGTAAACTGTGTTCATTGGATCCTGTAAATGTGTGCAGATATTTTAATCATATGTTTCAAGCTATGATGTCTTTTATCTGTAATGAAAAGAATCCACCTCTTGGAGAAGTTACTGATTTCTTTTGGAGAATGAGTATCAAGCAAGAGGTGCACCTCATATACAAAAGCTACTATGGATCAAGGATGCACCTAAAATTTGGAAATGATTCTGATGAAACAGTATTGTCTTTCTTCGAACAGTATGTGGCATGTGAGATTTCAAGAGAAGGCGGAGATAGAACCTTGAGACAGCAAGTTTTACATTTAGATAGGCATCGTTGTGGAAAGTATTGCAGAAGAAAATACAAGTCTAAAGGAAACTTTTACACCAAATGTCAGTTTGGTTTTCCACGTCCAGTCATTTCTAAAGGAAGAGTAAATTCTGTTTTTTCTTCTGTAAGGCAACAATTACGCGGAAATCTCCAAAGAATACCTCCAACTTAAAAAGAACAGAAGTGTCAAAGTATATCAATGACTACAATCCAGTCATTTTTAAAATGTGTAATGCAAGCATGGGCCCCCAGTATGTTGCAGATAACTCAATTGCTGTTGCACGTTATGTTACATCGTACATAACAAAATCAGAAAAAACAGAGATGAAACAAATATGGAAAGAAATTGCACAAGAGGAAAGCCTTAGCAAAAAATTGTACAGCTTTATTTTGAAAATGCTTTCCCACTGAGAAATTGGATCCTTTGAATGTTCAGACCACTTGAGCTCTTCAAGTTTATATTCAAAGTCACGAGGAATCATTTGGGTAAGTTTAGGTGTTGCCTGCAAAAGAAATAGAGTGTTGAAATCATTGGAAGAAATTGAACAATTAGCACCAAATGAGCCAGACAGTACAGACATTCTTAAAACTAATATGTTTTGGACCATACTATCCGAAAAGGAGTCGACATCAGGAACAGCTCTATCTGTATCAAGTATGTCAACATTATAGCTTCAAAAGAAATGCTAAACATAATATAAAAGAAGGAAAGTTTACAGTAGTTGGATGTCATGGTTGTAAAACATGCAAAGGGTAATCTTATAATCCACAAGAAACGTAGTTGTGAAACTCCAGATGAGCGAGAATTTTACTATTTAGCACTTAGGCAACTGTGGTTTGCTTAGGTGTCTCTGTGGGGAGTCGTGTGTGTTTGGATGTGTATAGGGAGTTTGCGTGTGTGTGTTTGAATGTAAGTGTGTAGGTAGGGATATTGTTTTTGTGTGTTTATATAGGGAGCTAGTGTATGTGTGCCTGAGTTTGTATATAGCAAGGTAATGTGTGTAAGCATGCTTGTATGTGTGGAAGGCTCTTTGCATGGGTACGTGCGTGCACGTGGGCGAGGGATGTGTGTATGGGACATTTATGTGAGAAGGGTTGTGTGAACGTGTTGGAGACAATATGTTTGATCTTAATATAGTATCTGATGTTGAGGCAGCTTTTGCCTCAATTCAAAGTCACAGCATTGCAATGCTTGTTGCTTGCATATTTTAAACTTTTGTCCTCAGTTTTACTCTGTGTAATCATTCACTTGTTCATCTTATCATTGTCATCCATTTTGTTCCACAATCACGGTGTAATGCCATTTTCCAAAATTTCTCATGTTAATGATGTATCCATCCAGACCTTAAATCAAAAACACGTACAGACGCGTGTGTTCATCCAAAAGCAGCATTTATTTAAACCCAATGCATTTCGGGCTACTGGGGCCCTTCGTCAGGGGTCACTACAAGTAACAGTAAAAACACAAATTTGTTATTTAGCCATTAGGTATGCTCAAAAGTCTGTACATGATATTCATATAAAAGTGCGATTAACTTCCCTCCAATTACATGACTACCACAAATAAAACAAGTGTTCTCCAACTCTGAATTCAATTGAATCGTCCCCTCAATGATTGAAAAAAAGAACAACCATTGTATACCAACAGTCTTTCTAATCCTTCTGAACCTACTGTCTTGCTAGAAACATGCATGTGACTTTAGCGATAATTTCCATTCAACTGTGTTTTGCTCAAAATTTACAAAATTCCCATCTAGTAAACCAAATGAAACCTGCCTTTGAACACATCCCTCACCTTTGACCTCTAACCCACTTCTATTATCAAAACTCTCTATTCTCACCAAGTTTCCTCCAACTTCGATCGCCTCACTAGAGCGTACCGCCTCCCCACTCTTTTTGACCTCGTTCTCATGTGTCAATCTAAGCCGTGCGAAACGCACCTATAATGTAAATTCTAGCATCTAACCACAACTGATAAAAAACTGTTACCCCTCGTACCTGTCACAAACGATCAATCCTCATCTTTTTCTCAGGGAGTAATTTGGACAAATTATTGATTTAAAATTAATATAGGTGTGCATTTCCTACCATTATGATGTGCATTTGAGCTTGATATAGCCCATTCTGAGGGTTCTCAAGGGTTTTTCTTTTTTCTCAACAACTAGTAACATGGTGCCAGGCCTGAGCATAATGCAAATTAATGAATACTGCTTTTGGCCCTCTGGTGGGTAGAAAAAGAAAGCCACAATTGGGGTGCACTGGGCTGCTGACACCTCTGGGCTTCGGTTCTACTACTCCTGCTGCACTGTTAAATGCTAAGCCCCTGAACTGATATCATCACATAAGTAAAAATGAAACAGAGTCATACCCTAGTGTCTGTGTGCATGTAGTGACCTTTCCCTAGTGAAAAGGTGAAATCATCCGAGCTGCTTAATTGAGAACAGACAACAATTAATTAAAACAAAATTAGTAGTGTATTTATAAAGCATGTTTTTCTTTCACCTCAATAGAATGTGATGGTGATGAATGAGAACGTGTGTTACGCTGTCACTTTTGCAGTTTTATATTGCGTGAACTCGACCCAAAGGTATTGGAGCGCTTTGCATACGCACCAGTTATGTCAATGACACATTAATTTTTTGGAGATGCGCTGGGAGGTTAAGTGATTTGCCCAGAATCACAGTTTGTCTTCAGCAGGGCTGCTTGGCCCCCTCCAACCACCCCAGCCCTGCCAGAAGAGATATATCGGCCTCCCAGGACGGCTTACACGTTGCAGTATAATTGCAGTAGGCAGTGTGCTAGTGGAAGTGTACTAAGTAAACGTGTTGCCTGGAAGCCTGTTTTGTTAAATGAACCAAAGTGTCTCTTATGAAGAATCTACTGAGAGCTTGGGAGAGGAGGGGCGGCTGGAACATCTGTGTATTGAACACTCCCCCTGAACACAGCGTGATGTGCCCTGGCGAGCGATTTATAATAAGTCACTCTGTCCATTTTAGGAATCGATCATTTGTATTAGTGGTAGACAAAGGCATCATACACAGCTGCCTGCCTAAATCCTTGGGCTGGCAGAGCGATCATAAAGTAATCTACACAGCATTGTTAGCCAACAACCTGGAGGCCGGCCACGTAATGTGCAGAACTGGTGCTTTGGCAAATTGCATCTTCCAGATTTTGAAGAAAAAGAGGAAAACAACACATAGAAACATAACAAGTGATCAAGAATATCAAAGCAAAATCCCACCCTAACCCTTCTGCCCCACCCCACCCTCTCCCCACCAGCTATTACCTCATTATGAACATTCAAGCTTCAATATTAGTTGTTGGGAAAGCTATAAGATTACGTTGCTGATGACTGGGCAGCGGATACCCGTTAAAATGTTAATAAATGAAGGATCTGCAAATACTTTGGACAAGTGACTTCCCTCATATCGCGACTCAACAGCTGCAAGAAGGGCGCCCACAGTTTACCATAATCATTTCCCTTGCCCTCCACCCCAAGTGACATGCGTTCCTTAGCCAAGAGGTACCATAGTCGGTGTATCCAGGACTACAGATCGGGCTCTGACATCATTCCCCATTGCATTAGTATGACCTGTCAAGCTACCAGCAGCGCTAAGGCTATTTGCTTGCCCCGTAAGGATTTTAATGGGAAATTCTTGGGGAGAGAAAGGCCAAGGAGGGTGTATTCTTGTGCTCTGTCAAATACTGCATCAATGTTGTCAAGGACCTCTGACCAGTATCGTTGTAGTTTCAGACAATGCCATAGCAAGTGTGCTAAAGTACCCGACATCCCACATCCCCTCCAACAAAGGCCTGTCTTACTTTGGTCCCAACTATGAATGCGGACAGGCGTAAAATACCAGTAAGGGAAAAAAGTTTAAAGGAGGATACCACCCGCTGTGTTGTACGCTGTACGGTTGGTGCGATATAGGATGTGTTCCCATGACTTAAAAGATTGTGGCCTACCTATTTATGTTTCCCAATGCACCTGTGCCTTTGTGCGGTGTGCAATGGGGCCTGCTGTTATCATAGTATATCTTTCAGATATGAGTCAACGGTCATCTTTTTTGTTGACCAACCATTTTTCAAACGTGGTCTGGACAATTGAGCATAATTGGAGGGCGTCGTGATCCAGTGAGATAGTTGACGGTAGGGGTACTTCTCAATAGTTAAAAGGCCATAGTCCTGTCAGAGCTGCGCATACGGGATCAGAGCCCCTGTGTCAAAGAGGGATCCCATTATTTTACAGCCAGCTTACCGCCACCGCTGAAATACCGCAGGGTCCTTGTCTGGAGGGAAATCAGGGTTATCTACAATGGGCGTCATCGGTGAGGGAAAGGAGATCCAGACTTTTTTAAGCGCCAGCCTATCGCAGATCCTGAGTGTTAGGCGACTTAACTGGCAAAGAGTAAAGACCCCAAGCCCTCTACTTGTGGGGTAACCATAATGCCCTCCAAATATTAACACCAGCTACAGACTGGTCCATAAAGTTCCAGTGTTTGCTGGACAGATGCCTTTTCCACTCCACTAAGTATCTGAGGCATGTGGCTTGATAGTATCCCCCATTCAAAGGTAAGCCCACTCCTCCTTGCGTTTTCGGGCTTGCCATCTGGGTGAGTGATAGACGCGGTTTCTTCCCACTCCACACAAGTTTATTAATGAGAACCCGCAATTGCTTGATCGCCTGGGGCAGCGGAGATGTGAGAATCATTTGAAAAGTATAGAGCATGCGCAGAAGAATTGTCATTTTCACAGCCGTGATCCTTCTAAACCACGCCAGACGCAGGCGTGACCAGCCGCCCAGCACCTTGGCCGTCTGTTCCAATATCGCTGTATAGTTGGAGGTAAACTTTCGGGAAATGGTGGACGCTAATATGAAGTCTCGCTGCGTCCATTAAAAAGGGAATTGATGTTGTAGTGTGAGCACCTCTTCCAACGGAATCCCCAGATTTAGGATAACAGATTTACCCAATGTGAGAAGTTAGCATGGCATATGATGTCCACTAGTTCTAGTGGGCACCTTGCAACAGTCTAATCGACCCTTATTGGTTATGGTTGTAAAGTCAACCTTATAGAAAGCTATCCTAGTGGTAGCATGAACCAGCAGTCTGCAGGCTAAGACTTCAGAAGGCGAGTTAAGCAAGTTGTTTTACCATATATAATCCCTTGAATGCCAAATGAAAGGACACCACACAAGGTATATATCAAATATATATGTATTTAATCTAAACACAACCCCTCCGCACTCTTTAAGAGGTCAGAGGTAAAAATACAATACACGTCACACAGTTAATACACAATAAGTTTTACAGTATACGTTATGCCCTAGGGCCTCACTAACCATATACTAAAGAAGTGGTATAAGAACCACGTGAGAGTTAGAAAGCAGGCTTAGGGCCTGTAGAATCACTGGGGCTACACTAAACGACCAAAGGTTAGGAAGTAGGTGACCCACGGGAGCCACGTCAATGGGAACCGGGAGCCTGAACACAGGCGCCGGTTCCCATTGACTTTCTATGGTGTTCGTAAAAGTTCCAAAATAAAGATTAAGGACACTTCCGGATGGACTTGGATGGAACCTTGTTAAATAGACACTTGAAGATTCAATACTCATGGAAGCACCGAAGTACTCGAGTTACTTCACCCAGGGAAGCCGGGTGCATAGGTGTAATTTCGTGTCGGGTTTCGTCGTCATTTTCTATGGTGAGCTGCAAAGAAGTGCTGCAGGCGACTAGAGGAAAATTGTCCAGATGGATCCAAGGGTGGATCGGGGATGTGAAGAACCTGAAAGCAGAGGGGACAGGGTCTGGGTCACTAGCCAGTGACCAGGAAGGAACCAGGCGATGTCAGGTGCTTTATAGGTGAAGATGGTGAGCTTGTCTCTTCAGCCACGAGGTCCAGGAGGCATCAATGATGACTAGGGGCTGGATTCAGGCTGTCCCATGATGGATCTAGGTGACTTCCCTATTGGTATCCGGATTGGACCCAACAAGCCTTGGTAACCGCAACCCATGCAGGATGTCAAGATTGGCTCTGTTGCAAACCACCAAAATTTGTGGCGCTTCTCCTTTGTAGGGAAGCTGGAGCTATCCTGGAGCAACCAGGAAAGCAAAGTAGATTAAATATGGCATCTTTGGGGGGCTCACTAGTCAAAGGGCAAGCAGCTGGGAAGACACATCAAGCACAAATGTGAAGGTGGGGCCCACGAGACACTCGCGGAGTATGGGGGACTGGGCTTTGGCGCAAATGATGCTTGGGGCTGGGGCTTGTTGTACCCCAATGCACAACTTACTGAGTCTTCGGAAAAGGAGTGAAGGTAGCAAAATGTAGGATATCAAAGATGTCTGGTCCCACGTCTCTCGTGTCTGCCACAGGTCTCAGCTTTGCTGTGGATGTGGGTCAGGTCAGCGAAGTCTAGAAGTCCAGTTCTTTAGTCGCAGAGTCTTCAGGTTCCAGCGGGAGCCTTGAAACTGCAAACTAGCAAAGTTGCTGATGGTGCCTGTTTGAACAGGGTGGTCACTCCTTGACCTCAAGGGAAATGTATTCCGTCTTCTAGTCAGAATAGAATGTCGAAGGTCCAAGAGTTCTGTATCAAAGTTTCTTTCCAGGATAATCTGAAGTCCTGGGGCCACATCTCCTATACTTATAATAAGGATGGGGGCTGAATTACCCGACTAGGTCCCTCCTATGGGTGACACTGATAAGGGGGTGGTTACACCCCTTTCCCTTTGTCCATTTTCGCACCAGAGCTGGGGCTGGAGTGCCTCAGCAACTGGTTTGAACAGGGCTATGCATGGAGCACCTTGTGTGCCCCAGACAGTGTCTAGATGCATTCACTGTTTGCAGCCCTCCCTGCCCCAATACACATAACCCCTGTCTGGGGACGTGCTGGCACCTCCCTGGACAGGAAACCTATTGTCCAGGCCGCCCTTGCTGGAGTTTCCCCCAGTTACAGGAGGTCAGACTCGTGTCTGTGGCAGCAGCATCCATTTTGTGATGCTGAGGCTCTGTTTAACTTTAATCAGGTAAAGCAGTAGACCACGTCTTTTCCCTCTAGAAGGGTGGAATGCTACCCCCACCACCAGAATTGGCAGGGGGTAGTTTTCCAAAGTGATTGACACCTTACATTACATGTTTTGATAAAGCCAAACCAAAGTTAGCAATAACCGCGAGGATTATAATGCACTTAAGAGTGTATGGTATGACTATATCATAGAACAGCTATAAGGAGATGGTTCCAAAAGCTGCAGAGGGGCTTAGCTCATGCCAGAGCACCCTCTCACATAAAACCAAGCACTCTGCCTCCAGGTTTGTCGAGGCCCACCATAGGAGTGGCTTATAGATGTATAAGTGTCTATATGTAAAGATATGTTTAGGTATACTATATCTAAGTAAGGGGTGATTACACCACCTTACCCAAGCTGAGTGATCAGCCTGTGGTGTCAGTTTAGATGGCCAGACAGGGGTGGCACAATACATGCTGCAGCCCCTGGTAGGCCTTGGATGCACCTATGCCCTGGGTACCTATGGTACACTATACTGGGGCTCAAAGGGTGAACCAGTAACCAATTTGGTATGCACCTAAAGTGCATGGTATCAATTTAGAGAGAGAACAGCTGGGCTGTGGGTCTGATTAGCACGCCCACAGCCACACTAAAGTCGAAAAAAAACAGAGATTCACAGCAAAAAGTGGGGATGGCCATAGGAAGCAGACCCTACTCTCCTACACACAATCAATCAATCATAGCATTTGTAAAGCACACTACATACCCGTGGAGTTCTCAAGACACTAGGGGGAGCTGCTACTGTTCGAAGAGCCAGGTCTTGAGAAGTCTCATGAAGGTTAGATGGACATCGGACTGCTGGAGGCAGATAGGGAGGGTGTTCCATGTCTTGGCAGGGAGGTGGCAAAATGATCTGCTGCCGGTGGTCACTCTTTGGATGTGGGGGACGGCGTTGAGGGCGGAGCTGGCAGGTGCGGGTGTAGAGGCTGAGTCGGCTGTTGAGGTATGCTGGTCCGGTGTTGTGGAGTGCCTTGTCTTCCTGGGTGAGGAGTTTGAAAGTTATCCTCTTCTTGACATGGAGCCAGTGCAGGTCTTTCATGTGGGGTGTGATGTTGCTGTTTCAGGAGTTTGGCTGGGGCTCCCGCGTAGAGTGCATTTCCATAGTCCAGTCCACTGCTGACGAGGGCCTGGGTGACCGTCCTTCTTGTATCAGTGGGCATCCACTTGAATATCCTGATAAGCATGCGGAGGGTGTTGAAGCAGGAGGAGGAGACAGCTTTGACCTGCTTCGTCATGGAAAGGGTAGAGTCGAGGATGACCCCTAGGTTGCGTGCGTGGTCGGTGGGTGTAGGGGGTGCTCCCAGTGCAGTCAGCCACCAGGAGTTGTCCCAGGCCGAGGGTGTGGATCCGAGGTTGAGGACCTCCGTCTTGTACAAGTTCAGCTTCAGTCGGCTGTTCCTCATACAGTCGGCGAGGGCCTTCATTCCTTCATGGAGGTTGGTTTAGGTGGTGTGGGTGTCTTTGGTGAGGGAGAGGATCAGCTGGGTGTCGTCGGCATAGGAGATGATGTTGAGGTTGTGTCGTCGTGCGACGTGGGCGAACTGTGCCATGTAGACATTGAACAACGTTGGGCTGAGGAATGAGCCTTGGGGTATGCCGCAGATGATCCCGGTGGCTTGGAAGCGGAAGAGGGAAAGGCGGACGCTCTGTGTTCTGCTGGAGAGGAAGGAGGTGGTCCAGTCCAGGACCTTCTCTTGGGTTCCGGCGTCAAAGAGGGTTGTTCGTAGTAAGCGGTGGCAGACCATGTCGAAGGCGGCTGAGGGACACGGTTTCTCCGTTGTCAAGCAGGGGCCTGATGTCATCGATGGCGGTGATGAGGGCAGTTTCAGTGCTGTGGTTGCTGCGGAACCTTGATGGGATGGGTCTAGGATGCTGTTCCCCTCGAGGAATCTGGTCAGTTGTATGTTGACGGCCTTTTGGATGACCTTCGCTGGTACCTGGAGGAGGAAGATGGGTCGGAAGTTCTTCAGGTCCTTGGCGTCTGCCTTGGGTTTCTTGACTAAGGCGTTGATCTCTGCATGCTTCCAGCTCTCCAGGAAGGTCACTGTCTCGAAGGAGATGTTGATGTTTTCCGGAGATGGGATGCGATCGTGCTGGTGGCTTTGTTTAAGATGTGGTGTGGGCATTGGTGTTCATGATATTGATTGTGTCGTCGTCTGTGATGCTGGTACAGGAGAGCAGGCCGTTGGTGCGGGTGGTGGTCGTGGGAGTGGAGTCTCAGTGGTTGCCGGGGTGGAGACGGCGTCGAAGCTGTCATGGATGTCTGTGATCTTGCGATAGAAGAAGGTGGCCAGCGAGTCACACGTGGGAATGTGGGATGGCGTTGGTGTTGGAGCTGGAGTTGGAGAGTTTCTTCACAATGTTAAAGAGCTCTTTGCTGTTCTGTGAGTTGTAGACTAGGTGGTCTTTGAAGGAGGTACTTTTGGCGGATCTGATGAGGTGGTGGTGTCTGCAGGTGGGATTCTTGTGGGCTGTGTAGCTTTCCGGTGTTCGTTCACGGATCTATTTTTTTTTGTTTTCAGGAGGAATCGCTTGGAGGCATGGAGGTCTTCAGTGAACCAGCTGGCTTTCTTGTTGGTGTGGGTATCGGAGGGCTTCTTGAGTGTGGCGAGGGTGTTAGCGCAGTCGTTGATCCACTGTCTGAGGTTACAGGCTGTGGCGTCGGGGTCGGCCGGGTCTGCTGGTGGGCTCTGGGCAAGGGTGGTCGTTAGATGGTCTCTGGTAACATTGCTCCAGCGACGGCGAGGCAATTGCTATGTGCTGTGGGTTTCCAGAAGGTGAAGTGGATGCAACAGTGGTGGGTCCAGTGGAGTTTGGTGGTGCGGTTGAAGAAGACGTGGGAGCTTGCCGAGAAGATGGGGTCAAACATGTGGCCGGCGGAGTGGGTGGGTGTTGTGACAAGTTGTCTGAGTATGAGGTTGACAAGGTTGTCAATCAGGGTGGAAGAGTTGGAGTCGTTCTCGAGATGGAAGTTCAGGTCCCCGAAGAGGATGCAGTACGTGGAGGCAGGGGTGTGTGCGCTGACGAGGTCGGCGATGGAGTCGCTAAATTGTGGTTGGGGTCCGGGGGGTCTGTAGATGAGGGTTCCTCTGAGGGTGGTTTTGGGGTCGGTGTGGATCTGGAAGTGCAGGTATTTGGCAGTGCTGAGGGCGTCATCAGTATATGTCGAGATTTTGAGGGTGTTCCTGTGAACGAAGGCAATTCCTCCTCCTACTCCGTTGGTGCGGTCCTTGCGGGTGATCTTGTAGCCTTCCGGGATTGTTATGGCGAAGTCGGGTGCTGAGGAGTGGTTCAACCAGGTCTCCGTCAGGAAGGCCATGTCTGGGTTCATTGGTGTCAAGTAGGTCCCAGAGTTTGACGGCGTGTTTGCGGGCAGAGCGGGTGTTGAGTAGGATACATCTGAGGAACTTGGGTTCTTCGGTAGGTGGGTTGGTGGGCCAGATGCTGGTGAAGCTGCAGTTCCGGCAGGACAAGGGTCCTTGGGAGAGCTTCAGAGCGGCAAGGCAGCAGGTGCGTGATCATCCGGCATTGAGTGCATGGAGGGTGCTGGAGCCATAGCGGAGGTGGGAGTCATGGTGTTTGCGGGGGCCAGTGGTCCTGATGCAAGGCACCGTCCAGGCACGAACGGACGCAGATGGGCTTGCCTTTGGTGCATCAGCGGCGCGGCTGCTGCGCGGCCTCCATATGAGGGGAAGTGGGAGGGAGGAGCAGCTGGGAGGTGTGGCGGCGAATGGGAGATCATGGGGCGGGCCGCAGGGGATGCAGCGGCGGGAAAGAATGAAGAGGGAGAACGCAGGGGTTTACAGAAGGCAAAGTGGAGGGCACATATGGGAAAACACAATTATGCTAACACAATACACTGAGGGGAAGAGAAACACAATAATGCTAATACAGTGCTAATAAAATGCAGTGCAGAGACAGAACAAGAACCAACAGTCAAGAAAAGCGGGGCACAAACCAATGCAAGCAGCAGTTAACTTTGAATATTGATAGACCTCCAAAGGAGGATTGTATCGTCAGCAGGGCTGTCAGGGTAGTCTGCGGCTGCATAAGGGAGAGAATCACATTGTCAGAGTAAAGGCTTTTTATGGACGTCCACTCCAAATTTCATACCTACAATGTGATTATCTGCTCTAATACGCTGAGCTAGGGGCACCATATAAAGCACAAATAAAAGCGGGGATAGAGTGCACCCCTGACAGGTCCCTCGAGAGATTGGGAAGGAGTGGGATCTGCTAGTATTGACCCGCACGAAGGCCATGGGAGTATAATAAATACACCAAAACCAGTTGATAAAATTTTCCCCGAAACCAAAGCAGTGCAGGGTCTCTAAGAGATAGGCCCAACCCACCCTGACAAATGCCTTCTTGGTATCTACTGCGAACAGGAATGCCTTCCTCTTTGACCGCTGCGTGCTATCAAGGAGGTGGAAGAGCCGCTTGGTGTTGTCACCTCCCTGCCTGGTGGGGATAAAACTGGATTGGTTAGGGTCGATTACGTCAGGAATAAGGAGATTACGGCGGGCAGCTAAAATACCCGCAAAAATCTTCCCATCGATATTGAGGAGGGAGATGGGTATAAAAGAACCACATTCCATTGCGTCCTTTCCAGGCTTCAGAATGACAGAAATCGCTGCCTCTGACATGGAGAGAGTCACCCTACCCATCTCTAAAAAGGAATTAAACAATTTGGTTAAAAAGGGAGCCAGCTCCTTACAAAAGGTCTTGTAAAAGGAAGCCGAAAATCCATTGAAATCGGGTAACTTGGCCATCTTCAGTCTGGAGATTGCCTTGATCACCTCCTCTATTCTAATCACCATAACAAGCTTCTCCGCTGAAGTCTTAGAGAGAGGTGCGATCCCACAGCTGCTCAGATACGCACTAGGGTCTTGCACTGGTGGGTTCTGCCCGGAGTATAGAGCACTATAGAATGAGCGGAAGGCGTCCACAATACAGTCGTCCGAAGCCTGCTTCTCGCCTCTGTGGGATTAGCAATGTTTGTGTTCTAGCTCTCAGTCTATGTACCAGCATCCGACCGCATTTATCACTACTAAGGTTGAACTTGTGACGGAGTCAAAGAAGAGCATATTTCACCTGATCCAAACCTGAATGTTTGAAAATGCGCCCGCAATTTTTCAGTTCCCTCCAAACCCTCGGTGCCCCAGTGCATTTGTGATTTTACTCAAGCTCCAGGGCCTCTTTTATGGAGATTGTTATGTGCTGCAGAAATGGCAATGAATCCCCCCGTGTCACTAGTTTTAGGGCCTCCCAGATGGAGGAAAAGGATGTGGAGCCCACGACATTGAGCGGTAGGTAATCTTTTACTGACAGTTTGAGGCTTTGCACTGTCTCGTCAGAGTGTAGAAGAGCCTCGCAGAGGCGCCAACTAGGGAGAAGCACCTGTGAGTGCTGTGCTGGGAGGTGTGTAATGATAAGAGCATGATCTGAGATGGAGCGGGGTTGCATCACAGGCGTGTGGAGGTGAGGTAAGAAGGAAGCAGAGGATAGGAAGTGATCTAGCCGTGCATAAGTTTTGTGTGCCGCGCAGTAGTATGTATCCTCACATTCCCCAGGGTGCTGTGTGTGCTAAACATCAATTACCCTGTTATCCCTCAGCCATTCTTGACCCTTTGCAGAGAGTGCCCCTGTTTGCTGTGTTCGCTGATCGGACCTATTGAGTACGGTGTCCATAACGAGATTCATATCTCCTCCCAGCAAGATCGCTGCATCTGGAGACGTGAGACCGCCCGTGAGAGCGTCCGTGAGAGCGTCCGTGAGTACGAAGAAGAGTAAGGATTTCTGTTGTGTGTTTGTAGCGTAGAGTGACGCTACGGTGAGGTAAGACCCGCCCCATTGTATTCTTATAGCTAGTAAGCGGCCCTTTATTTCAGCAACAGTCATTAAGACCTTTCCCGAGAAGAGTGCCCAAACAAAATTGCTACGCCATTCATTTTTGATGGTCTCTTGGACCAGAACTGTTGAGGGAAGCGTCTATCAGGCATCCGTACAGTATCTTTGTGAACAAGATGGGTCTCCTGTAGGAGACGTATGTCTCCCTCGGCACTGTCAAGGAGGGAAAACACTGCTACTCTCTTCACTGGGTTATTTAGGCCCCTGATGTTGAGGCTAACTATTTTAAGATCTTTCCCCCTCTAAGGAATGTAACAATATTGGTATGTGGTGTAGTGATGTGCTTATGCCGAATTGCACTTTGACTGGGGTGGTGTCTAGCAATCCCCTGAGGCAGAACGAACATGGTGGCTGGTGCGTAGCTCCCAAAATAATAACCCAAACAAACCCCCCCAAAAAGCTAAACAGATTCTCAGAACATGTAACATAAAGATAAAATGACAAATGTCCATCGTGAGAAGACAATCCAGGGGGGACATGGCTTGGGCGAACTGCCCAGCCCTTAGAGGGCCAAGTTTGTGCCTACCTGCCTGCGAAAAGGCCATAAACAATAACCAGGACAGCCTTCAAGTACCCCGACACCCAACTAGACACTCCTCCCTGAGCCTTTCAGGGAGTACCTCATGGAGTATCCAGTCTCTGCAATGTTTGAGTCAGCAATGTAAGGACTGCTTTTTGTTCTCTGTCCTGTGTGGCCTGATCAGGTTTCTGAGCTGTGGCCACTTTTCCTACTTTTTGCCATACTGCTGTGCAACAGGGGTTTGGATTTCTAGGGTGTTCCATTTGTTCCATTGCTGTGGTGTCTTCCAGGCCGAGGATCTCTGTTGCCTCAGCTAGAGAGCGGATCTGAAGCAGCTTTCTCCCGAGTTTAAATGTTATGAGAAAGGGATGACCCCATGAGTAGGGGATTCCTTGCTCTCGCAGGTGCTTTGTTACAGCTTTGAATTCGCACTGCTTAAGAAGCATAGAAGCTGTCAGATCCTGGAAGATAGCCGGAGAGTGTCCTCTGAACTGCAAGGGCTGCGTTTCCCTCACCTTCGGTATGATGTGGTCTTTCAACTGAAAGTTGTGGACACACAAAAGGATGTCCGGTGGTGGTCATTTGGTGCCACGTGGGTGGACAACTCTATGTACACGGTCCATCTGAATGTCCGTTGACTCCGACTCTCACAGCACTTGACGAAACAGTGCCCCCACTTAGGCCCTGAGATCATCCCCCTCCTCTTTCCATGGTACGCCCCGGATCCGCACATTGTTTTGCCGAGACCGCTTTTCTAAGTCCTCAGCATGCGCCTGTAAGTCCAGGTGTTGCTTCCGAAGGCACAGCATATCTTGGTGTAGCTGATGGAGTTCCTCCTCTCGGTTGACATCATGCTCTTCCAGCGTGGCCACACTCTCTCCAATTTCATCCACATCTTTCCGCACTTCCTGTAGGTCTGCAGCGAGCTTACCCTTGAGTTCCAATAGGGGAAATAGGGGACATAGGGGAGGGAAACGAGGTCCACCCTTTCTGGCGTGCTGCAGAAGAATATAAACCCCATGCTCTATGTTTGCGTGGAAGCCATAGCTCCGGCCATAAGTTACGTCTGGCTACTCTCTGATCCTTAATGTTCCAATGCTTGCTGAATAGGGGCCTATTCCATTTAGTGATGTAGCTTGGTAATAAGCACCCACCAGCGGGAAGTCAAGCCCTCCCCTCTCTTTCAAGGAGGGGACAAGCATTGACGCGAGTCATGTTTTTTTATTGTCCCCCAAGAACTCATTAAGGAGTCCCTGTAGCTTTCGGATGATGCCTGATGGCGGGCTCGAAGAGAGCATCTGAAATAGGTTTAGGATATGTGGGAGTACCATCCTTTTTACCGCTGCCAATCTACAGAACCATCCCAGATTAAGAGGTGTCCAGTCTAATAGTGCCTTGACGATTTGCTCCATCAACCGTGCATCATTGATTATAAGTCACTCTGTCTATTTTAAAGCCCATTCTCAAGCACATACTCACACCTCCATTGGTTTCCAGAGCAACATATTTTATGGTGAAAAGATTTGCAGTAACTAAAATGTCTCTCAGACTGCTAGCAAGCATCTTAAAGTATCCTGAGCATATCTTCAATTGATTAATTGCATTTGAACCGCCGAGGAAAAAAATCCTGCTACCTCCTGCTTCTGATCTCTGAGGCCCCTCTGCGGCCTCGGTTGTTGTTACCGGTATCTTCAGCAAAAGTCGCCTCAGTGCCACGACGCTTCATGTCAGCCCATTGAAGTAAAAGATGCCACCACAAATGCCAGCCGCAGAACGTCAGCCATAAGGTGGAGAGAAAGCCTGCCAGCAGGACCTTCATTTTCTGTGACGCGCCCACTCAGGTACGCCAAAACTCCATTACCGGGGGCGGGGCAGCATTACCTGTGGCTACACAAAGGCGGGGTTTTCCGCAGACATCCCTAAAAAGCTCCAACCTTCAAATTTAAATTAAAGTGTTGATTGTTTTTATATTTGGCTGTCAATTAAATAAACTATTTGCTAATTTATGTATTAGCTTAATAAATGCTTGTTTCTGTATTTTTGTGTTATGCAGCTCAAATCATTAAAATTGCTTAGGCTAGTGTCACTGGATTCAAATTCCAATAATCCCTCAGTAAGGGTCCCCAGATTTCAATAATTATTCAGTAGGGGTCCCCAGACTGCAGTAATGATCAAGTGAGTATTCACATAAGTTAAAAGGTTAAGAACCACTGCCTTAGATAACAACATAATATGTGTCAAAAATATCTCACACACGTAGTGTGTCCTACTGCGTACTTGTTCCACTTCAAGCTTTATAAGCTATTTACTAAATTGAAGCAGAGGCACTAGATGAGATTACAGTGGATGCAGGTTTCCAATATTTCAGTGTATTTACCGGAAGAGGCTATAAATGATATACAGGCCCATGACACCAGATATAGACAGGAGGTCATTTGACACTGGACCTTCAAACAGAGACAAGCCAGAGCTTGAGACTGAGCCCTGATCTCAGATGCTCCTATTTCTGCAGAGAGAAAAACCATCCACAAGTCTGTACTAAAGATCCTATCCTTAAAAGGTGTCAGTTGACATTTTTGAAGATTGAGTAGTAAGGTTGTAAAGCCCCTGAGGTCCGATTCCATTTTATGTAGGCCTGACTCCATTATGGATTATGGAAGTGGCCAACATCTCAATCTTAGACAATAGAAGTCCCCATAATTCCAGATGTATGCGGAATCATTGTCATGTCTGCCATTTAATGCAGATGTCATTTGACCCTATCTTTTTAAGAACTGTGAAAACATAAAGCCATCTGATTGATGACATAGACAACTCTTAATGCAACATTTGTCTGGGCCAAATATCTACTTTCCATTCTGTCAAGGTTAAATAGGAGCACATACAGACATATAACCATAATTAACGTAGTCTGAATTGACATAATTTTACCTTATATGTACATAAGGAAACGTCTGTGACATACAACTTGATGCACATAATCTATGTCAGACATTGCGTAACTTCACATAAGAAATGCCAATCTCTGATAAGATTAAATATATGACGACTACCACTTGTCAGGAGAGGTTCTTCGCCCAGATTTTTGCCCAAGATTCTGCCAGAGAAGGTACTGCCAGCACACTTTGCAGATGCTAAATTTCACTTGAAGACAGAAGCCGAACTCCGAAGGAAGACCGCAGCATGTGTTCGGCCCTTCACAGGGAACACTAGCTACACACCTCCACTGATAAAGATACCCTTTGCTGTCAACAAGGTATGCACTGCATCTCTTCTCCCTAAATAGCTCTAGACTGCAAGTAGCTCTGCCTTCCATGCTCTCTCCGTGTAGCACATAGTAGTAGGCATTACATTGTTAGGCTTACGATGACATTTTAAAACATGCTAGAAATTTTCAATGTATTCTCATTACTTATAAAGTGCCTTATTGGTGTTTTTATAATATTCTGTGTAGTTGTTTTAGATGTACTGAGAAACATATTGTTCCTTTAGTATTAAAAACTTTTACTAAACATTGTTTATTCATCTTAGTACAGTGTTTGTGTGATACTGTGAATAGCAAAAATAAGGTTTGTTGCTGTTTTCATTGTGCCCCTGATCCCTTTATGGGATTGTTACTAATCCAAAAGCAATGCCTCTATCTAAATTGCACATTGAATAGTGTTTTGCAAGGCTTCAATAATCTGTCTTTTACATTCACCACTGGAGCCATAATCCAAGTTCACCAATGTCACTCGTGGGTGGGAAAGCACACCTTGCAGAACTACGCCAAAGTAATAGCTTACTCAACAGTAGACCATTATGAGTCAAATGCTCCTTTAAGGCCTCCTATGGAAATGGAGCATGAAGTAACCAGTTGTCCCTCTGTGGAAATATGCATCATCCCTAGAGATGTAAAAGAACAACCACAGAAGCCATCATCTTAAAAAAAAAAAGTCTAAAATCACTCCGGATCTCATTCTTGATGGAGAACGTGAGCATGAAGCTGAAGAAAAAGCTGTTACAGGAATGTTTCCAGAAATGTTACCCGTAAAATAAAAGGACTCCCCAAAATAGAACAACAATTGGCCACAACCGTGCTCCCATATATACCCACAAGAAAAAAGAGATTCATGGGCTGAAACTCAAAAAAAGTTACTGCACATGAGTGTGCAGGGCTCCACTCCTGGTGCAACACTGGGAGATGCAGTTTCACGGGTTACTGCGTATTGCATCCTAACTTTTAACACAGCAGTTTTACTGATGCAAGCCAACAGGGTATGATGCCATAAGCATGGTCAATATCTGACATTTCTTACCATCTCACCCTTTTTTCAGCTAGCTGTGCGCCTTCCAAAAATAATTTAACATAAGATAACATAACATCTTCAAAAACGGATAGTAGAAATGCCAACCACAGGTATTAGCATACCCCATCTTGCTAAGAAAATGCTTTCATGTTGCACACAAAACCTCTCTGCATCCAGCACAACAAGAAGAGAATTAAGATTAGAATTCAAGTCAAGGAACGATCCCCAAGTCCTCTCAGCCAGAGACAGAAGAGAAAAAGCAGGAAGAATGCTGGGTAAGCTGGCCATCTCTAGTGTCCAAGTGGTGGGAAGGGTCAGCTAGCAGAATGCCTTAAAGTTCCTTTTTTACTCCTGTCTTCCAGTTTAGAATATTTAATTAGTAATCATTGGGAAAAATGATGAATGGATGATGGGATAATTCTTCCTTAGTCTTGGGGTATGGTCCCTAACCCTGAAGGAGAGGCAGCCAGGATTTCTTCTGCTGGGCTTTGCCTTCCTCTACATAGGTGATCAGAGTTCCAATAGTAAATAAAAAAATTAACACCATATAATTTGCAGGAATTTGATTTTGTCTATTTCCAGGAAGAACAGACATAAACTCTGAATCTGATTGATCTATTTGATGAGCACAAAGACATTGGGGCAACCATGGAACTCAATGAACATTTTCCTTTCAGTGCTCAACATCTCTATGGCAACCAGTTTTGGGAAGAGATGTTCTCCTGCTTTTGAGTATGCCAACTGATTTCTTTTCACAGCACACAGGAAAGGGAGGTAAGGCAGGAAGCCATTCTTCACTGGAAGTGGTGTGCATGGCGCCATTGCTTTTTGGTAATTTCTTTAGGCCGGTGTTACTCAAGACAAGTAACACAGTTGTCTGCTCGAAGACGTATGTCCTTCTCTTTCTTCCAATGTAGTTATTGGTGCCAGACTGTGAAACTGGATTAGCAAATCATTCCATTGGGAGGTGAGAAATGACAGAAGCTGTTGAGGGGGAGCATGCATGGATTGGGGAGACAGCACTCTCTCACTGACAAATCCGGTATTTATGAAGCATGAACTACTCACTCTTAAGGGTTTCAAGACACTGCTGGGCCGTTGGGAATATTAAGTAATTTATTGCCAAGATTCATAGGGTGCTGAGCTGAGGTGCCGCAGGTGTCAGGGATTGAACCATGAGCCCTGCGCTCCTGAGTCAGCTGCCCTGGCCGCTACACCACACCCCTACCACTACCACTAACCCTATGGAGCAACGTATAACGCTAGTGGTTCCCTATATAGAGAAATTGACCCCAATGCACATCCCAACCATCACAGGTTTTTAAGCACTTTTATACATGCTATACATATGTGTTACCCAGTTTACCAAAGAGGGCCAAAAAGCTCCGGTAAAAAGGCCTGAACCATGTTATAATCAGTTCTCATCAATCAATCATTATTAGAGCCAAGGTCAGGTCATAGGAACATAGTCACTCACTTTCAAAGGAGTGTCTCTTTGGATGGGCCCCACTCAAGCAACATGGCATAAAGAGGGTGAGCATATGCCAGGAGACTTGATGTAGGGGTATTGTGGGCAATGCACAAATCTAGACTGCCAGAATATTAAAATAAGCAGGTTGTTGTTTGGATGTTGAGTTATTGAAGTTCAACCCTGCTTTACTGATGACCTAATCCAGTGACTGTGTGATTCTGTAAAGTTTAAATATGTATTATATGTATGTCAAGGTTTATTGAAGAATGAGTGGGTGTATAAGGGTCTGGATTGAGGATTTAGTGGGTGCGTGACTGACTGTATAAGTGAGTGATTAAATGTGTCTTACTGAATGCATGGGTTAGTGACCAAACTGTGTGAATGTCTGTATCAGTCTGTCTGTTGTTGTGTAAGCTTCTGCATGGGTTAGTCAGCAGCTACATGAGTGTCTATATGGGCTATTGATTGGTTGCCTGAGTATTTGTATGGGAGACTGAGTGTGTGTGGGTGGGAGGTGTGTGACTGTGCATAGATGTGTGAGTGGTTGATTCACTGGGTGTATGGGTTCCACAGTGCATGTGGAAACAGCTGTATGGGTGGGTGAGAGTGTGTATGGGTGTGTTGGTAAGTGAATGGATGTCTCAGTGGTACATGTCCAAGTGACTACATATGTAAAAGGCAGTCTATGTGAGAGTTAGAGTATATAAATTACTATATGTGAGAGTCCGTGAGAGTACGGATGAATGTATACTTCTATCATTGATTGTATAAGAGAATAAGTATGCATTTGTTTCTGTTTCAATAAGGGATGTGGTGTGTGTATAGGTCAGTGTTAGACCTGGCACCATTGGCGTGGGTCTCCCTTCCATTTTAGCTGTTGCCTCATGTGTTTTTCTGGTGTTAGATGCTTTGGGCACTGTGCCACTGCTGTCCAGTGCCACAGTTCTAGTGCTCCCCACTGTAAAATGTATGTATGGATTAGTGGTTCCATGATTGGATATTTGGTTTACTTGTAGGACCCTAGTACAGTGCACTGAGTGTGCACAGGGCGTGTAAATCCAAATGCTGCTAGTGGGCTTGCAGCACTGATTGTGCCACCCACAGAAGCGGCCTAGTAAAATGTGTTTAAGGTCTACAATTGCAGAGCCTACGTGCAGTCTCGCACTGTCATGCTGACTGGGCAAGTGCATCCACTTGCCAGTCCCTAAACCTTCCTTTTTCTTCATATTAGTCACCCCTATGGTAGGCCCAAGGGCAGGGTGCATTGTAAGTATAAGGTAGGACACGCCCTGATGTGTGTCGCATGTCCTAATAGTGAATTACAGCCATTTTAGTTTTTCACTATTGCAAGGCTACCTGTCCTCATGGGCTAGAATGGGCTGCTGAATTGTTACATGGTTATAATCCCAGCAGACTCAGAGAACATGGTAGAAATTCGAGTTTAGTATGCCTGGACTTAGAATAATAAAATACATCTTTTAGTAAAGCTTATTTTAATATTCTGTGTTTGCCAATTCCACTTTTAGAAAGTAGGTATTTGCTTGCCTAACCATTTGAGCCCGCCTCTGTGAGGTTGTGTATTCCTTGTCTGGGTTTGTGTGTAACAGGACTGGGGAATTCCCGGAGACAGGCTGGGGCTGCCTGGTGGTGAACAGGGAGATCTGCATCTAAGATGGGAGGGAGGAGTTGCACCTGGGACCTTAATAGGGCTGGGCCTTCCCTCTAAAATGCTAGCTCCAACCCCTGTGGTGTGTCTGACGTCTCTGCCCTGCACACTGAAAGAAGAGAAGGAAGACTGTCAACAAAGTGCTCCTGGACTGTACTTGCCTTCCACAATGCTGGTTCCACGTCCTGTGGGGCGTCTGATATGCCTGCCCTGTGCTGTGAAAGGAAAGGAGAAATCTGGTAAACAGAGTGCTTCAGAACTGGCTCGAACTGGGCACAGGCCCCTCCCCCGACAGAGAACAAAGGATTTGGGGGTATAAGTATTGGGACCCTGAGCCCATGAAATTAGGTCATTCCTGGAACTGACAAGACAAAACCTCTGCTGAGGAGAAGGAACCTGAAGAAACTGAGGAGAGACTATTCCCAAGCTGAAGTGCTGTTTGGGGGATTAGCCTGCAGTGGTTGCCTGAGCTGCCTAGAGAGGAGGAAAGACTTTGTGGACTTTACCTTTATTTTCAACTTGTGCAAAAGATCTCCAAGGGCTTGGAAGAGAGCTTGCCCCCTGACCGAAGCCACAGGACCAGTGGACTTCACCAGCCTTTGTGAATTGCTGCTGGAAACAAGTGGCTACAGAGGCAGAGAGCTGTGACCGACTCTCACGACCAACCTGGTGTCCTGTTGGCACCGCACTGAGCAACGTACGCCTTGAACAACTCAAGCTCTGCTCTCACCGACGCCGTCAATAAGCCATAGCCTGCACCGCGACTGGAAGGACACCACAACGTGCAACGCCTCGCTACACCGAATCGAACTGGTCTGACCAACGCGTCACTGCTGCTGACTTCGAGTCCTGTGACCGCACCGGAGTTGGGCAGCGCCACGCACGCTTTGCGACGCACCGCCCAACTCGCCGCTGTCTAGACAGATCGACGCCAGCTCCCAAACTCCGGCTCAAACGCCGCACCGTAAAGCTGGAAGCACCGCAACGAACAACGTCAGCCCTGAACAACGCAAGCTATGAGTTCACCGATGTCATCAACGAGCCGTAGCTTGCACCGTGACAGAAGGAACACCGTGACCTCCAACGCTTTCTTTTTGTACACCACGATGATCCCCAGAACAGGCTCGCACATCCGTGCCGGCCGCCCCAAGGAAAAGGTACTGTGTTTGAGTCTGTCGACATTTGAGTGGGCCCGCACCGCCGTGGCCCGCTGGATTTGTTAGACTTGCTGTTCTTTCAACACGCTGTAGCCGGACAAGGTTACCGACTCTCACAGAACTTTGATTTACACCCTTTCAACCAGAACCCTTGAAATGTATTAGTACTGTGGATTATTTTTGTTGTTTATTGGTCTTGTGATAATTCTATATAAAGTATACCTATTTTTTATATAGAACCTTGTGTGGTGTCCATTTGTAGTGTTGTCACTTTGTTACTGTATGTGGTCACAACTGCTTAACTTACATCGCCTCTGAAATAAGCCTTGACTGCTCGCACCATGCAACCTAGAAGGTGAGCAGGGGTTATTTTAAGAGGGTAATTCCCTTGCCCTGACTAGAGGAGAGGGTCCCTGCTTATCAGAAGTACCTACCTGTGCCAACCAGAGATCCCCAATTCTAACAGTCAGTAAATGGAAGTGTGATTGATTCTTTGCAGGACTGACTAGGTGGGTGAGTAACTCTGGATGAGTGGTAGTATGTGAGTGTCTGTACAGGTGTATGAGTGCTTATGATAGTGTTGTATTGATGAGTGACTACATGTATGAGTGATTGTACGAGTGAATATGTAGATGGGTTGGTAGACCTAGAAATCAGTGGGTGTAGTATGTAGTAACTGGTATTGGTTTTAGTTGGACATTTCACTTGACAAAACCAGAGAAATTTGTCCGTTAAAGTTAGTTGAGCTAACTAAAACTCGCGCCCATGCAATGCACTGCTGATGATGTCACATATTACATCATTCATGACCTGGTCAGTGACATCACTGATGACATTTCAAATGACATCACTAATGATATCGTCCACATGATAATCTGATGCACCTCGTCATACCCTTACATAAGCTTTGGATCTGAGGTACAAGAGTGCATCGGTAGGTGAACAAGAAAAATGTATGAGCTCTGCCGGCCCCGCCCTCTCCCGCCCCAGCCAGCTAGCACGGCCGCTGCCTGCCCCCGATTACAAGTGTGATAGGCTCTGCAGCAGGCAAGAAAACAGTGAATGACATCTGAGCAGACTCGAGGACTCACCGGAACCCCTGTAACTGTGTATGTATTTGTGAGAAAAACACAGCTGGCAAACTGCTAAAGTTGTTTCTAGCTCAGATCTTACTTCGACAAATGCACTTTATATATTATTATAACATGCAGCTATTAGGATTCCCCATACAGTTCAAGCCCCCAGAAACACCGTCAATCATGACACACACGCTTAAAGGCCTATTATTATTTTCATCGGTGATTGTCATGAATGATTTAATATGTGACGTCATCAGCAGTGCATTGCGGGGGCGCCAGTTATAGTGAGCTCAACTATAACTAAAACTAACTAAAATGGCCACATTTCTTTCTTCGGTTTTGTATGAGTGAAATGTCCAACTAACTATAACGTGCCTGAAATTCGTGTTTTTTTCAGTGAATTTCTAAGGTTTTCTAAATGCTAATTTCTAAATATGACCTCCCTGAAACCTATATTTTTTTAAGTGAATTTCTAAGGTTTATTAAATGATAACTATAACATCCCTGAAACCTATGTTTTTTTCAGTTAATTGCTAAGATCTTAAATGGTAATTTCTAACGATGCCTACAGAGGTAGGACATGTGAAGAGGATGAAAGGCACAGAAAAAGGCAATAGAAGCCCAGAAAGATGAAGAAAAGTGCTGGAAGAAACAAGAGATATGCAGAAAGAACCAACAGAGGTGCAGAAAAAGGTGCAGAAAAAGACCTTGTTGCAAACTCATCCTGTGCCCCCAACTTTTAATTGACTGCTACTGGTTGTGACTGACTGACTGAGGAGGTCTGGACCCAGTGCTATGCTGAAAGACACTTTGAATACAGTGAAAACACCTACATACACTATGGTACACTATGGGTTGGGGTACCCCTGTGATTGGCATGACCTCCACTGCAAGACCCTAGGGCAGGGGAATTAAAACTATCTCTAACTCAAAGGTGCAGAAAGAGGCAAGAGAAGTGCATACACGGGCAGGAAAGGTACAGAAACAGGGAACAGAGGTGCAGAAAGAGGCAAGTGAGGTGTAAAAAGAAGCAGTGCAGAAAGAACCAACAGAGGTAGAAAAAGAGGCAAGCGAGGGGCAGAAAAAGGTAGGAGGAGTACACAAAGAGGAAAGAGAGGTACAGAAAGCATCAGGAGGAGTGCAGAAAGAAGGAATAGAAGTGCTGAAAGAGGCTAGAAAATGCTGAAAGAAGCAATAGAGGTTTAAAAAGAAGCAAGATAAGTGCAGAAATAGGCAAGCGAGGTGCAGAAAGAAGCAAGAGCTGTTCAGAAAGAATCATTAGAGGTGAAAAAGAGGCAATAGTGGTAAAGAAAGAGGTAGGAGAGGTACACAAAGAGGCAAGAGTTGTATTGAAAGAGGAAGAAGGGGTGTAAAAAGAAGGAAGACAACTGCAGAAAGAGGCAGAGAATTGCTGAAAGAAGCAACAGATATGTAGAAAGAAGCAAGAGATGTGCAGAAAGAGGCAAGTGAGGTGTAGAAAGATGCAAGAGCAGTATAGAAAGAACCAACAGAGGTACTGAAAAAGGCAACTGAGGTGTAGAAGGAGTCACAAGGGGTGCAGAAAGAAGGAAGAGGAGTACAGAAAGAAGCAACAGAGGTGCTGAAAGAGGCATGAGGGGTGCAGAAAGAAGGTAGAGAAGTACAGAAAGAGGCAACAGAGGTTCCGAAAGACACACAAAGGGTACAGAAAGAGGTAAGAGAAGGGCAGAAAGAAGCAACAGAGGTACACAAAGAGGCAAGAGTGGTGCAGAAATAGGGATGAGAGGTGTAGAAATAGGCTAGAGAGTTGTACAAAGAGGGAAGATGGGTTCAGAAAGAGGCAAGAGGTGTACAGAAACAAGCAGGAGAATTGCAGAAAGACTCAAGAGAATTGCTGAAAGAAGTAACAGAGGTTTAGAAAGAAGCAGGAGCAGTGCAAAAAGAACCACCAGAGGTACTGAAAGAGGCAACAGAGGTGCAGAAGGAGCCATGGGACGTGCAAAAAAAAGGAAGAGGACTGCAGAAAGAAGCAGAAGAGTTGTTAAAAGAGTCCCGGACTGTGAGAAAGAGGCAAGTGAAGTGCAGAAAGAAGCAAGAGAGGTACAAAAAGACACAAGAATGGTGCAGAAAGACAAAAAAGAGGTATAGAAAGAGTTTAGGCAGTTGTACAAAGAGGGAATATGGCTGCAGAAAGAGGCAAGAGAGGTGCAGAAACAGCAGATTATAATTGCTGAAAGAAGCAACAGAGGTGTAGAAAGAAGCAAGAAAAATGCAAAAATAGGCAACTGACATGCAGAAACAGGCAATAAAGATAAAGAAAGAGGGAAGATGAATGCAAAAAGAGACAACAGGGGTGCAGAAAGAAGCAAGACAGGTGCAGAAATAAGCATGGAATGTGCAGGATAAAGAAACAGGGGTGCAGAAAGAGACACGAGAATTGTTAAAAGAAGCAACGGAGATGCAGAAGGAAGCAAGAGAACTCCAGAAAGAGGCAAGAGAGTTGCAGAAACAGGCAAAAGAGGTACAGAAAGAGGGAACAGAGTTTCAGACAGAGGAAAGAGAGGTGATGAAACAGGTAAAAGAGGTGTGGTGCCGCGGCAAGGGCGACTAACGCTGGACGCTGGTGATCACGGTTCGATCGCCGGCTCCAGCGGCAGGGGTCTGCCCAGCACCATGCGACTCTGGGCCATACCTTGCTTAATCTTCCCAATGGCCCCCAGTGCCAGATACCCCTTCGGAGGTGATTCATGTGCTATACAAGTACTGAATTTATTTTATTTTAATTATTGATTTTAATTTTTATTTATTTATTTATTTGTGTAAAAGGGGTATAGAACGAGGCAAGAGGGGTGCAGAAACTTGCAGAATAGGTGCCTAAAGAAGCAAGACCAGTGTTGAAAGGACCAATAGAGGTGCAAACAGAGACAAGAGAGGTGCATGAATAAGTAGGAGAGGTGCACAAAGAGGCAAGTATAGAAAGAGGCTGGCTGGGTGCAGAAAGGATGAAAAAAAGTACAGAAAGAAGCAACAGAGGTGCTGTAAGAGGTATGAAGGGTGCAGAAAGATCAAGAGAAGTACAGACAGAAGCAACAGAGGTACAGAAAGAGGTGCGAACGGTGCAGAAAAGGTTGGAAAGGTGCAGAAAGGAACACAGGTGCAAAAAGAGGCTAGTGAGGTGCAGAAGGAGGCAAGAGAACTGTAGACAGAGAAAAGAGAGTTGCAGACACAGGCAAAAGGGGTACAGCAAGAGGGAACAGGTTTGCAGTGAGGGACAAGAGAGGTGCAGAAAGAGGGAAGAGGGATACAGAAATTAGAGAATGAGGTTCAGAAAGAGGCAAGAGAGGTGCAGAAGGAGGCAAGAGAACTACAGAAAGAGGCTTGAGACTTACAGAAACAGGCAAAAGGGATGCATAAAGATCCAACAAAGGTGCAAAAAGAAGCAAGATGGGTGCAGAAAGGAGCAAGAGAAATGCGGAAAGATGCAAGTGAAGTGCAGAAAAAAGACAGTGAGACGCAGGAAGAAGACGAAAGGTGCAGAAAGATGGAAGAGAAATACAGAAAGAGGCAAGACAGGTACAGAAACATGAGAGGTGTGTGAACTATTATTACCAATTTAACACCCGTATTTAGCAATAAGTAACACGTGACCATTCCAGCTTTGTAAAGGGCCTTCCACCATGCTGTAAAACGTCAAGCTGCTTTTTTGGGAACATTTCAGCCGTTTGAGCTAGAAACAAGGCTTTTTTTGTTCAAATCTGCAGATTATGCAGCAGATGATGGAATATTTGGCAAATGTGGAAATGTTTTAATTATATGACAATTGGTGCAGCTGACAAAATGACTAAATCAAGAATGTGTCCATAGGTAGTAGAGTTGTAACGTTACGTAACCAATTAGTGTGCAAATAGAACTGTATAGGCCAAAATATGATGTATGTTGCTACAATCCACTCTGGTGTTGAAGTGAAGAGATGAATGCAGGAGGGAAGGAGAAATTGAACTGACACGAGACGTCCAGTTGATAATAAAGCACTGCCAGCAAGCAACAAGGCCCTTTCGATGCCTGTGCAGCCTAAACCTGAAATACCATTAACAAGAAGCATTGGAACAGTAACTATAGTGTGTGTATGCTTCAGAGCAGCATGACAAAAAGCAAGAACGCTTTTTCAGGACAGTGAATTTTATTTGTATACCCCGTTGCAGCAATTGGATATTAGCATGACTAGGGTATGGCATCATTTTGTGAAAGTAAAGAAAACGGGCCCACACCCTCCGGCTTTGAAGCAAATCAACAACTAATTAGAAAGCAGTGAGCTTCTTACACACCGTACCTGCTGCAGTATTTATAGCTACCTACCTGGCTTCTTCCTCAGACTTTCCATAGACTTTGTAACAAAATGAAATGGGATTTGACATTTGCTTAAAGTTCTATGTTAAATTCAAAATATTTTTTTTTAAAAATGCTAAAGCCAAGATTAGGGCAAAATTCAGGATTACTAACTGTATGCTAAATGATACATGTGAACATTTTTTTCTGTGTGGAATGCTCACGTTTGGGTTAGCTGTGACTTGGGCAGTGAGGCAGGAATGTGACAGCAGAGAACCCCTGCAGCAGGCAGGTTCCTCCTGGCTTCTCTGCTGTATAAGGAAGTGTTCAATGAAGAGAGAGTAGGTGCAGCCGGAAGTAAATCAAAACCACTCTTAGTGATTGGGTTGGCGCGCTTATGGGCTTCGGTGTTTGAAAAATAGTTTGTGTATGTGTGGGGGTGTGCGTGCGCATTTGTGTGTGTGTGCGCCTGAATGTGTGTTTAGGTGTCTACAGAAAGGTTGTGTGCATGTGCTTTGCTTAAGTGTCTGTTGGGAGTCGTGTGTTTGGATGTGTACAGGGAGTTCGGATGTGTGTGTTTGAATGAGTGTGTGTAGATAGGGTGATTGTGTTTGTGTGTTTATATGGGGAGCTTGTGAATGTGTGCCTGAGTTTGTATATAGCGAGGCAATGTGTGTAAGCGTGCTTGTATGCGTGGAAGACTCTTTGCGTGCATATGTTCGTGCTTGTGGTTGAGGGTTGTGTGTACGGGACATTTGTGTGAGAAGAGTTGTTGTGTTACGTGTTGGAGACAGTATTTTTGATCTTAATATAGCCCATTCTGATGCTTCTCGAGGGTTTTTCTTTTTTCTCACCAACCAGCAACATGGTGCCAGGCCTGAGCATGCTGAAAGTTAAGGAATACTGCAAAGTAGGTAGGGGAGCATGGGGGCGTTTGCCTCTCTGGTGGGTATTAAAGGAAAGCCACAACTGGGGTTCAATGGGCTGCTGACACCTCTGGGCTACGGTGGTACTACTCCTGCTGCACTGTTAAATGCTAAGCCCCTGAACAGATATCATCACATAAGTAAAAATGAAACAGAGTCGTACTCTAGCCTCACTGTGTCCATTGGACACTGTGTGCGTGTAGTGAACTTTCCCTAGTGAAAAGGTGAAATCAACCGAGCTGCTTAATCGAGAACGGACAACAATTAATTAAAATAAAATTAGTGGGTCATGTTTTCGTAAAGCTTATTTTTCTTTCACCTCAATAGAATGTGACAGTGATGAATGAGAATGTGTGTTACGTTGTAACTTTTTGCAGTTTTATATAGCGTGAACTCGACCCGAATATATTGGAGTGATTTGCATGAGTACCAGTTACTTCAATGACACATACATTTTTTTTGTATGCACAGGAGGTTAAGTGATTTTCCCAGAATCACAGTTTGTCTTCAGCAGGGCTGCTCGGCCCCAACCCACTGCCCCAGCCTTGCCAGAAGAGATATATCGGCCTCCCAGGACGGCTTACACGTTGCACTATAATAGCGGTATGTAGTTTGCTACCGGGAGTGTACCAAGTAAACGTGTTGCCTGGAAGCCTGCTTTGTTAAATGGATCAAAGTGTCTTTTGTAAAGAATCTACTGAGAGCTTGGGAGAGGAGGGGCGGCTGGAACCTCTGTGTATTTAACACTCCCCCTGAACACAGCGTGATGTGCCCTGGCGGGTGATTTATAATAAGTCACACTGTCCATTTTAAAGCCTGTTCTCGAGCACTCGGACACACCTCCATTGATTTCCAGAACAATATATGTGCTAGTGAAAAGATTAGCAGTAACTAAAACATCTCTCAGACTGCTCCCAGGCAGCTTTAAGTGTCCTGAGCACAACTTCAATTGATTAATTGCATTTCAACCTCCGTGGAGAAAAATACCCTTACCTCCTGCTTCTTACCTCTGAGCCCCCTCTGCCGAGCATCCTCCGTTGTTGTTCCCAGCGTATTCAGTAAAAGTTGCATCAGTGACATGAAGCTTCATGCCACCTCATTGAAGGAGAAGAGGCCGCCACGAACGACAGATGCAGAACGCCGGCCGTGAAGGGGAGAGAAAGACCGCCAGCAGGACCGTCATTTTCCGTGACGCGCCCGCTCAGGTACGCCGAAACTCTATTGCTGGGGGCAGGGCAGCGTTACCTTTGGCTACACGGAGGCGTGGTTCTCCGCAGCTATCCCGGAAAAGATCCAAACTTGAAATTTAAATTACATTTTTATTGTTCTTATATTTGGTTGTCAGTTAAATAACATATTTCCTAATTTATGTATTAGTTTGATGAATGCTTGTTTCTGTATTTTTTTGTTTTGCAGCTCAAATCATTGAAATTGCTTTGGCCAGGGTTTCCGGATTCCAATTACAATAATCAGTCAATGAGGGTCATCAGATTAAAACAATTATTCAGTAGTGGTCCCCAGATTGCAGTAATGATTAAGTCAGTTTCCACAGAAGTTAAAAGCTTAAGAACCACTGCCTTAGATCACAACATTACATGTTTCAAAAATATCTCACACATGTAGTGTGTCTTACTGTGTACTTGTTCCAATTCAAGATTTTTAAACTATTTACTAAATTGAAGCAGAGGCACTAGATGAGATGACAGTGGAAGCAGGTTTCCAATATTTCAGTGTATGAACCAAAAGATGCTATATATGATATACGGGCCCATGACACCAGATATGGACAGCAGACCATTTGACACTAGACCTTCTACCAGAGACAAGCCAGAGCTTGAGAATGAGCCCTGCTGCTGAAATAGGATACAACCTAGTGAGTTCTAAAGCTGATCTGAAAGCTACTCTCAGAGAGAAAAACAGTATAAAACTGCATAAATATCATTTATCTCAATATGAGAATGGGGACAAAATTGGGAAAATCTTAGGACATAAAGTTGCAGACAATAAGGCTAAAACACTGATAAAAAAAAATAAAGGGATCTAATGATTTGGTATATACTCAACCTATACAGATATTAGAACAATTTGTTAATTATTATAGTGCCTTATATAACCCAGAAAACTACCCTACTATAAACATTATACAAGGATATTTGGATATAACCTGAACAAAGAGCAGAGAAATAGAGGGCATTGATTCTTTGGCAGAGAATATAACTTTGGCCGAGATTAGATCTGCAATCTCCGCATTACCATCGGGCAAAACCAAACCGATGGGGAAGACATGCTACCATTAGAGCTATATAAACTCTGTTCTGATGAACTATCCCCACTTCTCTGCCAACTCAATCGGTGCAGAAGGAAAAGCACCTAACTCATGGAATACCACAAAAATGTTATTTTTCTTGAAAAAAAATAAGCCAGCTGATGAGTGTGGGTCATATCGACCCATCTCACTGATAAATACTGATGCAAAGGTGTTTGCCAAAGTTTTGGCTACACGGATAGCGGATAACGGATAGCGCCATTAATTCCACGCCTGGTTAATCCTCAACAACATGGCTTTGTCAAAGGTAGAGACACAACAGCTCTTGTGAATATGGCTATAACCGCATTTGATGTCATGGAGGTAAACTCCACCCCACTCGGTATGATATTGTTGGATGCTGAAAAAGCTTTTGACCGAGTGGGGTGGGATTAGCAATGGGCAACATTGATAGCCTTTGGCTTCAAAGGCAAATATTTAAGATGGATCCAAGCCTTATACGACCACCCAACTGCTTAAATCAGCTATGCAGGGATGACATCTTCAAGCTTTGTAATATCTCGGGGTACCCGTCAAGGGTGCCCTTTGTCACTCTTGCTTTTTGCTTTATCTATGGAACCGTTTCTCTCTGCGCTACAGTTCCAACCTCGAATTGCCCCTTTTGTTTCTGGCCTGAACTCTCTGAAAATCACAGCTTATGCTGATGACATCGCAATATATTCTACGGACGTGGTTGAAGCTCTAAATGGAATAACCGAGGAGGCTAATAGATTTTGGAATGGTCTCCGGATACAAACTTAATATAAATAAAACACAGATACTAATGAACTACAAACCTCAGACCCTGATATCAGGGGTATGTAGAACTGCCACTTACTTAGGAGTTAATCGTTCCCTAAATGAAATTATTGGACTTAATTATGAGACTCTCCTTAGAGAAACAGCACTTACATTAAAAAAAAGTGCCGCTTAATATTATTGGACGGATTAATTTAATTAAAATTAAAAAACTCCCCAAATTTCTCTATTTATTCAGATCCATTCCATTATGTATCTCTTGTTTAAAAAACTAGATGGGATTGTCGGCAGTTATATTTGGGGATATAAAAAAGCTCGCCGATCAATATCTTTGCTTAAACTTGCATCAAGGTAAGGTGGACTCAACTTCCCAGACTTTCTTTCAGCTTTCATAGGTCGTCTTCGTAGCCTACTTAGTCCAAATAATTACTATTATTTTTATAAATTTATGTTAGGAGAGGAATCCATCATGTTTTTAGCCAAAGTAAATGACCCCAACTACTTCAAAAGGGTAAAGTTTAACACTGCAAGAGAGAGTGTTAAAATCTGGCTCTCGATTCTCACAGTTTGTAGGACTAGGCTTTTCCATTCTAAACTTCGCCTTTGGGGTAACCCATGATTTCCTGAAATCTTCCATGATGGGGCTTGTAAGATCTGGGTTTGCTCGGGAATAAAAACCTTGGGTGACCTCTACGGTAGTAATGGCTTCATGGATTTTGAGACACTTAAGACATTGTACAAATTGACTGAAGCCAGGCAGATCAAATATTTACAAATCTGAGACTACCTTGTACGTAGTATGAATGTAAAGGAGACTTCGGACTCAGATATTTGGAACTGTTTTTACTCAGATAAGATCAAGTCAGTAATCAGTGTGGGCTATAGATATCTTAACAATCATAAAACTGATGACTGTGGAAAATTGGCTGTGAAATGGAGCACACGATTAGGCGGTAATATAACTGCTAACCAGATTACTGCAGTTTTTCTAGATCTTAACCACATCGCTGCTTGGTAGTTTCCCCTGCTGTGCTGGACCGCAACGAAAACGGGTGTGGTCATGACGAGCTCAGCTCGTCATGAGCACCTGAGAGGTGTATGCCATGACGAGCTGAGCTCGTCATGAGCATGGAAGGGGTTAACAAACTAGTACAGTCCTCTAGCCAAAGGCTACAACACTATAAAACAATATGTGGTCTGTATTACACACCAGAAAGGATATAAAAATGGTCCTCAAATAGTACAACGAGTATAGGTCTAAATGCCCTAAATGTGATCTAATAGCGGCAGATCTTGAACATATGTTTTTCTCATGCCTAGTATTGGCCGAATTCTGGGCAAGAGTTCCCAAAGGTTCTTAATCAAAAACTTGGTAGACCTATCTCTCTCAATGCATCAATGGTACTTTTAGGTCCATCGACTTCGAAGAGATCGCAGAAAGACCTTGTAACTATTGTACTTGCTTGTGCTAGATTGGCTATTGCTAGGGCCTGGATATCACACACTCCACCTCACGCTATGGAATGGTGGTCCTTGGTCAAAGAAACATACACCAAGGAATCCTCAATAGCTAAAATAAGACGTGCAAGATCATTAAATAAAAAGGAAAAAAATTGGGGGACTTTTATTTAAGATCATAACTCTTCTCACTCTATCTGCTTCTATCAACTAATTAATGACGGATATTGCATGAAAATGTATTATCTTAGAATGATACTTCAATGCTTTCCCCTTCCTGTTTTATTTATTTCTATCTTTGTACCCTATTGCCTGTAAGAATCGTATGTATGTATTGCTCATGCTGTTAATAAAAAATTAAAAATTAAAAAAAGAGAATGAGCCCTGCTCTCAGATGCTCTTTTTTTCTGCAGGAAGAAAAACCATCCCCAAGTCTGTCCTAAAGATCTGTCCTCAAAAGGTGTCAGTTGACATTTCAGAAGATTGAGTAGTAGTGTTGTAAAGCACCTAAGATCCGATTCCATTTCATGTAGGCCTGACTCCATCATGGATAATGGAAGTTGCCAACGTCCCAATCTTGGACAATAGACGAGTATTAAGATGGGAATTCAAGTCAAGGAGGGATCCCCAAGTCCTCTCAGCCAAAGACAGAAGAGAAAAAGTAGGAAGAATGCTGGGTAAGCTGGCCATCTATAGTGTCCAGGTGGATGTATGTCATTACATCACATACTAATACCACGCATGCCATTACAACGCGGGTATTACTACGTGATGTCAATGATATCGCATGCCATTACATAGCATACTTTTACCACGAGTATGCCTTTACCACTCATGCCATTACAACGCAAAGGCAGGCATGGTAAAGCTATACTCTTGGTAAGTATATATAAGGTAAGTGACAATCCTACGTCTACACAACACACTATTCCCACCCCTACAGTACCCCTAACCCTAAAGCACTACTACACTACAACACTTCCCACACTTCTCCCACCCCTACACTACCCTAAACCCTATAACACTACTACACTACAACACTACCCACACTTCTCCCACCCCTACACTACCCTAAACTCTAAAACACTACTACACTACAACACTACTCCCACCCGGACACTACCCTAAAACCCTAAAACACTACTACACTACCCACACTACTCCCACCCCTACACTACCCTAAATCCTAAAACACTACTACACCACAACACTACCCATACTACTCCCACCCCTACACTACCCTAAACCCTAAAACAGTACTATACTACCCACACTACTCCTACCCATACACTACCCCAAACTCTAAAACACTACTACACTACCCAACCTACTACCACCCCTACACTACCCTACACCCTACAACGCTACTACACTACAATAGTACCCACACTACTCCCACCCTACACTACCCTAAACCATAAAACACTACTACAATACAACACTACCCACATTACTCCCACCCCCACACTACCCTAAACCCTAAATCACTACTACACTACAACACTACCCACACTTCTCCCACCCCTACACTACCCTAAACCCTATAATACTACTACACTACAACACTACCCACACTTCTCCCATCCCTACACTACCCTAAAACCCTAAAACACTACTACACTACCCACACTACTCCCACCCCTACACTACCCTAAATCCTAAAACACTACTACACCACAACACTACCCATACTACTCCCACCCCTACACTACCCTAAACCCTAAAACAGTACTATACTACCCACACTACTCCTACCCATACACTACCCCATACTCAAAACACTAATACACTACCCAACCTACTACCACCCCTACACTACCCTACACCCTACAACGCTACTACACTACAATAGTACCCACACTACTCCCACCCTACACTACCCTAAACCATAAAACACTACTACAATACAACACTACCCACATTACTCCCACCCCCACACTACCCTAAACCCTAAATCACTACTACACTACAACACTACCCACACTAATCCCACCCCTACACTACCCCTAACCCTAAAACACTACTACACTACAACACTACCCACACTACTCCCACCCCGACACTATCTCAACCCTAAAACACTACAACACTATCCACACTACTCCCACCCCTACACTACCCTAAACTCTAAAACACTATTACACCACAACACTACTCACACTACTCCCTCCTCTACACTACCCTAAAACACTACTACATTACAACACTACTAATACCACTAGCACCACTACACTACCCTAAACCCTAAAACACTATTACACTACCCACACTACTCCCACCCATACACTACCCCTAACACTAAAACACTACTACACTACAACACTACCCACACTAATCCCACCCCTACACTACTCCAACCCTAAAACACTACTACACTACCCGCACTAATCCCACCCAAACCCTAAAACACCACTATACTACAATACTACCCACACTAATCCCACCCCTACACTACCCCTAACCCTAAAACACTACTACACTACAACACTACCCACACTACTCCCACCCCGACACTATCCCAACCCTAAAACACTACAACACTATCCACACTACTCCCACCCCTACACTACCCTAAATTCTAAAACACTATTACACCACAACACTACTCACACTACTCCCACCCCTACACTATCCTAAAACACTACTACATTACAACACTACCCACACCACTAGCACCACTACACTACCCTAAATCCTAAAACACTATTACACTACCCACACTACTCCCACCCATACACTACCCCTAACACTAAAACACTACTACACTACAACACTACCCACACTAATCCCACCCCTACACTACTCCAACCCTAAAACACTACTACACTACCCACACTACTCCCACCCATACACTGCCCCAACCCTAAAACACTACAAAACTATTCACACTACTTCCACCCCTACACTACTCTAAACCCTAAAACACTACTACACTGCAACACTACTCACACTACTCCCACCCCTATACTACCCCTAACCCTAAAACACTGATAAACTACAACACTACCCAAACTACTCCCACCCCTACACTACCCTAAACTCTAAAACACAACTACAATACCCAGCCTACTACCACCCCTACACTACCCTAAACCCTAAAACACTACTAGACTACAACACTACCCACCCTACACTATCCTAAACCGTAAAACACTACTACACTACAACACTACCCACACTACTCCCACCCCTACACTAACCTAAACCCTAAAACACTACTACACTACAACACTACCTATACTATCCCCACCCTAAACCCTAAAACACCACTACACTACAACACTACCCACACTTCTCCCACCACTACACTACCCTAAACCCTAAACCACTACTACACTACAACACTACCCACACTTCTCCCACCACTACACTACCCTAAACCCTAAAACACTACTACACTACAACACTACTCCCACCCGGACACTACCCAAAAACCCTAAAACACTACTACACTACCCACACTACTCCCACCCCTACACTACCCTAAATCCTAAAACACTACTACATTACAACACTACCCATACTACCCCACCCCTACACTACCCTAAACCCTAAAACAGTACTATACTGCCCACACTACTCCTACCCATGCACTACCCCAAACTCTAAAACACTACTACACTACCCAACCTACTACCACCCCTACACTACCCTAAACCCTAAATAGCTACTACACTACAACACTACCCACACTAATCCCACCCTACACTACCCTAAACCCTAAAACACTACTACAATACAACATTACCCACACTACTCCCACGCCCACACTACCCTAAACCCTGAAACACTACTACACTACAGCACTACCCACACTACTCCCACCCAAACCCTAAAACACAACTACAGTACAACACTACCCACACTACTCCCACCCCTACACTACCCATAACCCTAAAACACTACTACACTACAACACTACCCATACTACTCCCACCCCGACACTATTCCAACCCTAAAACACTACAACACTATCCACACTACTCCCACCCCTACAGTACCCTAAACTCTAAAACACTACTACACTACAACACTACTCACACTACTCCCACCCCTACACTACCCTAAAACACTACTACATTACAACACTACCCACACCACTAGCACCACTACACTACCCTAAACCCTAAAACACTACTACACTACCCACGCTACTCCCACCCATACACTACCCCTAACACCAAAACACTACTACACTACAACACTACCTACACTAATCCCACCCCTACACTACCCCAACCCTAAAACACTACTACACTACAACACTACCCACACTACTCCCACCCATACACTGCCCCACCCTAGAACACTGATAAACTACAACACTACTAAAACTACTCCCACCCCTACACTACCCTAAACTCTAAAACACAACTACAATACCCAGCCTACTACCACCCCTACACTACCCTAAACCCTAAAACACTACTACACTACAACACTACCCACCCTACACTATCCTAAACCGTAAAACACTACTACACTACAACACTACCCACACTACTCCCACCCCTACACTACCCTAAACCCTAAAATACTACTACACTACAACACTACCTACACTATCCCCACCCTAAACCCTAAAACACCACTACACTACAACACTACCCACACTTCTCCCACCACTACACTACCCTAAACCCTAAAACACTACTACACTACAACACTACCCAACACTTCTACCACCCCTACACTACCCTAAACCCTAAACCACTACTACACTACAACACTACCCACACTTCTCCCACCCCTACACTACCCTAAACCCTAAAACACTACTACACTACAACACTACTCCCACCCGGACACTACCCAAAAACCCTAAAACACTACTACACTACCCACACTACTCCCACCCCTACACTACCTTAAATCCTAAAACACTACTACACTACAACACTACCCATACTACCCCACCCCTACACTACCCTAAACCCTAAAACAGTACCATACTGCCCACACTACTCCTACCCATACACTACCCCAAACCCTTAAACACTACTACACTACCCAACCTACTACCACCCCTACACTACCCTAAACCCTAAATAGCTGCTACACTACAACACTACCCACACTACTCCCTCCCTACACTACCCTAAACCCTAAAACACTACTACAATACAACATTACCCACACTACTCCCACGCCCACACTACCCTAAACCCTAAAACACTACTACACTACAGCACTACCCACACTACTCCCACCCAAACCCTAAAACACAACTACAGTACAACACTACCCACACTAATCCCACCCCTACACTACCCATAACCCTAAAACACTACTACACTACATCACTACCCACACTACTCCCACCCGACACTATTCCAACCCTAAAACACTACAACACTATCCACACTACTCCCACCCCTACAGTACCCTAAACTCTAAAACACTACTACACTACAACACTACTCACACTACTCCCACCCCTACACTACCCTAAAACACTACTACATTACAACACTACCCACACCACTAGCACCACTACACTACCCTAAACCCTAAAACACTACTACACTACCCACGCTACTCCCACCCATACACTACCCCTAACACTAAAACACTACTACACTACAACACTACCCACACTAATCCCACCCCTACACTACCCCAACCCTAAAACACTACTACACTACAACACTACCCACACTACTCCCACCCATACACTGCCCCAACCCTAAAACACCACAAAACTATCCACACTACTCCCACCCCTACACTACCCTAAACCCTAAAACACTACTACACTGCAACACTACCCACACTGCTCCCACCCCTATACTACCCCTAACCCTAAAACACTGATACACAACACTACCCAAACTACTCCCACCCCTAAACTACCCTAAACTCTAAAACACAACTAGAATACCCAGCCTACTACCACCCCTACACTACCCTAAACCCTAAAACACTACTACACTACAACCCTACCTACACTACCCCCACCCTAAACCCTAAAACATCACTACACTACACCAATACCCACACTAATCCCACCCCTACACTATCCCAACCCTAAAACACTACTACACTAAAACACTATCCACACTACATCCCACCCCTACACTACCCAAAATCCTAAAACACTACTACACTACAACACTACCCACACTACTCCCACCCCTACACTACCCTAAAACACTACTATAGTACAACACTACCCAGACCACTAGCACCACTACACTACCCTAAACCCTAAAACACTACTACACTACCCACACTACTCCCACCCATACACTACCCCTAACACTAAAACACTACTACACTACAAAACTTCCCACACTAATCCCACCCCTACACTACCTCAACCCTAACACACTACTATACTACAACACTACCCTCACTACTCCCACCCATACACTGCCCCAAACCTAAAACATTACTACACTACAACACTATCCACACTACTCCAACCCCTATACTACCCCAAACCTTAAAACACTACTACACTGCAACACTACCCACACTACTCCCACCCCTACACTACCCTAAAACACTACTACACTACCCACACTACTCAAACCCCTACACTACCCCTAACCCTAAAACACTAATACACTACAACACTACCCACACTACTCCCTCCCTGACACTAACCCTCACACTAAAATATTACTACACTACCCACACTACTCTCACCCCTACACTACCCCTAATACTAAAACACGATAACACTACCCCCTATCCTACACTACCCTAAAACCTTAAAACACTAGTACACTACTCCCACCCCAACACTACCCTAAATCCTAACACACTACTACACTACCCACACTATTCTCACCCCTACAAAACCCTAAACCCTAAAACAGAACTACACTGCTCACACTACTCCCACCCATACACTACCCTTAACCCTAAAACACTTCTACACTACCCATCCTACTACCACCCCTACACTACCCTAAACCCTCCCTAAACCCTAAAACACTACTATAGTACAATACTACCCACACTACTCCCGCTTCACTACCCTAAACCCTAAAACACTACTACACTACAACACTACCCACACTACTCCCATCCCTACACTATCCCTAAAACACTACTGAACTACCCACACTACTCCCACCCATACACTACCCAAAACACTAAAACACTACTACACTTCAACACTACCCACACTACTCCAATCCCTACACTATCCCTGACCCTAAAACACTACCACACTACCCACACTACTCCCACCCCTACACTACCCCTTACCCGAAAACACTACTACACTACAACACTACCCACACCACTAAACTATTCTAAACCCTGAAACACTTCTACACTACCCACACTACTCCCACCCATACACTACCCCAACATTAAACACTGCTACACTACAACACTACCCACACCTCTCCCACCACTAAAATACCTTCAATCCTAAAACACTACTACACTTCTCACACTACTCCCAACTCCCTACACTGCCCCAACCCTAAAACACTACCACACTACAACACTACCCACACTACTCCCAACCCTACACTACCCTAAACCCTAACACACTATTACAAAACAACACTATCTGCACTACTCCCACCCCTTCACTACCCTAAACACTAAAACACTACTACACTACAACACTACGCACTCTACTCCAATCACTACACTACCCTAAACCCTAAAACACTACTACACAACAACACAACCTGCACTACTCCCACCCCTTCATTACCCTAAACACTAAAACACTACTACACTACTACACTACTCACACTACTTCCACCACTACACTACCCTAAAACACTACTACACTAGCCACACTACTACCACCCCTACACTACCCCTAACCCTAAAACACTACTACACTACCCACACTACGCCCATCCCTACACTACCCCTAAAACCTAAAACACTACTACACTACAACACTACTCCCACCCCTACACTACGCTAAAATCCTAAAACACTACTACACTACTCCCACCCCTATGCTACCCTAACCCCTAAAACACTACTACATTACAACACTACCCACACTACTCCCAACCCTACACTTCCCTAAACCCTAAAATACTACTACACAACAACACTGCCTGCACTACTCCCACCCCTTCACTACCATAAACACTAAAACAACACTACCCAAACTACTCCCACCACTACAATACCCTAAACCCTAAAACACTACTACGCTATAACACTACCCACACTACCCCCTTCACTACCATAAACCCTAAAACACTACTACACTACAACACTACCCATACTACTCCCACCCCTACACTACCCTAAACCCTAAAACACTACTACACGACCCACACTACTGTTGTAATTTAACAATGATTAGGTTAAGCATTAGCAAAAGACATCTTGTATTCAGAGACTATCTTGTCCGTTTACGGACTCCATTTTGTATTTCTATCGGCATTTTGTTTGCCATGTGCTCTCCATGTACTCTGTCCTACCTTCCTGTCAACTGCTCTTGAAATCTGCCTAGAGACAAGATATATTTAGTCTCCTCTGCTATGCACATGCTCAGTTGAGCATGCAGCTGTCTCCAACTTGTAACTGTCAAGATGTGTCCACCAGAATTAGCTAACTGTCAGTCCCTCCCACTTGTTGCTAGCACACTCTCTGTATGACCTTATATGTATTTGAAACCAGCATTCTGTATCTTGTACCCCCTTCATTTGAGCCCCTGTGTGGGTATAAAAGGACCAAGCTCCTTCCAGTCAGTGTGCTACCTCATACTCTACCGAAGGGTGTTGTATGAATGTAAATCCACCTCATGAGGTTTAATAAACTTTGTCTTTTCTATTCCAGTTTATGTGCCAACTTCTTGCTATTGGTCTAAGGACTCTGTGTAGAGAAGGGCGAATCCCTTGCACTGGTGGACCTGGCTGAGGCTTGCTACCACACAACTCCCACCCCTACACTACCCTAAACCTTAAAACACTACTACACTACAACACTACCCACACTGCTCCCACCCATACACTACCCCTAACACTAAAACACTACTACACTACAACACTACCCACACTACTCCCACCCCTACACTACCCCTAATCCTAAAACACTACTACACTACAACACTACCCACACGACTCCCACCCCCATACTACCCTAAACCCTAAAACACTACTACACTACAACACTACCCACACGACTCCCACCCCCATACTACCCTAAACCCTAAAACACTTCTACACTACAACACTACCCACACTAGTCCCACCCCTACATTACCCTAAACACTGAAACATTCCTACACAACAACACTACCAACACTACTCTCACCACTACACTACCCTAAACCTTAAGACACTACTACACTACGCACACTACTCCCACCTCAAAACCCTAAAACACTACTACACTTTACTACCCACACTACTCCCACCATTACACTATCCTAATCCCTAAAACACTAATTCACTACCCACATTACTCCCACCCGTACACTACCCCTAACCCTAAAACACTACTACACTACAACACTACCCACACTACTCCCACCCCTACCCTACCCCAACCCTAAAACACTACTAAACTACCCACACTACTCCCACCCCTACATGACACTACCCTACCCAAAACCGCTACCCCCACCCCAAGCACAATCAGCTTTACCTCTTTCCTCGTAGTTCCAGCGTCGCCGTCTCTGCTCCTGCTTCCTGCGTCACCAGAGGTTCACGTCATTGTTAGGAAACAGCCTCAGTTTCCTCACAACAACTTGGATAGCCATTACATCGGAAGCGTTGTAAAAGCGCATGCGATGTAATGGTATGCATGTGTTTACCACGCGTTGTAACATCGCATGTGTTGTAATGCATGCAATGTAATTGCAACGCGTGGTGAAAAACGCGTTGAAATGGCCGCTCCCCGTCCAAGTGGTGGGAAGGGTCAGCTAGCAGCATGCTTTATGTTACGTTTTTTTCTCCTGTCTTCAGAATATTTCATTAGTAATCATTGGGAAAAATGGAGGATGAATGAAGGGATAATTCTTCCTTAGTCTTGGGGTATGGTCCCTAACCCTGAAGGAGAGGCAGCCAGGATTTCTTCTTCTGGGCTTTGCCTTCCTCTACACAGGTGATCAGAGCTCCAAGAGTAAATAAAAAAATGAGCACCATATAATTTGCAGGGATTTGCTTTTTTCTACTTCCAGGAAGAACAGACAGAAACTGTGAATCTGATTGATCAGTTTGATGACCACAAAGATAGACGGGCAACCACTAAACTCAAGGAACATTTTCCTTTCAGTGCTCAATATTTCTATGGCAAGCAGTTTTGAGAGAAGATGTTCTGCTTTTGCGTATGTCAACTCAGTGCTTTTTACAGTACACAGGATAGGGAGGTAGGGCAGGAAGCTGCTCTTCACTGCAAGTTGTGTGTATGGTGCCCTTGCTTTTTGGTAATTTCTTTGAGCTTGTGTTATCCAAGACAGGTCACACAGTAGTCTGCTAGAACTGGTCTGTCCTTCTTTTTCTTTCAAAGTAGTCATTATTGTCAGGCTGTGAAACTGGATTAGCAAATCATTCTATAGGGAGGTGAGAACTGACAGAAGCAGTTCAGGGGGAGTATGAGTGGATTGGGGAGAAAGCACTCTCTCACTGCCAAATCCGGTATTTGTGAAGCACAAACTACTCACTCATAAGGGTCTCAAGGCGCTGGGGGCCGTTGGGAAGATTTAGTGAGTTATTATCAAGAGTCACATGGTGCTGCTGAGCTGAGCTGCTGTCGGTGCCAGGGATTAAACCATGAGCCCTGTGCTCTGGAGTCAGTCGCCCTGGCTGCTGCGCCACACCACTCCCCTTACCACTGCCACTAACCACATTGAGCACTCTAGAACCCTAGGGGTTCCCTATATAGAGAAAGTGACCGCAATGCACATTCCAATCATCACAGGTTCTCAAGAACTTTTTACATATTTGCTACACAGTTTACCAAAGAGGGCCAGAAAGCTCAGGTAAAAAGGCCTGAACCATAGTATAATAGGTTTTCATCAGTCAGTATTAGTGCCAAGGGCAGGTCATGGGAACATAGTCACCCACTTTAAAAGGAGTGTCTCTTTGGATGGACCCCACTCAAGCAACATGGCATAAAGAGGGAGGGCACATGCCAGGAGACTTGATATAGGGGCCTCCTGAGCACTGCGCAAATCTGGGCTTCCAGAATATTGAAAAAAAAAACAGGTTGTTTTATGCAGACTGAGCTAAGGAATTTCAACCCTGCTTTAGCCATGAAAACCCAGATTCGACAGTCATATAGTTTGACTCCTTTCCGGTATAAAAACCACACGAGGTCTGGATCTCTCTGTTTGCTTTTGAGACTTTTGAACAGGATGCTGCAGCATCTCTCCAGGCTGTAGCTCTTCAGACTCCAGCTCTTCATTCTCCAGATCACCTGAGCCCAGCATTTCACCTGCATTCCTGTAGCACTTCATGATCTTCAGCGTTGAGGTGCTAGGACCCATCAGCTCAAAAGCCTCAGATATCATCTTCCTCACCAAAACCTGGCTCAACCAAACTGATATAGTGCTATTTTAAATTGGGGTGCACTCCTATTACTAGTCCGTCTAGACCACTAAAGTTATAAGATTTAATGGGGTGCTGGAACTGACAAGGGCGGTCGATCCTTGTGATTCTGAACGGATTAGCACAAGCAGCATGGCTTTAATCAGTTGCTCACTGTTCACCTGGTGTATAAACACCTCTGTTTAAGTTCCAAAAAATTAATAAACACAATTCTTCAGTTAATCCAACTGTATTTTCAACCATATTATTATCACTTAGATAACGATTTCACATCATTGTACATGACATTGCCAAATTAATCATAATGGATATTCATTGTCATATATACATATATACATGGAACAAGTTTCATATTAACAATGCAAAAAACAAATGAAAATAATATTCAACGTTGGCACCAAATGCATTTCTGAACCGATCTGGTTCCTTCTTCAGGGGATGATCTACGAATGAAATATAAAATGAGTCCATGGTGTGCTCACAATAATGATAAAATAAGTAACTGATGTCTATGAACTGTTTGATGTGTGTCCTACCTTCTAATGGTGTCTGGAAAGCTCAAGAGTCACTGTGAATAAACATCTGAAAACAACCGGAAACGTCATAATTAAGCGCCTTACCTTAATGACTGAACTGTCATGGCATATGTACTAAAACAGAAATGTATCATTAGCTTACCCCGTCTTTCTTGCTCGAATCAAAAGACCAATAGTACTTATTAAGACTCGCAAACTCAAGGTGATGTACGAATGTGAGTTATTAAACCTGTACAAAAAAGTCTCACTATGAGACATATCTGATATCCAAATGATCGTATTACTACATCTGAAACGACATGCCAATAACAAAATATAATGAATGCCCTCAAAAAACTAATCACCACCTCTTAAAACAGCTCCCAAACATCGATAACGTACCTGAGTGACCGTGTAATCCGAACGCATAAACCAACACCGAACGATGATGCGATCGTAAACGCGAACGAGTTCATAAACACGAGGAATGGAATCAAAATAAAGGATGGGCTGTGTTGATGTTAGTCTTGTAGTGCGCGGCTCGTTGGCGGCCATGTCGGAGCGGGCTCCACGGAGTGTCCCAAAAGTGAACAAGAATATCACCGCCATGTGTGCGCATGTAAAACAGGTCATACCGCACTCAAATCTATTTGTTAAAGAGGCTTATTCGTGATCTGAATGGTGGACAAGAACGATCATATTCTTTTGATAACATTTTGGCTATACCGTCAAAATGTATGATAAAACTTTATTGCTATACCAGAAGGTACAAGAAAATGTTCCTTATCACTCAAATGATGTTTCTGATGGAAATCATATCATAAATGTGTAAATATATATATATATATATATGATGTTAACATACCTTGTGGATGAGTGTGATCTGATAGGTGATAATGAAACATTATATGTACTGAACTCTTGCTTCATTTGAGGAAAAACAGGATTAATGTAAAGAACCTAGTGATTTCCTGGGTGGACTATTAACATGACTTGGGCGAAGATAGATGATTAAATGTAACATGACATATCCAGTCTGTCATTTAAACCTGTCGGTATCATGGTGTCAAGAGTTCTGATCCAATATATCTCCTGTTGCATGAGTCTCTTGTGGTTGTCTATACCTAACCTGAGTTTGACTTGTTCAATATTCAGAAAACGTAATTGAGAGATTGAATGTTTCTCCTCTGACCAGTGTGTAGCTAATGTTGAGCTAATATTCTTAGTGCAGATCCGGCTTTTATGTTCTGTGATTCTTATCTTAATTTTACGTTCTGTCTTTCCAACGTACGTTTTTCCACACGTACACTTGATGCAATAAATTACGTTTTGCATGTTGCAGTCACTAGTGTGCTTTAAGGGTATTTGCACTCCTGGGTTAGGGTACGAAGTTTTTCTAGATGGTGGCAATTTTGTCATGGAGGAAATCTAAGAGGGGGTGATGATGTTTTCGGAGGCTGAGGGGTTAGAGAACTCTCTGGAGATGTTGAATAGTTCTTTGCTGTGGTTGGAGCTGGCTTTAATGTGCAAAGGTGTTCTTTTTTGGGTTTTTAGGAGCGGTTGGTATTGGTTGAGGGTTGTCTTGAAAGTGCCTCAGTTTGGTTGAAAGGATTAGCACAAGCAGCGTGGCTTGAATCAGTTGTGCACTGTTCATGTGGTGTATAAACACCTCTGTTTAAGTTCCAAAAATTAATTAACACAATTCTTCAGTTAATCGAACTGTATTTTCAGTTGGATTAAAACTGAATCTATTGGGGACACCCTCACAGGTGATTAGCCACACTTTACAAGTCCTGTTTGATTGATTGATTGTTATGTTTGTGAGCATCACAATGTGAGAATACCATTGAAATATTTCCAGGTAAAAGCATTGTTTCCTCCTTTTGTGATCATGAACATTCAAATGTTCACAAATCAGAACTGGATAAGCTGCTCATATAAGTTGAAACGTTATTTAAGCCTTAAAAACATACCACTCTGCGTTATGCATGAGTGAATGGGTCCTAAGACTACCTACTTTTGGAGATCTTCGAGAGAGATGACGAAAAAGAGGCGCTTATCCAACCCCTCCTGTCCTAGCCATGACAGGGGGATACAAATGCACCAAGGGCTTTCCACAGGATGAGGTTAAAGAATAAACTGCCTGGACCTTGCTAAGTCATTGGTGAAATGTCCCACCAAATGATACAGGAAAATGAACATTAAGGCAGCTGATGTGATCCATCATCACCCTAATTCATTTGAGGTTTTAAAAAAGCAGTCCAACATCCCGGATGTCTATTTGCTATATTGGCACTTAACGGTCATAAAACACAAATTAGGTGGAATGCTCTAATTATAGCGTGTCTGCTTCTGGCTATCCTAGTTGTTAAAGGTCCTCTCCATCGGTATATGCTCTTGCCCGAGGCAAAGTCCTATAACTAGGGTGTAGGGCCTTTAACACAATTATAGCTCATAGCAGTGCACTGTAATGCTATATTACATCATGGAGCTATTTAGGCTCATTTATATACTCCTTGCTGTCTTTGCCCATTAATGTCTTGTATTGTCAAGGGCAATACGGGACCCTCAGTGACTGGGCTGATTTTTAATCAGGGTGCGGTGCCATTAATGCCTGAGGACATTAATGCTTTTTAAATCATGGGGTCACTAAGGCTCATTCCTAGCTGACGGATATTGATCCTCATAGAGTCCAGTCTCCATTGACTCTGCAGGTTGGGAATTGGAGAGACAAAAAGACAATACAATTAATTGAAATAAAAGCTCTAGATAAAGTTTGGTTTAGATTTACATTAAAAGAATAGCATATATTGTAAAAAATGCAAAAAAAACCAGAAATATAAGATCTGTGTGCTCCTTGATCCTTTAGCCATACCCTGCTGTCAGTTCCTCAGGCCAAATCTTGGAGCACAGAGTCTGCCGGGAGAGGTCTTAATGGCATGGCCTCACCAAATGAAGATTAGTAATGTCACACATCTCGGAAACAATCTTTTTTTAATTGGTGGCCCTCCTGCTTTACCTCATCATAGCCCAAGGGGTCGCTCTCAGTGGCAGAAGACAACGTGATGCCCTCCTACAGAATGTGAAAAGGGTCCCAGAGCCCCCAATATTTGACACATGTATGCGTTGGGCTGATTGGGGTCCCGTGAAGGGTTGAAGCCCACCCTGCACTGCCGGGTCTTGTATCACTCCCCTGGATGGGCTCCCGTACAGTTGATCACAGATGTGGTTTAAATGGGGCTTCTTTGGATGTGTGACAACCATAGTTATAGACTAGTGCCATAGAGAACTACGCACAGACGGGAAGCTCTGCCAGTGCTCATCTACAGTTATACTTGCTTGACATGAGTGTGCATAGCATGCCACTGCCCCATGTGTTGTTTTCTACCACGTGTCTACTTTGTTCAGTTTGTTTTAGACCAGGGATTAAAAAGGCAGATGTGTTCTAAAATATGCCGACTAATCATTAGAGTGCGGGCAGCTGTAATGCTTCTCTGCTACTGCCCAGTAAGCAGGCACACCGCTGGACCTAAGCCATATTGGTATGTGGACAGGAAATTGAAGCAGAGCAGGCCCAGCCCACCATATGTTTACGTGTTTTGGGGATGCTATATAAATGTCATTTGTAGACATTCGAAGGGGTTGACTTTCTGCCTGTGAATGAGGAACTAGGTAGGTGAAACCAGGGGAGGTATTACCAAAGATGCCCCATTGACAGAACTGGCTTGTCCTCTTTTATGCACCTGAGGCATTTTGCTATTACAGAAGGGACTGCAGATGCCTATATTGTATTGTAATTGCATTTATATAGCACATGGTACCCATGACAACTCCTGGAAGTGCTTTTTCAGCGAGTAGCACACTACTCCGGAACCCATGAATGATTAGTTGTGAATTAGTATAGTGAAATATGAAAGTAATTTGAGTGGTGTCCCCTTCTGTAATATGCTGGTGCTAAACTTACTCTGCCACGATCTCAAGAGGATGTTCCCTCCTTTGCAAGGGGGGCACCCCATGCGATAATAGAATCATTTTGCCTTTGTGTCTCTACTTTGTTACAGACAGGCAAAGAGGCCACCAGGTGCCACACAGTGAGTGCACCTTCTGGGCACCAGTACAATTACTCCATGGACCTGCCTGCAGAGGGGTCTCCACCTCCATTTCCCACAGGCTGGGTTAGGGTTTGCACAGTGAAAGGTGGATCATCTGCTTCAAACTTCTGCTTTATCTTTTACTAAAATGCTCTTTCCATAGCAGGCATAGGTTTGCACCTGACATGGGAACAGTGCATGTGATTTGATACGGTGCACTGACCAGGTCTGCATCTGGCTGACAGACTTAAGTGGCTAACGCAGGACAGTGTGGGGCAGTGCACCAAATCTGTAATGCGGCCTGGGCTTATAATAGGTGGGCAATGCCCTGTGATTATCAACATGCACTTAAGCCTTCAGGTACCACTGACCAAATTTAAAAGGCTACAAGCGTTCAGACTAGCGAAATGTCATATTGCTTCATTAACCATTACTAACTGCACTGTGAAGCTAATATATTTTGCAGTGAATGGTACATAATGCAGTGAATGTACACCACTATATGCATAACTCCTAGTGCACATTATTAATACTTGTAAAACTCCCTTAAGACAAACTGAGTTCAGGTCTGTATACCTGTTACTCACTCTGCCTGTATTAACAGCTCTCTTTGTTATGTGGGCTCCTGTCACCACCTTCATGCTAGCATACTTGTCCTGACCTGGTAATGGTAATTTGTGTAGGGATGATGGCTTGTTCTGAACTTTGACTGCATGAGATGGGTAGTTAGTCATTGCCTACATGACATCATGTTTCCACTTGCATTCAGTGACAGCTGTTAGTTTCACGAGTAGGTGATTGTGTGCCTCGTCATTCATAAGAGGTCTGGCAGTGCAGAGAGGTAGAGAGGTGCCAGTGCTGTATGTGTGGCACAAGGGCATGTTGTTAGTGCATGGCAAGGCTCATGGACTCAGCCTCACCTGTACGTACTCTATTATTTTACTGTGTCCCTAAATATTCAACATTTACTGGTGTACGATACAATCAAAATTATGCTTCTCCTTAAAGGTGGTATGTTTTATGATTAATATAAGGCTGAGACTAGTACAGGTTTCCAAAAGCTGTGTTTTCTTTCTCACATATGTCAGTTTTAGAGTTGTTTTTCATAATTGTCTAATGAATGTAAATTATAATGCAAAATTATGACCGCTCGCTCATTGTCCTCTGTTTGTTGTGCACTGGTAGGTGGCTAAGGATTGTCAGTTTAGGTATAATTAGGACAGCTAAACGTCAGTCATAAATGGAGATTTGAAACTAGTTATAATCGATGCAATTCACTTAAAAATATATGTACTTGCTGGAGATAAGCAGCTAAGCAACAGGATCAATATAGCTAACAATAATAAAATGGCCTTTTATTGTGGCAGTGCTACCAATAGTCATAGTATGCGCACAATGTGACATTCACCCTTCTCCATTTCAAACAGTTGCTACACCGCTATGCCCAATAACTCGCAAAGTCAGAGCATGTTGTCCAGGGCAAAGCCTTTTATTCACATAAAACCAGGTACTTCATCACAGACCAATAGGAGAAAACCATCATGTTCGGATATATACAAAAATTAGGCACAGCATTATAACCTGCACTTGAGCTTGGGTCTTACAATTGAATTTGACCGACTCAACCCGCCAAGCTATCCTCTTAGCTGCGCACATCGTGTCGGCAGGCCCCACCGCGCTACAGCAAACAGTTGCATTACTTGCAACCCAGGGCACCGCATAACACACCAGCCCATCGAGGTGCCTGAACAAAGGCAGCCTTCCAAGGTTCTACTCAGTTCATACATTGCGGGTTAGGGCAGTAGTGTCAAGGACCACTGACAGGTCAGTCCTCCTTTTCCGCCTACCCTCTGCACAAATGGATCCTATCCCCGTCCTAGGGTCAATCCAGTTGCTGAACCTCCCTTGTTGTGCATCCCCCTATGTTGTTAACTGTCATTGCTCCACCACTGTCAGTGCTCCGCGAAGCCTCGTTCTTCTGACGGATGGGTCGGTGGTCAACGACGCGCCTCTGACGCCTGCTGGAGGTCCAAGGGGACAAAGAGGCCCACAACTGAAAGGCACAGCCTTAAGTAACTCTCCCCTGCATTCCTGCGCAACCTGATGACTTCATTGGGTCCTCCTTATTCACTCCACCCCTTCTTAGACCAGCTGGAGGGGGCTTGATCACATGGCACAACTAAGGGCGCCCCCTTCCCTAGTCACGGGGGGGCCCTGTTCATAGTATGTGCACAACGTGACATACACCTTTCTCCATTTCAAACATGTGCTACCCCACCATGCCCTATAACTCCCAGAGTCAGAGAATGTTGTTAGGGCATAGCCTTTTGATCACATCAAACCAGGTAATTCAACACAGTCCAATAGGAGAAAACCATCCTGTTTGGATATATAGAAATATTCATAGCATCACACTTAGCCGCAGTAACCTGTCAAAGGCATTAAGTAAATTAGGCATGACATTACACTTGAACTTCAGTTTTGGCCATACACTTTAGCGGCAACAACATGTCAAATGAGTAAGAAAAATCAGACACAACATTACACCTGCACTTGAGCTTGGGCCTTACAATTGAACTTGACCAACTCAGCCCACCAAGCTCTCCACTTAGCTGCACACATTGTGCCGGCAGGCCCCAACGTGCTACAGCAAACAGTTGCATTACTTGCAACCCAGGGCACTGCATAATAACGCACCAGCCCACCGGGGTGCTTGAATGCGGGCAGTCTCCCAAGGTTCTACATAGTCCATATGTTGCAGGTTAGGGCAGTAGTGTCCAGGACCACCGGCAGGTCAGTCCTCTTTTTCCACCTACCCCCTGCACACGTAGATCCTATCCCCTCCTGGGGTCCATCCAGTCGCTGAACCTCCCTTGTTCTGCGTCCCCCTATGTTGTTAACTGTCAGTGCTCCACCACAGGGTGAGAAGCTACCCAGCGCACTCGCCTTCCCCCCCACACATACAGTGCTCTGTAATAGCCCTATTACCTAACTGGAGCAGGTTGTACCGACAAGTGCCTTATGTGGAACCTGCACAATGTATTCAATAGAGATTGTCAGCTACCCAGATGGGATTGTTACCTAAACTGGGGGATCTCCCGGTGCAACGACTTGCGGTCTTACTTCTGACCATATTATAGATAATGCAAGTAAGAATTGTGAACTCCTAAAGAGGGGGCTGTAAACCAGATCTCCCAAAACTGTTGCCTCCTTAAATGGTATAATCTTATACATTATTCCAACTGGCATTAATGACTAAAATGACCAGGTGGAAAACTGTGTTTGATTGTCTAGCCTGTTACAGCTAACCACATAGAACTTGTAAATTATATATCCCATCCTTACGGCAACCAGGAAATTAGGCAAAACACTCCACTTGACTTTGCCGTCACCGTACCCAAGAACTTGAGCACTCCCCCTTAAGGTCCTACCGACCTGCTCTGCTGTGTACCATGTACCAACAGCCCCATCGTAATTGCCACGAACAGTTGTCCCACTTAACCTGCAATGGTACACTCCCCTTCATAAAGGCAGGAAGGACATTAGGCAAGCCAATCCTCACAAACTTTGACTTGGCCATACACTGGAACTCGTGTATTGTCCCTCGGTGTTCATAGGACCCGCTCCGTTGCATACGTTGTACCGGCAGGCCCCCACGTACTACAACAAACTGTTGTCCTATTTACAACCAGGCACACTCGTAGCCTTCTGCCCCCTGGGGTCCCGAACACATGGTAGAAAACCCACGGCCTACTGCATGACAATTGGGCTGCACACCAACAGTCCTCACTAACTGCAGATAGCGACAAGAACAAGAGAACTCCATTGTTGTATAGCGTTTTAGGACCCTAGTGTAATTTTCCCGATTCATGCCCTTATATAGGTCTAAAATACTGTATCCTTATATAGGCATAGAAATCATAACCATATTTAGACTTAGCTCATGCAGTCCCAATACGGCGTGGCTACTTCCACAAGTTCCGAAAATCTACAATGATTTCTTGGAAAAACCCGCCTTCAGCTGTCAGGGACTTCCCCCTGCATGAATATTAAGTTATCCAAGAATTCATGGAATTTTCAGAGAATTAAGTCTCTGATGACGTTCTTATGTCCAATCTTACGTCAAACTCGGCACCTTCAAGGTATAAATATGCCCACACTTGTCCAAACAAACACACAGTAGTTTGGAGCAGTTTGACTATCTACTTGCATGACACCCTGCTGCAGCAAGTACTGAAGGAAGCTGACCTTCCAGCTGACGCACTGAGAGAGACGCTGTCTTTTCTCTTGCCGAGAAATCCAGCTCCAGTGTTTCCAGGCTACCCTTGCGGGTTGCTGGGAAATCGAGTCCTGAGAGAGAGACACAAGACCTCCAACATTCTAAAACCAAGGTACGGAGCTGATTAGACCCTAAGAGAATTCTTGGAATAGATTCTTAGTAACTAATACTAAAACTAGGCTACACCTCACTTACTTCTTCTCTTGTACTGGACCTAGGTTAGGTACACCGGGGTAGGCGTATTTTAGAAGCACCAGTTGAGTACTTTTAGTCATTATTTATCACTGTATGTATTTTATGCATTTTGGGTATCTTATGGCTTAGAAACTATATCATGCTTTTACAGTACTTTTTTATAATACTCTTCATATTATATGCTCTGTACTTTACAGCAAGTATTACGATTGCAGCAGTTCGTTTCTTATGCTTGAGAAAGAAGACTGTTCAATAAATACCCTTTTATTGAAAACGCCCGTCTCTCTTTTTCTCCGCACCTCTGGTGAAACGAAGCATGCACGATTGACTGAGTGAAATAACTGTCTATTGTTTCCGCGACTCTAGAGATATATTTCTTATTCTTGTGGAACAAAGTTGTCATGTTTTAAGCGGTTGTCAGAAACGAATCCCTTCTTGTTTATTCGAGAAAGTTTCTAGGGACCTCTGAGCTAGCTGGCACACACACAATTAAGTTTAGTATATTCGGTATAGACCTAGTTGACTTCAGTCCTACGTCTAAACTACAGGATACACTATTCCAATGCGCAGAGCCTATTGGGAATATAGGAACTTCACTACACTATATGTAGGTATTTTGGCCTATTGAATAGAGCCATCACACTTGTTGATGAAATGTTAGCAAATCCTTTTGCGTATGGATAATAGAACTAAATCGCAACCTGTTATTGGGATCTGCTTTAAAAATGCAGTCTGTTCCCAAAGCCCAGTCCATGTTAAATGAGTTGCACACCACCAAGCCTCACTAAGGACCGCTAACCCCGACAAAGGAAAGGGAAACTTTGTGATATATATTGGGATATGTACCATTGTTGGTACGAGTTTTCAAAATGTGTTTCTTCCAAAGAGCCCCTCCATGTAGGTTGCATCGCACTATAATTAGACCACCCACAGTTGGCTGACACATAATAGAGAAGGAAAAACAGCACTCTACCTATAAATACTTGGCAATTTAGTAAAGCCAACATACATATGATTGACTTTGGAAATACCGTTGTCTGTGGATTATGCCACCAATAAATCATCACCTGTTTGTCAAAGGCTCTAAAAAATTTAAATTGTCATTACACTTAAGCATAGCATTAAGTTGACCATACTCATGAACAGTCTGCCGCACACATTGCGCTGGCAGGCCACAACACGCTACAGCAAACAGTTGCATTACTTGAAATTTAGGGCACTACATAGTGCACCGGCCCTCTGAGGTACCTGAACAATGGCATCACACTGTAGCAACATTCACATGTCAAAGGCACCGCAAAATTAAGATTGTCATTACAGTTATGCATAGCATCAAATTGCCCATAGTCTTGAACCCTTTGCTGTGCACATTGTGCCACAACACGCGCCTTTCTTGAAATCCAGGGTACCAAATAGGGTAGCGGTCCTCCAAGGTACCTGAACACAGGCAGCCTCCCCAAGATTCATCTCAGTCCATAAGTGGTGTGTTAGGACAGTAGAGTCGAGGACTAATGACAGGCCAGTCCCCCTCCCTGCCAACCCACTGCACACTTCAATCCTGCTCCCTCCTTGGGTCCATTGTGCATGGGTCCTTACAATGGACTGCTGACACCTGTTCCATCATTGCCTGTCTATTATGGTATAAATAAATCGCTACCTGTTATCGGGATGAGCTTTTAAAATGCATTTCTCGCCCAATGCCCACTCCTTGTTAATTACAGAGTACGCCAACAGCCTCACATGAGATTGCGGACACCTAAAAGGGAAGAGAACTGTGCATTGAAACATTTGACAATGAGCAATTGTGATGAGTGTATAAACTGCAGTCTCATAATGGAATTGAGCAGCACACCCCATAGAGCAACACCAGGACATTGCTTTAGTGTCTAAAACATGAATAACCCTTAAATGGCAGGGACAACAGAGTGCTACATAGCTCACTCCCTAAAGCTGCATTCCAAAGTAGGTATTCCCCTATGCCCTCATTCCTTGGTTGACTATGCACCATTGGTGACTATAATTAAAGCTATCCATAAATACTATCTCTGTATTCAACAATGCAAACCAACTGCTCCCTTTAGCTGTTAGATACCCCCTGAGGATCACCCCACAATATCAGACTGTCACTAATGTGAAGGAAAATTACATAATAAAGCTATTGGGTACAGTAGCGAAGTATGTATATCCCTGCATTATACCCCCATAGTAGCCTCAAACTGAATTGCCTACCAGTACTATAGCAGCAGTATGAAACTACCTCACTGTATCAACTTTCAATAAGTGAATCACACCATTCGTCAACCCATGGATGGAATCTCTGAACCTGTTAACATAGGATGCTGCACCTCAGGTGTGCAACCAATCAAACCACCATCCCAAACAGCAAAGGTATCACTTCCTGGTCACAGCAGCATATCCAGATGCCTGACACATAAGGGGACTAGTAGCTGCCCTGTGCACTTCCTCCCCCAAAGGGGCATCTTGGCGCATCATAACAGATTATTATTTACCTGACTGAGTGATGCTTATGTGTCTCCCCCAATCACCAGGTCGTAGCAGCCCATCTGTGTTTCTGATATCTAGCATGACTTGTATTTGCACTGTGCCCCATAAACCCCCCAAAGGGGCATCTTGGCACCAATTAACAGATGCGTAATTTACTCCACCAAATGGTGTTTTATTTGTCCACTTGCGCCATGAGGAGCGGTCCCGTGTACATGCCGGGACTGAACTTGAGACCAAGTCGTGAAAAACAGGGCCCAGCAATAGAGGCGCTAATCCATTAATCTACCCGGCCTGGCTTGTCAATGGAACCAGACACTAATAAAATAATTGGATAACATGTGGCAACTAATCCGGATCATGTAACATTCCCAATGCATTAAATTGTATCCAAAAGAAATTATATGTTAGCCAATGTGTTGAAGAGTGTCTAGTTGACGACATGAAAGCTTGTCTCACAGAGGGAAAATAAGTAGAGTTGGGAGCAGGCTTTTGCAGTAGCCATTTTGCACCAGCTATGCCATTAACAAGGAAGTTCCAAATCAAACCATCACCAAAGAGGCCCATCTCCGGTACCTCGCATATGTCCCGTTCCTGCTTGCTACATACTGGTTATCTGCCTAACACCCTTCAATTTATACATTAGATTGGTTCCATATTTAGTAACAGCATTTTGCTCTCGACTCCTCGCTGCTTCTCAGCTTAGATTTTTTAAAGAATTTTGGACGGCAATGCTCGCCCGTCATCGTTTGAATTCTACTCAAGCCTCATACTCTTTACATAGTGGCCCCGAGTTGGCTTTTCGCAAATGTAATTCCCCGATGAGGACCGGGTTGGAATCATCACCTGCTCCCAAATACTCCTCCCTTGAGATTTTTTCAGCCCTGAAGAGTCGCGGGTAATCACCCGTCTGACGAAACACGTGACGGCTGGTTTTCTCTTTGGATCTCGTCTTGAAGGGGGACCACTTTCACGTATAAAACCAAAAACATTAATTATCGAGTTTGAATCTTGTTTTCTTATTTGTAATATTATTATTCAAAAGCTCTACACGTGTGCTCTGGACTTTGTGTATTTAAGTAATAGGGTGGGTCCTGGCCCACTATTTTTCAGGGGTTTTTGGGTTCCCCCTGACCAAGTAGCACCGTTCTTATTTTTGCACCATTCTACTTTCACCGCTACCTGATGTGCGCCAATCAATTCTGAATACTAAAACCCTTCGCAGAACTTTCATACATTAAAATGGTATTACCTTAGCTATCCTGGACTTTTACCTTACACATGAGTCAGGGCTGTGGTAAGAAGAGCATTCGGTGCCTTCTGACGGCAGTTTGTTATGGTGATGGCCATAATAGAGTACCTTCTCAAGGCACAGCCACAAGGCACGAGGAAAAGGTGATCCGTTTGCCTTACGTGGGACAGCTCCCAAAGAATGGAGAGAATAATCTCTCATTTAAGTACCCGTTTCATCCCTGCCTCGCTGACAGCAGCCATAACTCTAACCTCTCAGTCTTGCCTTTGAATGTAAGTACTCAAGTGCAGCACCAAAGCCTCATTTATGCACCCGAAGCACATTGGTATTAGCCCCTGGAAATCTAACAGGCCGCTCCGCCTTGAATATAAGTGCTGAAATGTGGCACCAAAGCACCATTTGTGAACCCGATACACATGGCACCAAAGCACCATTTGTGAACCCGATACACATTGGTATGAGCCAGCACAACGCTCATTTATGTCCTGAGCAATGCTTCTTCAAATGAAACGACGGCCTGCAAAACGGAAAGAGAGATGAGAACAAGCTATAGCCCTGGGCAACCACGTTTGCATCCATGAATTCTTACCCATACAAATATTCTTGGCAACCCTAACCTATGTGTTGTACAACAAGGGAATGCTGTCATACAACAATTGCCAAGGCCAAACCCCAACCCCTGACAAGGTAACCAGCCATAAATTAAAATTTTTGATAACATTTGTCTCATACATCTGGAAATAATTTCCTTAACCTGATATATAATTCACACATATTATACCTAAGAGCCTGCGTTCCATGGTATTTAGAAATTCCTGTCTACCGGAAATGGCAGACTAAAGGACTACATGTTCAGTGCATTAATTGGCGACACAATAGAATTCAGGGGGCAAAACACATTAGAATAACCTGGACCCCTGCGGCGAGTAGCACACTATGGTCCAGGTGCTAGCGCCCCCTCCCCCCTAGCATCGCCCGAACGCCGAATATCTCCAAGAGCAAATCACTCAATCAATGCAACAAGACATACTCAACACTGCCAGGCCAGCACTGGAATCAGCACCACACCGTCCTAGAGCACAGTCCTCCATACACTACCAAATAGCCCAACTCAGAGCCCAACCATCCCAGTTTGCCTACTGTGAAAATGCCGCCAAATTCGACCGATTCGAACTTCTGAGCCATGGCGAAACTTACATCCCTCCATCTCCAGCCACCCGAGAGACTGAACAATTCCCCCTGTCAGCATATAGCACCCCATACCATACTGCTGCAATGCAAAACCTTGGCAAACATCATCTGAACCATGGGATAAACCTGAAACACATCCCACGCAGACCACTGCTCCACAACATGCATGATCACACCAATAGCCATCTGCCCCCAAATGTGGCATGCACAGTGAACCCCCAGCTGCCATCTATTCTTTACTCCTATCCCAAGTACAAAATGCCAGTAATGTACAAGGAGACATCATCCATGTGTGTACCATGTATCGATGAGCCGCCGCTTCCCAACCCCGCCACGGAACCACGTCCATTCGTGGAGGGTGACACATCTCTGGCAATGGAGGGAGCAGGCCACCCATGAACTCTCCTCTGGCCGGGACCAATGTACACTTCCCACAAACCCCAACATGAGATCCCCCTCAACATCAACCCGGTCAGCTGCCATAGTTCCTGCCCCCACCTGTAGTTCTGCCCCAGCAGCACAATCAATAGCTTACTGTGCCTCACTGTTACCTCAAAAACTATTTTGTGGCTGCAGGAGGATGTTCTGAGGTTAATAAAGAACAAGGGTGTAATCTGTTGGTGAAATTAAGAAAGAAAGCAACGTTTGCATGATGTAATTGAAAGTGCACATCTTGAACTAAACAAGCCAATGGAAGGAAAGTGGTTGTGTAGAGCGGTATAGATGCTGCTTTAAAACCAACAACTCCACCACATCAATTAAGAGTGGAAACAGCAATATTATCCAAACTTAGCGGGAAACCATGCGAGAAAAAAGGCGCGTTCTCCGCATATGGCAGCAGGACACCTCACACCACTAGCCTCATTGTTTCAGTGGCAGCATGGAAAAACACACAAAAACAAAGGCACGTCCCCTGCATATGGCAGTGGGACACCTCGCACTACAAGCCGCATCTCTTCTGTGATGGTGTGACCCTCTAAAAGGAAATAATTATTTATTATGGAAGCTAGAAGCCTCACACCTGGGCCGCATCTCTTCTGTGACGGAGCGAGAAACCACGCAAAAACAAAGGTGCGTCCCCCGCCTATGGAAGCGTGACACCTCAGACTACGAGCCTCATCTCTTTTGTGATGGCGCGGCCCTCTAATAGGAAATAATCATTTGATAGGCAGCGAGACACCTAGCACCCGAGCCGCATCTCTTCTGGCACTCTTTTATTGGATACATTATAAGTCCCTTCTGCTACGCGGCATCACTCGTTTCACTTTTGTGCATTATTTGAGTTATTTGAGTTTTGTATAGCACCCAGCAACTAAGTTATATATCTATGGAAGTAAAGGAGCTTTGCTAAGGTGACATCAAGACTATCACTGACCTAAAAGTCTGCTAGCAGCCAGCTACCAGCCTCAAGCAGCAGCCTCGCAAAGAATTTCACTCGAAGTGAGGCACAAGATGGCTGCCAACACTGCCTGGTTTGAAGTGTTGGCAGCCAATTAGAGCCAAGTTTGTACTGGGGGGATTAGGCTCCACCCAGATATATAAAGATTTTTTCCTTTAATATTTAAAAAAATACAGACCGTTTACACCATTAAAAAAAAAGGGCTCTTTCTGAACCATGGGCTACATTTTTGCAAACTTTGGTGTAATTCCATTCAGCAGCTCAGGCTGTAGCTTCGTCTAAAGTTTCCTATGGAAATTAACATGGGGAAAACACGTTTTGGGACCCCGCTTTTTTCTCAGCCCCCACTAGACGAATCAGCCTGAAACTTTTCATACAGGAGATGACCAGAATGGGCCACAAGTTTTAAAAATTTCAAACAACACTAACGTTATTGGAAAAACATAAAATGCTTTTCCTATGGAAACTAGGTCCTAACTATAACTACCTACTGGCGACACTGGATGACACTGCTCGCAAGTAACATAAAGTCAAATGGCACACGCCCATTGGGGCGGGACTTGTGATGTTTAGAAAGTGCTCCACTTGACTGCCATTCTTCTGTTTCTAGCCAGTGATCAAGGGCACGGATTGCCCGAAATGCGTTTGGCTATATTCGAATTGGAGTTGAAAGCTGCGAGCAGAGTCATCCTCATTAAAAGAAGGTGAATAACTCTCCTGTGTGCAGGCGTCCTTAATGCAAGGCATTTTTGTTGATTTTGAGAGACCAGCCTGGTCGCAAGGATGCCCAGCTTCAGTAAATGCGGACCTGCGGCAACCTGAAATGGTGGATGCTGAGAGGACGGGGAGCACGCTATTGAGGGTCGTGAATGGCCCGGCTGGCAGTATTTCAGTCTTGGATTGACCCACTGGGGTTTCTGATTTTTAATATGGCGCAATTGCAGCAACACCCATTGTGGTGTCATGAGTGGAACTGCAAGTACCACAAATCCATACGGCACACACCCACTTGGGCGGGACTTGGGACAGTTAAAAAGTACTCTACTTGGTTGCTGTTCTTCTGTTTCTAGCGAGTGATCAAGGGCATGGGTTGCCCAAAACGCGTTTGGCTACATTGGGATCGGAGTTGAAAGCTGCGAGCAGAGTCATCCCCATTAAAAAAAGGTGAATAACTCTCCTGTGTGCAGGCGTCCTTAATGCAAGGCATTTTTCTAGGAATTTAGCGGCCTGCCTTGTTGTGTGGCGTTTTAGGCTCAGAGTGAATTTTTCCGATTCATGCCCTTATATAGTTACAATTCACATTGCCCTAATATAGGCATAGAAATCATTCCCTTATTTAGACATAGCCAATAAAGACCAAATACAGGCATGGCTACTACCACCCGTACAATACGTCACAACGATTTCTTGGAAAATTGGCTTAAGCAGTAAGGGACATTCCCTTGCTTGAATATTTATTTGTCCAAGAAATCATGTACTTTACAAAGAAATACTATTCCCTAGGGGTTCTTTCCTTACGTTATCATGCCCGACCTATATCAAACTAGTTACCTTCAAGGTATAAACATGCCTTCACTTGCTCTAGCAAGACACGGTGGTCCGGAGCAGTTTGACTATCTACTTGCCCGACGCAGCTCGCTACAGCAAGTGCCGAAGGAAGCCGACCCTCCAGCTGTGGCACTGATCAAGAAGCTGCCTTTCTCTTGCTGAGAATCTAGGTCTAGTGTTTCCAAGCTCCCCTGGGATCCCGCACCTACGCGCCTAAGTGGTACTATACCTGGCAGATATTGGCAGCCATCGGCAACCCCAGTACACGGCCTATCCCTGCTGATGAGGGGTAATACCCCGAAACACGTGTCCAGGGATGGCGAAGACAGCGAAGATAGCAGAAGATCGAAAGATGATGCATCGCGAACACTTTACTACATTGACCAGAGTCCTTAGGGGCGACACCGCCGGTGTGTGAGTAGTGTGCGACCCCACCCCCATTTGTAACTTTAAAGCTCCCTTGAGCAGCGGGCTGACGAGCCTGGGATCCCGCACCTACGCGCCTGAGTAGTACTATACCTGGCAGATATTGGCAGCCATCGGCAACCCCAGTACACGGCCTATCCCTGCTGATGAGGGGTAATACCCCGAAACACGTGTCCAGGGATGGCGAAGACAGCGAAGATAGCAGAAGATCGAAAGATGATGCATCGCGAACACTTTACTACATTGACCAGAGTCCTTAGGGGCGACACCGCCGGTGTGTGAGTAGTGTGCGACCCCACCCCCATTTGTCCCCTTGTGGGGTGTTGGGAAATTGAGCCCCGAGACAGAGATACCAGACTTCATTCTAAATTAAGGAATGGAGCTGATTAGAACCTAAGAGAAATCTTGGATAGATTCTTGACAAAGAAAACTAAAACTAGGCTGCACAATACTTACTTCTTCCCTCGTACTAGACTTAGGTTAGGTACACTGGCGTAGGCATATTTTAGAAAAACCAGTAGAGTACCTTAGTCATTTTTATTTATGTATTTTTATGGCTTAGAAACCATACAATGCTCTTACAGTATTATTTTATAATATTGTTCTCGCTGTACGCCTTATACATTGCAGCCAGCATTATGGTTGGTGCAGTTCATTTCTTTTGCATGAGACAGAAGATTGTTTTTATTGAAAATGCCCGTCTCTCTATTTCTCTGCACCTCCCTAGAAACGAAGCATGCACAATTGACTGAGTGAAATACTTATCTATTGTTTCCGCGACTCTGGAGATACATTTCTTATTCCTGGGAAACAAAGTTGTCATGTTTATGCAGTTGTCAGAAACTAATTCCTTCTTGTTTATTCGAGAAAGTTTCTAGTGACCTCTGAGCTAGCTGCCACTCACTATTAAGTTTAATATATTTGATAGAGACCTAGTCGACCTCAGTCCTACATCTAATCTATAGGATATATTATTCCAATGTGCAGAGCCTATTGGGAATATAGGAACTACACTACATGGCGCCCAACGTTTGGTAAGGCACTAATTTAAGGCTAGATACTAAAGTAACTCAGTCGTGCTTTTCTCAGAGACCCCTTTTCCCCATAAAATATTCCAATAGATGTCTGGAGTGGGTAAAAGGATAAAATATCCGCCATAACTGAGTAGGATGAAAATCCTATGTATTACTTTTGGTTTTGTTCAACGTTGAAGGATACAGTGTTCCAAAATATTGTGCACCTTATCTTTGCTTCCTTGCTGTTGTCTGTTTTCCCCTGCTGCCTGTATGTGGTCCATTTCCCTTTTTCTTCCCTCTGTTCCCCTCGCTGTCTCTGTGCTCTCTCTGCCCGGTCTTTCCTTCTATACCCCTCACTACCCCCGTGTCTCAACCCATTTTTTCGGGTATGGTGATTCAGTGGACTAATGAGTGTACTGCAGAGGCCTGTGTTTGACCTCATGGTCACAGGTTCAAATCCCGGCGGGTCCACTCAGCCTTTCACCCATCTTAGGTCGAGAAAATGAGTACCATTGAGTTGGGTAACAACAAAATCTGTTATTCAGCGTCAAGATACCCGTAGTGGTGAACGTGCGTTTTACAAATACACGTTATGTTATGTTATGTTATGTTCCCCTCGCTGCCCCTGTGCGTCTCTGCCCGGTTTTCCCTTCTGTTCCCCTCACTGCCCCCGTGCCTCTCTGCCCGTTCTGCCTTCTCTTCTTAGCTGCCCCTGTATTTCTGTATTCTGTATTTTGCCTCTGTGCCACTGGTTTTTCCGGTATTTCTGTGCCCTTTTTTGCCTTCCATGCCACTTGTTTTTCCCTCGTTTTTGTTCCCCTTTTGCCCTAAGTTCCACTCTTTTTTTGTGCCTGTTTGCCTTCTGTGCCACTCTTTTTCCCTCATTTTTGCGCACCTTTTGCCTTCTTTTCCACTGGTTTATTGTGCACTTCTGCCCTCTGTTCCACTCGTTTTTTTGTACCCTTCCGCCCTCTGTGCCACTCGTTTTCCCCTCATTTTTGTGCCCCTTTTGCCTTCTGTTCTAATCTTATTTTGTGCCCTTTTGCATTCTGTGCCACTCGTTTTTCCCTAATTTTTGTGCCCCTTTTGCCTTCTGTTCCACTTGTTTTTTGTGCCCTTCTGCCCTCTGTTCCACTTGTGTTTTTGTGCCCTCCTGCCCTCTGTGCCATTCATTTTTCCTTTCGTTTTTGTGCCCTTTTTGCCTTATGTTCCACTCGTTTTTTTGTGCCCTTTTGCCTTCTGTGCCACTGGTTTTGCCTCGATTTTGGGCCCCTTTTCCTTCTGTCACCTTCGTTGTCCCTCACCACCCTCACCACTGCGCCCCCTGCGGCCCTACCCCCTTGAATGCCCATTTGCTGCCCCCGCCTCTTGCCTCCCAGCTGTTCCTCCCTCCCACCTCCCAATATATGCCAGCCACTGTGCAGCCGCGCTGCTGGCACGCCAAAGGGGTGCCTAAGGCGTGCCCGTCTGCACCTATCTGTGCCTGGACCGTGCCCAGCACCAGAACCCCTGGCCTCCACACCCACCATGATGACCACCACCACTCTGCACACTCGGACGGAGCCACACCTTCTACAAGGCAGTTCTGAAACGCACACACGACCCCTTCACCTGCCGGAACTGCAGCTACACCAGCCTCAGAGCCGACGAACCACCTGCCAAGAAAGACCCCAACCGCCTCCAATGCATACTACTGAACACCCGCTCCGCACGCAAGCATGCCATCGAGCTCTGGGACCTGCTCGACACAACATCCCGGGACGTCGCCTTCCTGACTGAGACCTGGTTTAATGACTCCTCCCCACCTGACATCACCATAGCCATCCCAGATGGCTACAAGATCACCCGCATAGACTGCACAAACGGAGTAGGAGGAGGAATTGCCATTGTCCACAAGAACAGCACCAGGGTCTCGACCAGCACCGACGACGCGGTCAGCACTGCCGAACACATGCATTTCCAGATCCTCACAGACCCTAATTCCACTCTCAGCGGCACCCTCATCTACCGACCCCCCGGACCACGCCCCCAGTTCAGCAACTCCATCGCCGACTTGATCAGCACGCACTCACTGACTTCCATCGCCTACTTCCTCCTCAGAGACCTGAACTTTCACCTTGAGAACAACAACAACTCCACAACCCTGCTCGATAACCTCGCCAACCTCGGACTAAAGCAACTAGTCACAACACCCACCCACTCCGCCGGCTTCTCCTCAAGCCCGTACGTCTCCATCAGCCACACCACTGAACTCCTCTGGACTGACCACCGCTGCATCTACTTCCCCTTCCAGAAACAGATCCCCCGCCACTGCCGGAGCAAAATCACCGAAGACCAACTACATGCAAACCTCGCTCTCTGCCCACCCACCGAACCCTCCAACACGGATGACGCTACCCACAGCCTCAGACGCTGGATTGAGGACTGCGGCAACACCCTCGCCCCGCTGAAGAAACCCCCCCACAGAGACACCAGCAAGGGGGCCAGCTGGTTCACCCAAGAACTCCTAGCCCCCAAGCAAGCCTGCCGGAAACTAGAGAAGAAATGGCACAGTGAACAAACTCCGGACAGCCACGCGGCATACAAGGACGCTACCTGCAACCACTACCACCTCATCAAGGTTGCCAAGAGGACCTCCTTCAAAGACCGCCTTGACAACAACGCACACAATAGGAAGGAGCTCTTCAACATCGTGAAGGAACTCTCCAACCCCAGATCCAACACCAACAACATCCCGCCGTCGCATGCCCTGTGCGACTCCCTCGCCACCTTCTTCCACTGCAAGATAGCAGACATCCACGACAGCTTGAACACCCAGACAGCCCCAACAAACAGCAACACAACAGACCCTTCGTACACCATCGACCACGATCCCCTGCTAGCCTGGTCCAGCGTGAGCAAAAATGACACCATCAAGACCATGCGCACAATCCAATCCGACTCTCCGTCAGACCCATTCCCGCACCATGTCTTCAACAGAGTAAGCAGCTCCATCGCACACCGCCTGCGCAACGTCATCAATCTCTCCCTCGAGGTCGCGACCTTCCCAGAGAACTGGAAACATGCCGAGATAAACGCCTTACTCAAAAAACCTAAGGCAGACCCAAGAGACCTCAAGTACTTCCTGCCCATCTCCCTGCTCTCCTTCCCGGCCAAGGTCATGGAGAAAACCGTCAACAGATAGCTAAACCGATACCTTGAAGAAACCAGAATCCTGGACCCTTCCCAGTCAGGGTTCCGCAGCAACCACAGCACCAAGACTGCCCCTATCGCCGCCACCGACGACATCAGGACCCGGCTGGACAATGGGGAGACTGCAGCACTCATCCTCCTAGACCTCTCTACCGCCTTCAACAATGTCTGTCACCGCACACTACGCGCACGCCTCCACGCACCAGGTATCCAAGACAAGGCTCTGGATTGGATCACCTCCTTCCTCCCCGGCAGAACCCATTCCATTCCATGGCCTCTGAGATCATCTGCGGCGTACTCCAGGGATCCTCCCTCAGCCCGATGCTGTTCAACATTTACATGGCCCCGCTCACACACGTAGCCTGACAGCATGACCTAAACATAATCTCCTATGCCGATGACACTCAGCTGATCGTCTCCCTCACCAAGGACCCCATCACCGCCAAAGCCAACCTCCACGAAGGAATGAAGGCCGTCACCGACTGGATGAAGACCAGCCATCTGAAGCTGAACTCAAACAAGACGGATGTCCTCATCCTCGGCTCCACCCATTCAGCCTGGGATGACTCCTGGTGGCCGACGGCACTGAGGGCAGACCCGACACGCACCGACCATGCAAGCAACCTAGGAATCATCCTCGACTCAGCGCTCTCAATGACCAAGCAAGTCAACACAGTCTCCCCCTCTTGCTTCAACACCCCTGCATGCTCCACAAGATCTACAGATGGATCCAGACAGATACAAGAAATACAGTCACCTAGGCCCTCATCAGCAGCAGACTCGACTACAGAAACGCCCTCTATGCGAGAGCCCCGACCAAGCACAAACGACTACAACGCATCCAAAACGCCTTGGCACGACAGATCCTCGACAATCCACACCACAGCCACATCACCCCCCACCTGAAAAACCTGCACTGGCTCCCCGTCAACAAGAAGATATTCTTCAAGCTCCTCACCCATGCACACAAGGCACTCCACAAGACTGGCCCAGCCTACCTCAACAGACGGCTCTCCTTCTACATCCCCAACCGCCAGCTATGCTCCGCCAACCTCTCACTCGCCACCATCCCGCGTATCCGAAGAACAACCACTGGTGGGAGATCCTTCTCCCACCTCGCTGCCAAGACATGGAACACCCTCCACTGAGCCTACGACAGACCCCAAACCTGCTGACCTTCAGGAGGCTACTCAATCTACTTGATCAGTAGCGCCCCCCAGTTCATTGAGAACCTTGTGAGTATGTAGTGCGCTTTACAAATGATTGATTGATTGATTGCAAACTTTCAGTCAACAAAATGACTGACAATGAGAACGGTGGACCTGCAGGCAATAATGCCTCACCAGGCCTTGACGTTACAGGCTTTAATAAAGCCGATGAGGATGCTATAATTATCCCAGAAAATTTAAGGAAAACCATTACTATAAAGCTTATAACAAATGGCCTATCATCAAGAGGTGGTAGGGTAATTTTTGTAATAGAGGCACACTAATATCGGCAGACAGAGGTATTATATTCATGGATTATCTTCCCTGGAGCAAATCCAGTAACACATGTGCTTCACTTCTACAAAGAAGAGGAACATCCAATGGAATACACCCCTTTCATGGATGTTGAAATTCCACCAACATATCAAGAGCATGCACTCTGGTTTAAAGTCACCCAACAACATCAAAATCAGATTACCAGGCTCGGTCCACTAGGTAGACCAGGAGCAACATGGCCGGTATTGACCAACTATATGCCACATCCTGCCATTGAAGAAATGTCAGGTGCAGAACTATTAGTTCAACTGAAACAACTAATCAAAATACATATACAATTGGTTCACTAGGTCATGTGGACTTTAATAGTCCAATCTCCTATAAGGATTCCACAACACACCCCTTACCAGGGGAACACTAAATAAAATTACACCACCGACTATGCAATCAGTCATTGGTAAATTACCTGCAAAATGGGAACAAATTCCATTCTGGATAGCTAAAACAATTACTCAAATCGAGGCAGTATTTCCTGATACTACCCCTCATGAGAAACACAGGATTCTAACAATCTGTTTACCAATGGAGATCGCACCACACCTGGAGGACTGTGACACTTGGGGTACAGTCTTTGTTGCAATCTACACAAAAACACATGGTGTCCCGTTTACGGCATTAAACCAGATGTCCTGAAACAAATTCAAAATGAATACGGGCCAAACCTGCTTTAAATCTAGGTATAAAACTACTGAAAGATTCTCAGCAATAATATTAGCTAATTTTAAGGGTGAGGCAGCATCCCTGGCGATCCGCCAAAAACTAAGAGAATTTGATGAAACTGAGCAACCATATGAACTGGCCAGAATAATTGAACTAGGTAGAGATAGTTTGGGTGGGAATCCAGTTAAACCCCAACTAACTGAAAGTACTGAAAAGGTCTTTATTAAGAGTACTCTCACTGTTCCTAAAAAGAAGTTGGAGAACACTAAACAAACTTCTAAAGAGAAGGGCTCTCAATCCCGAGGTAGGTCTCCTCATAAGGAGCCCTCTGAAAGGAGGTATAACCTTAGCAATAGGGATAATTTGAGAAAAACTGATAGATATCAAGATACTGATACATGTTCTTCTGGTACCTTTCAGACTTCCTAACAGAAATCAGAAAGAAGAGGATGGTCAGAACAAAAAGAACAACGCGTGAAGTCCAAAGATGATCAACGCGTTCCAAAAAATAAGAAAACCCAATTCACCAAAAAGAAGGTAGCAGGTCTAAAAATTAGACATGCCGAGGATCTTGAGGACACAACTCAAGAACGGGGAGTGGGCTCAGACAATGCTGGACAGCGCAGCAGAAGTAACCGTAGCTCGCAAGATCTTGAAGGATCATCTGGAGACAGTGGACTTCAATGAGTACATCCAAGTTAAAACTGCAGATACCAGAGTTAGTGTAGCCCATAAGTTATATGAAGTATCAATCCGGATGGAGGGGGATATAACTAGAAAAATAAGAGCACTCTTTTGGGAGAAGCTCTCTAAGGGTTATGACATTCTTCTTGCTGAAAAAGACTGGCCACCTGAGTTTGTCAGGGAGTGCTCACATGGCGAAGACATCATTATGCCAGCCTTCTCCAATCAAATTCCAATTCATTTAAAATATACCTATGTCATAAAATGGGCTGTAGCCCAGGCTCCTGCATTATACAAAAATCATGTAGGATGGGATGAGGATTCTCCTCACCATAAAATCCAATTAAAAACACAACAAACTGCACAAAGGCAGTACCCAGTTAAGCAAGAAGCTAAAAAACAGGTCAGAGAGATATTAGATCAACTGGAATACCAAGGGGTGATTGAAACATGCACCTCGTCAATGAACAATCCTTTGTTTCCTGTGTCCAAACCAGACAATACATGTCATCTAGTTTTGGATTACAGACATTTAAACTCCTGTTGCGAAACATTTGCAGTAGAAAATGCACACAGTGCAGCACCAATGAATAACATTGTGCATAAAAAATATAAAACCACATTAGATGTTTCTAACGGTTTCTTCTGTCAATTATTTCACGAGAAAGTAGGTATTTGACCGCTTCCTCAATTATGGGGACAAAGTGTCAATTCTGTCCTCTCCCCCAGGGATTCGAGAATAGTCAAGGGTTATTTTCAGCCAGAGTAACAGAGTTACTACAAGTGTATGATGATTAGGCATTATCTAATGTCGATGACATCTATCTAACAGACGATGACTTGGATAGGCACTTGAACAGAGTGAACACCATAATATTGGGATTCACCTCTGAAGGGCATGAATTCAATTTTAAGAAATCAAGAATTGCCCACCTCACGTCCTATTCTTAGGATATGAACTTTCAAGTGAAGACAAAATCCTGGCAGCAAACTTACTAGAAAAATGTGCGCTGCTCCAACCTCCAAAAACTCTGAGAAACTTACAGTCAATTCTAGGTTTCCTAAATTTTGGAAGAACTTACAATCTAAATTACGCAGAAAGGGTTAAATCTCTCTACGAATTAATCAAACCTGATTTCAAAACAACTAGTTGGACTCAAAAACACACAGAAATATTGCGTTCAGTACAAACAGGCATGTTAGCAACAACACATTTGCAAACTCGCGTAAACGTACGCAACCCTGTAATCCGAATCTGTCCAGGAAGATACGGATTCACATACTTAGCCTTTATTGAAGGAGAGAAAGTACCAATAGCTTATAAATCACACTTGTACACACAAGCTGAAATGAAACTCACCTCTACAGAAAAAATTCTGACAGCAGTTCAAACTGCAGAAGCAAAAGAGAGAGCCCATGCACAGAGAAAACGCATAATGGTCGTTGCACCTGTACCTGCCTTAGAGGTAGTGACAGAAGCGAGCATTCTGAATGCTAAGGCTTTACATCCAAGATGGATACAATGGGTTAATTCTCTTGCTGCAACAGACGTGAAATAGGTTTTTGACCATTACTTGAAAACACAAGAATTTCAACAATACGGACAAGAATTTCCTCTGCCCACTGATATTCTGCCTCTAGAACAGAACGAATGTATAATTTATACAGACGGATCAGCACAGCCCGCTATTGGGGGTAAACAAGTTTATAGTGCTGCGTGTGCGATCGTTAAAAGTCGCTGGCGCGATGGTAAATTCCGACCTATGGTCACAAAAATGCAATCTCTCAGAGATTGTACAGCACAGTGAGCTGAACTCCAAGCATTCAAAATGGTGCTCGAAAATACTTGTTGTGAATTCCCCACACTCACAGTTGCATTCAATCTTACAATGAATACTTGCAGAACTGGATTCAAAACGGTTTCAAAGATGCAAAGGGTGGCACAATCAAGCATAAATTGCTTTGGAAACAGGTAGTTCAGTTACAAAAAGAACAACAAAAAACTCACGTGATCCATACACTGAAACATCAACGTGATGGCGTTCACGTCGCTGTGCAAACGGCTTCCGTAGCTGCAATCACTCGTTCAAAAACAAAAATAGACAGCAAAAGAATTCAAGCTGTCAATGACAGTGGTAAAAGATTTCCAAAAGGCGTTCTACTCAAATACTCATACATAACTGATGTAAATAATGTTCCTTTTGCTCGAATCCCTGGAATGGGGGATAGCGTAATAGAAAACATGGAACATAGATTAGGACTAATCTTAGCAGCACACGAAGGGCTAGCCTCTGCACACGCAGGTGTTTCCGCCACAGTTTCATTATTAAAACAGAGATACTGGTGGCCATGCATGAGGAAACAGACCAGAAACTATGTTCTGGAATGTGAAATCTGCCAAAAGATGAAAGTCTGTACAGTGAAACGTGCTGCGCAGACGCCCATGTTAATTTCAGATAAACCATTATCTTGCGTTTACCTGGACCACTGCAATCCCTTACAGAGGGATGGTAACTATAAATATATCATGGTCGCAGTGGATTCATGCTCAAGATTCATTTGGATGTGGCCTCAGCGCTCGGCTGCCGCTCGAACTATTATAAAAGATTTTCGAGTATTTATCGCAGTAGGCACGCTACATTCTGACCGAGGTCCTGCGTTTAGCTCTCGAGCTTACAAGGAGGCCATGGCCAATCTGGGTGTTGCATTGCAGTATTCTAGTCCATTCCATCCTTAGGGAAATTCGGTTGTGGAAAGAAAAAACCTGGACATAAAGCAATCTATAGCAGCTAGGGTATTAGGCTCGGTTGGGTCAAACATCTAATAAGTGTCCAACGTAGTCTTAACAATCTGCAAAGAAGTTCTCTAGGGGGACTCACTCCGTATGAAATCCTATTTGTAACTAGAATGATTGTCCAGGACCTTGATCGTCACACTTCAGTGGTAAAAGAAAAAACTTTTGATATTAAAGAACGTTGGGCTGTTTTGCAGGACTTAAATGAAACATGGAAAAGTCAAAGCAACACATTGCAGAAGCCAACGACCACTGAAGGGGAACCACCCATCCCAGCAAGGCATGCCTGGATTCCAAAGATTGGGGATCTAGTCAGAGAAAAGATCACAGACAAGAAGGAATTTGGGCCTTATTGCAGAGAACCAGTACCTGTGCTAGCAATCCAGGGATCAAGAACAGTGTTACTGCCGCCCCTTGCAGGAAGAAAGGAGAACAGGTTTGTATCCATCGACCTGGTAAAACCACATCATATGGCCAATCATAAGTACAAGGTCAAGTGGACTCCAAAGATGTAGCATACGACCAAATCTGGCTACTATCCAAAAGGTTCAAACTGAGAGACTCATCACCTTTGAAGAATCTGCAGTGCGAAAAGTAGCACTATGCAACAAAACCATGGAACTTGTACCTCTTGAGACCCAAATAACAGTTCGTCAAGAAACACCTGTTCACAATGATATATCATCTGACTATACTAAAATGACAAGTGATCAACTAGCCCCAGCGATTTCAACTAATCCTGAAGCAATACCTACAATTGACAGAACTGCCTCTGGCTATTTCATTAACTTTGATACGTTTTTCGAGGATCCCAGTGAAACTGAAACAACGCCAGAAAAAAGAACTCTTAAAGAACAAGCTACAGAACGTTCTTATCAACTGGAAAATACTTATCTGGTTTCATCATGGGATGAAGTATGGATTTTCTTAGGTGTACTTTTTCTTCTACTTTGGTTGACTCTTGTATTAAGTTTGGGAATGCTGATAAATGGAAGATATAGTAAAAAGGACACAGCAAGTAAGAACATCAACTTACTCCTCAAGCCACACAAATAATCCCATCGTGAACAAAGAGACTTGTCATCAGTGAACATGTGGAAAAGTAAATTTTGCCATGTTCTGTGTCCCTACGCCTCATCCATCATATGTTATGTGTGCATGACCAATATGCATATGTTATTCCCCATGTCCGATTAAAGACGCAATTCCAGTTGTGTCCACCTCTGGTATGTCATTTTCCAGTCCTCGTGAATACTACGAATATCAGGCCTATGTAAAGTAATGTTGCCACGTTTCTCAGTGTGCACGTTATTCCATTATAAAGTCCCCGTTTCCAGGCCTCAAAAGGGCCCGGACCACAGATTCAGCTCCTGTCTCCTGAAAGCCTCGCTGAGGAGCAATACAGCCCCCACCTGTATCCTCGACCTTTCACTTACTTCCTGCCTCGCAGTGCCCGGTGCAGCTTGGCTCTGCCTCTGAGTCTGCCAAAAGTATGTTATAGTTCCAGCTATCAGTTCAGTCCTCCTCTTCTGCATTCCTGAGCTACTGAACTGCATCAATAGTTTCCGTCATTGTCTAGCCTACTCGGCTCCACGTTAGAGAAATACTGTATTTAATGGTCATTTAGTATTCTTCATCACGCACTTCATGTAGAATAATGCATGGTCCAGTCTTAGAGTCAAGTTAGCTTTTCCCCTCATGACTTCTAGTTTATATCAACATGTTCCCTAAACATTAGATACCAGATAGGGTTTAGGTACATGTCGCTCCGACCCTCCAGACTCTAGTCTCTGCTCCTAACACAGAGTTCATAGCCCCCAGCTTCTCCTAGTAACACGTCATTGCTAGTTTTCGCGCACCATTAGGTTAGAGGTCCCGGCTCCTTAGGTAGCCCCCTCCTATGTTTCCGCCCATTCATGACATATTCTGTTACGTTTGCACCACATGTCTATGTATACGCCCAGTTACACCTCTTTTTACTGTTATCTTTCGCGACTGCTACGCGTCATGCCTTTCTGCTCCACCCACTGCTACGCCTACTGCAATGTAATGCTATGTGTTCGCGCTATGTATATATGCCTGTGTTTTGTTATTGAATGTTAGCGCGCTCATCCCAGACCTAGCCCCAGCAGCTGCTGGGCCTCTTTTCCCCTGTTGGGCCCCAGTTGTCCTGCTGGGCCCTGTCATTCTGTTCCTATGCAGGTTGTCCTGATCCTGTCCTTATGCTGTAATAAACCTGCAGAAACTCCTACTACCTCGAATCTTGACTCTTATTTTATTGAGCTATCTGTTATGCTATAAGCCTAGTCAAAAATAGGGTATTATTTATTTATTTACCACAAACATCACAGCCATTCCTATACCTGGTGGTATAGCTTGGGACAGAACTGATTATGACATCCTTTGTCCTGCAGAGCTGTTAAAGATTCCACACCAATTCAAGGTTTCCTTGAGTTATTTTGTTTCATCTAGTTCCTTATTTGATGATTGGGACTTTGAGACTGTTAATGATATGATGCAAGACTTTACAAAGCATGTGTAGGAAGGTGGATATCTGACTATGGTTACCCCCAAACTTTTTGCCTGGTGTTTAGCTGGTTTTTTACTTTAGTTGGCCTGGGATCCTACTATTCAGGGCCCCAGGCTAATTGCTCTCTCCTTAAAATGGACTCCATGTACCTTAGGTACATACCCAATTGGAACTGGTTCACCTTATTGGCCCCTGTAACAGTGTACCCCAGGTACCCAGGGCATAGGTGCTTCCAAGGCCTACCAGGGGCTGCAGCACGTATTGTGCCACCCCTGGCCTGGCCTCCATATTTGACACAACTGGCTGATCACTCAGCTGGGGTAAGTCGGTGTAACCACCCCTTACTTAGGTGCAGTATGCCTATACCTAACCTAAAATGGACACATATGTTCCTATCAGCCTCTCCTATGGAAGGCCTCATCAATCCTGGAGGCAGAGTGCTTGGAAATATGTGAGATGGTGCTCTGGCATGAGCTGAGCCTGTCTGCAGCTTTCGGAACCAAGTCCTTTAGCTGTTCCATGATACTGCCATACCATATACTCTTAAGTGCATTATGAACCTCGCGGTTAAATGCTATCTTTGGATTGGCTTTATCAAAACATGCCGAGTAAGGTGTCATACGAATTGGAATACTACCCCCTCGCCAGTTCTGGCGACGGGGGTAGCATTCCACCCTTCTAGAGGGATACGACATGTACCTAACCTGAACCCCGGTTAAAGTTAAACAGAGCCTCAGCATCACAAAATGGATGCTGCCACCACAGACACAAGTCTGACCTCCTGCTGCTGGGAGTCCTTCCAGCGAGGGAGGCTTGGACAAAGGGTTTCCTGCCTTGGGAGGTGCTAGCACCACCCCAGACAGGGTTTTGTGTATTGGATAGGACAGGGCTGAATAGAATCAGACATGCCTGGGGCACACAAGGAGTCCCTGTGCATAGGCCAGTTCAAACCGGTCCTGGGGCTCTCCAGCCCCAGTCCTGGCGTGAAACTGGACAAAGGAAAGGGGGTGTAACCACCCCCCTTCCTGGTCCCACCCAGAGGAGGGACCTAGCAGGTAATCCAGCCCCTAGAATTGGAATAAGAGAAGGAGCTGTGTCCCAGGACTTCAGATCATCCTGAACTCGACTTGAAACTAAGAAGAAGACTGGACTTTGACATTCTGCTGCACAGAAGACTGAAGAGAATCTCCCTTGTGGCCAAGGAGTGACCACCCTGTGAATACAGGCACCAACCATCAACTATATGTCTGCTTTGCCGCCGCCTCCCGCCGGATCCCGAGCCCAGAGCCTGACAAGACCCAGACTCCCAGACATCTCAGAGCCCGATCCACAGTCCCTGAAAAGAAGAGACCCGTGGAGGCACCGAGAGACGTGGGACCGGACATCTTGGAAGACCCCCGAAGAGCTGACTGCGCAGCACCCGAGGCACCCTCGACGCTGTGCTTTGTGGTTTGAGAAGCCCCGATACTGAGTAGCATTTGCACCGGAGATCAGCCCCCCAGCATCTCCACGATCTGCATGGGGCCCTTTTGCACTTTGCCACTTGACGCGCCATCCTGGTCACTTGCCACGCGGTTAGTGGCCATCTTGGCAATGAAAACTATGACTTGAACCACTGGTCTGGTTGCTCAAGACTGGCCCTTGCTCCCCTGAAAAGGAGCACTCGCTCTGACCTTGCTGGTCTGAGTGTTAAGCTTTTTCCACTTCCTGCGTGGCTTGCATTAGCCAAGGCGTGTTTGCTCCAATCAAGTTGCCGACACCGCCATCAGCTAGAGCCTTTATGGGACAGCTCGTGATCGACTCCTGGACATCCTTGACCACTTCGTGTCCACGTGGCTGCGGAGACAAGCTGCACCTCTTCACCTGTTTGCACCCAGCATTGCCTAGTTCCATCCTGGTTCCACGGTAGTCACTGGCTAGTGACTTTGAACATTGTCCCCTCTGCTTTCAGGTCTTCACCTCTTCAGATCCACCCTAGGATCCACCGGAACTCTCCTCGACGACCCACCTGCAGCATCTTCAGCTCCAAGCACCCTCGACCTGCGTGACGAAACCCGACACAAATTCGCACCTGTGCACCCGCTTCCTGTGAGTGAGGTAACTCATCAACGCCGGTGTTCCCACACTGGTATACACCTCTAGTGCCTGTGTCTAAAGTTTTATCCTTGTAGGTCCATCGGAAGGTTCCTTAAACACTAACTTTGTAACTTTTATGCACCATTGACTTAACATTGGTGCATGCGTGCACTTTAAGCTCTGCACCCGAGTCCCGCGGGCCTTTCCTTTCCCCATAGTGGTTCTTATACCACTATTTTAGTATATGATTTAGGTGGCCCCTAGGGCTCATCCATATTGTGCAACTTTTGTATATATAAACTGTGTTTTGTTTTAACGCATTTGCTTCTGTGCTCATAAAGAGTATAGGGGATGTTTGTAGAAATAAATCTATATATATTTTCAATATATATCTGTGTGGTGTCCTTTCATTTGGTATTCAAGGGGATTGTGTATGGTAAAACAGCTTGCTTCACATGCCTTTACAGAGTTTAGCCTAAGACTGCTTAGTCCATGCTACCCCTAGGATAGCTTGTCTATAAGGTTGACTTTACAACCTCCACCATAAGGGTTGCTTGGCATGGTACAAGGTGATCACTAGAACTAGTGAGCATCATATACCAGCCCAACTTCTCACAGCATGAATACTTAGAAGGTTCATCAGATTATGAACAAATGTATCGTTATAATCACTACGGTCATCATTTTTTGCACAAATCTGCAAATGTTTATACTTATAAGCAATGGGAACATTGTCCAACGCCACCAAAGGGTAGCTCGAAAACATTTGATGACAAATTTCCATACTTTTCAGGTTTTAACATTTCAAATCCAGAAACATTTTATTTTAAAAATACAAAAAAACACAGGACTGAAAAGTATGCTGATAAATACAAAGCAAATTTATTCTGCGGCCTTGCTCAATTGTCTACTTTAGGCTTTGACTTTTGGAAAAACAACATTGAGCCAAAAACTGTCTGGGGTACAAAAGACTGGCAGGTGCAAGGATTAGAAGCCTTATTTAGAGCCTGAATCATCCCTGAACAAATAATGTTTTTAAATGAAACTGTTCAACAGACATTTTGTCTTGGCTTAGCTAAGATAAAAGATTTAAACAAACCGTTCATACTACACCTACACCTGATAGTAAGAACATTTCAGAGGGGGTGGTTGACGTAAACCCTATTTTACTTAACAACAGAACAGATCCTGATTGGAAAAAATGGTTAATATGGCCTACATACACAAGCAAATGTAGGAAAACTGTGCCTTGAGTGGCTTCAAAAATCTACACTAAAAGAAGTAACACTTATCTTTACTTAAAGATGGCGTTGATTTAAGGGACATCTTTAAAGGATCTATGAAACTGTGTCATAACTGTTTGATATGCACCGGTATTTATGCCATTTATAATGAAGCATGGAAAGCAACTCAAGCAGAGACTGCATAATGAATACGAGAAATTGATTGCATTATTTAGACAATGGGTTAACAACTCTGTCATCCAGAATATATTCTTTGGACAGCATTATATCCTTTGCCATAGACATAATGGAAAAGGACTTGGTCATGTTGCAACATGGTCAGTCACAATTGCGTTCTGTAATGCTTTTAGGCTGGACGTTACAAAACCTTTTTTTCTGGCTATTTGCAATGGTGTCTAATCAACACCACGTCATTGTTTTCTGAATGTAACCTTACAGATAAACAAATAACGTTGGCACAAAGAGGGGCAGACTATACAGTGCTGAGCGTTGAAAAACTGGAAAGATTACCACTAACTGTTTCTGAGAAACCAGCCACAGAATGGATAATAAACAGAAAAATCACTGTGACGATTTTCCATTTTCAGTATTGTTTGAAACATATACCAGCAGGCGTATATGAAAAGGTTGGGTAAAGAATACATCAATGCATCCTGGAATTTACCTTATACAGACAGCTGTTGGAGTGGGGGAAAGGAAGTGTTTCTTAGTGGTACAAATTGTAAAAACACACTAAGGGGTACACTTTTATGTCAGGGTATTAATTTACAAGGGGCCTGCGATGGTTCTTCGAACAACTTATCCTGCCACCTGCAAGGTTCTCCAGCTGCAGTGTTTGATCCAATTTTTAAGCAGCTTTCTAATGGTAGTTATATTATGTTGAACAATCACAGCTGCTATTACATGTTGCCAGGAATACCCTATCTCGTAAGCATGTCAGCCAGTGTCACTTGCTGTATGCAAGTATTGTTTCCTAAAACTAAGACAGACCAGGAGTTGCCGTTATGGCCTTCACTGAACATCTCTTCTATACGAATTGATACTTTAAGCAGAATGAAAGCCATTCTTTTATAAAAAAACGTGCCACTGACTTCGTCCAAGGAAACGTATGATCTGCAAGTTGCAAGGACTTCTGCAGAGATACATGCCCTTTTATCCACAAACTGCCCTATACATTTCTCAGAAATGTTAGGTCGTATCTTAAACATGTCTGATACGAGTGGTATTGTACATGTATTTTTTCCGGGACTGTTAGCACCCTCTGAAGCAGTCCTAGGCATTTTTTTAAACTTTGTGCACTCTGTGTTTGGCGGACTGCCTCTCATTTTGGGATTCATAGCAGGAATACTATTTTTGTTCCTTCTGCTCCGATATGGCAAGTCAAGACACCATCGACACCCAGATCACCTTGGAGAACACCATCCTGGCAATGTAGTGTTATGATTGCATGATACAAATATTGGGCTTAACTCGTTTAAGAGATCTGAACACCATGTGGTTTCTATCATTTCGACCAATCTGGCAAGATTGCATTTTACCTGTTCTACGATGCCTGCTATGTGGAGAAGAATGCGTGCTGGACATCTGTCTGACACTCCCATCAGTCCTGCCAACGGAAGTTGATATTTTGCTTGAACCAGTAACGGCTCATGCACTGTGTTGTCCCCAGCAGCTACCAATCTTGATGACGGCATTCGTCGAGATCTACCAGACGCAGGATGCAGACGGTGAGATACGTGGAGCAACAGGCACACAAGTACCATCTACTTCGAACATTGCTAATGCGACTGACGGGGATGCTTCGCACCTATGTACGGTTGATCTGCTTAATGAGGTAGTCCAATTTTCACCTACAGTAGTAGACACATTCTTTACCAGCTTAGAAGATTAGGTGCCAGATGTAGGTTGCCCAATACCGGTCGGTACAGCCGAAATTACCGAATTTCGGCCGTTACCGACCAGTATTAGGAATTTGTAATGTAGGAGGCCAAAAAATACAGATTCGGTATTTACTGATTCGGTATTTACCGAATCGGTAGATGATATGTAGCAAGCACATTTAAGAGTGCTTATGTGCATTAAGGATTTGGTATTTACCATCAACTAATAGTTGTTGGTAAATATTGAAAACCTTAAAAAAAAGTAATTTTGTGTACATGCTCTTAGGGAATGTATGTGTGCCACATGCGCACCCATGCACTATACAGGGGTGTCAATGTGACACCCTGCCACTCTTGTAGGTCTACCCCTTATTACAATCGGTAATTCTCATTCATCCTATGGGCCTCCAGGCCCATAGGAATGAATAGGGAATGCCGAATCGGTAAATACCGAATCAGTATTTACCGAATTTTACCGATTTGGTAATATTTACTGGATCATTAGCTACATACCATTTACCAATTCTAAAATACCGAATCAGTAAAATTCGATATTTTAGAATCGGTAAATGATATTTCCCTACATCTGGCCCTTGATGATTTCTCCTACCAATGACACTGAATTTTGAAATTAGCACACAGTGTTCTGCGTGACTATGAATTCGACCTTCACTTTCCAAGACAAACTTCTAACTTTGATTTGACTTTTTCCAGCAATATATATATATATATATATATATATATATATATAAAAAATTGGCACGAAGTAATCTGCTTAAAGTAGAACTATTCTTAGAGAATAAGAATTCTTTGAAATACTTCCAAGAGACAATATTTGACCTTGTCCACACTGGAACTGTTTATATATTCTGCCATGGAATGTTCTTGACTTTTTTTCTGTGATTAAGAGTCATTTCATAAGTCTATTTTCGTGATTCATTCTGATAACATTTAAAAAAAACATAATTACAAAAAAATTCAAATTATATGCTTTGAATGAAACATTGGTTTTAAATGCGTACAGCACAAATGCTCTTTTCGTGTACAAATAATAACAATGCATTTGTATGTATTTTGGGTGTTTTTTTTACACATGTAGATATATTTTAATGTGTTTAGAACTTAGTACTGTCGTTTATAATAGAGTGGAGTGGGTGTTGTGTGGCGTTTTAGGCTCTGAGTGAACTTTCCCGATTCATGCCCTTACATAGGTACAATTCAGATTGCCCTAATATAGGCATAGAAATCATTCCCTTATTTAGACCTAGCCCATAAAGACCAAATACAGGCATGGCTACTTCCACCCGTACAAAACATCACAATGATTTCTAGGAAAATCGGCTTAAGCAGTAATGGACCTTCCCCTTGCTGGAAAATTGATTTGTCCAAGAAATCATGTACTTTACAAAGAACTACTATTCCCTAGGGGTTCTTTCCTGATGTTATCATCATGCTAGACTTTACATCAAACTAGACACCTTCAAGGTATAAATATGCCTTTACTTGCTCTAGCAAGACACGGTGGTCTGGAGCAGTTCGACTATCTACTTGCCCGGCGCAGCTCGCTACAGCAAGTGCCGAAGGAAGCCGACCCTCCAGCTGACGCACTGATCAAGAGGCTACCTTTCTCTCACTGAGAAACCAGCTCCAGTGTTTCCAAGCTCCCCTTGCGGGGTGTTGGGAAATTGAGCCCAAGATGGAGATACCAGACCTCCTTCATTCTAAGTAAAGGTATGGAGCTGATGAGAACCTAGGAGAAATCTTGCATAGATTCTTGGCAAAGAAAACGAAACGTAGGCTACACAATACTTACTTCTTCCCTCGTACTAGACTTAAGTTAGGTACACTGGGGTAGGCGTATTTTAGAAACATCAGTTGAGTATCTTAGTCATTGTTATTTATTTATTAATTTTTATGGCTTAGAAACTATACAATGCTCTTACAGTACTATTTTATAATATTGTGCTCACTGTACGCATTATACTTTGCAGCCTGCATTATGATTGTATCAGTTAATTTCTTTTGCATGAGAAAGAAGACTGTTCAATAAACCTTTTTATTGAAAACGCCCCTCTCTCTATTTCTCCGCACCTCTGTAGAAATCAAAGGGTGCACGATTCACTGAGTGAAATACTTATCTATTGTTTCGGCGAATCTAGGGATACATTTCTTATTCTTGGGAAACAAAGTTGTCATGTTTATGCGGTTGTCAGAAACTAATCACTTCTTGTTTATTCAAAAAAGTTTCTAGTGACCTCTGAGCTAGCTGGCACTCTCTATTAAGTTTAATATATTCGATAGAGACCTAGTCGACCTCAGTCCTACGTCTAATCTATTGGATATATATTATTCCAATGCGCAGAGCCTATCGGGAATATAGGAACTATACTGCAGCCTGGTGGCGAGGACAACCAGCTGCAGTAAATGCGGACCTGCGGCAACCTGAAATACGAGATGCTGAGATGACAGAGAGGCCGTTAGTAAAAAATAATTAAAAAAAAATCTAATTATATGCTTCGAATGAAACATTACTTTTAAATGCGTACAGCACAAATGCTCTTTTCGTGTACAACTAATAACAATGCATTCTTATGTATTTTGGGTGGGTTTTTTACACATGTAGATATATTTTAATGTGTTTAGAACTTAGTAATGTCGTACATAATAGAGTGGATTGGGTGTTGTGTGGCGTTTTAGGCTCTGAGTGAATTTTCCCGATTCATGCCCTTATATAGGTACAATTCAGATTGCCCTAATATAGGCAAATAAATCATTCCCTTATTTAGACATAGCCCATAAAAACCAAATACAGGCATGGCTACTTCCACCCGTACAAAACGTCACAACGATTTCTAGGAAAATCGGCTCAAGCAGTAAGGGACCTTCCCCTTGCTTGAATATTGATTTGTCCAAGAAATCATGTACTTTACAAAGAACTACTGTTCCCTAGGGGTCTTTCCTGATGTTATCATGCCAGACTTTACATCAAACTAGACACCTTAAAGGTATAAATATGCCTTCACTTGCTCTAGCAAGACACCGTGGTCCGGGGCAGTTCGACTATCTACTTGCCCAACGCAGCTCGCTACAGCAAGTGCCGAAGGAAGCCGACCCTCCAGCTGATGCACTGATCAAGAGGCTACCTTTCTCTCGCTGAGAATCCAGCTCCAGTGATTCCTAGCTCCCCTTGCGGGGTGTTGGGAAATTGAGTCCCGAGATGGAGACTACTTCATTCTAAATTAAGGTATGGAGTTGATTAGAACCTAGGAGAAAACTTGGATAGATTCTTGGCAAAGAAAACAAAACCTAGGCTACACAATACTTACCACTTCCCTCGTACTAGACTTAGGTTAGGTACACTGGGGAATGCGTATTTTAGAAACACCAGTTGAGTATCTTAGTCATTGTTATTTATGTATGTATTTTTATGGCTTAGAAACCATACAATGCTCTTACAGTATTATTTTATAATATTTTTCTCGCTGTACGCATTATACTTTGCAGCCTGCATTATGATTGTAACAGTTCATTTCTTTTGCATGAGAAAGTAGACTGTTCAATAGACCTTTTTATTAAAAACACCCCTCTCTCTATTTCTCTGCACCTCTGTTGAAACGAAGCATGCACGATTCACTGAGTGAAATACTTATCTATTGTTTCGGCGAATCTAGAGATACATTTCTTATTCTTGGGAAACAAAGTTGTCATGTTCATGCGGTTGTCAGAAAATAATCCCTTCTTGTTTATTCAAGAAAGTTTCTAGTGACCTCTGAGCTAGCTGGCACTCACTATTAAATTTAATATATTCGATAGAGACCTAGTCGACCTCAGTCCTACGTCTCATCTATAGGATATATATATTATTCCAATGCGCAGAGCCTATTGGGAATATAGGAACTACACTACAGCCTGGTGGCGAGGACACCCAGCTGCAGTAAATGCGGACCTGCGCCAACCTGAAATGCGGGATGCTAAGATGACAGAGAGGCCATTATTGTGGGACGTGAACGGCACGGCTGGCAGTATTTCAGTTTTGGATTGACCCACTGGGGTTTGTGATTTTTAATATGGCGAAATTGCTGCAGCACCCATTGTGGTGTCATAAGTGGAACTGCAAGTACCATAAAGCCATACAGCACCCACCCACTGGAGCGGGACTTGGGAAAGTTAAAATGTGCTCCACTTAGTTGACATTCTTCTGTTTCTAGCCAATGATCAAGGGCACGGGTTGCCTGAAACGCGTCTGGCTGCATTGGGATCGCAGTTGAAAGCTGGGAGCGGACTCATCCCCATTAAAAGAATGTGAATAACTCTCCTGTGGGCCACATTACATTAACTTTAGCTCACCACCCTACCAAGCACTGTGATCTCAAAAAAGATTTGATTTGCAATTTCATAACTGTTCTTGTAAATGCTCTAATTTTCCTTGGTGTAAGTGAGATAATATAGGATGATATAAGCAGTGCATGGAAAAGGTGTGAGTTATAGTTCCGGCAGCGGCTGTGTGGTGGAGTACTTTGTAAGTGTGTTTGAGTAGTTTGAAGTGTATTGGCATGTGTATCAGGAGCAAGAGGTTGTGCAATGTCGGCTCAGCATGGGGGGTTGAGGTGTCAAGATTTAGTTAATCAGGAGCAGTACCCTCAAGATGCCCACCTTTGGGCAGCTTTGACTCTAGATTGAAAAGTGACAGATGATCAAAGTGGTCAGATGAGGGGAAGGGAATTAGGGAGGGTACTGTGGGGAGGGAGTCCTGGAAATAAATGAAGCAAATAGTTAAAGAATGTATGTTCAGTGTCACCTCTGGTTATGCATATTACAGTTCTCATCAATCATATAAGGAGATATAGTCATTACCTGGAAAGAAATGAAGAATGTTCTTTGTGACCTCAACAATGAGGAAGAGTGATGAAGTTACATATTCTCCAATAATATTGTCCAAGAAGTAGTTATTAAAGAAGAGTTATAAAAGAATCAAATAGATTGTATGGATTAATCATCTTTTTCTGTACTGTTTATTCATGCAAAACTGGAACATGTTTTCTGCTATTAAAAATACCAACTTCTTTATCTCCTCTGGAAATTGTCTCTGGTATTACGCACTTAAACACCAACTGTATTGTTTGCTTTCTTGTCCACATATTGCAGGAATGCTCAATTCGGGTCTAGGTTGCATTCCCTTAGCAAAAGTATCACTACTCTCCTCTCACGACATCCGGAGAGAGTGAGAGGAAAACCAATAAATGACCTGAGATAAGTTCTCAATAATGACTCTCTCCTACCTGTTGCTTCTACGTGCAGCAGGGAACTTCAGCCCTCTGCACCATTCGATCTCTGAAACCAGCACACGAGAAACATCCAGAGCGCAACTGGTATCCTGTCACAGTTTAGGCAATAATCCACATCGAGCGGTGGGCGTGACCAGTTTTATAGAGCCGATCCGGTCACTTGTGGTGTCTTCTCGTTTTGCAGAGCAATACTCAGGGGTGCTAACAACTAAAAACGACAAGGACAAATTTACTTGAAAAATGACAAGCATCTATATGTGTCTGCCCATGGTGTGCAATATAGTAAATTTTGGACCAACTATGTTTCCTCACACAGTGTAACATTCATCACAGTTTTGTTCAGTTTTGTTTCCACCCTTCATTCAGTACATACAGCGTTCTGCCAGTTATAATTTCATACTGTTTACTTGCACAGCATGATGAACCTATATTGCACCGCATGGTAAACCTGTACCTTTATTCGGCTAAGAATATATATACATCAGACAAGATTAGTGTTATGGGCAGAGGATTCCTGGCATAAGGACTAGTCTGGCTGCTATGTTTTGGATGGTCTGCAGCCTTCTTGAGTCCTGGTTGATTATCCTTGCGTACATGGTGTCCCAGTACCCAGTATTCTGGTGATCAGGGCTTGGTTGACCATGTTCTTTAAAGTTTATCTTCAACATCCTTATGGTGATGAAGCAGGACAAGTCTGTTGCTTTAACTTGGGAGCCATGTCCAATTTGTTGACTTTGATGATTCTGAGGTAGAATCCCAAGGTGAGGCACCTTTCCCGAAGATCACCACTTCAGTCTTTTCTGAGTTCAGTTTGAGGCAGTTGGATTTAATTCAGGTGGAAACGTCGTTCATGCAGGTGGTAAATTTGCTCCTGGTGTTGAGTGTATTGTCCAAGAGGGACAGTATCAGTTACGTGTGGTTGGAATATGTGAAGATGTTTATGTTGTGGGCCCTTATAATGTCGGCCAGAAGAGTCATGTAAATGTTGAGGAGCTTTGGGCTGACCAAGGAGCACTGTGGGAATCCACAGATTTATAGTCCTTCTTCAAAGGAGTAGAGGGGTATGTTTGGGTTCTTCTGGTGAGAAAGGAGGAGACCCAATTGAGGAAGTGTCCCTAGATACCTGCTTCGTGGAATGTTTGGATCAGAATGGAATGGTATACAGTGCTGAAGGCTACTGATAGGTTTAAAAGGATAAGGGCTGAGGTTTCTGACATCTCAAGGGTCATCTGGATGTCTTACATTGCTACTAAGAGGGCATTATCTGTGCTGTGGTTGGATGGGTAGGGAAGCAGGGTTATCAGTTGGCAGTTGCTGAGTTTGGTCTGGTCGACCACATTGATGGCGATTGCTTTTTTGTTGAAGGCGAGATGGGACAGCGGTCTGCCGGGGCCCTAGGGTATATGGTCCTCATGGTTGTTGTGGTTTCCACTGTGCTAATGATGTCCCAAGTGGTGTTTTGTCTTTGTTTGTCACTGGGAAACTTCTGTAGAAAGTCACGGTGCAAGGTTGTGGGGCGAAGTTGCTGTATATGGCTGTGATCTTGCTACAAAATAAATTTGATCGGGTGCAACACAGATTGTGTGATGGACTGATTTTGCCTGTGGTAGCAGTGGGTATGGTGAAGTCACTGATATTTGCAGAGATTTCTTTGCCACTGTTGTAGCTGGCGCTTATTCGTTCGACTAGGGCCGTCTCATAATATCTCAGAATAGCTTTTTGGTACGTTCTCTGGGTGACTTTAAAAGTGTCTTTTTCCACTTCCCCTCTGCTGGTTCCCCCTTTCTGTTCCAGATCTTTGGAGAGTCGCTTAACATTTTCAATGAACCTGCTGGCTTGTGTTCTTGTTCTGTGCTGTGTGGCTTTGTTTCTTGGAGGCCAGAGTGTCAGTGCAGTTTGTGATCCACTTGCTGAAGTTTTAAATGTTCAAGAGGCCCATACGTTCTGCTTTGTGCTCGTGGAGGGTGGTCTCCCAATCCACCTCTGTACGTCTGTTTCAGTGTCAGTGTGCTGGGCTTGCTGTGGGGGTTGATAGAGTTGATTTTGAAACTGTGTATGTTGATTTCTGTCCAGGTGACCGGTCTTGGTGTGTTGATTGTGATGATGATGAAGGATGTGAACAAAAGAGATAGGATCAGACCAGCGGCGTGGTGGTCTCAGTGACGCATTGGATTAGTCCCAGGTTTACAAGGCTTACAATAAGGGCAGAAGAGTTGGGGTCAGTATGGTGTTCTAGATGGGAATTTAGGTCCCCTAGGAAGATGACTGTACTTGAGTTGAGGACTAGGGGGTGATTAAGTCTGCAATTTTTCTAGCATAGTTGACTTATGGACCCACAGGGGAGATAGACTAGGGATCCACTCAGCGTGAAGTTTGCTCTGATTTATAATTCTTGACGTGTTGTATGCGTTTTCTCAGGCTTCAGAGATGGGGGTTCAGTTGAAGATGTCTTTGTAGTTGATGGAGATTCCTCCTCCAGCCATGTTTAGGCGGTCTTGCCTAGTGATGTTGTATTCAGCAGGGATAACAATTTAACGTCCGACGTTGAAGCTGTGGTCATTCATGTTTCCTAGGGGTAGAGGAGGTTCGGCGCGTCATTTGTCAGGTCCTAAATCTCCGTTCGATGCTTACTGATCATCCAGGTGTTAACCAACATGAATGATGTTGATGTGTGAGAGGTGCAAGTATGTTTGCTGGTAGGTGTGAGTGTATGTGAAGGGTTGGGTGGGTGGATATGTTCTCGGATGGAGTTACAAGAGCAGTGGTGCAGTTGAAAGCTATTTCCGTATTGTGTGATGTGGTGCACCAGCACAGGGTGATGTGATGTCCGGAGTTGATGGTGCAAAGCAGAGTGTTGGGTTACCGGTGAGTCGGAGCGGGCCATGGTTTCTGATGATCAGTCCAGGAGCAGACGAGTGTAGATGGCTCAACTTTGGTGCACCACCGACATGCCAGCAGCATGGATGCTGTGGGACCATGCTACGTCGGACATTACATATGTCCTATGAAGGGGTACAAGCGCAGGAAGTGGTGGGTGGGGCTGAGGAGGTGCACTATGGTATGGAAGGATAGTGGTGTGGGAAACAGGTAAGGAGTATGGGAGGAGAGACTGGTGCAGAGAGGGCAGAAAATAGGCTCATGAAGACTGGGCACAGAGAAGATGGCGAGACACATCACAAAGGTGACAAAAGAGCGAGTGATCTGGCAAAAGTTGGAAAAGGAGCAAGAGAAATAGCACAAACCACAAGAAAAGGCAAAAAGAGCAAGAGAAAACAATACAATAAATGATAGAAAAGGTTCAAAGAGCGAGAAAAGTGCCACAAAGTCACAGAGAGAAGGAGAGGGAGAGAGAGCAAGAGAGAGTCAAGGCAGGTGCCTCGAGCCGCTAGAGCCAGGTCCACAGGGGTCTTGACCGGTCAGACGACAAGTGCCAGCTAAGTCCAGGGGACTGTGCTTATGTGATCTAGTGCTTTCGTTGTCTTAAATTACATTGTGAATTAGGGCCCTATCTTTTAATAAATATCACACTGATGATTACTATGTTACATGTTGCATTTTAGCTACTCTTGCTTCACAGTTTATGCATGAATAGTGCTATTGTGCTGCAATCCTAGGACCTCTCTCTCTCTGACTCCTTCTTTATATTTTGCCTTAGCTTTCATGTTCCTGTCTGCTATATTTCTTCCATGCCCAAGTAACAGCATTCCAGACTGTTGGCTCAGAGTAACACTGTTTATGTATTTAATTCATAAGTGGCTGGCTGACAGGTCGAGAAATAACATCTTATGTAACTGAGTCATTCTAAATTAAATTCCTCTATTCAAGTTATTACGAAATTAGGAATTTTTTCATGTTTTATTAGTTTGAACTGACAATAGATGGTAAAATGCCAATGCAAATGTGGCATGGCTCTGTGTAGGACAACGAGGAGTATATAAATTAGTGTACTTCTTGTCTTAAGGTTTAAGGAGAAATAGAAACCAAAGACACCTGCAGAAGATTCGTCTTCACCATTAATAGAGGTAATTACTCAATCTGCTTATTAGTTTTTTGGAGTTTGGGTAGGCTTAAACAATAATCAACATTTACATACCTTTATAAGTTATCCTACAAGCACCAGTACATGTGTGGGGCTTTATGAAGCAGAAAACTCTAAAATAATAGGTACATTGGTGTCACTTATGGAAAGATAGTAACTCGAAGTGAGAAATGACAATGTTTATTTATTCAGAATAAGCCTAGTGCCCATGGATCTAGTGAACTGATTTGGTTTGGGTATTAAATCTGGAGGTAGTGACGATATTTACATTTAGGCTGGTAAAATAACAATACCATCTGGTTTTGCATTATCTAAAATGCACCCTATCCATGTCTGGGCCAGATGCACCCACAAGTTTCTATACCCACTGCAGACAGCAGCAGTGTGCCAAACTACATTAAAATGTGCTGCCCCACTGCAGGTGCAAACTCCGCCTCTGTTGCATTGAGTGCAGCAGTCAAACGTGGGTCAGAGGGTTGGGACTGCCACTCTGTCTTTCAATGCAGAGGGACTGGGGCCACGTAGAGGATGAGGCAGGGTCCCTCTACAAGGCAGTGCAGCGCGTCACTGGACCCACCGCAAGGGTGACTGGGAAGATCCCTGGGACCCCCTGAGGTCCTGCTAAGGGGCATCCTCAGTGGGATGCATTGAGTGGGCACCAGTTCATTGGTGGCACAAAACTACTGAGCCACCAGATGACTATTGCTCTTGCACCTGTACTTGTAATACCATCAAGGGCAAAGGTGCCTCATTTTTAAGGGGTCATGCCCCCATGCCAACACGGAGACACGTGCCTGGGATCATTGACACAGAAGGTGGTGTCTGAAGTCAGTCAGTCAATTCACTTTATTCAGTTTAAAAACAAACCATAAAAGTATGCTGTAAAACAATTGTGAACAGTAAACAAGAGACCATGATTAAAAACAATTAATACACTACTGTCTGCAGTCTACTTTTCGTAAAATGACCACTGGATTTCTCGGTTTGCCACACAATTACCATCAGACTTCTGCTGGGAGTAATGCAAAATTATTTCTTGCCTACAGGCAGGACTCCTTTCTGGTTTGTGACCGCACTTTGTAGGTGGAAGCCTTGCATGGACTTTTTTGACTAATCTAGGGCTAGGTTTTTGCTCAGATGATTGGAGGAGAAGTGGTTGTGTTGTAACCTGTATCCCAGGATCCTAAAGTCAAAGCATTGCACCTATAAACCAGGGCAGAATCTAGATCCACTTGATACCCTCAGGACTCCCTCTGCCTGTAGATCTCCAGAGGTATGTTTAGGCTTCTGCATTTGTTACTGCAGATTGTTTACAGTGTGAATAATCTGCAGGAGGTAATATTGCAGAAATGTGCATGTGCATGGGTACGTATGTTTTGTTCTCCACATGTAACAACTATCCCCTACACCTCTGAAAATACAGGGATGTTTTGCTGTTTTGCTCGCTGTCACACCCTATTCACCCTCTAGAGTCTGTTGTACGAAATCATGGTTGCAAAGAAGAAGGTGCAAAATGCACACCGACACATGTGCATTCCTTCCATCACTGTTTTTTATGCAGTAGACCCCCTAAGTGCAATGGTTATAACCGAAACTGATTACGTATATCTATGAGGTCTTTCTATCTAGAGGGCGAAAAACAATGGACTGGAATGTGACCCAAACAACCGTAAGTGGATGAAATTAACTCAAACCTTCCTGTCATCATTTTCTTTTTTTTATTTGCAAACAGGGTTGGATTTTGTAAAGCCACTAATGAACTAGTTAGTCACAAAATAAAATGTATGTTTACAGACCTTAACAAAAGCCCCTGTTTTATTAATAATGACAGGATGCAATCTCTTGTGAATGACCGTGAATACAAACATGGAGGTCTGCCACGATTATTAAAGTAGAAGAGCCCTTTAAATGGATAGGTGCTACATTTAAAATAGAAATGTTTCAGGCATCAGGTGGACCCTGCAAACTTCTGAACGACTGTCTGCTCCCCCCAAAGCCACCCACAATGCTTTCATGTGCATGGTTTGACACCACCTTTGAATTGTTTTAAGACCCAGTCAAATATGGGTCATGGTATGTGGCATGCTGCAAGCAACAGCAAGGACCTGGTAGTCAGAGATGTTTAAGGGCATGGGCAAAGTGGGCTCTGTACTACTTAGAAGGGGGACCCCTGACAAAATAGAGGCAGGTATACAGGGGAAATGAGAAACACCAAAGGCAATACGGCTACCTGCCCCAAATCCTCAAACTAGGCCCCAGGCCGGGGTCCTTGAATAGAAACACAATCACCGGAGCAGATCAAGTGCAGAGATAAACACTCACATAGGGTTTTACAAAATATATAATGAGTTTATTATTATTATTATTTTTTTAAACAAACAATTCAGCAATAAATAAATACTCAGAATTATGGTATACCAGACTTGTTAGTCCCACACTCCTGTTTCATACATCACATTTATACCTTCAGATATTCCCAAGATTCATCAAGCAGACCCACACCTCAATCACACAATTCAGACCACACACAATATTAAAAAACTGTACAAAAACGCCACAAGATAGTCAGGTGACAGAATGGAACAAATCATCATGGTGGTGGAGGTAGGGGTAGGGGTAGATACAATCCAGTTGCCCCCTCACGAACAACGCCAACGCGCGTTTTGGTGTGTCACCCCAGCCAGGGCTACACCTTAATCAGGGCAGGAATGAACAATAGGGGGTGGGATGAGACACCTGTAGGTATAAAAAGAAAGGGAATACACATTTCAGGATAATGGCTTGAGTTTTATCAAACTATTGATTTAATACCCAGTGACAGAGTGCACACTTGATAGGCTCCGGGGACACAATGATTAATCAATGCATATAAAGTCACAACTGGAATAGCATGCTAAAGCTGGCCCCATTAGCAATAACATAAAGCACCACATTCCATATTTTATCCAGGTTACTCTTAAGCGAGTCATTTCAAACAAATCCACTCAACACGATATAAGAAAAGAGGGGAAAAAAGAAAAGAAAAGTAGAAGGTTTTAAAAAAATAGTACAGCTTGTGTGTCAGTGTCAAAAAACAAGATTTAAAGGCTAGTCGATAGATCAAATACCAGCACCGATCCCATATATGCTCAATGAGGTTAGAAGAATTATCTCAAATGGCATAGCCATAAAGGGAAGAGAGCAAAACGGCACAGCTGGGTATAGCAGTGAAGGCAATAAATGGGGAGCCCCAATAAATAATGTTTCTTCGCTCCGTTCTAGAGAAAAGGGCATAATAGAAACAAAGACACCTTTTTAATGTTCTCTCTAAGAAATGCCACAGATTATGCTGCCTCCCGCACTCAGTGGTAAAACACCCCATGTGGGGGACATAAGGGCTTACTACCTACTGGATAAAATCACAATGGTTTCTTTACAAGAAACGTTCCTAGGGATTCTAAATCTTCCAGGGCAGCTGCAGACCCCAGTGTTTCAAGAAATCAACCTCCCTCCCTTGCTGCCGGAAAATTCGCAATCTGTGCCTGGAATATCGGGGGGAAGAGACTTGTGTAGAGCAACCAGTCATTATCCATCCCACAAAAAATACATCAAACAAGTATAAGTTCTTGGAGGATCAAGGCAATCCAGGTGATGAGCTGGATTCTCTGCAAGATATGTCCCTGGCTGGGGTGGCTGCTTCTGTTGTAGTTTCTACCTCTTTCCCTTCTCTTCTTTTACCGGATCATTCAGATTCTTTTGGAAAAGATGTGCCCCATATGATGGGGGTCGTATCTTTGTCTGATATTTTGATGGCTTTGAGAGATGATAAAGGGAAAAGCTTCACCACCTCCGTAGCTAATCAAGCTGCTATCCAGTCTTCATGTGAAGTTCTTGTTCAAAAAGTTGAAGAAGTAACTCGGAGAACTGATGTTTTGGAACTCGAAATCCCAAAAATTAAGGAAGCTTTGTATAGTTCTTCGGTCGAGGTGGATAAGCTAGCTACACAGAATAGGGATCTGAAGGAAGATATAGAGCGTCTCGAAAATCATGCCCAGAAAAACAACTTAAGAATATTAAATGTTCTGAGGATCTGGAGGGGGGGGACATTAAACATTTTGTGATCTCTCTTTTAAATGACACAATCCTCAAGGAATCACAGGAAATTGATTTGGGTCACGATATTCAGCGGGTCCATCGGGACCCTTATAAAAGGATTCCTGCTAAATCTAAGCCAAGAAAGATCCTGGTAAATTTCTTAACATATTCGCTAAAAGAATAAATCCTCTCTTCAGCTTTGAAAGTTGGTTCGATAAAATGTAGCTCTTTCTCTAGCTCATTTTCATTTCTTATTAGGTCCGACATATCACATATCACTGCCACAAAACAGTGGGAGATGGGTAAAAGAATGACAGTTTTGACATCACTAGGGGCCAAGGCCCAACTGAGGTTTCCGGCATCTCTCCGGGTTATGTGGAATAACCACATGTATAACATGAGGCAGACTGTGGAGGTGGATGCTCTCATTGATAACATCAGAGGTGGGAGTGAAATATAGACCAGGGATGGGAGGTTTGAAGGTTCTATTTAGTTTAGCGATTTTTGTATGATGATATCTCGCAGGGTTAATATATTTATGCTTTTGGATCACATCGGGGGGACCTTGTCCATAGTGCTTATGTCCGGAGGATCAGGAGGGTTTCCCAGGGCTGTAATAGGGGTGCACAGGGGGTGGGAGGGGTACTGGGTGGGATTGGGAGGAGAGCACGGGTAGGGAAGCATTGGGAGAAAATCAAAAAAAATATCCTCAATCTCAGATTTGTGTCAGAAACTATACTTTCCATAGAATAGTGAATGCCGTTTTTTCGAATGGAAGGTCTCTACACCTTTAATGAGCAGTCAAATCAAATTTATATCGTGGAATATCAATGGTCTCAGGTGTCCACGTAGACAAAGATTAGTATTTAAATACCTTGAACAATCTGCCACACAGATCTGCCTTCTTCAGGAGACACATTTGAGTAATTCTGAGAGTAAAACTGTCTGCCAAATATCGTTGCATCGAGCTATTCTGCTCCTCAGAACAGTTTGTTCATAATAGAGGGGTGGCAATTTTAATTAGGCTTGGGGCAAAAGGTATTATTAAATCAGTGTCCTCGGATCATTTTGTGAGATGGATTATAGCTCAGATTGAAATAGGGGGGATCAAATTAACTATTCTGTCATGTTATGGTCCAAATGTTAACGATTCATCATACATCTGTAATATGCAGGCAAAGTTAATAGGAAGGAATACTCCAATAATCATCGGAGGGGACTCCAATGTTCTTCTCAACCGCTTACGGGATAGGTCTAACCTTAGCCATCATGTTGGCACCCCAATCATCCGCCGTGCTATGATAAATATGATCCATGATCTAGGACTGGCCAATGTCTGGAGGGCCAAAAAGGGAGAAAACAAAGGCTTCACCTTTTTTTAGTAAAAAATACGGTCATTCCTCAAGAATCGATTACATCTTAGTAGATAGACTGGAGTTAGGGAGAATTGGGGATATTTCTATCTTACCAAGTATCCTCTCTGACCATGCTCCCGTTTCTTTCTCCTATTTCAGTGCTAGACAAAACTTTAGATCAAGATGGACTTTGAAGAGGGCAATGCTCTCTGATCCTGACCTTATAAGTGCACTTAAAACATCGACCACAGACTTTTTTGCCAATAACATCCACTCGACCTCCCTAGATTTTGTCTGGGATGCTTTCAAGGCAAATCTTCGGGGGCAGCTACATAGCCTGATTTGCTTTAAAAACAGGGAAGAGTCTCTGGATCTTTGGAAGTTAAAGAAAGAGATAGGGATACGGGAGAAAGAAAGGCTCAGTACCCCCAGTCATCTAATGAAGAATAGACCCGTATTAATGAAGTCCTTGATCGTCTCCGTCAGGGTTATAGGGGTAAACTTGAATCAAAAGTCAAAGCCCAGTGGTCTGCTCATACCATGCAGCATTTTGAATATGGGGAAAAGGCAGGGGCCCTCCTGTCCTGGAAGGCATGGGTAGATCGCGCCAAGAATATTATAAATGAGTTAATTGTTGATGAGAATTTAGGAACTTCATGTAAACATGAAGATATGCAAAATCGTCTTCTTTCTTTGTTCTCGGATATATACAGGGAGGAGATTTCCCCTAGTTCGCAGAGCATTCAAGATTGGTTGAGACTCAAAAAAACTATCAGTCTTAACTGAGGGTAGTCGAGCTGCCTTGGTTGCCCATATGACAGAGAGTGAGGTAATAGCTCATATTAAAAAGATTAAGAATAATAAGGCCGCTGGGACTGATGCCCTACCAGGAAAAGTGTATAAAACCCTACAGGATGTACTGGCCCCAAGATTATGTGAACTATTTAACTATGTTTATAGTGCAGAAGAGAGAGTACCCAAATCATGGAAGGAAGCCACAATTGTCCTCATTCTAAAGCCAGGAAACGATCCCCTTAAGGCTGACTCATATAGGCCAATCTCCCTGCTCAACGCTGATTATAAAATCCTTATGTCTGTCTTGGCAGGGAGATTGATCAAGCTACTTCCACAGTTGGTAAATACAGATCAAAAGGGATTCATTCCGGGCAGGTTTACACAGGAGCAGACCGTGCAGATGATTGGTAGTATTGATCTGGCTGTGGCGCGGTCGATGCATTTGACTGTGGCAACATTTGACGCAGCGAAGGCATTCGACCGTGTCTGTTGGGCCTTCCTGTGGGAGGTTTTAAGTGTAATGGGTTTAGGCCCAGTCTTTATACAGAAATTAATTAACTGCTATTGGGGTGCCTCAGCAGTGATTTTACTGAACGGTGTTTTGATATCAAGTTTTAATATTGCTGCAGTGTTGTCCCATCTCGCCCTTACTCTTTGATTTATAAATAGAACCCCTCGCCCAAGCAATCAGTTTGGACTAATTAATTGTTTTGTTCAGTGTTCATTCTTACAGCAGCAAGTTAGCCCTTTATGCTGCTCTATACTGATAATCCTGCTGAGGTAATCCCAAGAGTGGAGGCTCTTCTTGAGGAATTTGGCTCGTATTCAGGGTACCTTGCAAACTCCTTTAAGACAGACGTAATGATTTGGAATGTTGACAATTGGACGAGTAAATAAGCAGAGAATTTAGTTACTTAGGAATAATCATAATAAACAACTTAGATGACATCCCTAGGATCAATCTAAAAAGGGTGTCTAAGGAGATTGATACTTTGTTTTTAAGATGGACGAATTTGCCTCTTACAATATACGGTTGGGTAAATCTGGTAAAAATGGTCATCTTGCCAAAATTGACCTACCTTTTTAGCACCATTCCGCTACAGTTTCCACATAACGATATAAGTAAAATGAGAAGCAAAATATGAAGTTTCATTTGGTCTAATAAAACGGCTTGGCTTTCATGGAAAACATTAAGACGCAAACTCCAGAAAGGGGGCCTGGCACTTCCTGATATACTTTGGTATTCTTTTGCTTTTCAGTTCAAAAATGTTCGGGCGTTACTTCGTACGGCAGGAGGACCTAATTGGGGGAGGATTTTATGTGAAATGGTTGCTTTTGAGGGAGACGGTGAAGGTTTTCTGTATACGTTTGGTGCGCCCAGATTCTTTAAAAAGGTTTGTTTGAAAGTTTTAATCGCATCCTTGAATCTGTGGTACAGGGTTAGGAAAATATGGTGGATAGGCTACTATTCTGATTTTGCTCCCATTTGGGATTCTCCGGGGTTACCTGTTTGTCTAAAGGATAGCCAAGCACTGCCCATTAAGAAAGCTGCTTTTCGGATCTGGTCCGACCTTGTATCCGTTGATGGGATTCATCTTTGGGAGGTGTTAAGGCTAAAAATAGAGGATTATTTCTTTAGATTTAAATACCTACAATTGGCCTCCTGGTATACTGCAGAGAAATCCTCCATAGGTGGAAATTGGGAAATTGAGTTTCAGTGCCAGAATATACACCTCATAAAAAAGGAGGTGGGATTTTGGTATAGGAAGATGCTGGAAGTGGATGATACAGCTGCTCCCCCACAACACGCAGTATGGAATATGTCAGCTTTGGAGACCACTGCTGTAGAATTGTTTGAACCCTCACTGCAGATGCTATATAAGGTGGTTAAACCCGCATTACACCCCCACCAAAATTGCTAAATCTGCTCCTATCACTTCTACAAAATGCCCTAGATGTGATTCCATCCAGGCTGATGATATACATATATTTTTTGAATGCAGGGCTCTAAAGGGGTTTTGGCAGAATTTGGAACGTGTGCTTGGTGCTATTTTTAAAGTAAACTTTACCCTGAACATATCTATGGTAATATTTGGTGTTAACAACAATCCTCCAACCATATTGTCAGTAACGTAAAAAGGCCTGCTAATGTATTTGATCCTTATTGCCCAGAGGGAGATTTGCAGGCTATGGAAAGATCCATTGCCCCCGCTTTATGAGAACTGGCTGAGGGCTGCTTTGGCTATGGCCCATTTGAACTTGGGACATGTGAATGATGATGGACATAACATCTGGGTTCAGCTCCTAGACTGGGGCAAAGAAATGAGACTGATTTAAGGTCTAAGTCCAATTATTACCTCAGGTTTCGTACAAAGAAGTCGGCCTTATTCAATAGACAAATTCAGCCCATTTAAACCAAAATGGGCTCAGCCTTGTTGTGTGCGGGGGCGTCGACAAAGAAGACATCGAAAGCAGACTATCGCCAGCCTCAACAAGGGCCAAGAATACATTAAATGAAACGTCCATGTTGGAGCACCACATATGTGCTCAAGACAGCCTCAACGGGAGAGGACATGCTTGAGGCATTTCTCCACATAGGGGACAGGACAAATAAGCTTCAAAATAATAAAAAAGAAAAAACAGGAAAGGCAGCGGGCAACAACATTAATATATATAAATAAAACAAATATGTAACAGTGTACACAATCGTGTAACCAGGGTTATTTCAGGAAAAAAAACAAAATCAAGGAGAAAGGCCTCGCATTTATTAATCAATAGACCAAAAACAAAGGTCAAAGGCTCATCTCGACTCCGCAAAGGGTAAGGGAGTAGGAAGAGGTATCAAATATCCATGAAAACTACTGGGTGAATCCATCAGGTGATTGCATTCTCCCATGGGCAGTTCTCATTCAAGCCCTTCTTCACCGCATTAAGAAGGTATATCCAGAAGACCTCTCGCTTTTTCCGTGTGATCAAGGGGTCTTGTCCTTGGTGTACCTGGATCCCTTCCAGGATGGACCACTTCAGATCACCTTCTGAATGATTCTTCTCATGCCAATGAGTGACAAGGGGAGCTAAGGTTTTTCTAATCTGAATATTGGATTTATGTTCCCCCATTCTTATTCGACACTCCCGTCCTGTTTCTCCAACATACAGAAGGTCGCACGGAACAAAAATTATGTAAACAACATTAGATTTGCGACAGTTGGTCATTTTGGTCAGGAAGACAATCCATTCAGGGGTTTTAATCATGTCTCCGCCTAACGCTTTCGGGCAGGCCTGGCAATTACCACATCGGTGATTGCCTTTGATGGGGCTAGGGCCACATATAGCTGTCTGTAGCAGGGCAGAAGAGTCATGCAATTTACCTATGACAAGATGGTTCTTGAGATTTTTATTCCTCTTGAAGGCAAAAATAGGTTTGGGGAGATGTTCTTGCCCATTACCTAAATTCAACAGGTGCCATCAAGAGTTTATGGCCTGTCTAAGTTTATGGTTGATGTTGGAGTGCCTGGTCACACAGACTAGTTTTTCCAAGGATTCCTTCTCCTTGGGAAATAACATGGTCTCACGGTTGAAGTATCTTGCCCATTTGAAGGATTCCTTTATCAATTTGTAGGAGTAACCACGGTGCGCAAGTTTCTCTTTTAGTATATATGCTTGGGTGAGGAAATCTTTCAAATCAGAACAGTTTCTTTGAATCCGAAGAAACTGACTAACTAGAATACTATTCATCTGGCAATGAGGATGAAAACTATTGTATTCTCATATGGTGGTAACACTTGACTAAAGGGAATTCACTGTTTCTGACACCGAGGATGGAGGCTACTGAAGTGATTGAGCATATTCCGAGCCGTAGGTTTAGTATAAATGGAAACTTGAAGTTCTTGATTCCAATATTCTATCTATATGTCCAGCAATTTCACCTTCTCTGTGCTAGTTTTCACAGCAAATTTCAGATGGATATCACATAGGTTGATTCATTGACAAAATTAGTATAGATCATCCTCTATTCCACACCACGTAAAACAAATGTCATCTATGAAACTGGACCAGTGGGTATGTTCTCATCAAATGGTGCAATTTCCTTATAGATATACTTGGTCGCAAAACTACCCATATATAGATTTGCTATACTAGGGGCACATGCTTCTCCCATACTCACTCCCTTGGTATGCTGGTAAGCCTAGCCATCAAATTAAAAAAAGTTTCCATTAAAAACTATCTCCAAACATGCCTGGATGAAGCCATGTTTGGAATTGTTATTGTCCTTGTGCAGAGTCTCGCAAATAATCTTAAGTCACATTTGTGTATAGCGCCTCTATGTCCATAGGGGTATTAAAAGGCAAGCCTTGTATTTTAGAAATAAGATGACCTGTATATTTGACATACGATAGAAGGTTATTTATCAAAGGTTTAAGTGACACGTCAATGTATTTAGACAAGGGTTCTTGGGGCTGCTTCTATGGTGGATACAATGGGGCGAAATGGTAGGTTGATAGTGTCTTTATGTGTTTTAAGAACCCTGTAGATGACCGGTATGGGAGTATTGGTTGGTATAAGGAATTCAGCTCCCTTTTTACGAATAACACCTTCCAGAACTGCCCTTTCCACGATGGCATGTATTTTTTTTCTTTTAGCCTCATTTCAGGATCTCCTCTGATCGTTCAATAGTGTTCAGGTATCCTAAACAGTTCTTTAATTTTGGTTTTATATTCCTGTGTGTTGAAGATAACAATACCCCTGCCTTGGTCACATGGTGTGATAGTAATATTAAAGTTGTCATTCAATAAATTAAGGGCTAGATATTCCTGTTATGACATATTGGGCGGGGGGTGGGTGGGAACATATCGATGTACTTGCAACATTTTAGAAAGAACTCCCTTCTCAAAGATTTCCACTTCCGGTTCTATCTGATAATAAAGCTAGATGGTTGTTTCAGACAGGACTTGTTGTCTTCAGTCATGGATTCATGGGTCATTAATTTTTTTGTCTAATCTGACGAAAGAAGGCATACAAATTTTTCATCAATTCAAATCTATCAATGGAGGTAGTTTGGACTAGGCTAATCTCCTTTGCCAAAAGATCCCCTGTCACAGAATCAATATTTTCTACAGATAGATTGAAGACAGGTATGGTGTTAACTTCTCCAACATTGTTGGCTCCTGGTTTGTAGATATTTCTGAGGCATGTCTGGATCCTGGTGGCGCCCCCTGGGTTGGTTCTAAAATCTGGGGCAATAGTTCCTTCTTCTGTTCCCTTAAAAAAACATGTTTGGGGTGGACTTATTTTACTGACTTCTTCTATTGCCATACAAATAAAAACTGATTCGAGGAGCCTTCTCCATCTGAGTCAGTTGTATTCTAAAAAGTGATAATTTTTTTACTTGTCTACATATGTTGCTCTGATTGAATAGGGCCTTCTCTGGGAAAACACATAATGGAAAATATATGTGTATATACACATACATTTTTACAAAGTGACGCATTGACCTACCAGTCCGTTGCACTGCTCTTCCGAATGCCTTCACTCACACATGAGTAAACCAACAGCATAAGTGGGCTCAACTACAGACACCTGCTGAGTTATATGGTGGGCAGAAGAAGCATATAATTGACCGTGCAACTTAACAATGGATGAAAAAGGTTGCCTGAAAATTCTCTGTACAGAAGTATGTTAAAATCTATATATTTTCATTAAAATGAAAAGTTCCTGGCTCACATCTGATCCAATGACCTGTTTCCTTCCAAAGTATGTATACACTCTGTAGCACACCTTTTAAACATAGACAAGCATTACAAAAGCCTATGAGTCTGGCATCCTTTTGGCTTTGTAATTTTTTTTGTTTTGTCATGGTTTTTGTACAAAATTATTGTTGTGGAGAGCTGCTGGCCACTCACCACAATTACAAATTTTGGGATAAAAGTAAAAATAATTGTTGGTCTCCAAAAGAATACATTGTCATGGGAGTCCCTGGCACAGGAGGGAACTTATTTGATGGTGGGAGTGCTTCATGGTAAAGTGCAGGGTGGTTGTTCTTCACAATGATGTTAGACACTAGCTATAATTTCTGTAAAATCAAAAGGTCTTGGCTAGTTTCAGACCAATAAAGAAAGGAGCCCATATCACCTGTGTTGTTGTGTCTCTAAAATGGCTCCCCCTTGAAGCACGCAGAATGTATCATTGAATGAGTATTACTTAGAGAGACCTGAAGCTAAAACCTCACCTACTCAAACCAGAAATTAAGTATTATAGGGGGTCCTCGTATTGTGAGAAGCCAGAGGTCTCTCTGATGGGAAGCGCATAATTTAAGATGAAGTGCACCCCGCACAAGCCTTCTAGGAACACCCTTCATGGACTACTTGCTGACAAAGCATTGAGATACATAGTGAACATAAAAGCACCTTTAGTTTCTTTACAAAGATATGAGAGTCTCCTACCCCTCCACCAATGCTGATTTACAGATGAAACTCTGCAACATTCTGTTTACATTAAATGTAAATTGTTTTTGCTTCTTATAACTCTGTATTATATTGAAACATGTTGCTCCTCAAAGTCTGCAAATCCTGCTGACTCATGCAGGCCTAAAATTTGAAAAGAAATTAAGGGGAAAGCATGTTTCAGTTATCTGAGGTTGTCATGTTAAATGGTGGGATATTCAAATGGGTTTCTTGTCATATGGCCTCTCCCACTCCTCTGTTTCAGTAGTCTCTTCCATGGTCATAGTGGCCATCTGCTTCCTCTCTAGTTTCAATGAAATCAAAATGGCTAAACATTTCTTTTTCTATTTGCAGAATGAAAGCTGATCTGGCAACTGCTTTTGTCTGCACCATTCTGCTTGTGGTGGATTTAGCAGAGACAGGTAATTTGAATATCCATTATTAGACACTATTGAGTTTAATTGCAATGTACAAAGCTGCATTTTCATGGTTATCTTCATTGTTAGACCGGACATCATTGCCGTGAGTCTTCCCTCCATTTTTGACGGATTGCCTCCTCTGTTTTGATATGTTTTTGCTGGTTATATGTTTTGGGCACTGTGACACTGCTAATCAGTGCCACAGTGCAAGTGCTCCCCATGTTAAATTGATGTACTAATTAGTGATTCCATGATTGGGTTATTTGATTTACTTGTCAGACCCTAGAACAGTGCACCATGTGTGCCCAGGGCTTGTAAATCAAATGTTGCTAGTGAGCTTGCAGCACAGGTTGTGCCACCCATAGAAGCAACTTGTACAGTGTGTCTTAGGCTTGCCATTGCAAGGCCTTTTTGCAGTCTGTGACTGCCATGTCGACTTGACCAGTGCAACCACTTGCCAATCCCTAAACCTTCCATTTGCTTCATATTAGACAACCCAAATGTAGGCCCAAGGGCAGGGTGCATTGTAAGTATAAGGTAGGGCATGCCCTGATGTGTGTAGCATGTCCTAATAGTGCATTACAGTCATTTTTGTTTTTCACTATTGAAGGCTACCTGTTCTCCATAGGCCAGGATGGGCAGTTAGATTATTACATTCTTATAATCCTAACTGACTCAGGGAACATGGTGGAAATTCAAATTTAGTATGCCTGAACTCAGAATATTATAATACATCTTTTAGTAAAGCTGTGTTTGAAAATACCACTTTTAGAAAGTAGGTATTTTCTTGCCTAACTGTCAAGGCCTGCCTCTGCTAGGCTGTGTATTCCTTGTCTGGGTTTGTGAGTGAAGGGCTGGGGGATTCCAGGAGACAGGCTGGGGCAGCCCAGTGGTGAATAGAGAGATTTGCATCTCTATGGGAAGGGGGAGTTGCACCTGGGACCTGAATAGGGCTGGGCTTTCCCTCTACAATGCTGGCTCCACCCCCTGTGGCTTGTCTTATGTCTCTGCCCTGCACTGTGAAAGGGGAGAAGGAATCTTGTCAACAAAGCGCTCCAGAGTTGTATCTTCCCTCCCCTGTGCTGGCTCCACCTCCTGTGAGGTGGCTGATGTCTCTGCCCTGCACAGTGAAAGGAAGAAGAAGAAAGTTCTGTAAACAAAGTTCTCAGGAACTGGTTTGGACTAGGCAGCGGCTTCTCTGCCTTCAGAGACCAAATGATTTTAGGGTATAAATATTACGACCCGGATCCCAAGAAATCAGATCACTTCTGGAACAAGAAACCTTTCTGCCAAGGAGAAGAACCAAAAGAAGCTGCAGGAGTTTGGACTGCCCCTCTGCAAGTGTGCTGTTTGCTGGGTTGGCCTGCAGTGGTTGCTTCATTGCCAAGGAGAAGGAGAAGGAATTTTAAGGACTTTCAACATCTACAGGATATTCCCCAAAGGCTTGAACTGTGCTTGCCTCCTGCTGAAGTCTCTGGGCCAAAAGACTTCACTTCCAGCTCCCCCTGAGAATGTCCTTGCTGAGAATTCTATCTACAGACATATGCGTGTCGCTGGGAGCTGAAAGCGCGACGCATCGAGAAGAATCGTGTCGCTGCCGCAGCTGAAATCGTCGCATCGCCGGAGAAGCGCGCCGCCGCTGCATCTCCCTGGAAGCGTGTGTTCATCGAAGCTGCCTGCTGTCGCATCACCGGAGAAGCATGACGCCATCGAGAGAGTTGTCATCACATCACCAGAGGAGCGTGTCGCAGGGCCTGTTGCTGTTCCAAAGTACAGAGACGTTGCAAGGCTGCCAGGGCGTCATCACATCGCTGCGTCAAGGGCGCCATCTTCTCGCATAGCAACCGGATCATTGCATCACATCAAGGTGCCATCTTTAGCTCCGCAATGGGCCCGCAGGCCGAGAATCTACGTATAACCTCCGCACCGGTAAGGATCACGACGCATCCCTTACTCTGCACAAGCATTGAGGCACCACGCATCATCTCCCCCGGATCACAGAACCGACGCATCTTCCCTTTTGCGAGCCTTTTGTTTACTATGCATTACGCATCCAGGCACTTTGTTGAGAACTTTGTCGCATTTATCATCAATTTAAACTAAGCAACTTTAATCATCTTTAAGTCAACTTTTAGCATAGTATAGTGGATTTTTGTTGTTTGTGGTCTTGTGTTAAGTCTATATAAAGAATACATATTTTTATAAAACTTGTGTTGTGTCCATCTGTAGTGTTTTCACTGTATTACTGTGTATATTCACAAACGCTTAACACACTGCCTCTGAGCCAAGCATGTCTGCTCGTGCCAAGCTACCAAGGGGATGAGCAGGGGTTATTCAGGAGTGTAACCCCCTTATCCAGACTTAGAAGTAAGGGTCTCTATTTGGACAAAGGTGAATACCACTGCCAACTAGAGACCCCCAGATCTAACATTCAAATTATATTTCCCTTGTCACAAGCCCATTGTCCATGTCCTTGAGAACTTGCATCTCTGTTGGACTTTCTCTCCACAGTGCTCTCTGGGAAGCTTCTGGTACCTCTCCTAGACACTGGAAGGCAAGATTTATGTTGCTCTTCTGAAAATAGGATTATTCAGCAGCATGTTCTGAAAGTATTGTACTACGGAATATCGAGGCTAATGTATCAAGATACATTAATATCCTGTACAGAATATTGAGGGACAAAATAAGGTCAAAGTGGGTATGGAGGAGGTATAGATTAACTATTCCTCACTCCATATCTATAGGCCTTAAAGTTATATATATAACATTATGGTACATATATGTGGAGTTACCTATAGAAAATGTATACTTAATAACCTTTCAATATTTTTTCCTTCAGTATTGTGTGTGCAATACTTGGTGCCATCAAAATTCCTAAGTCGATATTTTGGGGAAAACAACATTTACATCACAGATTTTACTCCGCAATGCAAACACAACGTGGTCGTTACAACGACCGCATTATCACAACATACTATCATTACAACGCAAATTGTTACAACAACTTGCGCTAGATAGCGCTCTAGGATAAGGAATAGTATGGATTACTATTCCAACACTTTATCTACAGTTGCACACACTGAAGTTGGAATAGTAAATCATACTATTCCTAAGTCCAGCTCGCCATCTAGCACAAGTCGTTATAATGACTTGCGTTGTAATGGTAGTCGTTGTTACAACCTGGTAGTTGTAACTACTGTGTTGTGTTTGCATCGCGGAGTAAAATCCATTGAAGATATCCTAGACAAAAACAGCAGGCTTAACAGAGAAATCTGAGAATCAGGTGTCACTAAGAATCAGAGATCAACTATAAGCACTTAAAATTCCAACACTGACTCTTCAAATCCAGGCACACTACACAGGCATTAAATCACAGAGGGAACGGAGGTCACTCAGAATCAGCAAAAGGCCTGGACTTAACATTGCATAACTGTATTTAATGCACTATGAATTTGGATAAAGAATCAAGCACACATATATACAAATGTGAAGTGAATGCTAAAAGCTAAAATTAATGTTTCTGAACCGCTTCACTGTAGCAGTAACTTAGAGCAACAATCATATAGTAAAAAAACATTACAAAAACACAAAATTCACACTTTGAAATGTTTTGTCTTTACGACAAAAGCCTATTTGAAGATGGATGCTGCTATGGCACAACACGTGCTCACACATTGGCAGTCATTTTTAAATGGATTTCTGAAAGAAAAAGCATTCCAAACTGTGTGATGTGTTGTGACTTCACAAGGCATGCATTTATGTTGTAATGCACCAGAAGACATTTTGACTTTTTTTCTGAGTTTAACTTACTGTTCCAAGATGAAAGATGGCCTATTATTCAATCTGTGAATTAAGTTAGAAAACAGTAAACACAGGAGTGGAAAAAGAAGTGTGTAATGAGTCACAATGTTCCTGGTAAGATCAAATCTTCTTTATTTAGGTTCAGGGAGTGGACTCATCAGTGCCTACATTCACACCGGCCAGAATCTCTCCAACTGTCAACCCTCGAACCCCCATAGCTAGAATCCTAGAGTCATGCTAAGAACCCTGGCATGCTATATTCCACAAAGAAAATACCTTAATGTTAGGATACAACATCTTACAACAACAAAGAAAAATAAACAAGGAAACTGCAGCAGAGCCTTCTAATAAAGGAGACACCCCACAATTATTTGCAGGAACCCCTAGAAGATTGTCTTTCCTCATGTCTTAATCTATTGAAAAATCACATTCTAGAAACAACTCTACTGGAAAAAGATATTACTTTTAGGGACATTTAACCTCTTCATAACAATGCTCTTTTGAAAATCTTCTAAAAGAACTAAGTTCTTTTTTGACCACCAGCGATGGTCTTCTAACAAAACAGTGGTACGAGCCACTTTAAACACCTTAAATATTCCATTGAAATGAAAATCCACCTTTGACCTTTTAGGCCTCATATTATGTAACATCACCCAATCACCTACATCCATTTTGATATTATTCAAACAATATGTTTGATTGGGGCTTTTTTTCATTCTGTTCTGTGAACTTTCTACTTTACATCTCAACTCTTCATCTATTAACCTTTCTTGCATCACTCTTGAAGGTACTTTATCATCCAACCATGTGGGTAGTAAACCTGTATGGGCCTCCCTACCTCTCAGCAATGAAAAGGAGTACCTCAAGTGACAGTGTGAGGTTGTGATAGGCACACATCGTATATCTCAAAAACTTCTTTACATCTACAACACAAGTGATAGCCATTTGAATCCCATCTTTACGTATTCTATTCAGATCATTTATTTCATGATCTTACATATTTTGTGAATTATGCTGGGTTTCGTACTAAGATAATGACATACACCAGGCAACCCTTTCAGCAGTGCCCACTACTTCTTCAAAATTGTAAACACTTCATGATTCATATTGGAATTGTTGGAAATCAGTGACCAATGTTCTGTTATGTTCTTGTCCTTAACTCTTAGAGTGTCGCTACGCTTGACTTTCCGCGCTCTAGCAACTGCTTGGTTTAAATCTTCATCCTTATGCCCTCTGTCTCATTATTGATCCAATGGCAGAAATTATGGGACTACTCAGAGGGAAGTCCCCTTTTTTATGTATCTTCAGTGGAAGATAAAGACTTGGAAATCAAGGACATACAACCTTTAGGAAGTTATATTCAACATCAGACAAAAACTCCACTTCTTTCCAATGGGACAATTTGTCATGTATATGAAGTGTTGCTAAGGGAAAGGGTTTTGGTCAAGTTTTAGGGGCCGATTATGATGTGGTCACATCGACTGTGGGTCTTAGCCTTTCTGACAACATCATAAAATGCTGGTCACATTCCTTACCGAGCGCCTTATTACGATGGAGGCGGTCGGAAAGGAATCCAAATGGTCATTCCAACTGGCTTTCAATGGGCTCGGAGAGCCCGCCCGCCAGTTGGAATGTGGCTAGTAATCCCAAGGGTGTCCTTGGGGGTTACAATGTTGGGTTTTGGCAGCCTTACCGTGCTGGCCTTAATGGCACCGAAATGGTATCGAAACACAAATTTGGGGGCCCCAGCAGGGCCCCCCTGGGTCTATGGTCTCTGGTTGGAGGCGGAGAGGGCAGCTATGGTGCCCCGCTGTTGATCCCTGCACCTCTTGGCAGATGCCAAAAGATGCCTGCCATGGGGTACAGGGATGAACTGCACCTCTTTTTTTACTATGGGAGCATGTATTCCAGTTGAATACATGCTCCCATTGTAAAGAATAGGAATGCGACCGTACAGTACTCAGTCTCATCCTAATTAGTTAGTTGGGACCGCCAACCAGGTGATGGTCGGTCCGATGACAGAGACGATGTACAGCAGAGGAAACTCCGCCCGACATTGTAATAGGCCCCTGAGTATCATTTAACTTTCTATATGCCTCTTTATTTTTATTCACTAGAACAATACAGTCCCCCTTGTCTGCATCACGTTTGATCAGTGAGCTTTTGTTTGCTATACTAGAAAGGGGAAGTCTTTCTTTCTTGGATAAATTGTCTTTACAAAACTTTTTAAGGGTTGTAAGAGCTTTATCTTCCAAGCAGTGCAGATCCTTAGGCATTTGTTGAAGGAAAACATTAATACTTGTCAAATGCGCACAATGAGGATTACATTTACGCTGTACATGTAATCCACTATAAGAAGTGTAGTCTTGTTCCATGCAAACAATGGCGGTTTGAAAGAACTTGTCATATGCCAAAGACATGGTTTCAAGGGCCAAACACGGGTAAGCTACTGATACATAATGTGCTTATTTTTGATTTGTTAAAGCGTATGCTTGAAGAAGGCGTATGTCACGCATGTGTATACTGCTACAGAATGAAAACATATATAGGCTATTTCAACTTCCCAATCTTACGCTCACGTGTGTGTATACTGCTACAGAATGAATACATATATAGGAAATTTGTACTTTCCTAATCTTACGATCAGGCAATATATATATATATATATATATATATATATATATATATATATATATATATATATATATATATATATGGCATATCGAGCGTTGACAGATTATTGGCTAAGTGTAAATCGAATGTATTACTGTCCTTGGAATATGAGCTGCGGATGTAGAGGATGTTTGCTGTAGTTGATGGAGCCCCCTCTTGTTTTGTATATACAGATAAATGGTAAAAGGAAATATGCCGGTATAAGAAGCACTATCTATTGGAATCCTAATTCACCACTAGGAATAGAATGCATCTAATATAGCTAAGGCACCTATAGTTAGTATAACCCAAACAGGATTCAGGGAAAGAAATCTATAAATAATATGTTACATTTGTGAATTTGTGTCACAATGCACACCGTGTATTCCCCATGTAGCTTAAGATGGGGTCTGACAGAGCCACATTTGAGGACATTACTTTATTGCCCTGCATATAACATAGAGGTATGTGTACATGAACTCCTATGACTTCCCCACACCTTTTAAGTTTTTTCGTCTTGGATAAGACTGGTAGCAAACAGTGTGCTACTTGGCAAATGGACAGTTAAATTACTTTCTGCTTTTGAGACCAGAGAAAATCGTGTGTCTGCTGTAGTAAGATTAATTACGAGTGGATGAGATTTGGGATGTATGCCTTAATATTGCATATCTGTTGACACTAGAGTGAATCTTGGGAAAATTTTAATAAGCTGAAAGCACAGACAATTTTAGAATTACTGTTGAGTTATAGAAACTCGATGACAAGACTGATGATGGCTCTTATCCTTAAGGTTCACAGGATCCATAGATGGAAATTGGGTCCATACAGGGGACAACTGATGGACATTTCTCTTTCCAAAATATAGAAGATTAATACATTATTTTCTATAGGGTATGTGAATGAGATTTGTCAGCTGATATGGAAACGATATGGTGAATAGGTTTTGAGGTGTGGTGTTTTATGCACTTCGTCACTTTCTTTTCCTTTTTGGAATAATTTTACTTCCCCTTAATGTCCTATGCTTGCCTACCTACAGTAAATATATAGGAATAACTTTGAATCACACCAGGGGCAGAGCCCTGGGTAAGGTCACCATAGCCATCAAATACGGTGCATTGGTATTCAAGGTTGGCATGTAGATAACTGGTGCTTTTTTCTGACTTTTTGTATAAATATAGTAATGATTTGAGAGAAATCATCATTTAAACTGTTTGTTGGTGATGGTGACTGGAAAAAGAATTATGTGACAATGTTTTACAAAGTGATCCTTTCTTTATTTCTCCTACCCTTTATTGAGAATAATTGATAATGTTTTCATGAGGATAATTATAAAACAAATTAGGGAATTATAATGTGTACCACAATGTCAACAACCTTTCCCTGATGGTACACATATGTGGATAGATGAAATGTAAAGTTGTAAGATTTAATAAGTAATGTCAGTTATATGTGAAGCCCTGAAGAAGCCCATAACTGGCCAAAACGCATTGGCTAAGAGGAAAATGTTTTTCTTCACATGAAGATGCTTGATTTGCAATATTCAAGGAAATTACCTCTCACCTCATCTATGTTTGAACAAGAAAGATTTGGGGATCGCCACCGCCATGGGGGCAGTGGCGATCCGCCCGACATCCTTTCCCGCCTGCCACCCATTTCTCCCGCCATATTAGTGTGGTGAGGGGAGCTGCGGTGGACGGAAAGACGGTCCGCCGCTTTTCCGCCCCGGTCGCTTTGTTTAAAAATGTTTAATATGGTGGTGGGTGTCTATTAGACAGTGCCAGCCATATTATGATGGGCTTTGGCGAATGCCTTTCCGTGGCGGCAATGCCGCCACAGAAAGGCATGCGGAGACTCCCTGTGAGGGGCCGTTTTTGGCCCCCTGGGACTCCAGGTGTGGGGGGTGCACATGGGGAATATCTATGGTACCCCCCCACATTTCAAAGTGTAACATGGCAGGCCCCATGCGGTGCCTGTCATGTTGTGCTTTGAAATGCACAATGTGATTTATTGCCATTGCGGCGGGCGGCGCTTTCAGCACCGCCCGCTGCAATGGTAAAAATACAGGATGCGCCCGCCAGTGTGGCGGGAGCATCCTAATGGCCAAGGTGGGACCACCGCTCCGATGGCGGGCGGTCCCGTTTTGCACGGGGATGGCGGGCGGGCAAAGTCTGCCCGCCATCCTAATGGACCCCTTGGTGTTTATTTTTTGCTTTAAAGTTTCCTCTCTTTTGTGTTTTTAAAAAAACATGTATATTGTATTGTTTAGATTGGTGCAAATCATTTGAGGTGGGCAACAATTGAATTTTGGATTGAGACAAGTATAATAAATGTGATAATGCAACAAATGGGCCCCCTAGCCGCCCTTACATGTTCATCCTTTAAATCAACCTGGCATAATCAATATTAACAAAGTTTAATTAAACAAAATGTCAGTTGAGCGCCAACTCATAATATTCATGTATGTTTCTAAGTCCAGAAGAAATATTAAACCTGATGGCGCACTCCTTGATTTAATGCGGTTTGACTGAACTGAGCTATGTATCCAGTTTAGTGTGCTATCCTCCTATCATGCCTGCAGTGCATATGAGAAGACATGGTACAGGGGGGGCCAAGTTATAACGATAACCTGGACTGTAGAGTACACTGCTGTCTGAGACTAGGCCTGGGCGGTGAATTCCGCAGAGTTTGCAGAGTTTTCCGCACTCCAGGTTACACGGAGATCACGGAGCTCCCAAAAACTCCACTTCGCTCAGTGGAGCAGAGTTTCAACGGGAGCGAGGAAAATAAACCACCCAGCAAGATTTATCAACACGGGGGGTGTCAGGTTCCTCATTGTAAGCAGTCGCGTATGCTCGCGATCTCTCGCGTTGAGAAACTGCCCGTTCGCGTTGAGAAAGATGCCGCTCAAGTAAAAACCGACTCGAGCGGCAGAAAAGTGCTGTACATGGTGCCGTTCACGATGATTGCACAGTGTGTACAAGCATCCAGCTCTGTGCAATCACCGCAAAACTGCAAAACAGCATTTCCGCGTAGTTCAGCAGAGTTTTTATACCACTTTGAGAGTTTTGCTACTCTGTGAACTCCGCCCGGGTTATCTGAGACTAAATGTCTCAACTAGTGATCACAATTTTTTTGTGTGTGATTAATCAGATTCTTACATAAGTCTGTATATTCCTCATTAGTTTTCGGGGCTGTGTATAACATGTAAATTTTACATTGTTGATTTGAACATAAACATATAGAAAAATGTTTTCAAAACATAACATTATTACATCAACACTGTTAAAATGTAATCAAAAAAATCGACATCAAATTTATTTGAGCCCAATGCATTTTGGGATGGTGATCCCTTTATCAGGGGAAAAACATTTGAGGATGGAAAGCGAATATGCACGAAGCGGTTACTATGCAGCAAACAATTGATGAGTTTTAAAGTAAGTGATTATGATAGTGTTAAAGCACAAAGGGTGGAAATCATGGACTGCTAAGTATCCTGTGCATGTTAATTACTCAAGTGACACTGACTGTGTAATGTCATATCCAGGGAATATGTAAAGGCTGGTGGACGGTGACTATAGTCCATGCTTCTATGCAACGTCATGCATTTCTGCAGTGTAAATATAAGGAGGGAAGTGCCCCACCACTACGAGAGTGCGCTACTAGTTATGTTCGAATACCTTTATCTGTGCACAATCAAACCGTGAAGACACAACAATGCTGACCATATGTCGCACAGAACGTAAGGTCTGCAGAAGAAACAAGGACCTGTGTTGAATTTTTAATAACCTACACACCATTAGAAACCCGCGGTGACAACAAGATATTATACTTGTACAACTCAATAATACGGCTCGGCTGCTCTTGAATACTGACACCCCACATTCGTTAAAACTGAAGAGAAATCATTATTATACATGTTAGCCACTGCTTAAGGTAGAATACAGAATAATCATTTCACTATGACGCGTTCAGTATTCTAATTGAAAAACGTAATGGGAGTAACACCAATGTAGACTCAGTCATCAGTCTCAACACTAAAATGGACACAGGACTACCCTGGTTGCTTCCTTCCTGTAGTTATTTAACATGCAGCAAGACAGTTCCTTAAAAACGCCTTATCTCAAGAATGCTTGTGAAACAGAATTCACCGATAAACTTTGGGCACCATCCTAGACTATGTCCACTTCGGATCAGCGCTAGAATATGTAGTATAACATGATCGCAGTAGCTGAAAAAGAAAACTGGATGTGAAAATCTGCAATAATCACTCTAAGACGTAACATGTATTTTCCGTATACTGAGATAACCATACTCAAATATCACCCAACCTCATTTCTATGAGTGTAAAAATGTCCTTTTCCAAGAATGTTGCAACTTGTGTCAAAATCAATTACTTAACCCTGATTTAAGGTCTTGACTAGAGTAAAGTTATATGCCCATCGTGGTCTAATCTAGAGATGCAGAAAATGTTGGTTGCGAGCATATCTACAATGTACATTATTTCAAAGTTTCAAGTGAGTTAACAGCATATATTAGATCTTGATTTGAAACACAAAACCAACAAATTGTTTAAAACACATTACAATTCTAACATAGCATCTGTATACTGTACACAGTTACATGTGACTCTCAAACTTGAAAATCAGTTGCCGTTAAGAAACATAACTAAACGGTTTGTGTGTGTGTTTAACGTATGTTTCTCAAAACTTAAAGCGTATGTTAACATTATTAGGTGTTGGACGCAGGTTGTACATCTAATTTAAGAAAACATGACATCTCAGATTTATCATTGAGCCCGCTGGGCATTAAGGAGTTCAAGCTTTTGATCCACATAGTTTCTCTTTGTAGAAGTCTTTTTGTCTTGTCTACACCGCTTGTCATGGCTACTTTTTCAATGATTTGCAACTTCAGTTGAGTGATTGTGTGCCGACATTGCTAGTAATGCATAGCTAGACTTGAGGTAGTATTTTTCTTCCTGATTTTGCTCTTGTGCTCCTTCAAATGTATTTTAATTTCTCTTTCAGTCTTTCCAATGTAAATCAGACCACAGGGAAATTTAATGGAAGAAGCCATGTTAGTGGAATTGCAGACTGTAGTATCGCAGAGTTTAATACATTCAGCTGTTCTGGGGTGTAAGAGGGTATTGCCCTCAATAACATTATTGCAATGAAAACACGTTCTCGTGCCAGCAGTTTTCCCTGTGGTCCTCCTGGTTTTAACTGATGTTAATATTTCTTTAAAGTTGCGTGATCTTGTGTGAGCGAATACAGGTTTGCCTTTAAAAACCCCATGAAAATCTGGTTCTTCTGTCAATATTTCCCCTCATTTATAGATTATTTTCTTTATTTTGTAAGAAAGGTTGGAGTATCGAGATACAAAAATCACGCGATTGGTTGTGTTCCTGTTTTTTTTTCTGTAGTACTCTCTCTGTCATGGGACATTGCGCTCTCTGCATGCTTGGTCAAATTGTTTATGGGGTAACCTGTTTCCATGTATTGCTTTTTTTAAATATATTTTTATTGGGAAAGTGGTACATGGAAGGCCAAAATTCATCAAATAGTTACAAAAGCATGGTCAAGTCTAAAATAGCAATTGATATATTTACACAAAATCTGGAATAAACACTTTAACGAGAGGAATAATAAATTACTGGTAAAAGATATTTCATTACAAAAACATATCAAGCCATACGGCAGCAGATACTTTAAAAAGCTCATCAGATTCTGGCAGCCCTCCAATTTGTTACAGGGGCCCAAAGATGCTCACCCTTCTCATGTTTTTTAACACCTTTAAATTTGTACAGGCTTGACTCAATATTATGAATACCCAACAGTCTGGATATCCACATCTGAAAGGACGGGGCAGTCGCGTCTTTCCAAGCTGCAGAGATTAAAATTCGGAGTACTGCAACAGATAGAAATACTAAGGCCCTCTCATCATCTCCCGAACCCAACTTAGAGTCATTACCAAGGATCATTAGTGTAGGGGATAGATCGATGGCATGACCTAGCAGCTCCTCCCAAAATTTCATTATCTCACTTTTAACAGCATCCAACCGATTACAGAAAAAAAACATGTGTGTTATGTCAGCAGGACTTTCATTACATCTAGGGCAGTTGTCATTTTCCCTTATTCCCCAGGCGTGTAGTTTAGCAGGTGTATGGTACAAATTAAACATAGTTTTGTAATGTTGTGCTCGAAGATTAGAAGCCCGAAATATCTTTTTGTTCAGTGAGAGGGAAAGATCCACGTCCACATCTGGATCATCAAATTTTAAGGCCCAATTAGACCCTACCTTCTCTAAATCATCTTGAATTCGTTCAACTAAAGAATCATATATGGTCTTAATCTTCTTGCAGCCTCTACGTAGTACCTCTTAGGTCATTACCAAGGATCATTAGTGTAGGGGATAGATCGATGGCATGACCTAGCAGCTCCTCCCAAAATTTCATTATCTCACTTTTAACAGCATCCAACCGATTACAGAAAAAAACATGTGTGTTATGTCAGCAGGACTTTCATTACATCTAGGGCAGTTGTAATTTTCCCTTATTCCCCAGGCGTGTAGTTTAGCAGGTGTATGGTACAAATTAAACATAGTTTTGTAATGTTGTGCTCGAAGATTAGAAGCCCGAAATATCTTTTTGTTTAGTGAGAGGGAAAGATCCACGTCCACATCTGGATCATCAAATTTTAAGGCCCAATTAGACCCTACCTTCTGTAAATCATCTTGAATTCGTTCAACTAAAGAATCATATATGGTCTTAATCTTCTTGCAGCCTCTACGTAGTACCTCCAACACAAGAAAGTCGGCACTCGATGAGACCTTAGGTCTAACCGCCCCAATCACACGAGCAACTTGACCATACAGCAGCCAGTGACTACTTGGAATGCCAAATCTTTCCTGTAATGACTCAAAGCCAAGGATCTTATCTCCTTCCAATATATCTCCCAGAGACATAACCCCCATTCTCTTCCACACCTGTAAGTTTCTATCGGTTTTCAATTGGGGCATGAGGGACGAGTTACACAATTGTACATATGTGTTAAACTTTGGGACCTTAAAGAATTTCATAATTGCTTTTCACGCCTGCCAGGCTCCATATAATGTCTTTAGTCGAGTCTTTTTATAATAACCACGCTCCAACTCACGGTGCAGCAGCCCTGAAGCCTTATCCCTCAAAAGCATCTTAAAAATCTGGGGTGGCTCTCGTTCATCAACCGGCTCTAGACCTATTGCACATTCAGGTTTGGGCTGAACTAAGATTGTCAATTGAATCAGGAGACATGCCCAATGGTAAAGTCTTAGGTTCGGGCGAGCCAACCCACCCCTTTCTCTAGGTAGGGACATTAAATTAGTGGAGCGCCTTACCCTTCCATATTGCCATACAAATCTAATAAAGGTGGCTTCCAGATGTTTCATAGTGTTGTCCTCTATTAGTAGTGGAATAGCACGGAACAGGTACAGCACTCTAGGAAACATAGACATCTTCAAGGCATTCACCCTTCCTACCAGAGACAGACGGAGCACATCTATTCTCTTTAATTCAGATTCTAGATTTTTAATTAGTGGTAAATTGTTCTCAGCGACAATCTTTTCCACATTGGCATTAATTTTAACCCCTAAATAAGTTGCAGAATCGACAAACCTATGATCGGTTTTACTAATGTTTTTAGAGCAAATAACCTGAGTTTTTGTTTCGTTTAATAGGTACCCAGACTCGCTGCCAAACACTTTAGCCATTTCCCCCAGAATTGGGAGAGATTGTTGTGGATCAGTTGTTAACGCAGCAAGATCATCGGCGAACGCCAAGATTTTATTTGGGTAGCCATTACAGATCACTGGAGTTATTCCGGGACAGGCTAAGATGTTCTGGATAAGAGGGTCAATGTACAAAGCAAAGAGGATGGGGGAACAGGGGCACCCCTGACAGGTCCCCCTCTTGATGTTAATCACCCCAGACCTCTGACCCATAGCTGTTACTCTAGCTACAGGTTCTGCATACATTGCCTTAAGGGCTCCAATGATGTTAGGCCCAAATCCTCTTACCGCCAAAACGCCCCAGAGAAAGCTCCAATCGACCCGATCGAACGCTTTCTCTGCGTCGAGCAGGATCATAGCCATCCCCCCCCCCCGTGGCAGCCTGGGTGTCAAATAGTGTTATTGCCCTGCCTATATGATTAGTTGTACCCCGACCAGGGACAAACCTATGCTGCCACGGGGAAACGAGACCGCCAATGACCCTGCCCAACCTTTTTGCCAGAATTTTTGAATAAAGTTTGGTGTCTGAGTTGATCAAAGATATGGGGCGGTAAGATCCTGCCTTTTCCATTGATTTCCCCTTTTTATGAAAGATTGAAATATTTGTCTCTTTCCAAGAGTCAGGTATCAAGCCGGAATACATAACACCATTAAAGAGATCTAATAAAAGTGGAGCAATTTCTACTTCAATAGCTTTATATACTTCGAGGGGGATCCCATCAGGACCTGAGGCTTTCCCTGAGGCTAATTCCCGAAGAGTAATAGTAATTTCATCTGAAGTAATATCCTTGTCAAGTTTTTTTCTGGTTGACTCATCAAGTTGTGGGCCAGAATCTTGAATTCCCTCACCAGGGTTTTTACTAGGTGCTTCATACTCATAGAGCCGCTGATAATAATTCTCAAATACTCTGAGGATATCTTTAGCTTCTGTATACTCTACCCCATTCTCTTCAATACGAGCAATGTTGTTCCTTACCCTTTCCTGCCTTAACTGAAGGGCGAGCACTCTCCCTGCTTGCTCCCCCGTCTCATATCTTTTAACCCTATTGGTGTGATACTCTCCTATAGCCTTCAAATTTATCTCTTTCTGGAGAGCAGCTTTAGCTACTAAAAGCATATTCTGGCTTTCAGAACTATCTGACCCAGATACTATATCCTTGATATGTTGTTCTTCGGCTTTCACTAATTTCGACATTAAAACCTCAACCTTTTCCCTATCTTCCCTTCTCAACCTGGTGGAACAGCTAATAGTCTCGCCCCTCAGGGCCACCTTAAAAGTTTCCCAGGCCATAATCCTAGAGGTGCTATACATGTTTGCATCAAAAAACTGTTTACCCATTTTTTCAAATGATCCGTAAATCTCGCATCAGCAAGCAGTTTTTTCTCAAAAGACCAGGGGTTTCTTTTTCTTTCTATATGTCCTAAATCATATGATAAAATTAAAGGATTATGGTCTGAGACCAATCTAGGGAGTTTACTAATATCAACTTTGGGTAATTCTGATGAGGTGATAAGAAAATAGTCCAACTTTGTATACCTCTGAGCAGGGTGAGAAAAATACGTAAACCCATAATCCAGGGGAGATTTGGTCCCTCAGACATCCTGCATCCCATGCGAGCCCAGCAGGGATTGTATTGATTGGAAAACCTTAGGCTTGCGCCCTGCATATGGTGTATGGCCGGGCCAGTCAGTCGAAATACTGAGATCCCCGGTTACTATCAATGGGGTATGCCACCCAGCTAATTCAATTTCTAAAAAATCAAAGATGTCAGGCTCATCAAAATTTGAACCGTAAATTGCACATAACGTAAAGCCTAGTTCTAATTCAGCTATTGCCCATCTCCCGTTACTGTCTGCTTTTACTTTCTTTACTTTGCCCAAGGATTTTCGAGTTAAAATAGCAACACCCCTGATTGTAGATGTCTGAGTCGAGCATACAGCTAATTCGAAGCAATTCAAACAAAGTTGCCTGCGTTTGGCCAATGGCAGATGGGTCTCCTGAATGCAGAGAATATCTATTTTTTCTTGTTTTCCATGTAGGCCAATCTCTGTCTCTTTTTCCAGTCATTCAAGCCTCCCGCATTTATAGTGCAAATTCTAATGTTTATCATTATATTTTATTTTAAACTCAACAATCAGGTCCTTCCACATAGTATTAATCAACACTTCATGACTTTGCCCTAAACTATACCACTTCCCTTTTTTCCCCTTTTTCCACCAAACCACTCCCCACACCCGCCTTTACAACAACCCCCCTCCCATGCTCCCCCCTTCTACCACCACCCCACCCGTCCAACCCCCCTACTCTCCACTCTCTTCGGGGTGCGCAGAGCTCGTCTGTGCAATGATGGAGCGCAATGAGAGCAGTGAGGACGAATATAAACTAATACAGTTATCTACTAACAAAGTGGAGCCCACCACCTAAATTCCCTCTAAACAACAATATATCCAAAAACAATTATCAGTATACGGTTATATAATCAATCATATATACATTGCCCGGGCCTATACATCTGCCGCTTGATTCAACGGACCCCTATCACATGACTTAAATAGCGACCTACTACTTAGAAAGAGAATCAAGGTATTCTTTCACCTTGATCTCGGAGGAGAAAAATAAGGTCTTTCCATTGTTAATAATCTTTGACATCGCCGGGTTTACCAGAAAAGCCTGCAAGTTCTTGTCCTGACAAGGCTTAATCATTCATCGCAGCCGCCATCGCCTTTCCACCGTGGAGTGGCAGAAATATGGCCTTACGAAGAATGAGACCTCTTCCACACTCCGTTTTGCTTTTGGCCTTGCAAGATCTGAGATGGCTTGCCTCAAAATGAAATTCCCCCAAAAAATCAAAACCGCCCTTGAATAATCCCCCTCCTTAGTATTCTTTCTCTGTTTAAATGGGGTGCGGTGTACTCTTTGAATCTCGGAGGACCAGTCCCAGCCATTCAGCTCGGGGAAGGCCTGGCTGAATAGCTTAAGTATATATACCTTAATGTCAGACCCTTCAATCCCCTCTGGAATTCCCAGTACTTGCAAATTATTCCTGCGTAGCCTGTTTTCCATTTCCTCCAGCTTCCAATGGACGTCGATCATTTGAGCATCATATGTACTGACTTTAGAGACTGCCTCTGCCACTTCAGTTTCTGTCAAGACAATCCTATCCTCCAAGTTTGCTACTCTATCACCAGTGGTAGTACAAACCTTTGAGAGTTTCCTAACAACACCCTGCATTTTTTTTCATAGAGGTATGAACTTTCTGATTATCCTTGCGGGTTTCTTCCCTGTGGGCAAGAATCTCCTGGTGTATTGTCTCTAAAAGTGTCATCTGAACGAACTCCAGGCTAGGGCTGTCTTGCGGGGGCTTATCCGTAAGATGACCCCAGCTTAGCTCATGCTGGGCAATAAATATCGAACCCTTTACTTATAGCCCCTGAAACCTTTAGAGCCGTAGCAGGTTGATCTAGTTCAGGGTCACTCTCAGAGTCTAAGTCGGAGGAGCCTGCTTCTCCATCTTCAGACCATTCCTGGCCATCTGATGCTGAAAAGAAAGCTTCACTTGTGGCACTCTCCTTCCCATCGCCGCTCATGGCTTCGCTGCTTGGTACATCCCCACCCTGCATTTCATCTTCGGCGTGGGTTGATTGAATTACTGTCTCAGAAGTGGCACTTAAAGATGTATCAGAGACTAGAGGCACAGAGCCCTGCGAAAGTTCCAAGTCAGCCTGATGTATCCGACCCTCCTTTATATTAATATCCTTGGGCATGGTTTTATTCAGCCCTTCTGCACCTGTTAGAGTTTCACTCTCCTTTCCATGTATTGCTTTTGTTGTTCTTCATTAGCTTAAACACAAGTTTCAGTTTCTGATGTGATACGGTGTGTTTGTAAAAATTGTGAAAATGAAAACATTTTCACTAGCGATGAAGGGCGAAAACTATCAAAAATACGTGCGTTATTGCGTTCCATGGGTTTCTGGTAGATCTTTTGTGAAATGCAGCAACTCTACTAAGACCACCAATGCTTCCCGGCGCAAGACACCTCTAATTCACTTACGATTAACTATCAAAATAACGATGCAGACGCTTGGAACTGGAAGGCAAGAAACAGGTTTATTACTCCAGAGGAGAACACATCAACTCGGACACCGGAATGTCTGTGGGAGGTGCTCTAACTGCATCTCCGTGGCTCAGTCTTTTATACACATTGCATCAGTTTATTAGCATGGTCAAACATCCTTGGAATCCCCGCCCCAAGCAGGTTCTCACACAAACCCAGCAGCATTACACCCCCACCAAGATCTAACAGATGATTCCTATCTCGCAGCTGGACATTCCGACAGGATCTAAACACACGTGGGCTCGGTCAGTTCTAAGGGTTTGCGCCATTGATTAAATCAGGTCCCTTTTTCAGTAAAACAAGTCCTGCCGTGTCTGGGCAATAAACCATGTCCGCAAGGGTCGGTTAGTGACTGGGACCGGATTGAGCAGCCAGGTGCGGTGAGGAAGGTTATCAAAAGGGCTTGGCCGTGTACGGAAGATAAAAGGACGAACGGGTTTGGGGCGGGCAGTGACTTCGGGGCTTTGTCATGATGACAAGGTTTTACAACCCTAGTACATTTGTTCAGGCTTAGTCAGAGCGCTGGGGGATGATAGCGAGGTCAGGGTGAAACATAGGTGACCAGCAGAGTATGAAATGGCCGCGCTGTCTAAAATGGTTACTGCTTACACGCACGCAGAGGCTCTCGCTAAGCAAGATGGTGCCGCCAATGTTCATATTTGTCGTTTTACATTTCTACACTTTGTGGTGATCTTTTGTGTATCTATTTCCAGCAATACATCTAAGAAAACTATACCAGATCGGCTGATGTTGTATGTGAACTGTATTCTTTGCTCTTTTGTGTTGAGTATCCTGATGTTTTCTACTAGAGCTTCCTTGGTGTTGTTCCAAATAAGAAAAAACACTAATCCAGTTGGTTAGTTAGAATCTGGTTATCTTCGCCATGAAGGTATTAACCTATGATGGTGCTCCGGGAAAACCCATTGAGGTTCAGTTCGATTGTAGGTAGAATCAGTCATTACATTCAAAATAACTGTTTTGGAGGCAGAATTGCAAAAGTTTAATGACTAAAGGAATCTGGTCGCGATCTTGCCTGTTCTTTTATACTTGACGGCTTCTAATCCACACAGTGTGGTATCGAGGTGGACAGAGCTAGCACATCAATGGTACAGAAATACCAATTCCCGTTTTGCTTTTATTGTAGTTGGGCAATGTTTTGTAAGATAAACAAAACACCAGCGCACATCACATATAGTCACTTTTTCTCCTCTGTGCAGTCAGCACTCTTTCTCCTTTCAATTCGCAACCTTGTGGGAACACTTTTTTCCAGTCCAGAAAAGTCACGTAGTGTTGAAAATTCAGATTGTATTTCTTTTTTAAAACACAATGCTCCACAGGCGAAGCGCATTTTGCCTTTTGCGGGCTTCCTCAAGGCTGTAAATCATACACAAAAAAAAGACATTCTATAATCTTTATGTCCTGGACATAACTCATCCGACATGTCCGACATTTCACCTATGTGTCTATAAATTACCACATCCACCAATGTAGGGTATGTGATCATGCTGACCACTATAGACTTATGTGAAAAAATCATGCATGTTAAAACGCTTGCTCAACAACAATCTTCATGCCAGTTACAGTTGCAAAGCACACAGAAAAAGATGGGACAGTCACCATGTGATACTACCAATATATGCAAATATATTAAAAGGTTGACTCATAAACCCCATGTGTCACGACAGAGAGACACCCTTAGTTTTGAACCACACCTGCACGTGTGCAGAAGGATACAATCTTAGAACACCATTGAAGGAACATTACTTATCCTGCTCTTTGCTGGACCCTTGAGTGGTAGGCAACAAGGCGGATGGAGAAAGCACCGTGCAGCAATCATTTGAATCCGGTTGAGCGCACGCTTACCTGTGGCTGAGAGTCCGGTGATGTTTTAGGCAAGAGAGCCCTCCCAATAGTGGATGTGCAGCTATTATTCCAAAACTGTGGAGCACACGTTAACCTGTGGATGGGAGGCAATTGGCAGGTGTGGAGATCTGTTAAGCATATTGATGTGGACCGAGAGAGAGGGGTAAGACTGTATTGTGGTTGTTACAGCATCTACATATAACAAATAAACCATCTATAAAGTGTACCCAGAGTATAACGTGATACGTACAGTTTTCCATTGTTTCACCTCCAATTACCATATTACAGAGTGGGAATAGAAACTCTGCAGTTATAGTTATGGTCACCGGAGATAGCTTTGTTTTGGATTTTTACCCCTTAATAACTTTGCACCTGCTCGATGAATGTCTGTGAAACTTTTCAGACCTGTTACAGCCATTTCATTACCAGATGACTGAAAGTTTTGTGATGTTTGGTTAAGGGCTGCAAAGAATAATAGGCTTGAAATCCAATGCATTTTACATATTGCATTTTACATATTACATCAGATTTTGCTGAAATTTGGCAGCATTAGATATTAGGGTGCACTGATGATTCTTTTGGGTACATCTTAATTAATTTAATTTAATTTAATTGTGGGTTTATATAGCGCTAGAATCAACTCCCGGAGGAGTATCTCCGCGCTTCGACCGCTGGGGAACCCGTCCTGGCTCACCCTGAGAGATGGTCCCTAATGGGTATCTTTAAGGTGCGACCAAGCATCCCCGGCAGTCTGGGGGGCCGTTGTGAAGATGAGGCAAGCTAATGCCCAGAGTTGCCGAGTGTGGTCCCTGACTAGAGTAGGCACCGAGGCGAGAATTATCGAGCCCGCTGACCCTGGTCCACGACCCTGCCGCGTCGGGAATCGAACCCTGGTCCCGGGCCGTCCTCTGCTTACGGGTCTGCCGCCTCTAACCAGTGAGCCACACCACACCACATCAGGTAAGTATGGTAAGTATTTTTTAAGCTATAAGGTTTTTTCAACTTAGTGATATCTTGTAGAATAATACTACTAAAAGTAGCAAGGAAGCCAAACAAATAAACTAGACTGCATATGTAAAGTATCAGATATGCTACATGAACAAGTTAAAGATCTGTTTAGGGTCTCATTCAAATGGAAACCCATAAACAAATATATAACAAATAGAACACATCTTAAACTATATAAGTTTTCTTTGCCTGCTTTGTGGCTCACAAAATAAAAGTGGCCCAACAAGCCAAATGAAAAACATCTTTCATATACAACTTCTCGCCAACAAAATGAAAAATTCCTCTAACAGTGATTCACACAAACTACTATTTGGAGGACATTTTAATTGCCCACCAAAAGAAAATCACTAAAAGATACATGTGGGTTACATGGTTTAGTAGATGCATGGACAGCGAAACACCCTGGGGATTCCGGGATATTTCTATTTTTCCCACCCGCACTCAAGGCAAGTAAGGCTGGATTATATGTTTATGTCTAATGTACTAAAATCAGGATGTCAAATAGAAAAATTGCCAAGAATCCTCTCGGATCATAATCCATTAGTGCTCAGCCTTACGTGTGGCATAGATAAACCTTCGCTAAACACATGGATGTTTGAAAAGGCACTTTTGTATAATGAAGGATATTGTCAACATATGAGAACATGGATTCCGGTTTTCCTGTCTGAAAATATAGGGTCGGCAACAGTGGATGTAGTGTGGGACACCCTGAAGGCCTGCATTAGGGGCGAAACTATGCGCTTTTCTCTTCAGCTTAATAAAGAAAGGAGGTTAAAAATGACAGCTCTTGAACAGAATGTATGTAATGCTGAGGAGGATCTGATTAAAGCTGTACATGAAGGCAGGGAAGTAGATTCTGTAGTAAGTAGGGTAGCAATCGCAAACTACATCTCGGAAATTTTTATTGAAAAGGCGATTGGTAGGGCAAACTCCCAGAAAGAGAAAACGTATGAGTTAAGCGAAAGGGTAGGTCACCAATTAGCTGTCAGAACCCGGGAAGAATCATCAAGTACTTTAATAAAAGAAATCATTGATCCTGCAGTCGGCCTGAGGGTAGAATCTTCAGATATTTGAACAGCTTTTCAGAAGTTCTATCAGAACTTATATCATGAATAATGTGGGCCGCAAAACCGATTTATATTTGGGTCTATTGACCATAGATCAGTTGGATACAGATGATCGGGATATACTAGATAGCCCCATACAGTGGGAAGAAATTTATTATCAGTAAACGCTATGCCTAATGGTAAGGCGACGGGTTTAGATGGAATACCCACAGAGTTTTATGTAAAGTTTGCGCCACAAATTAAGGGGATTGTTTTAGAACTTTTTCAATCCATCGGGCATGGGGGGAACACACCGAGGTCATGGTCATTAGCTAAAATAACAGTTTTTCCTAAGAAAAATAAAAATCAACAGGAAATGAGATCTTATCGATAAATGGGGATTCCAAAATCTATTCCAAGCTATTAGCAGCACCGCTGGCACCTATGATTCATAAAATAGTCTCTGAGAGGCAACATGGGTTTGTGCCAGGAAGGTCTACTATTGACCATGTACAAAGAGTTATTTCTCTCTTTGACTACACGGGAACTACAGGAGACCCTATGGCGCTCATCTTGCTAGATGCGGAGAAGGCGTTTGATAGGGTCTCCTGGAAGTTCCTGTGGGAGGCAATGGCAAACTGTGGTATTGGTGAGAAATGTATAACTGCAATTCAACAGTTGTATGTAAACCCCGGGGCCAGTGTCTTGATCAATGGGATTCTGTCAGAAAATTTCATTATTACTAGGGGGACAAGTAAAGGGTGCCCTTGTTCACCCCTCTTATTCGCTATTTATATAGATACATTTAATCGGAGGCTGGAAAATAATGTACTAATCCTTCCTATCCGAGTGCGTGATATGGATACAAAATGTTTAGTATATGCTGATGACATCGCCATTGTCACAGGGGACCCTATAAATGCTATAAGTGTGATAGAAGCCGAAGCACTACTCTTTGGTAAAGCCTCTGGGTACAAACTGAATGCTAGTAAGACACAGATTGTGTTGAATAGTAAGATCATGATGAGCGACTCTAGAGTAACTGAAAAGGCGACATATCTGGGGGTTAGCATCTGTGCTGTTACAGAGCTTATTGTCAGCATTAATATATATCCGCTTATACAACATACCAAGAAAGAACTGACCAGATTGAACAATCTACACCTAACTATTGGTGGTCGAACTAATGTAGTTAAGATGCTGTTTTTACCTAAGTTTCTGTATTTTTTTCAAGCTATTTGTTTAGAATTTTCTCCACAGGTATTTAAAAATATAGATACATTGTTTACTAGGTTTGTTTGGGAATATAATCGACCGCGCAGGGCATTGAGGTGGCTCCCTAACCCAATAGACCGTGGAGGTTGGGCACTCCCTAACTTCAAGTTATATTACTGGGCCACAGTATTAAGGTATAGCTTGAGTCTTATAACTGGTAACCCAGGAAGCAGCAATATACCAACACCACAAGAACTTATTCTGGGAGAAGGGGCCGCTGGATGTCTATGGTGACATGTTAATGACGGGTATTTTAAAAAAGTCAAATTTAAGACTATCAATAATGTTAGCAAAGTCTGGGGAATGTTAAAAAGCTATTAGGACTAGGTCGCTATTCCTACTACACTCCCGTGAATCAGAACTCAGATCTCCCATAGATATTTCACGATAACTGTATAAAGAAATGGAACGATCTGGGGATTATTCAGCTTGGCTGTTTTTTTTCGACTAACGGATTTAAATCATTTGACGAATTAAAGCTAGAATTCAAGATTCCTAATAGGGATTTTTTTTAATTTCTTCAAGTGAGACATTTTCTATTGAAGAAAGGGGGTGGCCGGATCAAATTTCGATCGTGTTCATTTATAGGAAACCTACATAGGGAAATGCCCCTAAAAATCGGTGAGATTTATGGGGCTGTGAATGAATTATTACCAGATGACATGAACAAACATATAGTGGCATGGCAGACCAAACTTGGATTATCTAGCCGAAGTTTGGCATATTCATATGAAATGTCACTTTCATGCCTTATGTCCATTAGGCTTCAAGCACAATACTATAAGAACTATTTTTCATTGTATTATACCCCATCTAAAATAGCTAAATGGGGACTGAGAAAGGCACAACTTGCCCACGTTGTGCACTCCCAGCGGCAGATATCATCCACATGTTTGCCTCCTGTGACTCGCTAACTAATTTAATCGCCAAAATATCAAGCTTTTTTACAGAGATAGCGCACTATGAGGTAAACATTACAACAGCAGAAGTCATGCTGGGTGTGTCAAACAGCGATAGGCCAAAACAGATACAAGGGTTAATTTTTGTTGCAATGGGGGTGCTCTGGTTGTGTGTTGCATCAGCTTGGCTTGATCCGATACCACCATCATATAAACAGTGGAGGGCCAGACTGCTGGCGACATGTGGCCTTGAAGTTGCCATCTATAGGAATAAAGGGTATAACACTCGTAGAAGAGGAATGAAGATATGGGGTCCCCTACTCGACTGGATCGAAGAGAATGATTAGGGGGAATAATGGGAGATATTCGCCATAGGAATATATTGTTAGTTCTATGAGGTTTTCCTCTTTTTTCCTTTTTAGTTTATGTATTTCTCTCTCTTCCCTTTCCTTTTTGTTTTTGTATTTGTATTTATTTCCTTATCTTAGAAAATGATTGAGCTGTAATTTGTATCTACTTATGTTTCATTGTATAAATTGTCACCTGGTCTCGTGGGGGGAGGTGGGTGGGGGGGGCAATTGTAAAGCTAATAAAAATCTGCAATAAAGATTGCTAAAAAAAAAAAAAATCTCTATTTTTATAACAATAACAATGATTGCCTTTCATTTACTTTGGCCTTCATATGTAGCACAATCCTATTAGAAGTAGCAAGGAAGACCTAAGAATAAACAAGACTGCATATGTAAGTTTCAGATTTAATGCATGAACAACTGAAAGACCCATTACAGACACATGCTAATGGAAACCAATAAACAATGATCCTTTGCCATTAGGAAAAAAATATCATTTTATTTTTTATAATAACAATGATTGGCTTTCATTCGGTTTGGGCTATATATGTAGGACAATCCCACTAAAGGTAGCAAGGAAGCCCCCATCCCCCAAAAAATAAACTGCATATGTAAAGTTTCATGATTACTACATGCACAACTAAAATACACATTTAAGGTCTTATGCTTAAGTAAAAGAATAAACAAAATACATATTTAATACAATCGATAAAAAAGAAAGAAATCACATTTATTCTGACTACCACTCTGAAGTTGTAGTTGGTATTCTCAAAGATAGGAATTCCTCAGATAATAGCTCACTAATAACTTTCCACCCGCTTGATGAATCACCACAAAACTTTCCAAACCAATAGCATTTTCTACATTTTCGGAGTAAGTAAATGTTTTTGGTGCTTTGTTTTTAGGGTGCAAAGAATAAAGGAGGTCCCCAAAATGTTTATTTCCTCCACTGCATTTTTTATAGACTAATGTATTTGATATAGCACAAAAACAGCTGAAGGAATTTACTTGAAAGTTGGGAGAGTTATACATTATGGTGCAGAGATGTTGCTTTTTGGTGACTGTAATTAATTAGGGTAAGTATTTTTCGAAGTTGTGAGTCATTTAAATTTAGTGCTATCTGTCACTGCAGTACGTTTGCGGAATTTCACAAATGTTTGCACTATATGGACGTAAACTTATTTAATTTTTTTTAACTATAATTAAATTCCCCTACCTATTTCCAGTTTAATAAAGTGGTAGTAGGTAGAGACCTCCCACTTGCCTAGCTCTACGGCCCCAACACTAAACACAGCCAAAGTGTAGTTAAAAATAATATAACTGCCTTTTCCCAATTATATACTGGCTTGTCACTGCCATGTACTAACATAACATAACATGTGTATTTGTAAAGTGCAAATTCACCCAGAGTTCCCGTGGTGCCGAATAACAGATGTTCATTGTTACCCAATTCAATGGTACTAATTTTATCAACCTCAGATGTGAAAGGCTGAGTGGAGCTGCCGGGATTTTAACCTGTGTCCATGAGGTAGGACACAGGTCCCTGCAATAGACGCATTAGTCCACTGAGCCACCAAACCCAACTATGTACTAAGGTATACTGCAAATTATACCCGACCAAACTATAATTGAATTATTGGATTGTTGTACCCTTGCATCACAAGCAGCGCAAGGCCACCATAGATGGCCCTGCTTTGATTAGTACATTTGGAGAAACTTGAGGCAGCATAATTCGCTGTCTTGCGTTACTCTTCACACCATAATCTACATTGCTGCTAAATTTCACAAACACCCATATGCCACCCCTCTACACCCACTCCACTATATGCTATTCCACTGATGACATTCCAATCTATGCCTCTCCACTGTATGCCACTCCACTCTATGCTAATACACTGTATTCAATGCTACTGTACGCCACTCCAGTCTATGTTTCTCCATTGTACGCCAATCCACTGGATGCTACTCCATTCTTTGCCAATCCAGTGTATGGAACTCCATTCTACACCACACCAATACACGCCACTCCACTGTACTCCACTCCACTCTACATTATTACCCTCAACACCATTCTGCTGTACAACACTCAGCTCTGCGCTACTCCACTCTATGCCACTTCATTCTATGCTTTCGTTTGGACCCCTCTTCAATAAATGCAGCTCCACTGTATGCTATTACATTCTACCCCTCACCACTGTATGCCACTCCAGTCTATACTACTCCATTTTAACCAACTCCACTGTACTATACTCCACTCTACATTATTACCCTCAATGTTATTCGGCAGTCCAACACTCAGCTCTGCGCCACTCCACTCCACTCTAAGCTATTAGACTTTACACTAATCTACTCTACACTAGTACACTGTATGGAACTCCACTCTATGTCTCTTCAAGCTACTCCACTCCAATGTACACCATTCTGCTATATGCCACTCCACTATTGGCCATTCCACTTTACCGCACTCAGGGCCAGATGTAGGTAGCCAAATACCGGTCGGCCGTTACCGACCGGTATTTGGCTTTTGAGATGTAGGTGGGTCTGAATTTACAGAATCGGTATATTTACCAATTCGGTAAATTTACCACTTCGGTATTTTACCGAATCGGTAAATATACAGATTCTGTAAATCCATATGTAGGTGGGACTCTTCAGAGTCCCAAAGGCCCTACAAATTCGGTATTTTAACACCCAATCCAATTGGGTGTTAAAATACCGAATTCAGGTGTGCATGCACATGTGTGCATGCACACCTAGCCATGTGACAGACAGACATGCCCTTATGGCATGTCTGTGTGCCACATGGCGCACATGCCTATTTTTTGGGGTGCCAGAGGGTGTCAAAGTGACACCCCCTGCACCCTTGCTAAAATCGGTATTTACCGATTCTGTAATTACAGAATCGGTATTGCCCATTGATTCCTATGGGCTTCACAGCCCATAGGAATCAATAGGAAATACCGATTTGGTATTTCCAGATTCGGTAAATACCGAATCTTAACGATTCGGTATTTCCACATCTGGAAATACCTACATCTCCCCCCTTCATATTTACCACTTCTTAAATACCAAATCGGTAAAATTCGGTATTTAAGAAGTGGTGAATAAGAATTACCTACATCTGGCCCTATATTCTTCGCTATTCTATTGGATGCCACTCCACTGTACGCCACCCCACTGTACGCCACTCCATGATATGTTTTACACTCTACCCCATTCTGGTGTGCGCAACTCCAAGCTACAGCACTTCACTGTACTGTATGCAACTGCAATGTATGCTACACCAATATATGAAATTCCAGTCAACACCACACCGCCATACTTCACTCTATGCTATTCTACTCTACACCACTACTTCATACTCCACTATATGCTATTCCATTGTATGCCACTCCATTCAATTCAATTACACTGTATGCAACTTCAGTCTTTGCCCCTCTAATCTATGATATTCCACCCTACCCAACTCTACTGTACACTAACCCTGGGTGGGGTTCACATAGTAGCGCTACACATAGATACACGAAGTGTACTTCACACTACGTGAGATACGCGTAGCACTATGCGAATGGCGTAGTGCGCTGTTCGCAGTGATTGCACAGTGTCGGATGCTTGTCTGCACTGTGCAATCATTGAAAATGGCATCTTATACAGTGCGAGCTGTCATTTTCTGCCGCTCTAGTAGATTTTTACTTGAGCGGCAGCTTTCTGAACGTGGACTCATCGCGAACGGTCGCAAGCACACGCGACCACTCGCAATGAAAAACCTGACCTCCCCGCGTTGAAAATCTCCCCGGAAGGTTTATTTAACACACTTGCGATCAGCAACTTGATGATGCTGAGCGCGAACGAGGATATAGTCTCACCGGGATGCTTGTTGCTTAATGCCAATCATGATATGTACTATATTAGACTCTAAATCACTTGTTTTATATATTTTTTCTAAGCACCTATATGGATTTTTTATGTAAAATTTAATTTAACAAATGACAAATAAATCATATATATTTTCATAAAAAAGGGGTACGGACTCTGTGTGATGAAGTGTCAGCTCTGATATGCAATTTTTGTCACCTCTCTCTTGAATGTAAGGATCCCCCTGAGGGGCCTTGAAATCAACCCTAAAAGGTTACAGATTAGTTATAGTCAGGAAAACGTGTTTTCCCTATACAACCAGGTTAAAACTACACAAATAAAAATATGTAAAGTTATGGTTATAACTTTAATTTCCACTATATCCACCACCTTCAAATTAATATAAGTGGTGTACCTTGTTACACACTCTTTTCAGCTTGCTAAGCAGACAACACTAACTATAACTCACTGTTATAATCATATGGCAGGACCTTGCTGTTCCATATTAGTCCATTTGTTTAGTCTTGTGACCTCAGATGAATCGCAGACTCGAACAGGTATCTTGTTGTCAATCCTTTATTTCTCATGCAACAGGAGTAAGGCATACCAAATACCAAAAATCAAACCATAGAAATTCAGCAGCTATACTTATCATTATCTCAAGTAACTATAACTTGTATCCTAAGGTAACTATAATTCGTGACCGCATAGCACACCTAACTTGAGCCCATAAATTGTGAGAACGACACACTGCCTCACACGTTTGATCACCACCTCATTGCTTTTTTCTGCAGAACCCCAGGAAAGATAGGAAGGTTCTCATGGTGTGCTGCAAAGGATTTCGGATGTGTCCCTGTTCCTATTAGAAATGGAAACAGCATAACATATCCATCATTACCCAGAGAGTTAGAGAGCAATGATGGCCAAAATTAGGCTCAGGATGCATGTAAAAGAGTATGACATAAGACTCACCTCTTTAAAGAAGATTACAACACAGTAAATTAATGATCCACAACTCATCTTGCTGGTTTGAAGTTTGTCATTGGACATGTTCAGCATTTCACTGCATTTTTAGCTAAGTCAATGCTGTAAAAATACTATATAAATGCATACATACATATGTTCCCTGGATAGATATGACCTAGCATATACATATGATACTGTTCTCTTGCAGGCACTGGTGTTTACAATGTACATTTAGATTAACCTCTCTGTAGTTAGCATGGCAGCCTTTGAAGGACCCTTCTATATCAGCAAAACATTTTTCTGTGAATAGACATGGATATTGCTTAATATTTTGTTGGCATTGCGTATGTTTTTTATGATCGGTTCCTGAATCCAAGACATCCAGTAGAGACACAAGTATATGAGAGGAATAATGAATGTGGTAATGGTTGAGTGGCCTTTGTTACATCAAACATATGCAAATACCTTTCCACACAGCTAACTAGGAAATGAGCCCACACCTGTACTGGTTGGTGGGCGTGAGAAACTGTGTTGTTGGTTGACATTGATGTGAGCCCTAGTTAAGCAACAGCCGCAATCCCTTGCAGAGTGAATCACAAAAGGGCACTAAATTACCTGGGCTTACGCCTGAGTAGATTTTCAGAAAAAGCAGTCAGGCTTAACTTAGAGGCAATGTGTTAAGTATTTCTGCAGCAAACAAACTGTAATAAAGTGAAAACAAAATACAAGAAAAATACAGCACCAATAGGGGCTCATTGCGATGGAGCAAAGACCGCCACCCATGCGGTGGCGGGCCTTCCGCCATCGGGGCCATGATTTTCCCCTACCACATTATAGGGGGAACCGGACTTTGACCATGGCGTATGCAAAGACCGTCCGCAATGAATCCGCCACAGGCAATCGTCACATTGCCTAGCAGACGGTCCAGATAGGCAAAATGGTGGCGGTGCCTAGCAGGCACCATCCTCCAAATTAGGATGCTGTCTTCAAACAGCCATTCCATGACAGCAAAACTGCCATGGAAAGGCTGGTGGGGATTGGTTTTGGGGGCCCGTTGCAGGCCCCCCTTGTGTTGGGGGGAAGTGTGGGTACACCTACATTTCACTGAACTAAGTGTCAGGCACCGTGTGGTGCCTGCCACGTAGTACAGTGAAATACGCAACATGCATTTTGAACATCGAGACGGTCAGTCAGCAACACCCGCCGCTATGTTAAAATGCCAAATGCGACCACCATCCTAATTGGGTGTGCTGGACCACCGCATGTATTGCAGATGGTCCCCGTCACCACCACGATGGCAGACGGACTCCAATCCATCCGCCATCATAATCGGCCCCATAGATTACAATTAAATACATTCTTTGCCACCAAAATGATACATAGTGGATCAGTGGAACCAGAGTTATGACTTTTGTAAGTTTTTAGTAAAAAACCACACCTAAACGATCAAATCGCCAACCATGAATATATAGTTGCGCAAGACTAGGTCGAAGTTGAAAAATATGACTGATCACGATGAAGCATGGTTTGGAGTCAAGAGGTGGATTGAGCCCTGTCAGCAATTACCTTCGGGCTTAAAAAAATTTCTGTGAAACATTTTCCGAAAAGGTAAAGTTCAGGGCGGAAGGGCTGCAGGAGTGTCCTAGGAGGGAACATTGTCATTGGATAGCATTGGGTCGAAGCCGCGGTGAAGATTTTTACTTTGGACCTAGTCTCTGAAATGGAGCCTGAAATTCTTCAGTCTGACGAGGATGACAGCTGTAGCCAAAAACATTTCCACACAACCGTATACCCCACAGCCTGAAGCCCACTGAAAATTATTTGTTGTTGCACTGAAGAACGTAGGGGGAAAAGCCATGAAGTCAATCCAACTAGCGATGCACCTCGGACAGATAGGAAAAACAGGTTGGTCTCAATCTCCGGTTGTTCTCAGAGCAGTTTTTAGCCACATTTCCTAGGTACATACTTTTCGATTTTGGCTATCTAGTCACTTTCAGCACCACTTCCAATGGTCCTGGACTGATGGAACAGCACTTGGAAGGTCAGGACTCACTCAGGTTGGGTACAGGTGTAAGAAACCTTTTGAGTCCCTGAGGCTCAGATCAAGAGGCCAGCAGACTACTCTTTGGAATCACTCTGGTGGTCCTTGGTTCAAGTTGCAAGTCCAGTCCTTCTTCCCCAGGCAAGAGGGCAGCAGGGCAGAAAGGCAGCAATTGAGCAATGCAGCAGCAGGTGATCAGCCCAGCGGAGTGGTAGTACTTTCAGCAGCACAGCAGTCCTTATTCCTGGCAGAGTATTCATAGGTCCAGAAGTGTACTGAGGAGTTGATATCTGAGGACAACTTTTTATACCCTGGCACCCTCCTTCTTGAAGGTAGGAGAAGCATCTAGACAGTGGCTTTGAAGTATATGAAATGTTGTGACTCCCCTTCCCTGGTTCCAGGCTGGCTGCAGTAGTTATTGTCTATTGGGTGTAATATTCTACTTTCTGGCGAGTGCTTCAACTTTAATACTTGAGGTTATTTTTATCCCCTGACAAGACTAATTGGTAAATATTGTTTTTAAAAAAAAAAAATACTTACCACACTAACAGCAACACAGCCCAAATGATTAACAAATGACTGTTTGACGTATGATGTAGACATGCATGTAAATGCTATATAATTTTTCATCAGAAGTTATTTTAAAACAAAATAATTTTTGTGCAGCAAAAGAACATCAACTTATAAAACACAACAGTTATTTTAAAAATAAGATCCAAAATGTATTATAGAGTGTTTACATACTAATTTGGCTAATTCTTCATGTTCTTTTACTGTTTATAATTAAGCTTTAATTTATGTTGTTCACCTGGGTAACAACCTGCCTCAAATGACCACTAAAAGTCTTTATTGGTGAATGGATTCTAAGATTTCTAATAATTAATGACATACTTTTGTCCCATAATTGCTTCAAATGCTCCAGCCAGCTATTCAGAATGCATTTTCTTTAAAAGAATTTATTTGGAGGAAACCTTTTGTAGGTATGCAGGATGAATTTTGATTGGTTTGGGCTTGCTGGGGAAGTTCTCATTGTTCATTGGCTGTTGGGTCTCAAAGACTGCAAAATGAATTGTGATTGGCTTGGGGAACACTTACCAGTTATTCATTGCATGTGATGTGCTGATGATTAGGCCGACCACAGCATTTACCTGCTGCATGTGTGCCATTACAGAGGAGAATGCAAGTTGTGTGCCCTTGCCATCTTCACCATCTACTGTAGCTTGCAGCAGAGAAAAGAACAGTTCATGAAAATATTTTGTTACTTTTCACCTGGATAATATGTCTGTCTAAATCATCACATAAATGATCAAAGGTGAAACTAGACCACAGTTGACCAGCATGCGACCTGTAGTAGCAACTGTGCTACAGCACAACTTCAGCTGACTTTAGTGGGGTCTAAATTACTGGATGTCAGAGGGACCTCTAGTTACAAACTGAGGCACTGAACCCATTCTGCTAATTTCTGAGGGACCTATAGCAATGTGTTAGAATATTGCACTCTTCTCCTGACTTCATGAGGTGTTCTACCACTCTTCTGTCCTTAGAGGAACCTCCTGTGATGACATAATGTACAGCACCCTTCTGTTGACTTCAGGTGGAGCGCTAGTAATAACCTTTCTGCTTCCTTCCAATGGACATTTAGTTTCAACTTGTAACACTGCACCTCTGTTCAGTCAATATCATAAAGAGGAAGAAAATAATGAAATCCCTGTTGGAGAAGGAAGGAGGAGGTATGTGGTGTCATCAGCATTAATACTATGGGCTTATTACGATGTCGGTCGGAAAGACCGTCCCACAGACTCGGTCACAAATACATTCCAACTGGCTAGACTGCGATGCATAGAAACGAAAACTCCGACCTCGTCGGTCGGAGATGATTCATATCCAACTGCGTTGGTTGGAATCAAGTGTAAATCAACAGCGTTGGTCGGAAAAGCTGCACCATAGGGATTCCGATTACAAAAATGAATCGGTTGTCCTGCCGAGCAAATTAGGAAGCATCCAACGTGGATGTGGAACCATGGCGGTTTGTGTGCTACATGTCAATTGCAAAACTGAACAATTCACTTCTAACAACAATACGCATAGGCAGCACTAAAAAAAAAATCAAATAGGAGACACACCCACAAATCCACCTATATAAAGATAAAGATATGACCATGGCCCTTTGCCCACACAACGCGGCTGGAAGAACTGGGGAGTACTTTTTTCTAGTCACTGCTGTCAGACCTGCACACCCTCATGTACTGCCTTCACACTATTACTTGCACATATCACTTTTTTGTTCAGATTCCTTTTTTAGACACACCCTTCAATTCACATTCACACTCACACTCACCCTCACTATTTACAATAAGAAGTAGACATGCTTTACTGATGAGGAGTTGAGAGTGCTTGTTGATGAAATCCTTAGGGTAGAGCCACATTTATTGGTGACCCTAGTCCAGAACAATAGGATGTGGGACAGGATAGTCAACTAGGTGAATGCTGTAGCACTTTTCAACGCGCAATGGATGATATAAAAAAAGAGGTGGTACGAAGCTAGATAAAGGGTCAAAATAAAGTCCTGCAAAGAGCACAAGACTGCACAATGTAGTGGTGGTGGCCTTCCTGCACCACCTGTGCACTTTAGTCCCTGGGAGGAGAAGGTGCGTTCCATCCCTCCGCCGGAGAGCTTGTTTGGAATATCAGAAGTAATGGAGTCTGGTAAAGGGTACTCCACATTTCAGACAAGTTAGTAATTATACTTCTGCAGACATCTCTGTAACACCCACTCACTCGGCCGACCACACGCTTGATCCCCTCTTCTTAGCGAGCACCCACGTCTCCTTCGACCCCACCACTGAACTCCACTGAACCGACCACCACTGCATCCACTTCACTTTCCAGAAACCCACCACCCACCACTTCACCCAGCCGATGCCTCGCCGCAGCTGGTGCAAGATCATCGAGGACCAGCTAACCACCGCCCATGCCAAAAGACCGCCAGCAGACCCCACCGACCCCAACACCGCCACCTGTAACCTCAGACAGTGGATCAATGACTGCACCAACACCCTCGTCCTGCTCAAGAAACCCCCAAACACCCAGACCAGCAAGAGAGCCAGCTTGTTCACTGAAGACCGCCAGGCCTCCAAGAGAACCTGCCAAAAACTGGAAAAAAACTGGACCCACTGGAAAGCTACACAGCCCACAGGAGCGCCACCAGCTGACACCACCAACTCATCAGATGCGCTAAAAGGACCAATTTCAGAGACCGCATAGACAACAACGCACACAACAGCAAAGAGCTCTTCAGCATTGTGAAGGATCTCTACAACGCCAATTCCAACACCACAAGACCTGTGCGACTCACTGTCTACCTTCTTCTATCGCAAGAACCCAGACATCCATGACAGCTTCAATGCCGTCATCACCCCGGCAACCACCGGCACCCCCGCCGCCATGGCCACCACCCGCACCAACTGCCTGCTCACCTGGACCAACATCAATGACGACGACACCATCAAGATCATGAACACCGTCCACTCCGGATTCCCAGTAGACCCCTGCCACACCACATCTTCAACAAAGCCAGCAGCACCATCGCACCCAATCTCCGGAAAACCATCAACATCTCCTTCGAGACAGCTGGAAACATGGAGAGATGAACACCTTACTCAAGAAACTCAATGCAGATCCCAAGGACCTAAAGGAAGTCCGACCCATCTCCCTGCTACGGTTCCCAGCGAAGGTCATCGAAAAGGCCATCAACAAACAACTGACCAGCTTCCTCGAAGATAACAGCTTCCTGGATCCGTCCTAATATGGATTCTGTAGCAACCACAGCACCTAAACTGCCCTTATCGCTGCCACCGATGACATCAGGATCCTGCTCGACAACGGAGAAACAGCGGCCCTCATCCTCCTGGACCTGTCAGACGCTTTTGACACAGTCTGCCACTGCACGCTAAGAGCACGCCTCCATGATGCCGGAATCCAAGAGAAGACCCTGGACTGGACCACCTCCTTCCTCACCGGGAGAACCCAGAGCATCCACCGCCCCCCGTTTCGCTCCAAAGCCACCGAGATCATCTGCGGCGTACCCCAAGGATCATCCCTCAGCCCAACGTTGTTCAACGTATACACTGCACCGCTCGCCCACGTCACCCAACGGCACAACCTAAACATCATATCCTATGCTGACGACATCCAGCTTATCCTCTCGCTCACCAAGGACCCCCACAACACCAAAACCAACCTCCACGAAGGAATAAAGGCCGCCACCGACTAGATGAGGAACAGCCGTCTGAAGCTGAACTCGGACAAGACGGAGGTCCTCATCCTCGGTTCCACCCCCTCAGCCTGGAATGAATCCTGGTGGCCGACGGCACTAGGAGCACCCCCTATACCCACCGACCACGCACGAAACCTGGGGGTCATCCTGGACTCCACACTCTCCATGACAAAGCAGGTCAATGCCGTCTCCTCCTCCTGCTTCAATACCCTCAGCATGCTTCACAGGATCTTCAAGTGGATCCCCACCACAACTAGAAGGACAGTCACCCAGACCCTCGTCAGCAGAAGACTGGACTACGGCAACGCACTCTACAAAGGAGCCCCGGCCAAACTCCTTAAACGGCTCCAACGGCTCCAGAACGCCTCCGCACGCCTGATCCTCGACATCCCGTACCGCAGCCACATCACACCCAACCTGAGAGACCTGCACTGGCTCCCCATCAACAAGAGGATAACCTTTAAGCTCCTCACCCACGCACACAAGGCACTCCACGACACCGGACCAGCGTACCTCAACATCCGACTCAGCTCTACACCCCATCCAGCCAGCTCTGCTCTGCAGACTGCGCCCTCGCCACTGTCCCCCGCATCCGAAAAGTAACCGCCAGTGGCAGATAATTCTCCCACCTCGCCGCCAAGATGTGGAACACCCTCGCCATCTGCATACGGCAGACCGAAGACCTCCTAACCTTCAGAAAACTCCACAAGACGTGGCTCTTTGAACAGTAGCAGCGTTCCTCCGCCCAGAGCCTTGAGACCTTCACGGGTTTGTAGTGCACTTTACAAATGCTATGATTGGTTGATTGATTGATTGATTGGAACCAGTTAGGTAAATGAACATTTTTAGATTCAAACAAACCAATAGTCAAAGATCATGTGATCTGTATGTAAATCAGATAACCCACATACCTGCAATGAAGATGAAAAGGCTCAAAACTATTACGATGTACACACTTCTCCAAAACTCACATCAATGCCTTGTGCTCCAAACACCAGTCACCAATGTCAGCCATGCCGCTGGTACATTTCCAATCACTGTCAGGAAAGCTACTTTCCAGGTGTGCTGGGTGGGAGAAGGAGTGTTTGTAATGACTGCATCTTCCATCAGGCTTGTCCTACACACACCTTCTCAATCAGCCCAACCAGTGCTGATGGCAGCATTGTTCCAAATTCAGCTCTCCCACCCCCCTACTGCCTATTCCACAGTCCCAAGTACCCTCCCTGACCAAAGCACGCGCAAACATAAACATGGATTTACCTCAACATCCACACGCAGCACACAGACATATGGGCAGACAAATGCACACTCACAATACAGCTGTCACAATCAGTACCACAGACAGGCCAACAGATACCACACCGGCATCCACAGACATGCCGCAGACCTAACAACTCTCTGTCTCCAAAGCCGCTACTCTTTCCTCTCCTCTTACCCACTCTGCCCAGAAACCCTAAATCATTGCCCTTGACCTCTTCCCTACTCAAACTGACCAACCCCCTCCCAAAAAGTAGAAAATTAAGCCACTTCTATATGCTTCAGACCCCCCCACCCATCCCACCCAAAAAGTACCCTCAAGGTTCCAACAAAAGAAAATCGCCCTGTTCGAAAAAGCTCCCACCCCCTCCAGAAACCCTAACTTCCACATCCCACCCCAGTACCTTGACAACCAAAAAAATGCACCTGCCCTCCCTATTCCTTTGCAAACCCTTCAACACTACTGTATTCCCAAACTCCTGAAGCCCAGCCCATCCCCCCTCCAACTAGCCCTCACACTGTAATTGTCCCTCCCCTTTCATCAATCAATCAATCAATCAATCAATCAATCAGCACATTTATATAGCGCACTACTTACCCGGAGGGTCTCAAGGTGCTAGGGGGGGGGTCAGTTACTGCTCGAACAGCCAGGTCTTGAGCTGCTTTCTGAAGGCGAGGTGGTCTTGGGTCAAGCGGAGGTGGGTCGGGAGGGTGTTCCAAGTCTTGGCAGCCAGGTAGGAGAAGGATCTTCCTCCTGTGGTGGCTTTTCGGATGCGAGGGACGGCGGCGAGGGCTTTTCTGGTTGATCGGAGCTGACGAGTGGGGGTGTAGAAGTTGATGCGGCTGTTGAGGTATCTTGGGCCTTGGTTGTGTAGGGCTTTGTGTGCGTGGGTGAGGAGGCGGAAGGTGATTCTCTTGTTGACCGGGAGCCAGGGCAGGTCTCTCAGGTGTCCGGAGATGTGGCCGTGTCGGGGGACGTCAAGGATGAATCTTGCTGAGGCGTTCTGGATCCGCTGGAGTCTCTTCTGGAGCTTGGCGGTGGTTCCGGCATAGAGGGCGTTGCCGTAGTCCAGTCGGCTGGTGACGAGGGCCTGGGTGACCGTCTTCCTGGTCTCGGTGGGGATCCAGCGGAAGATCTTACGTAGCATGCGCAGGATGTTGAAGCATGACGAGGAGACGGCGTTGACTTGTTTGGCCATGGAGAGGGAGGAGTCCAAGATGAAGCCCAGGTTGCGTGCGTGGTCCGTTGGTTTGGGTGCGCTGCCCAGGGTGGGGGGCCACCAGGAGTCGTCCCAGGCGGAGGGCGAGGATCCCAGGATGAGGACTTCCGTCTTATCTGAGTTCAGTTTCAGGCGGCTGTTCATCATCCACTCGGCTACGTCTTTCATCCCTTCGTGTAGGTTGGCTCTGGCGGTGGCGGGGTCGTTGGTGAGCGAGAGGATCAGCTGGGTGTCGTCGGCATAGGAGATGATGTTGAGGTTGTGTTGGCGTGCGATGGCCGCAAGGGGGCTCATGTAGACATTGAAGAGGGTGGGGCTGAGCGAGGAGCCCTGTGGAACGCCGCAGATGACTTCGGTGGCTTCTGATCTAGCATCTAGCCCTCCCACTGCAGTTGTCCCACCCCATCTATCCCTCCCACTGAAGTTATCCCGCAGCCCCCTTCTAACTCTATCCCTCCCAGCGACCTACCCAGTCCTCCCTAGTCTTTTTCCTCTGGTGCCTGGCCTGCCCCCTAGATGCCCCTCCTGGGGGAGGTGTCCCTTGCAGGATTAGTGTAGGCAATAGATAATGTGCATGAACTGTTTGGCCCATGAGAGGAACTCTGTTAGACTGGCTATTGGCCTTTTTTGTCTTTAAAACACACATTTTATGCTGAATAAAGCATGTTATATTTTCATTGTCAGATTTATGTGTCTCCAAAATGTATTTATAGTTAACTGTAAATCATGTGTAATTAGTGATGTAAGTATACAGTGATGGTGGTAGGGCATGGCTTGCATATGGTCCATGGAGTATGAGCACTTTGTTAGGATGTGGCATACATTTGTGTGCCTACATTGTCTTGGTCTCAATGTCTAAATTAGTTTTGTCTAGGAGTGTGACATGAAGTCACACAACTTTGCTTTTGAATTAAGACTTCCTCATAGTTTCTGCATACAGAAGCCAACATAGTGCAAGTGTGACAAAGTGCAACAGTTTTGGAGCACCATGATGTATGAAATGGCCTGAAAGACAACTGTCTCATCAATACACCTGGATACATAGGGACTCTGCCTACATTGTAGTGACTTTGGACACACATATGTACACAGAGTAATGGTGCAATTGCTGTATGCGACTAGTGGTGGAGCAATGTCTGTGCCTTCAATCGATCTGGTTACCGAGTTGCAATGACAACTTTGCCACAGGCGGCTTCTACTGTAAGCCATTTCCCTTTTGAGGCAGTTGACCCACATGACACATGTCCGGTGCCTATTGTGAGTGTGAGGTAGGTATTGTTTGAATAGTGTCCTGACCCTGTTGCCTTCCAGGACTCCCCTTTCATCAAATATTCCTGTTGGGCAAGGTGTCTGTATCCTCCAGTGTATTAAAAACTAGATGTTAGTCATTGCATCCTGATATTTTTGGAGTACTTCATGTGGATGGTGCGTGTGTCCAGGACATATCTCTGTTACTTACAGTGTTTATCTGTCCTTACAGAGACAACATTGTTATATTTGTTAGTTGCATGTTGCGTGTTGACCCAGGGTATGGTATATGAATAGTTGTCACACAATTGGAATGTTAGTGATGACATGCTGGAATTGTAGTTGTACAGTACCCAGTAAATCCATCCAGAGAGATATGATGCACCAGACCAGAGTTTGGTAAGTAGCAGGGTAGGGGATGTATGGCCTATCCAAGGGTAATGTTAGTTGCAATTTGTTGTCCAAGCTTTTCAATGAATATTTGTGAGGTAAGTGAAGTTGAGTGTGGCTACATGACCAGAGAGCATGTGTGACATTCTAACTGTGCTACACAGTGCGTAGGACCTCTGGGATGTGGTTTTGTGGTCCAGTCTACTTATTCATTGCATTGTTGCATGCTTTATGTTCTTCCTTCGATGAAACCTATTGTTTATTTTAGTTTGACATGGGTTTGGTTGTGTGGAATCATAGGAATGTATTTCAAGAGTATGTGGCTACCTTTTCCACCCAAATGAGGAACTTGCTAGTGCATTTCACATATAGGCGCAAGTTCTAAATGTTGTCCTTTCAGGCATGTGATGATTCTGAGTTTGGGTGTAACACACCAACATTGTTCCTAAGATGGCAGACAGTTTATATTTGGCAAACGCTGTGATAGTCATATCAGTTATGTGACACACATGTGACTTTGCTCCATAGGGATTTGGAGTTGTCACAATACTGACTGGAGTGGATTGTACTTGTAGCGTCCAAGATATGTCATCTACTTGTTCTGGGACACTGGTGGGTAGTGCATGGGCTAAGTGTGTTATATATGTTTCAGACATTTAGCCAAACTCTATTAATTTCTAAGGGTATTTTTTATGTACAACAAATTGACCTGTTGGGAATTCTAGGCTATGGTAAGTCCTGTTAGTACATTAAGAGTAGGCTTTTCAGTTTTCAGTTTCTATTTTAGGTATATTCTGGTGGTTTTTTCCAGTGTTTTTTATGTGATTTTAATACTTTAAAAAACAGTGGTTACACATTTTTGCGCCTTTAAAAACAACAGCAACAGGGTTTTTGGGTGTTTATGGAACATTTTGCTTTTATTATTGCTTGTTTCTGCACTGATAGAGCATGGTATATAGACAGTGTACAAACAGTCAAATCAATCAATCAAACAAAACAAACAAATCCGGTCCAAATATATTTTTACAAATTACATTTATTGTAGTACACCATACAATACTTCTTCAGTGAGTCTTTGGTCATGCGCGCTTGCTGTGTCCTTCTCATGTAAACATTTACCTGTGAAAAGGCCCTCTCAGCATTGTCACTTGCGCCGGGCAATGCCAAAACAGCCAGCACAATTTGCTAACTCTGGCCACTGACATGGCTTCCCATGCCAAAAATGGTTCACCTGAAAATTGCAATTCTCTGGGACAGGTTCTGCAACATAAACTTTGAAATGGGTGCATATGTCATCAGAGTGATTGAAGCAGTCAAAAATAAAGCAGCACTTTTGAAACTCTGGAGAAAATTTCCCTTAATGGAAGGGATCTAGAACGTATGCAGAGTACCACAGTGAGACTTTCAAATGCCATGGTTGTTGGAGGAAAATTTGTATGCATCATTGCCAGCCATTCTCGTACGTTGTAGAATAAAAGTTCCTGAATAGCTCCTAAACATATCTTTGCTTACCAAGTGGCAAGCGCTCTTATATGGAACATGTTGCAGTGCCAATGTCACTAAAATTGTTGCCCAGCCTACTCTCAAAGAGATGTTTCACATTGACATCAATTATGCTGAACACGTGGTAGACAAGGGTGTTATCAGACTCTAGTTTTTTTTATTATGTCCACTTTAGTAGTCATGTTTTCCTGTAAAAATCTAATTCCTTTAAGTATCTAAGAATGCGGTGGTGTACTGTTTTCCATCACTATCAATATGCAACCAAAGATCTTCACATTTCTTGCCTTTGGCATCATCACTCAGCAAACATTCTGTGAACAGTTGCAACATGGATAATATAGCATTCAAAGCCTCTAAAACTGAGAACCACCAGCTAAGTGACACAGTTGGGATGACTCTTTCTTTTTTCTTTAATGCCACACAAAGAACAAAACAAGAAATATTTGCGTCTTAGTTCCCACGCATAACAAAACAACGCACCAGAATGGACTAAAAAGTCAATAGCATTCTTCATTCACTCTGAAGATTGTAAAGAGGCTTTCAGCATACCATCTAACAAGTTACAGGCAAGCCCTTCAGGTCAGGTTTCGATTTTGACAGGTCAGCACACTTTTTCTCATATACGTAGCTGAATCACTGCAAATACAAACAATATCACTCCAATCTTTGTTGAACTTGGTAAGAACTTTTTGCACCAGCCTCCTATGTGACATTATCCCAGATGCGTGGTAACAGCATTCTTCTAACATATACCTGTCACTTCACCTTGTATTATATGTTTAAAGCTTGTGGTCTTTGGCAATTCACCTACTATCAATACTGACTCACTAAAGAAGAGGGCTGATGTATGTAGGGTTTTTACCCATTCTCTGTGGGTTAATGTGATGGTACATATTGGGAAAGATTCTTATGAAACCAGCCATTTTACATATTAGTGAAGAATCAAACGTAATCAAAATATCGAATATGATTTTAATATTTCCTGATTCTCTACACTTTATAACACAGTTAAACAAAACCTAAGCCATGCTTCTAAACCCTGCTTCTTCAGACCAAAGACCACAAAGTTGAAAAAGGAAGAAGAAACACTATTTTAGTGACATCTTTGAACAACAAAACTCAATCAGAATAATGTTAGCCCATTCTTCATTACAGATACCTTGTTTTTATATACCAATGATACATTGTATTGAACCCTTCAGGAAGAAATAAAAATGACTCTTTCACTGTCCTTTACCCTTCATTGAATGACATTTATTTTGGGGTTGTGCAGGTGTTTTTTCAGTTGTATATGTTTACACTGGTGAGGGCTATTTCCTGTTTGCTAGGGTTTTATCAGTTATTATAGGTTTAAACCTAAAATAGGACAGCCTATTTATGAGTGAACAACGTTCGTCTATGCTTGGTCTTCCAATGCGGCTTCTAGCCCCCTCATGTGACACAGGGGAAGGTATACAGTTCATGCAAGCAGACTGAACCTTAGTCATTGGTAACAGGAGTGGTGTAGAGTATATTTAGTTCAGTGTGGATGATGTGTGCCAGTCTGGGCTGGTGCTACCCATGTGCAGTTGCCAGGGCCTCACACATGCTAATGACTACAGGGCCTAGCAACAGAGCACTGCCTTTAATGGGCTGTAAGTATATGAGCTACAGATGGTCAGTCCCCTCCCTTGGGTTTTTTAGCTATTGTTCAGCAGGGTGATGCACAATAAATGAACAACATCCCTCACTTGGGTCCCTTAGAAATGAGCTGAGATGTCAATATGTTTGCAAAAACAACAATTGATGGACAGAATGCTGATCAATGTCAAACATTCACCCCAGTACCGAGATCTGGGCCTGAAGCCATTGTGTTTTTTCTCCCCATACCATTCCAGTTTAAACCCAGCCATATGTAAATCAGTCTTGATGCTGTTCCCCATGGGAACAGTCCAGCCTGAACTTCCAGGCCAGGTCCTCCCTGGACTGGAAACAAGCATCCTGGGACCAGTTTCGGGGCATTACACTTCATCAGCCAGGCTAGCTTGAATCCGGTGGCATGGAGAGCACGGGACCCATGTCTGGGCATGCCCATTATATTCGGGGTGACAAATGCAAAAAAAATGTCAAACATTTCCCCCAGTAAAGAGATCTGGGTCTAAATCCATCATTTTCTGCTCTACATGTCATTCCAGTTAAACCCGCCATATATATATTTTTTTAAGTTAAGTTAATTTTATTTGATTTAGTTCTCCACTGAGAACCAAAAATATTCAGTGCATGATAAACATTTGAAACAGTTTTGTTAAAAAAGAAAGGTTTTCATTCTAATACAAAGTTAAAATAGGTTTTTAAAAATTTAATAGATTGTAGCAGACACATTCATTTGGCGGAGCCTTACATTGTATGATCAATTCTTGTACAGAGTTAATTCTACATTTTGTGTACATTGGTTGTAAAAACCTTTTTCTTGCCTTTACCACTGTCGCATTTGGGCAAGTGAACAACAAATGTTTCAAGTCCTGCTCCCCACCATAATATAAATTACAGATAATACTTGATGTTTCTTTTGGTAGCAACCTATATGTAAAAGTTTCTAAAAGGAAGTATCCCAAATCGGAGCAGCACAATCAATCTCCTAAACCCATTATTTAAATTAAAAATAATATACTGTTTGTTTTCTTAAAGACTATAGATTCCGCAAAATTGTTATATAAAGATAATTTAGTGCAGTGTTGAAAGTCAAGATCAAAGCTGAGTCTTGGAGTAAAATGTTTTAAAAAGAGCTTCAGCCGAGCAGGTGTCCAAGACGGTAACAAATTGATATTAACGTTAGATAGCTTAAAAGCAGTTAAAACATTCATTGAGAATACATGTTTCGAAGATTCTTTATCAAATGGTTCTATTTTGAGTAGAGATCGAAGCGTTCCTTCTTCCGCATGGAGGAGATTGAATGCCCATATAATGATATTGGTAATTGCTCTGGCATAGGAGCTGGTTAGTGAGAACGCGAGGTGGAAAGCTTGTACCGGTACAGCTTGAGACAGCTTTGTTAGCTTCCGTAAGATCTTCCCTTCTTTTAGGTCTAGATAGTTCTATTAGCTTAATGAGATGTATTCAACAGCATATGACAGCACAGGTGGAATCTTGGCGCTGTAAACCTGAAGCAGAGAAGAAAAGTGTCTTTGTACAGTTGAAGCATATAAACGTGAAAGTGCCCCCACATGAACGTCAGATTTACGTATCAAATTCTGAATATGGAACATATTTTGTAGCTACTTGGAGAAGATTCGGCCTAGATAGGTATATTCATTTGCCACTTCCAATGTTTTTCCTCCTAGAATTCAATTGAATTTGGCACTCTGTTTCCTTCCTGAAAACTGAACTATTTTTGTTTTCACGATGTTCAGTATTACATATTTTTCCTTTGTATAGTTGTGGAGTGCTTGGAGGTTTCTTTGCAGACCAAATGGTGTTAGGTCAAAAATAATTACATGGTCTGCATACATCATGGTGTGAATTTTGTGGAGGGCAATTTTAGGTGGAAAGTTACATATATGTTTAAAACATTCAGGCAAATCGCTGGGGTAAAGGGAGAACAGTAGGGGAGCAAGAAGACAACCTTGCCTAAGGCCGTTTAGGGTCGAGATAGGGTGTGTGAGACCCTTTTCCCTCACCATTTAAACCTGACACGAAGTCCCGGAATGCAATGATGTTAATATATGGAGTAATTTATCCGAGATACCCATTTTGCTGAGCTTTTTCCAGAGTGTACCTCTATCCACTCTTTTGAATGCAGTGGTAAAGTCACAACCTGGGATTTTATAGTCACATATTTGACTAAGATGGTTTGCAACACAGCAATAAAACTGTTCAAAGGCAAGCTCGCATTTAAAATTAAGAAAATTTGTTGTAAGTGAGCCGTTGGTGTTTTTTATCAAAATATCAAGGTCCATAAAAGCCCAGAACTTTTTTTTAAAAATCGGAATAGTTGCCTTCCGAATAGACCCCGGATCATCCCATAAGTAACTCATATTAAGCTTAGTAAACCAATCACTCAGTTGTTTGAGCCAGTTAATGCGCCCCGTTTTTTTATGTAAATCAAGAAGTTCGCCCATAGCACATTTAGTGGTACCTTAGTGCTGCTCACCCAAATTCTCAACCAAAAGGTTTGAGCCCTTACGATAGCGTAATGTCCTATACATCTTAACCCTAAATCAGATCTGAGAGGTATTAAAGGTGTACACCCTGGGAGGTTAACAATTTTCCTAGCAAACTTATTTTCAGCCCTGGTCAACTTTAACATTGTCCAAACCCCATAACTCTGCCCCCTAGATGGCCGCTTCTAAGCCCTTTGCCTTATGGATTTCAAATATAGGGGCTAATGGTCTTTAGAGGGAAGTTCTAATCTTGCACAATGGTGCTCTATCAACATGTTGTAGAGTCAAAGTACTCTTTCTAATCTGATTTAACCCGGATATATCATCACTTATCCTGATTCCCAGATTATCAAAAGCTTTATCCTTCTCCAGAGCCTGGGAGTCCAGAAACAGAGACCCTGTGCTTTTCTTGTATGGATTGAAAACCATGTATTTTGTTTTGCCACAGTTTATCATTAATCCTCTACTCTTGCATGCCTTTTCAAATCTATTTAATATATTTTGGATGCCACTAGGGGTTTTTGCAATAAGTAGCGTGTCGTCAGCAAATAATAAACAAGGGATCTGTTGACCTGCCAGTTTTGGGGGTCCCCACCACAATTAAAAAGCTCCCCTATAATACTATTTATGAAGAGGGTGAATAGAGTGGGTGTCATGATGCACCCCTGATGTACTCCTTTCTGTATAAATATTTTCCCAGAAAGGGCGGCCTCACAGCTCCATCTCACCTTTGCATAGGTTTCATAGTGCATACGGATCAAGATGTTAACCAAATAAAGCAGCATCCCCAAGTCCCTCAGGGTGGCCCACACCTGTTCCCGATTTATAGAAACAAAAATGGTCTTCAGGTCCACGTACACAACATACAAGTGGCCCCTGTTGATGGTGACCTCTTTCCAGATCACCATCATGAACCTGAGGACCTGGTCTGTTGTGCTTGTGGATTCCCTAAATCCTGCTTGGAGGTCAGACAGAATGTTTGTGTCATCCATTCAGTCTTGGATTCGGTTTAAGATTACTTTACCAAAAATTTTTGGGGGGACATCAATTAAGCTAATCGGCCTATTGTTCTCTGGTAACCATTTGTCCCCCTTCTTATGGAAGGGAATAATTTCTGCCCCCAGCCATGTGGGTGGCAACGTGCCTCCTTTAAGGATAGCATTGAAGACTTCAGTCAAGACAGGGCCCCATACAACCGGCTCTGATCTAAAAAGGTCACCTGGGAGTCTATCAAGGCCAGGGGCCTTCCCCTTCTTTAAGGTTTTTAGAACCGTAATAGTTTCACCAACATTGATCTCATACAAATCCTTTTCAGGATCATCTGAGGTAGTTTCACATGAAATGGGGATAACTGTTCCCTCATAATTTGCAAAAAGCTGCCCATAATAGTCCTCCCATACTGGGGGCTGAAGGTGGGAGTCAGTTTGAGCCACCTCCCTGGATGCACCCCTAGCTAGAAGGTGCCAAAAAGCTTTACTGTTCTTTTGGTAGGAGGACTCTACCAGGAGCCTTCATTTTTCAATCTCCCAATCTTTCTTTGCCTCCTTTTGAATTTTTTGATAGCTTTTCCTACACTCTCTTTTAATTGAGGAAGAGCTTTCCTTAACGGCGGTGATCAGGCTTGCCCTGGCCAATTTGCAGGTATTGTTAAACCATGGGGCTGTAAATCTATTCAGTTGGGAATTACTAAGCGGTTTACAAAAATATCCCTTGATATAATTTTTCAGGTTCTCAAAGATCCTTAAGGGGTCATTTTTATTCCCCTTTTTGGGGTCTAGATTAATGATAACATGTAACACCTTTGCATAGATCTGGGCTAACACATTCTGTTCAGCCAAAATATTTGCCAACTTAACTCTTCTTCCATCCTCGCTGACTATTATAGGGGGGCATTTATACTTAGAGGGGCCAAGCCAATCGATAACGACGTACATTAATAGAGCTAGTGCGTTATGGTCGCTATTGCTTCTTTCGAGTACCTTCATATCTTTAACGTTTGTCCAGAGATCGAAGTCTACCATGATATAATCTAGTCTTGATTTAAATAGCCCTTTCTTAAAGGTATGGGATGCTTCTCTATCTTATTCTGTTCTACCGTTGCATGCACGCAACCCATAATTAATGGTAAATGATGAGATCTGTTCTACAACCTTAGAGCTTTTTATAAGACAGGAAATATTTAGTCTCGCAATCCCTCTTGCTTCATCTTCAGATGCTGTCAAATCCTGTATGTAACTTACAGGTTCAAAGGAGATATTAAAATCACCGGCGACCATCAAATAGTAATCCCCTTTGAAAGCATCTAAATGATCTAACAGCGTGGTTATTGTATTTGAGGGTCTATGGGAGCTGCTAAAACTATTATAAATATTAAAAATCTTCAGTTGAGTTTTCCCATTTAGGGAAACAAACTTCCAGGCCTAATAGTTCATCTGAGATAAGGTTAAGAACCTGAAATCTGCCAACCAGAGAGTTCTTAACCCAAATCAAAAAGCCACCAGCTGCTCGACCTAATTCTCTCTTTTTTGCCTCCACGCTATAAGTAGTATAGCCTACTCTATGAACTTTTTCCACCCCCCAAGTTTCCTGTAGAATACATATATGAAATTTCTCCATGAAGGTACACCAGTCCAAATCTTTTAGTTTGGATTGGATACCTGCCACATTCCATTAGAGAATTTCCAAAGTTTGCGTAGGACATACCACCTCCTTAATAATATCCCTCGCCTTTGGGTCCTCCTTGTCGCTAGCATGAACTGCCTGATATTCATCTGGAGAAATAGTGTCAGTTAAAAACAAGGAAAAATCGACAGATAGCACTGCCCCCCCAAGTAGAACAACACCATTTGGTGCCCCAGGGGGGTCTAAGATTATACCAGGTACAGATGAAAGTCAATCCTGGGCGTCCAGGCCTGATAGCGTGTAAGCGCAGCCAGCCCCTGCTAACGATGATTCAACTCCCCAAGTAGCAGACCTCCTACTCCAAGTCCCACCTCTATTGATACTTTCATGATTTATATCTAAATGCTTATAGAAATCACCAAATGGTAGAATACTAATCCCACCTGCCCGACACTGGTTATTTCAGAATCTTCCTTCCTCCATCAGCCATTTTGCAAGTAAGTAGGATCTACAGTTGAATACAACACAATCGCCTCCCACCTGTTTTACAGACGGGCCAACCCACTTTATTCTTCTCACAAACAACATATTCCCGATATAACTAGGAGAGAAATGTATGGATTTAGAAAGCCAACGGCATACCTTATTCTTGAGCTCAGGGTATGACTCTTTTCGATGATTATCTAGAGAAGGAACATTTTTAAGAATCACCACATACAGTGAGCAATCTGGTGGAAGGTGAAGAGTTATTGCTTCGTCCCTAATAGTAGCCCCTGGACCTTGTGGATTGACTTTGTTCCTCATGGAAGAGCATGTGGGCACTACTGCCAAAACGGTTTTACATGCAAGAGAGCTATTTGTTCAGCCAGGCCCCGGATCGATACACCCTTGTGCCCGTTTTATCGAAGGATGATGGATCCATGGCTCTGTTTGGGAATTTTTGGCTGTTGGGTGAGGGCCCAAAGGAGTAGGGGGTTTTGCTGGAATTTGGAACAGCCTCTGATGAAACAAGAGACTACCTTCTTGTGCAGATTTACTTTTAGTACAGGAAACCGAATGGCCACCTACACTTAAAGCTTGTAGAGGAACCTCTGGTTTGTTGAGAGGGGTACTAGGCACTGTTTTTTTAATTACAACAGCTAGATCTGATATCATCCTTTTTAATTACACGATTTCTAAATGAAGAGAGCCTACCAACTGTACCACATCTCTAAGGGTCATAGGAGCAATATCACATGGTTCTACGGAAATCTCGATGACCTCAGGGGCGGTACATGGGCCTCCAGAGTGAAGATGTTCAACAGCCCTGCAAGGGCGGCAAAGCGGTTTGAACACATACCCACTGAAGGCTCCAGATGACCCACATCCGCCCCCTGGGAAATATCAACAGAACTCCTCACCCTTATGCCCCTTTCACCTGGCTGAACAGGGTCTGCAGAAGACACAGAGCCCAAGGCCTGTGAATTAGGAAGTCTCCGGAACATTTGGGGTATAGATGGGGTATGAACTAGGCCTCTATTCTTGGTTGGAGGAGATTTAACAATAGTTACCAAGGTAGAATTATCGGGTGAAAGAATTCCCTCACACACAGCAATAATATTGTCAATTCTATCTATAACACAGTTCTTTAGGAGAATCTTGATAACTTTTCTCGCCTTCTTCCCCTCCCGGGCCCCCACCCCTGAGTCTAAAACCCTTTCCGCACCATCCACAGCCTTTCTTTTCCCCATCATGAGATTCCAGGCCAAGCAATTTCCCAGCACACTGCACTCGCCCACTGTCTGTAAGAGGGGGCTGCAGATCCTCAGAGAAGTCACTTATCGCAGGTTTCCCCAATGCGCACTATACATGCCGGATTCAAAGTCTGGATCACAGGGGGGTGTCCCAGCCCAGCCTCCTACGGCCACTGACGGGCTAGGACTGGCCCGCCCGGGCGAGCCCTTGCACGTCCCGCGCAGTGGGGACTCCCAGGAGATTAAGTAGATGGCGCAAGGTCTCGCGGCCTCTCTCGCGAGACCGCACTACCTCCTGGGGGTTGTGGTACCCTGGCAGTAGCGGTCCACGGGAGCCGCGAGTGGTCTGAGAAAAGCTGTCGGCTTGCCCAGGGCTCTGGGAGAAGATGACAACAGCGGTAGTGACAGCAGGGAAATCCAAAATTGCCAGTCAGCGTGTCCCCGAGTGCTTTGGTCTGAATCTGGCTTGATATAGAGGGGTTTAGTCCTGATGAAAAGGCCCAGGCCTTAAGATGGTCTAATACTGCTGCTGTGAAAGAATTTCCTGTTGCATAAAGAAGGGCTATTTTATTTGCCTGTAGTTACCCGGATGCAGCCTTGAACCATTTTTGTGTATGGTTATTACAATGCTCCCCTTCCAAGATTTGGGGATTTCCCCGGTGGTAAAGATATGGTTAAAGAGGGGAGATAACATCTTGCTCCATCCTTTGGGATTGCATTGGAGGACCATGATCGGAATTTGGTCAGGAACCTTTGCTCCTGTCGTTCTCGCCATTTTTATATACAGCTCCATTAACAAGGGACTTGGTGCTCTGATATTTGAATATTTTGCTTTTGGATTTCTAGCCAAATTATTGGTTATTTCTGAATTAGTATTTAGTTTATATAGATTGGCAGGGTATGATTCTCATTCTGTTGGAGGCACCGGGATAGCTTGTAATGCTTTTTTCGAGCCCGTTTTTATAGCAATTATATTCCATTAGGCGCATTGGTTATTTTGTTTTGCTGCAATCTGCATATTTACCCACTTTTTATCCTGGGTTATTCTCTTATTTGTTGCCTTTTCTCACCTGCGTTGATTTTTCAATTTGTTAATTTCTAGCTGTTTGGATTCTGAGTAATCTAAAAACTGTGATCATATCAAATGATTTAATTGTTTTGTATTAGTAGTTAGGAGCACATGTCTGGGCATACCCATCCCACTCGGTGTGACAAATGCTAAAAGAACAGTTGATGGGCAGAATGCTGATCAAAATCAAACATTCACCCCACTACAGAGATCTGGGCATAAATCCATCATTCTTTTGCTCCCCATGATTTTCTAGTTTAAACTCAGCCATGTGCAATTCAGTCTTGACCCTGTTCACATGGGAACAGCCCAGCCCAAACTGTCTTGCTATTTCCTCCATGGACCAGAAACAAGCATCATGGGACCGGTTTCGGGGCATCACCCCATATCAGCCAGGCTAGCCTTGAATCCAGTGGGATGGAAAGCATGGGAGCCACATCTGGGCATACCCATCCCACTTGGGCTGACAAATGCAAAAAGAACAATTGATGGACAGAATGCTGATCATCTCAACCCAGATCTGTGATCGGAAGTGAGTGTCTGAAAAGTTTCAGCGCTCTATCCTTTATCTCCTTGTGTTTGCTTTGTTTGCCCTAAGTTGGCAGTGTTTGCCCAGACGTGGGTCCCTTGCTCACTTTGCCACTGGATTCAATCTAGACTGGCTGATGAGGAGTGTTACCCCAAAACCAGTCCCAGGATGCTTGTTTCCGGTCCAGGGAAGACATGGTTTTCCAGTTTGGGCTGGACTTTTACCATGGGGCACAGGGTCAAGACTGATTTGCATATATCTGTGTCTGAACTGGGGTGGCGAAGTGAGCTAAAGAACGATGATGGGTTCAACCCAGATCTGTGACTTGGGTGAGTGTCTGAAAAGTGTTGTCGCTCCGTCTATCATCTCCTTGTGTTTGCTTTATTTGCCCTAAGTTAGCAGGGAATGCCCTGAAGTGAGTCCCTTGCTCACTATGCCACTGGATTAAAGCTAGCCTGGCTGATGAGGGATGTTACCCTGAAACTGATCCCAGGTTGCTTGTTTCCGGTCCAGGAAAGACATTGCTTTGCAGTTCAAGCTGGACTATTCCCATGAGGCACAGGGTCAAGACTGATTTGCATGTTGCTGTGTATGAACTGGGGTGGCAAAGTGGGCTAAAGAACGATGAGGGATTCAACCCAGATTTGTGACTGGGGTGAATGTCTGAAATGTTTCAGCAATCTGTCCATCATCACCTTGTGTTTGATGTTTGGCACAAACAAACTTTCAGTTCACAAACTTGAATGAGAATGTTCAATTTGAGTTTTGTTTCCTGCCAGACTTGCCTTGTTGTCACCCTTCAGTTGGCGCAAACAATGCATTGGCATCATGACAGCAAATAGCCACATCATTTGAGGATGCTATGGATGTGACTGGCACCAGCCCCTGCCTGAATGAATATCGGGGAATCCTATGGGACGCCCACAAAACTTACGTCTGACAGCCATTATGCCATTGTAGCCCAATGGGCAATGCTCAAGAGGGATGAGGGCAGATGAAGAAGAGTGAAGAAGGGATGCGTTTTGGGATTTGTTCACACTTTTTGACTGACAAATCTTTTGTTTGTACAAGCTATGACTATACTATTTTACCCCACATCATTTGGAGTTGAGCATATGATAGGTGTGTATGTAGTCATTTGTGTATTGAAAATAATGAAAGAGTTTTGAGAAATGCTTAATGGTAGCCCAGATCACACAGAAATGAACTCGGAGGGTTGTGAAGGCTAGTGGATTGCCCTGTGCTACATGTGGTCAGCCCAGAGGACTGTGAGTCTCCAGAAATGTTGTGGGCCCGTCTGCTGTGCAGGTGTTACAGGAGCCTGTGTTTCACCCATGCACTATATTGACAGACAAAGGGGAGGTGGGTGTTGAAATTTGAAGCATAGCTGCACATGATGTATGAGAGGTTAATGTTGGAGGGACTGAGCTAGTTAAACAAGGGGAAAGGTAAGAATGAGTTGTGTTGGAGGGGAGACTCAGACTTAATAAGGACAGGACAAGTAACAATTTAGATAAGAGTGGAAGAAAGGAGTTATGGTCAAAGGACGTTTTTTGGATAGTATACGTAGAGTATCCTCATTATTAGAATGTGAATTGTTTGAAATGCTGGGGTGTGGATATCAGAGTGTAGGACCTTGAAAAACTGGTTACAGCTAAGTCTGGGCGGTGAACTCCATTCGCAGAGGTTGTGGAGTTTTACACACTCCGCGTTACACGGAGCACGCAGAGTTCCGTAAAACTCCTCTTCGCAGAGCGCAGTTTTTTTCCTTGCTTCCATTTGTCAATGTCAAGTTGTCGAGTACGAGCGTGGAAAATCCAGCTGTCCAGTAAGATTTTTCCTTGTTCGCGATCATCAACATCAAGTTGGCGAGCGCGAGTGTGGAAATCAACCTCCCTGTGAGATTTCTCAACACAGGCAGTTAGATTTCTCATTGCGAGTGGTCGCGTATGCTCGCAACCTCTTGCATTGATAAACATTTCCGTTTGTGTTGAGAAAGTTGACGCTCGAGTAAAAATCTACTCGAGTGGCAGAAAGGAAGCAGTGCCCACTGTGGCATTCACAATGTTTGCATAGTGCAGACAAGCACCTGGCACTGAAAATCACGGAGAACTGCATTTATCTTACGCACTCTGCTGCTCCCTGAGCTTCGCGTAGTGTGACTGAGTTTTTTTGCACTCTGCCCAGACTTTATTAAAGCCTGGGTGCCTGGGCGAGGTATGAAAGGAATAGGTAGATGGAAACGAGGTCGAACCAGCTTGACAAGGTTAGAGGCTGGCAGGAGATATGCGCTGAAGTATGTGGCACTATGGTGAAAGGTGCTTGAGATAAAGGCAGATTCATTGAGAAAGGTAGTTGTTAATATGCAGAAGTTAATAGAGGTATCGAGCATGGAGCAAAGATATGGATGTAAGAGAGACATAGTGAGACAAGTTAAAAGGTTTTTCGGGTAACATAGTGGATATGTGGATGTCAAGAGGATTCACCAGTTGTGTAAGTTAGGATGCAGGATGTAGAGATGTGAGATGCTGGCCAGTAGATGGGTGGTGTGTTTGAATATGTGGATACTCTAGTTTGTCTCATGATGATTAGTAAGCCCTAAGCAGAGTAGAGTGAGTGAATGGTGAGAGGCTAATGAATAAGGCTAGATTCATTGAGCAATGTAAGGGTCAGGGTGAGAGATGTGGTGAGGTGTTAAGAGTGAAAGTAAGAGGTGGGTATAATGGTGCAACATGGCAAAAATGAGCGTCTCAAAGCCAGTGTAGAAGGAAGAGATGTGAATAAGAGGGATACATTTGAAATTATAAGGTTAGCGTCTGCTGAGGAGGTCATGAGTACAGTACATTGTGTGTATAGCATGAATTGGAGGGCTGTTGTGTACATAGAGGGGAATAGTGATGCACGGAATGTAGGTGTGGATGTAAGAGGTGCACCACAAGAATGATAACATGAGAGTCTGAGTGGAATAGTAAGGGTTCAAGTGTAGAACTTAGAGGCAAGAAATGGTTTTAAGAATGGCAGTAACAGAGGGTGATTGTAGGGAGCTTGTAGACAAAGGATAGATTGAGAAATGAGCATGTACTTTGAGGTGGATGTGAGCGGGGTCAGATCAGCACAAGTAAAGAATATGCTGGCCAAAAGGTAATGTGGAAAGGTACCCATGGAGAGGATAAGTAGATGAAAGTATGCAAAAACAGTTGCCAGATTTTAGATATGGACGTTTGTAGTCCACTGTCAAATGCCTTGGCTGGGTTGTGTGTGGGTGGGCATGGCTGCTAGTTTTCACTTTGAAGGTTGATGTTGTCACTGGTTGCTCAGTCTTTCCCTTGGATACTGCCATGGGGTGGAGATATTGAGGGTTTATGTTTTCTTTCCTGATGCAGATCCATTGAGGGGCAGGCCATCAATTAGGGCCCATAACCCCTCCAAGTAAACACTCCAGGATGTTTGTTAGTAGCCCACCTGGGGGCAGGCTACTCCAGAAACCCCTCCCCACACTTTCCAATACACTACACACGCAATGGTACTCATGGCGTTGTGACTTTGAATTTATGGGGACGACAAGTTAGAGACAAGTGTTATGATGATCTTTCAGGTTGCGCTGGTAAAAAACATTGCACTGTTACAAGAGACCCATGTGACAAGGGAGCTTGGGACCCAGTTCCAGAAGTTTTTGCAGAGCCATTTTTTTTTGCATCCTCTACTCTTGTTTGACAAGGAGAGCCCTTGTTTAGCGCTGTACAGGGGTCCTGTTTTGTCCATTAGACACTGCCATGGAGCCTGAGGGCAACATGTGTTTGTAGAGGGCCTCCTTGATATTTGCAAATATTATTGGGCAGTGTTTATGTGCCGAATGCAGGCATACCAAACTTCATTCTGCACCTATCCGACAACCTCCCGAGGTGCACCCATATCCATTGGCTTGAGGATGGCAATTAAAATTGTGTCCAAGAGCCACAGATTAACCGTGTTCCATCCATCACTGCCATCCTCTCCAGTGTTGGCAGTGTGCCTTACACAAGGGATTGCGCACTGGTCCCTCTGACACTGCTGGTGGATCCAAATTCCTTAGACCCAGAAGTACTTTTCTTACTCTGCTGTACAATCTGCACATTCTGAATAGGAATATTTGTTAGCACCATACACTACAGACTGAGGTGCTAGATGCTGATTACCTGTGAAGACCATTCTCAGAACAAAAGTCTAAACACATACACATTGGGTGTAGTGTGCAACAACCCCCATTCCACACATGCTATGTTGCTATTGCCCCATGCATTTTGTGAATTACTGAGAGAATCCATCTACAATTATTTCACTGACAACTGGGACACAGCCACTTGTAGTTTGTTGGAGTGGAAAGCACTGAAAGCAGTAATGTGCTTGGGACTTTGGTGGGGGCTAGCGCTAGTATTTGCATATAGCCAGGTTCTGAGCTGGGATGGTGCAGTGAGCTAAAAAACGGTGATGGATTAAAACCATGATCTATTGACTTGGTAAGAGTATTCTGCATCATTCAGAAACTCTGTCCATCACCACCCCCCTTTTCCAAAACCGGTTTTATCCACACTATGTGTGGGAGGGTATACTCAGACGTGAGTCCCTTGCTCATTGCACCATCAGGATTCAAGCAAGCCGGGCCGAAGAAGGCTGTGATGCCAGAAACCGGTCCCCGGAAGCTTGTTTCCTTCCCAGTATAAGAATTGGCTTGGTAGTTTGGTTTGCCCTGTTCCCATCATGCACTGGGACAGGAACAGACTAATTTGCATATAGCCAGGTTCTGAGCTGGGATGGTGCAGTGAGCTAAAAAACGGTGATGGATTAAAACCATGATCTATTGACTTGGTAAGAGTATTCTGCATCATTCAGTAACTCTGTCCATCACCACCCCCCTTTTCCAAAATCGGTTTTATCCACACTATGTGTGGGAGGGTATACTCAGACGTGAGTCCCTTGCTCATTGCACCATCAGGATTCAAGCAAGCCGGGACGAAGAAGGCTGTGATGCCAGAAACCGGTCCCCGGAAGCTTGTTTCCTTCCCAGTATAAGAATTGGCTTGGTAGTTTGGTTTGCCCTGTTCCCATCATGCACTGGGACAGGAACAGACTAATTTGCATATAGCCAGGTTCTGAGCTGGGATGGTGCAGTGAGCTAAAAAACGGTGATGGATTAAAACCATGATCTATTGACTTGGTAAGAGTATTCTGCATCATTCAGAAACTCTGTCCATCACCACCCCCCTTTTCCAAAATCGGTTTTATCCACACTATGTGTGGGAGGGTATACTCAGACGTGAGTCCCTTGCTCATTGCACCATCAGGATTCAAGCAAGCCGGGCCAAAGAAGGCTGTGATGCCAGAAACCGGTCCCCGGAAGCTTGTTTCCTTCCCAGTATAAGAATTTGCTTGGTAGTTTGGTTTGCCCTGTTCCCATCATGCACTGGGACAGGAACAGACTAATTTGCATATAGCCAGGTTCTGAGCTGGGATGGTGCAGTGAGCTAAAAAACGGTGATGGATTAAAACCATGATCTATTGACTTGGTAAGAGTATTCTGCATCATTCAGAAACTCTGTCCATCACCACCCCCCTTTTCCAAAATCGGTTTTATCCACACTATGTGTGGGAGGGTATACTCAGACGTGAGTCCCTTGCTCATTGCACCATCAGGATTCAAGCAAGCCGGGCCGAAGAAGGCTGTGATGCCAGAAACCGGTCCCCGGAAGCTTGTTTCCTTCCCAGTATAAGAATTGGCTTGGTAGTTTGGTTTGCCCTGTTCCCATCATGCACTGGGACAGGAACAGACTAATTTGCATATAGCCAGGTTCTGAGCTGGGATGGTGCAGTGAGCTAAAAAACGGTGATGGATTAAAACCATGATCTATTGACTTGGTAAGAGTATTCTGCATCATTCAGAAACTCTGTCCATCACCACCCCCCTTTTCCAAAATCGGTTTTATCCACACTATGTGTGGGAGGGTATACTCAGACGTGAGTCCCTTGTTTATTGCACCATCAGGATTCAAGCAAGCCGGGCCGAAGAAGGCTGTGATGCCAGAAACCGGTCCCCGGAAGCTTGTTTCCTTCCCAGTATAAGAATTGGCTTGGTAGTTTGGTTTGCCCTGTTCCCATCATGCACTGGGACAGGAACAGACTAATTTGCATATAGCCAGGTTCTGAGCTGGGATGGTGCAGTGAGCTAAAAAACGGTGATGGATTAAAACCATGATCTATTGACTTGGTAAGAGTATTCTGCATCATTCAGAAACTCTGTCCATCACCACCCCCCTTTTCCAAAATCGGTTTTATCCACACTATGTGTGGGAGGGTATACTCAGACGTGAGTCCCTTGCTCATTGCACCATCAGGATTCAAGCAAGCCGGGCCGAAGAAGGCTCTGATGCCAGAAACCGGTCCCCGGAAGCTTGTTTCCTTCCCAGTATAAGAATTGGCTTGGTAGTTTGGTTTGCCCTGTTCCCATCATGCACTGGGACAGGAACAGACTAATTTGCATATAGCCAGGTTCTGAGCTGGGATGGTGCAGTGAGCTAAAAAACGGTGATGGATTAAAACCATGATCTATTGACTTGGTAAGAGTATTCTGCATCATTCAGAAACTCTGTCCATCACCACCCCCCTTTTCCAAAATCGGTTTTATCCACACTATGTGTGGGAGGGTATACTCAGACGTGAGTCCCTTGCTCATTGCACCATCAGGATTCAAGCAAGCCGGGCCGAAGAAGGCTGTGATGCCAGAAACCGGTCCCCGGAAGCTTGTTTCCTTCCCAGTATAAGAATTGGCTTGGTAGTTTGGTTTGCCCTGTTCCCATCATGCACTGGGACAGGAACAGACTAATTTGCATATAGCCAGGTTCTGAGCTGGGATGGTGCAGTGAGCTAAAAAACGGTGATGGATTAAAACCATGATCTATTGACTTGGTAAGAGTATTCTGCATCATTCAGAAACTCTGTCCATCACCACCCCCCTTTTCCAAAGCTGGTATAGAAGATACACAGAGTGATTATGCGCACTGTCATGTTGACAACTCCGGGGTTGGACGGCCTTACACCCAAGCACTACAAGGCCTTTAAGCTTTTACTTGCACCCAGGTGACTGAAGCTCTCTCATGCCACCTTCAGTGATGGGAGACAACCACAACCCATGTGGAACTACTTGTTGGGATCATTGGTACAACCTGACACTTACTCTACCATTCTGATGTTCTACAATCCATTGTCCATGCTAGCAATGGATTTTGTTACCTTAGTACAGTAGTGCCACCTCACCTGCTGGTACGCATGTAGCATCTAGTGCATAGGGTCCAATCTTGATATCCCTGATTGATTTACAACGCTTAATAATCAGAGGCAAAATAAGGTGCTGCAGCTGGTCCAGGGGAGGTGGACCTACGTAGCCTGCTTAGTGCTAGACTTAGTCAAGGCATTCCATTCCATTGATTGCGAATACCTGTTTAGCACGCTGTCAAAACTGCCCATTGCATGTCGGCTGTAACAAGATACTTGTCTTTTTCCTACTGAGCCAACTGTCCAATTCAGGTTTTGAAAAGACATGTCACCTTCTTTATATTGGTCAGGGTGAATTATCAGGGCTATGCCCTTTTCCACTGATCTTAGCCCTGGCAATGTAGCCGCTAGCCTAGCAACTTTGTTAGGGGTGGTAAGCATGGAGAGTTCCACTAGGCGATGCGGTACATGTAGCATCCATTGATGTAGACAACATGCTGCTCTATATTCAGTATATCTGCAGGGAAATTACAGATATTTCTCTGAGACTGTCAGATATCCAGTGTTTGTTGAGTCTGGATGTTAACTGGGCCAAGTGTTGTGTTTTTCCCCTTCTGTGTGGAATATCCTCTACAAGAGCTAATTGCGGCTGAGTAGAGGAGCTTCGGGTGTTCAGATACTTAGGGATCTGTAACTGTCATGATTAAGCGTGGGCGTAAAATCCGTTCAGCTCGCGGATTTTGCGGATTTTTGGCAAATTCGCAATCTGCGAACTCTCGCGAATTTGCCGAAAATTCGCAAATCCGCACGAAGCGGATTTTTTTGCTTGGTCGCACTTGCCAAATAGAATACTATACAATTTTGCGGCGCGCAGCGTTCACTTACTGTCATTCAGCATTTGAAGAATTGTTTTTCTCCATGTTTGCGTGTGCTGCGCCATTTTGGATCTTGCGGCGGGATCCCGCGGGAGTTTGTCGACCGCGATTACGTCATCGCTGCTTGCCAACTTGCACAGCGAGAGTTTGTCAACGCGAGTACATCATAAAGGCCCGTGATCACGCAACGCGGGAGTAAACACTTGCGAACACGTAGATGCGGCGGGCAGCGAGAATCTCGCAATTGCGAGATTGCAAAATTTGCAATTTCACACAAGAAATTCACCAGCAGAATGAAAATGATGATTTTTATCAGAATAACTCCTCTGGTTGACATTTGCCTGCACTTTTTTTTTTTGCAAGAAGTCGATTTTAGGGGGGGGGGGAGGAAGGAAGTGCCCCACAGTCTCCAACTTCCTGTTCCTGTCCAGCAGGCTCCTCCCAGTGCTTTCTTCATGTGCTGGTCACTTTGATTTGGATCTTGACCTGGAAGGATTACTTTTTGTGGATGCTGCTGGATATTTGGATTTGAGGCCTTTTTGACTTTCTTTGGATCACTTTTGGATTAGAAATTTCACAAGTAAGTTGATGTTGTTTGTTTGGGGCATTGAAGTTGCTGCAACTACAATTTTGGAACTTTTTCAGAACATTAAATAAAATATATTGTGGGTAGCCACAGTATCCAGTAGGACCAGGGTTAGTTATGGGTGCATGATGCAACTGTTTTGTTGAATTTCAACATCATTTAGGGCATGGATGGCATTGGATTGTGGTGATTTTTGTGTGTTTTTCGATTTTTGGGGGTGTTGTTGGGGCCTTTTGCCCAGGGGTACTCACTCAGTGGTGCATGGGCCTAGTCTTTCTGTGTGGTGTCGTTAATGTCAGCATCATGGAGGGCATGGATGGCATTGGATTGTGGTGATTTTTGTGTGTTTTTCTTTTTTTTTTGGCTGTTGGTGCCTTTTGCCCAGGGGTACTCACTCAGTGGAGCATGGGCCTAGTCTTTCTGTGGGGTGTCTTGAATGTAAACATCATGGAGGGCAAGGATGGCATTGGATTGTGGTGATTTTTGTGTGTTTTTCGATTTTTGGGGGTGTTGATGGGGCATGGCCATGTGGGTGGGGGCCATTTTGAGGCCTGGTCCAGGGCCATGTGGTGGGGGTGAAGGGGCCCTTTTGAATCCAGGCAGTGTGCTTTGTGCCATAGGCCTGCATCCAATGTGCCTTGCTTTCATCCATTATGCCCAGGGGTACTCACTCAGTGGTGCATGGGCGTAGTCTTTCTGTGTGGTTTCTTTATTGAAAGCATCATGGATGGCATTGGATTGTGGTGATTTTTGTGTGTTTTTCGATTTTTGGGGGTGTTGATGGAGCCTTTTGCCCAGGGGTACTCACTCAGTGGTGCATGGGCCTAGTCTTTCTGTGTGGTTTCTTTAATGTAAGCATCATGGATGGCATTGGATTGTGGTGATTTTTGTGTGTTTTTCGATTTTTGGGGGTGTTGTTGGGGCCTTTTGCCCAGGGGTACTCACTCAGTGGTGCATGAGCCTAGTCTTTCTGTGTGATTTCTTTAATGTAAGCATCATGGAGGGCATGGATGCCATTAGATTGTGGTGATTTGTGTGTGTTTTTTTATTTTTTGGGCTGTTGATTCCTTTTGCCCAGGGGTACTCACTCAGTGGAGCATGGGCCTAGTCTTTCTGTGCGGTGTCTTGAATGTAAACATCATGGAGGGCATGGATGGCATTGGATTGTGGTGATTTTTGTGTATTTTTCGATTTTGGGGGGTGTTGATGGGGCATGGCCATGTGGGTGAGGGCCATTTTGAGGCCTGGTCCAGGGCCATGTGGTGGGGGTGAAGGGGCCATTTTGAATCCAGGCAGTGTGCTTTGTGCCATAGGCCTGCATCCAATGTACCTTGCTTTCATCCGTTATGCCCAGGGGTACTCACTCAGTGGTGCATGGGCCTAGTCTTTCTGTGTGGTTTCTTTATTGAAAGCATCATGGATGGCATTGGATTGTGGTGATTTTTGTGTGTTTTTTGATTTTTGGGGGTGTTGATGGGGCCTTTTGCCCAGGGGTACTCACTCAGTGGTGCATGGGCCTAGTCTTTCTGTGTGGTTTCTTTAATGTAGGCATCATGGAGGGCATGGATGGCATTGGATTGTGGTGATTTTTGTGTGTTTTTTTCGATTTTTGTGGGTGTTGATGGGGCATGGCCATGTGGGTGGGGGCCATTTTGAGGCCTGGTCCAGGCAGGGCCTGGCCATGTGGGTGGGGGTCTAGGGGCAATTTTGATGCCAGGCAGTGTGCTTTGTTGTGTCATAGGCCTGCACCCAGTCTGCCATGCTTTCATCCATTATGCCCAGGGGTACTCTGTCAGTGGTGCATTTTATTGGTCTTTCCATTTTGGGGGGTGGGTATAATAAAAATGCTTACTTGCAAACTATTAATTGAAGCGCTACATATGCAACATTTATTTAACTGATGTTCCTCTGGCTTCGTTTGCTTTTAGGTGCAGAAACACGAATCATCAGCCTCATCGTTCCTCATCAGTGCCAGGAAGAAGTCCTGCTGCGGTGTGTGCAGCACAACGTCACGTGTGGCCACAGACAACTCTGCAACTTGTGCAACTGCGGCCTGCTGTTCTGACATCTGAAGAAGATGGCCCCAAAAAAGGTTGCCCGTAGCTCCTCTTACCAAGGAGACTGGTGTGACGACTGCCACATTTTTTGGGGGAAAAAAAGTACGCCTGCAGCAGCAGCAGGGTCTGCTGGGGACCAAGCTGGAAGCAGCACCTCCGCTCCATTGGGCTCAGTGCCACCACCACCACCACCAACTTAGGTCCAAGCCCTTGAGTGCTGCAGAGGCGGCCAGTATAGTTGTTCAATCACCATCGACCAGTGATGTTGGCTCATCGCAAGAAAGTAGCAGCATCCCTCAATCAACACAGGTTGTTGTAACTCATCTGACGAGTGTACAAACCCAAGTACATGTGGAAGGAGAGGCAGCGCAAGGAGAGGAGCAAGCAGAGGTGCATGGAGCGGCACAAGTGCCCACAATAGTTGTTCCTCCCGAAGTAGGGGCACATCAGGAAATCGACATTCAAGCCGAGGTATCACATGAGGAAGCCTCTCCTCCTGATGATTCATTGTCTTCCAGATCCCCAGCAAGGAAAAGATCAAGGATGGTGTCTACTCCTTCTTCAAGCCCCCTTCCTTCTGATGATATGGATGAAACTTGGGAACCACCATGGCCGTCTGAGAGTGAGGCACACCATGATCTGACAAAGGTAGCTAAGCGTAAAAGGAAGGTCCCCGAAAGTCTCAGAGTTATGGAGTGTGAGGATGACGCTGAAGAAGAAGTGGCGTATACTCCTGCTGATGAAGACTCTCACGACGACGACGCAGTCATCATAGGCATCACTCAAGCCTCAGCGGGCATGCAGCAAACAGACATTTTTACCCTATCCCGAAATGCTGCTGAGCGTGATGATGGTGACGTGGCGATGGGACCACCACAAATGCAGTTAACTAGTACACCACCACCTACAGCTTCCATATTTTCTCGCCAGAAGGGACCTCCATCCACCTCGACCTCCATTTCCTTAATTAGTGGTGCTGTAAGTGCACAACGTACTAAATTTCGGCAACACACATCCTCCAGTTCATCTGGCATTAGCAGCATTCCCAGTATTGCCTCCTCCGATTCCCACAGACATTTGAAGTCCGCAGTTTGGGACTTTAGTGTTAGCCCAACAAGGGAAAACATAGCCATTTGTACCATTTGTAAGGTTCGAGTTAGTCGTGGTAAGCTTGGTACCAATTATGGTAGCGGAGGCCAGAGAGGTCATGTTGAGAGACAGCACACTGTCAAATGGCATGCGCACCTAAGGGAGATCAAGGATGCCCGAATTGCAAGTCAACAAATTGTATCCGTTGATGTTTCATCTGCTGATGACGAGGAGGAAGAAAAGCTTCAAACATTTCTTCACTTACACCCAGTACCCCTGTCAGCAGCAGATCTATGAGCCACACTAGGAGTGTGGGAGAGAGTGAGACACCAACGCGAAAAAGTTCACCACGGAGCGTAACTGGGTCGCAGAAGTCATCATCATCCCGTAAAATGGTGGAGCCCACCATTAGAAGCATGTTGTTTTCAGAAGCGCCATATGAACGCAACCACCCAATGGCACGTCTGTATAACAGTAAGCTGGCTAAAATGCTAGCGCTGGACATTCTCCCTTTTTCTTTTGTGGAAGGGGTCGGTTTTCTTGACATGGTGGCAACCGTCTGCCCTAAATGGAAGGTTCCTACCTGGTTCTATTTTGCCAGAGTTGCGGTTCCAGCACTACATGAAGATGTGCTGGAGGTGATTGGGGCAGCTTTGCAGAAGAGTGCTGTTCACACTATACATCTGACAACAGACATGTGAAGCAGTTGCGCAGCCACTGATTACATGTGCATCACTGCACACTGGGTCTCTTTTTCAGGGGTTAAAGCAAAGATAAACGCAGGTGTTGACGAGGACAAAGTTTATAAAGCTGCTCGGAAACATGCAACAATAGCCATGTTGCCATGTAGAAAAGTCATACAGCAGAAAACATTTTGCATGAGTTTAACACAAAGGTCTTTGAATGGCTGTCCCCAAGAAAACGCATGATTGGTTATGTTTCCACGGAAAATGGCGCCAATGTAGTTAAGGCCATGGATATGGGTAACTATTTCAGAGTGCCGTGTCTGGCGCACTGTATAAACCTGGTTGTTAAAAAATTCTTGAGTGAAGAAAGTCCAGTCTCCGAGTTACTGACCACCTGCCGAAGAATGAGCACACATTTCAACCATTCTTTTAAGGCCCGGAAGCAGCTGAGGTGCCTGCAACATGAACGTAAATTTCCAGTGAAAGCACTCATCCAGGAGGTGGCAACACGTTGGAACTCAACCTTCTACATGCTTGAGCGTCTGTATGGGCAGTATGCGGTAGTCGATCAGTATTTCTTTAAATTGGGTACACCTATGATGGACATGAGGATACAGGTGGAGCAATGGCACCTAGTTAAAAGCCTGACAGACATGCTTCGTCCTTTTGAGGTCTTCATGCGTGCAGTCAGCAGGGAGGACTGTAATTTGGGAAAAGCTATCCCATTGTTGAGCATGCTAGAGCACCAACTGAAGGCGGTGTATTCTAAGTTTGAAAAAGATGGAAAGGAAGAAGCTTTTGAGTTGGCGGAGAAGTTATTACACCGCCTACTTGTGATGGTCATCTTGAAATGATCAAGACAGAACAGCATTACATTTGTGCTACTATTCTGGATCCACGGTACAAAATGGCAGTGGCAGGCAGAGTATTCTTTCCTTTTGATGACGCAGATGTTACAAAGTACAAACATTGGCTAGCTGTGTCAGCCACTCGGTTTGAAAGAGAACGGCAGGAAATTGAAGGAAAAGGCAGTACATCAGCATCAGCAGGCCGTCCGCAGTCAAAAAAATCCACTTCTGCATTTGTGACTTTGGCAGAAGTGACTGATATTCCCTCTCAGCCGTTAACGACACCAGCAACCGTATCATCTGCACCAGACACAACAGTAATATTGGGTAACTCAGCTTGGGTTTGCTTCTGAAATGGTCCCAGAAAAAAGTAAGCAAAGTGGAGGAACCCGGGAGAACCTTGAGTTGATGGTGCAGGCCTATCTGAATGACTCAACAGAGGTCCATCTTTCTCATGACCCATTGGCGTATTGGCGTGGGAAAACAGTTGTGTGGCCAGAGATCACCAACCTGGCTATACATTTTTTGTCTTGCCCACTCGCAAGCGTGTCTTCTGAACGTGTTTTCAGGTCTGCTGGTGGCATTGTAACTTCCAAAAGGACCCGCCTCTCGCCCAAAAATGTGGAGAGGTTAACAATGATCAAGATGAATCAGCACCTCATACCACCAGATTACAAAATACGAGAATGCACGCAGGAAGAAGACGAGGAGGACACCAACTTAGATAAGGGAAATTCTTCTCTGTTAAGTGACCTACTCCCGTATGAATTCGCAGAGTTTGAGGACGAGCTCTTCTTCCCTGACACCGAGCCCAGAAAATGAGTCAATGAATCACTAACTTTCTTTTTCGTCCTTATTTACTTTTATTCCTGTGTGTCTATCTTTCTTTGTTTTGCAAAATCTATATAAAAAAAAACTTTAATCACCTAATCACAAAAACAAGCCCATCAGCAGAACTGTCTTCACTTATTTGCTTATTGATTTGAAGGTGCCGCTGTCTGCATTCCTCATGTTCACCAGTTCACAAGAACATGCTCCTCTATCCTCCTCCTCCTCCAGACTCCTATTTCCCTCAAAGCAGATGGCTGAATTACGCCCAATGAAGAAAGGCTCTGCACTTGTGGGGGTGTTCTATTTCTTTGCGGGTGAGTTGACGGGTCTGGGGCCATTGCTGGGAAGGTCTAATACCGGCTAAAAGTGGTTTGGAGAAAATCGGATCTGAAAAAGATTTTGCGCTTTTGATCACTTGCCTGTATTTGGGGTGCTGTTTGGCGGGCTTTTAGGTTGTTGTGGGTGGGTTTTGGGGTCTGGGAGCACTGCTGGTGGAAAAGGGGAGTTAGGGCCTAGCTGCAGAGCGCATTTGGACTGAATTCCAGGTAGTAGGCCCATTTTTGCTTTTTGCCTGTTTGGGGGTGTTCTGCTTTTTTGCAGATGGCTGCAGGGGTCTGGGGCCATTGCTGGGAATGTCTAATACCGGAGAAAAGTGATTTGGACAAAATCGGAGGTGAAATTATTTTTGCATTTTTGCTGACTTGCTTGTCTTTGAGGTGCTGTTTGGGGGGTTCCCGGTGTTTGTGGGTGGGTTTTGGGGTCTGGGAACACTGCTGGGTATGGATAGTTTGAATTGCAAGAGGTTTGAAGCAAATCCATGATGGCAAAGAGGAGTTAGGGCCTAGCTGCAGAGCGCGCGTGGAGTGATTTTGGAAATTTGCCTGAAAGAAAAGTCCCCATTTTTGTAGTTTTGCTTTTTGGCTGTTTGGGGGTCTTCTACTTCTTTCCGCCTGGGTTGACAGGTCTGGGGCCATTGCTGGGAAGGTCTAATACCGGCTAAGTGGTTTGGAGAAAATCGGATCAGAAAAAGATTTTGCGCTTTTGATCAATTGCCTGTCTTTGGGGTGCTGTTTGGCGGGCTTTTAGGTTGTTGTGGGTGGGTTTTGGGGTCTGGGAGCACTGCTGGCACAGTCTAATGTTGATTGCATTTGTTTTTCAGGAAATCCATGGTGGAAAAGGGGAGTTAGGGCCTAGCTGCAGAGCGCATTTGGACTGAATGCCAGGTAGTAGGCCCATTATTGCTTTTTGCCTGTTTGGGGGTGTTCTGCTTTTTTGCGGGTGGCTGCAGGGGTCTGGGGCCATTTCTGGGAATGTCTAATACCGGATAAAAGTGGTTTGGACAAAATCAGAGGTGCCATTTTTTTTGCGTTTTTGCTGACTTGCTTGTCTTTGAGGTGCTGTTTGGGGGGGTTCCGGGTATTGGTGGGTGGGTTTTAGGGTCTGGGAGCACTGCTGGGTATGGATAGTTTTGATTGCAAGAGGTTTGAAGCAAATCCATGATGGCAAAAGGGAGTTAGGGCCTAGCTGCAGAGCGTGTGTGGAGTGATTTTTGTAGTTTTGCTTTTTGGCTGTTTGGGGGTCTTCTACTTCATTTCGCCTGGGTTGACGGGTCTGGGGCCATTGCTGGGAAGGTCTAATACCCCAAAGAAAGTGTTTTGGAGACAATCCCTGGGGGAAAAGTTTTTTGCATTTTCTGAGATTTCGCTCACTCTACCGTTTTCGGGGGATGTTTTTGGGGGTTCCTGGTGTTTGTGGGGGGGGTTTGCGAGTCTTGGAGCAATGCTGGGTATGGATACTTTTGCTTGCTTGCAAGTGGTTTCAATACAATCCATGGTGGGTAAGGGGGGATTTGGGCCTACTTAACTTTCCAAGTACGTTTTGTTACCATTTTCTACTAAGCCTCGTTTTTGGAGATCTGATTGGGGGTCTTCGACATTTTTGCGACTGGGTTTAGTAAGGGTCTGGGAGCACTGCTGGGAAAGTCTAATTTTGCTCTAAAACACAGTTTACAGTACACCTAGCTTGAGGGGAAGGATCCGCTAAATTAATTCGACCATACTTATTTATCCTTCAAAAGGATACTCATTCAGAGTAGGCACTTTCAAAACTATTGTACTGTCTATTAGGAAACTCAAAGTGTGACGTTTTGCACTACACAGCGTACATACCTTATATTTATTTGTCAGTGGTCTTCTAATATCACTTCCTGTTTTTCCATCAATAATTACAGGCCGGGTTTCAGCCTGTGCAATGGGAAAAAAAGGATGGAGTCAGGCTTTACATTAGCGAGCCGCAATTCAGCATCCGCCAGGCAGGCAGAGGACAGGGTGTCTTCTGGTCACCAACATTGATGGACGGAGCGTCAGATGGAATGGAGGAGTCCTGCTAATAAGAGGAATGGTTGGATGCATGCAACTTACCAAATTCAACAGGACAACTACAAAAACATACAGATACAGTATCCGTTCTTTTCTAATTATCTTTTAAGTAATGTTATTGCTGTGAACTTCTATGAGTGTGACTCTGTATTTCTTTGATCTCTGCTGCTAAATTCCTCTCTACAGCCATTCTATAGGTTTTACATCTGCTATTTTTCAAACCTAATTTAATGTAAGCAGTGTTTCTCAGAGTGCAGAGATAGGCAAGTGAAAACGCATAATTATTACTGCAGCCCTGTACTGTCGCATTCTTTCATTAACGGTTGTCGAAAGTACTACTTACTTTTCAGTAACCATGCAGGCAGTAGTGCATGCACTTCCTTTATGTCACTTACAAGATTTATGGCTAGCTTGTACCCAAAGATTTGTATATCTTCAATTATTGTTTGTCCATGCTGTGCTTTTTTTTCTTCTCTCAACAAAACTTTCCCAAAAACCCCCATTCCCATCCATTTTCCAAACCCTAACCCTCTTCCCCCGGGCTGTGTGGTTTTGATTGATGTGTGACTAAATGACAGCAATAATTCCACACACTTGCTGGGGAGGATAAGGTCATAGCAACAGGCTGGTGAAGGAATCCGATGATATATTCTTACTCAGCTTGACACTGAGTCACTATTGGCAAATGAAAGCAGATTTTCATGTGCGCCATTAACTTGATTGGTCATCAAGAACATCCTCCTACTAGACGTGGCAAATTAATATTACGCTGCTGTGTCCTTCACCTTCAGTACTATTTCTTGTAGTAGTAGCCAATGGCAAAGAAATTCAACGCAAGTACTTTCAAAACTTTACCATTTGTTCGGCTACATTGTGGCACTGTTCTAGTGTACTGTCACCTGCTATATTCTCTATCGTACCGTTCTAATGCTACGGTAAGGACAAACAAGGTTTCATTTTCTTTTTTTTCAGATGCTGCAACTGCCACTGTATAACACCACAAGTACCATCGCAATGATGACATTTCATCCGCCCAGGATTGCCAACCTTAATCGCAATTTCCCATGCAGCCAGCCCTGTGCCTAGCCCTATTTCCAAACACAAATTACAGGTAAGATAAGCGTTTGGGGGGAGGTAGTATAATGGAGTATTAGGAGAGACAATAGACTGAAGGTCCTAGGACTATTGAATTCACTTACTCTGTGACAGGCACTTAGTTTTGAAAACATTTGGGCAATTACTAGTACTTACACAACTTGAATAAAGATGCCACTTAAGTTTCAGGAAAACAAACTTACTGTTAAACCCCAACCCACCAGCCTCAAAAGCAGTAAAAAACACGTATGCTAAGATAACGTTTAAAGTATATTTATATATCCCTAACATAAATATTCTCCCGAAAGACCCAACCCACCCCCCCTCCCAAACCCCAACGAATGTCCAAGTCCCAAAAAATAGAAAACCCAACTCCCAATTCCCACCCCCCAGAAGTCTTTAAAAAAGGGGCAAGGGACAGTCTCCTCCTCCTACTGCTGGCTGCTACTGTTGACTTTTCGGGCCTGGTCTGCATGCTCCTTGCGGAGGGTCTCGAGCAGGGTTTTGGTGTTGAGGAGCTCCTGCTCGAGGTAGGACACCCTCAGTGAAAGGTGGTGCGCGCGTGCCTTGCACCTGCTGTGGGGGGCAGCTGATTTCTTTCCTGCTCGGCGGTACCCCGGCTCCGTACCGCTGGAGACCTGCTGCGCTGACTGGCTGACCCAGGGAGCGCGAAGGAGGATGCACGTGTCGCCGTGGATGTTGTCGACGTACTGTGCGTGTCCTCCTCCTCCCGGGCCACCAGCCGCCGATATTCGGTGACAGTGGCCTCCAGCCTCCGTTGCCGGGCCCTTTTAGCCAGCTCCTTCCGTGTTGGTTTGGAAGGAGCATCTATATGAAGAAAAATAAGACATAGTCTGTAACCAATGCTCTTTAAGATTAACTTGGACTCACTCCATTAGAGTCAACTATGACAGTACACCAGTCTTCTTCTTCTTCTTCTCTCTTGCTTAGCAAAATTGGTACGTTAACTTCTGCAAGCCGGCATAAAGCCAGCGCAGTCAACTTGCACCCGAGAAAAACAGGCGCCGGCCATGATGAGTGAGACAGACTTGCGTTACTGTACCAGTCCAGTACATGCAGGTGGTGATGATCTTACTTTTCTATTACGGGTGGCACTGAGAATACTCTGTTACAAGGGCTACTGCTTAATTAATTTAACTTTCACCCTACAGTGCCAATGAATACTAGAAAAGGAAAATGAAGAAGATAAATAATATAGGGCCAGATGTAGGTCGGTCGGTAACGGCCGAAAATCGGTATTTTCGGCCGTTACCGACCGGTATTTCAGAAATGGTATGTAGGGCCCTTAATTTTACAGAATCTGTAAATTTACCGATCGGTAAATTTACCGATTCTGTAAAATACCGAATCGGTATTTTTACCGATTCGGTAAATTTGAGATGTAGGTGGGACTCTTCTGAGTCCCACAAGCCTTACAAAATCGGTATTTTACCATCAAATCCAATTTGATGGTAAAATACCGATTCCGGTGTGCATGCACATGTGTGCATGCACACCTCTGCCATATGACAGGCAGACCTGCCCTTGGGGCATGTATGCCTGCCACATGGCACCCGAGCCTGTTTTGGGGGTGCCAGAGGGTGTCAAAGTGACACCCCCTGCACCCTTGCTAAAATCGGTATTTACCGATTCTGTAAGGTATTGCCCATTGATTCCTATGGGCTTCACAGCCCATAGGAATCAATAGGAAATACCGATTCGGTATTTCCAGATTCGGTAAATACCGAATCTTAAAGATTCGGTATTTACACATCTGGAAATACCTACATCTCCCCCCTTCATATTTACCACTTCTTAAATACCGAATCGGTAAAATTCGGTATTTAAGAAGTGGTAAATATGAATTACCTACATCGGGCCCCTGATTATCTATCACTGCACATGGTATGTATTTGCTTACATATGGGATGACGTTAGGTGCTTTGCTTTTTATTAAGTGAACAGTGATACATCCACACATGAATGACCGAGTTCTACTAAACTTATTAACAGAGGTAGTGAGTGGCCATCGTAATAGCCGGATATATGCTATGCTTGCAATACAAACTACTGTTACTATTCATGGTAGTATTAGGACAAAATTACAACTTCTTTTCCTTGCCTTTCCTACACTGGGACGGACGTGTGGGTGCGGTGTTACATGCTCTTCAAAGTAACACTCACGGGAAAACAACATTTTCATTTTATTTGGGAAACCGCAAGCCATACATCCGTGCTTGACTTGCATTTGAATTTCAACCAAAGCATATATTGCGCACACATACAGTTTCTGTTTCACCCACCCAGGCTGTTCTCCTTCCACCCATCCTTGCTTCATCCTTCACCCAGCCATGCATCATATTCCTTCCCAGCCACCTCGGGCACCAATCAAACAAGTTCATCTCAGATCTGATTTGGATTCTCGAAAAAAAAATTCACAGCTGAGTTGAAGTAAATTTAGAGGAGGCTACTACCTGGTTGATAAAAAACTTTGTTCTAAATTTGAAAGTCTGCTTAACAGTATAGTAACTTAACTGTAGAACATATATACTACACCCGTGCAGAGAGCACACTATGCAGTCTGCAATCTCAATAAGTAAGGAATATAAGAGCTTATCACTGCCCGTCACTACCGTGGCAACCCGCACAGCAGTTTCATCCGGCACTTGCACCGCCTCCTTACCAGAACTGTCCTCCACCTCCACGCTGGGCCCAGCACCAGATGTTCCACCTACAAAGTACATTAAAGAATGTTAGATGTCATAGACATACACCACTCACTAGTATTTTGTCTAGGAATCAAGAAATGTGAATACAGAAACCAATTTCATAATTTGTGACTGTCTACTCTAAAGTAAAAATGTCACTTTTTCCAGGGAAGGGTGTTATCTTGTCTTGCAGCACTTTTTGGCACAACTGATAAATGCTTGCTTTTTAACACGCACCATTTTTCTCATAACAGACAGAAGCTTCACTTCTAAGAACAAATCAACATCAGTAGGACGGAGTGACCAATGATTCAGCACCAAAAGAAAAATTAAAGTTGAAACCAGGTGAGGGCTCGGCTCGCCAAAATAGATGTGTGAAATAAATCACTAAGCACTTTTCCATTTTTAATCAACCGTTTATGTTTTATGACAAGCTTGATTTTAGTAAATATTTTTACTTTTAATAAAGCTTTAAAACTTAAATAGACTCTGTGGTTTTTGGTCAAGAGTGACTGAGCAAAAGGTTTTGCAATTTCCAAGCATGAGTCCGTGCCTCTGACACTTCTGGACTCTGACTCCATACTTTTGCCCTACGTTGGATAATCATCATTGGAGATCAATCATCGATGAATTCGGAAGCTAAATGACTCTGCCACACTATCTAGTCAGTAAGGAGATGGGAGGTTCTTCAAAGTCTGATATCACTGAGGTATGTGGAAAGTCTACCTGCGCCTATTATAATTGATAAACAATGCACTATTTAGTGTCCATAGTTCTGTTTGTGCAGATTTGTCCCTGTAACAGTAGTAGTATGGATTGTCCTCCTATCCAAACCACACGTAAAGTAGTATCTTATTCTTTCTTGGTCGTCATTCACCTTTTTATTGTTGGTAATTGTCAAAGCATAAACATTTAGAAGACTTGAAAAGACATTATGGACAATCCCAGAGGACTGCACTCAGTGCATAGAGCTATTGCTGACTAGAATGGGAGTTTCGTTTAACACCTTTTGCCAACTGTGCAATCTTAGTTAGCTACACAGACAGACTAATAAGAATAATCTAGTAATACCACAGGGAGTCATAGTAGAGGCAGGATAAGAATTTAGATACAGTCTACAAGAAGATCAAAGACGATTTAGAAAAAATCAAATGAGGAACGCTAGGAAAAAATAGGTATTCTATATTAAAATTAAAATTTGAACAGCAGCAGCAGCCGATGACCCCTCCTCCTCTGTCCTCTTGCCCCTGGGGGGAGCTGATGTACAACATGAAAGAAAGAAAGACCCGAAAACATGGATGATTGTTGTCAACCAAATCAAACATTTCAAAAGAACAATAACAAAATATTTTGGCGAAATAGCAAATAGACAACTATTCCTTGGGATATATTGATCTATCTGATGTGGTCTACTACGATATTAGTATTGCTTGATTTGCGGACCGTCGACTTGGAAAGTATGTAACTCACTAAACAAACAACTAAAAAGGTTTGCCTAGGACTGGCAGGCAGCAGTCCGCAGCACGCGAAGTGACACAAACTCCATCGTGATTGCAGATCAGCGACAACACTAAAACGTTTCCTACTACATTAACCAGTCATTAAAATACTCAAACTATCAATCCACCACCACTATTTCTTTTTATTGCCAGGTGTACAAAAGAAGGACTGGACTTGAGTCTGTAGGGGCAGATTTACAAGCCCCTTGGGGCTCTTTTCCTCCATTGTTGCGTGATTTTTGTGACGCAGCGGCAGAACAAAAGAGGCGCCATGGTGCGGCGTATATTACAATGTGACGCATATGGGAGATGCATCACGTTGTAAAGCCCTGCGTCATCAGGGGGCGTTCCGGCGCAAGGGAGGGCGTTCCTGCACAGGAACGCATCCTAAACGTGGCTGAGGGAATTCTACAAGATTTCAATCAGTCACTTTTAGGACAATGATGCGTGACTCAAACCCTGCGCCTGCTTGAAGCAGACGTACGGCTTGACGCAGCATTGGGGAGATAGGGCACCCCAGAGCATTGCTGGAGCTCCCTCATCGTTGTGACACAACTCCAGCAATGCGCCGCCTTTACGGCACAGATGCGTAACGCTTCGGTGACGTTTTGGGCCCATGGTGCGCCGCATTGTAAATACGGCGCACCATGGGTGGTGGTGGCGTGGCGCACAATTACTGGTGCATCCCTGCTACTTTGCAGGGATGCGCCGGTAATTGAAAATCTGACCCTTAGTGTCTAGAATTACGCAGTTCTTTACACTACACTCATACATAATTTCTCAGGCCAATGAAATGATCACAAAATCGAAAACAAATAAGCATAGTAGCAACGTTACTGAGAAGGAGAGCTGTGCACCTGAAATGCACAGAAGATTTTGAAATATAATTTACCTACAATGTAATCAGCAGCATTATTGCTCTTGGTAAAAAACAAAAATTTGCTATATAATAACACACAGAGCGGGAGAAAACAGAGTAGTGATAAAATAGCTAGAAATAGCTACTACTACTCACCAAGCCCGGGGATCTCGATGCCGAGCACGTCCAGTAAGTCGCGTTCCCGGTCCAGGAGATCCGTCCAGCGGTGGGTGGCCTGGTTGTAGGTGCGCCGGACCCCAGAGTGTTCAAACATGGCCCGGCAACCCTTCTCCCACCGCTTCCGGCGCTCCCGGAGCCTGTAGCCGGTAGCGATCTTGCCGCCTCCCATGATGGTCCTGGGGAGGCGGCGCTGGACATAAAAGACTAGTGCGGCCACCTCCTCCGCACTAAAGATCTCCCGAGCTATAACTTCCTCCCCCCTCAAACACCCGCACGGGAGCCGGGCACGGGTTGCGGGACCCTTCCCCTTCGCGGGCTGCTTCCCGGCTCCCTTTACCATGGTCTGGGCAGAAAGGAAGGTAAATAATAAAGAAGAAATAGAATAGGGAAGAAGAAAAGAAAAGAGTTAAAAAAAGTAGTTTAAAATTAACCAAAAGTAGCAGAAAACACAAAAATATAGAGCTAGAAAAATAGAGGGATAGATAATAAGTAAAATAGATTAAAAAAAACTTCAAACAAGCAAAGGATGGCAGAGATTGACAGAGGATACAGAAAGCATGCCCGGAACCATAGCAATGAATGAAAAACAAGATGGCCGCGCCCGTTCACGACCGCTTGGGTAAGTTCGCGCGAGATTTCCCCCGCGAACACACGCGAACATGTACTAGCGAGCCGCACACTTTGCCAGATTACACATAGCGCCCAGAAACGGAATTACGTCATGCAAACAAGATGGCTGCGCCCATGTACGACCGCTGGGGTAACTTCGCAAACGTTGCGCTACAAGCGGCTTGCGAACATGCAAAAAATCACGCGAACAAACACGCCGCAAAAAAAACAAATCGTGTATTCGCATGAATTCGCGCCCCGCGAATCGCGCGAAATTACAGAAAAACGATTTTTGCAAAACTGAAAGCACTCAGCAGGTGCAAAAGTTCAATCTTATCATTAGTAACCATTCTCTCTAGTGCTTCCTGAGGGGCCTCTCCAGAGTTCAGTTGCCTACTTGCAACTATTCTATGACCCTGCTCTGACCCTCACATCAGGCACAGAGAATAGCTACAAGTATGCCACAAAGGTCCAGCTAAAAAAAATTAGACTGCAACAGAAAGCAATTACAGATAAGGAAGCAGGTGCCAGACTGGAAGTTCAAATTCAGTGACACATTAATCAATCAGCCCCTAATTCATTCATGTCAGTTGAGGCAGGGAAGGTGTGCTTTTCCCCCATAATCTACAGTGATGAAACAGAGGGTGGCATGGATGAGCCAGAGGGTGGCAGTGGTGAAACAGAGGGTGGCAGTGGTGAAAAAGAGGGTGCTGTGATGAACCAGACGTAGAAACAACATGGTCGCGACCGTTGCTACCTGACAAGTAAGTTTGCGTTTGCGAACTGGTAAAAAACCCTCGCGAAACGGCAGAAACACTTGCGTACTCAAAAAAAAAGAAAAAATCCACAGAATTCGCTAGAGTTCGCGAATTTTGGGGATTGCGAATCCGTAAATACGCATTTTCGCGGATTGCCAATCCGCAAAATTCGCCCATGCTTAGTCATGATGCAAACAATCTCATTGTGGAAATTTGACTAGGGCCATATAACTTCCTTACGTCCACAGATTGATTTTTGTAGCACTTTCCCAGTTACAGCCCAAGTATGTATATCACTTTCCAAGATAGGAATGCTCCCCTGCATCTTGTATTTTCACATCACCTAGTGGTGGCTGTGCCGCGTGCCAACTCCAGGGAGTTGGACATCATGCTGCGAGGGTTTATCTGCAATAGGAGCAGGATAAGTGTGGCTCTTCAGAGGCTGCATCTGCACACTGTGAAAGGGTGTCCAGGGTGTGCGGTTTCTATGAAATTCTACAAGGCAGCACCGCTGCAATGGCCAGTGTGATGTTTGGTTGGGAGTCAGTTGTATGAAGTGGGCATCTTCCCAACATGCAGGACACAGGAGATGGCATTTGTTGGTCTGCACTTTCTACTACTGTTCCATACAAGCATTGTTAGGGAAGGACTGACAGCATGACCTCAGTGGTGGACCTATTCAGGGTCCAGAAGCACATTACCTTTGGCCCATTGCAGGAAGATTCTGATATTCCGGGGGGACATTTCTTGGCATATGACAGCATGATAGCTGAGATGGCATACCTGTCAAGAGTCACAGACACTGAACTGGAGCATCACTCCCTAACCCACGGCCTGCATGTCATGGGTGGAGGTTGGAGACTGGTGCCCTTGTTTGTTAATGGCTTTGCACACATGATGATTGTCACCCGTTTGCTGGCTAAGAGACACTAATATAGTACAAGCACTCACACCCTTGAAGTAAGGATGCACTAAGCACTACCGATGTACGGTATCTCGTAATGCCAAACTCTAGTACATTCAAGTCGACATCCAGCACAGGGCATGTCTCAACCCCACTGTTTGTGTTCTGACCTCAGTGTCCACGATGTCATGCACCTAATTTGGATGTGATACATATGTTCTGAAGAGCATGCCCCTTGATTGGGTAACGGCCCCTAGTCACAGCTTAATCTCAAAAGTATTGTGAAAATTCTTCAACATAAAGCTAAAAAAATAACGTTCAATGTCAATGTATTCCGTATTCAAAATTTCTTTATTCCTTTGCTTTATTCCTCGTTTTTTAGCCCATTTGCATACTTAAAGATGCCCACCGTTTTCACAGGGTTAAGTTTGTCCTACCTTTAGGTTATTTATAACCATGGCGAGTTAGCATCGGTTTACACGCTGTTCCCGCAACTGACATATGTGGAACGTTTGGAACCTGTTAAGAAATATTGAGTGCCTTAACACCTCTTTTCGCGTAAGTCAATATGCGTTTTTGTACTTGCTATGAGATTTTGTGAGTTACAGAGCTTGCACAGTGACGTTAATTCTCGACATTATTGATATCACATACAGAGGGGGGCGAGGATAACACGTTGATGGTGCTAGCATAACTTATCTTAGTTTTAGATAACTTTTTGCATAGTACACAAAGTGTATCATAATAACTTCGCTCAGATTCACCTCATACAACAGATGATTAACACAGATTTTCTGACTTTTACGTTTTACGTTTTTACTTTAAAAATATCTTGAATGCACAAATAATTTGGAAATGATAGGAACATATATGGTGAAATAGTTCCTTTAGTGATACAACATTGTTTTGAGTACATACTGATATGATTGAGGTATTAACATGGAATAGAATGTCACTGTGTTTATTTTTACCCAGGTCACAAGACAAATCCTGTAGAGTCTTTGCAATGAAGACCACTATATTCGTGTCAGTATCATTTTTGCTTTCAAATTGCTCCTTGTTGGAGTATTATAGACCCGGGGATTGCATATAATTATAAAAGTGCACTGAATGCGGCAGAGAAAATGAGCAACAGAATATTCCCCACGAAATACCTGAATTCTCCAGCAAGGAGTCTCGGGGAAAAACTAACTGACTGCCGACCTCTTGTAATGATACTAAGTCAAGCTGTGAACAAGTGGAACAAGCGCTGCTCCACACTTGAACTCCTGACAGTAAAAATGAATGCGCATGTTACTCTTTCAGATAGACGGTTGAAGTGTGCAGCGCACTGGGAGACTGGGAGCGTGAGCGCGATAACCGTAATGCTTCTCTTCAACAAAAACAACCAGAACGCTAACCTTTAACTGAATAGGCGGCCACCATATTGGATTTCCGCTGAAAGCAGCTGCAGTAAAATTACCTAATTAATTCTGAAACCTCTTGGCCACGAGTTGACTCCATGTAAGCGACGATTTCTTCTGCAAAGTATAACACCAGGCCTGATACTGGAATGAATTGGGCTAAATTTAATGCAACATTGCCAAGTCCTGACACAGAGGCTATGATGGATGCCTGCTCCGACACTGCTTTTCTCATCAGGGCACAGGATGTGGGACTGCACGATTAGGCTGATGGGGGGGCGGCAGGCCAGATTGTACTATATTAGTCAGTTTAGTGTTTAGAATCATGTATAGATCTGTCAACAATTAGTGCATTAGGTTAAGAAAGATGTAAGATTGGAAACAAGCTTGGCCTACCTTTTCTATTCAATTGGGTGGATGTATTGTATTGACACTTGACATATCTGCCATATGGTTTGACATCATTTTAATGTGGTGTTCATACATATTGTTGGACAGTTTCCAGATATCCACACTAGATAAAGTGCTTCTTGCAAAGCTGGTTGAACAATGGCAGGGTAATTATGGTACGTTGATGTCCCTTCCTGCAATGTGACTTCCTATGACATGACATTATATAGTATTTATATGCGTTTTATATAAACTAAGGTTCTGCTTGGGGAAATATTTTATCTAGGAGTGGCCCTGGGGCCAGTGCATATGTTGCTGTGGACATACCTTTGTGAGTGCATAGATTTTCTGTTACCATGTAATATTGTTTTTTTTTGCTGTGGTGTACTCATCGATATATTTAGCTTTACATACATATATGTAGCTATAGCCATTCCTGTTCAAACCTTAAATTTGTGTTTCTCCCAGTATTTCCCAGACAGACTGTAGATATCTGATGATGACATTCCTTGATTTGCCATGCTCAATATGATACGACACACTTTAAACTCTATTCACTTTAGCTTGGTAGTTACATTAATGTGTAGGGGAAGGTGTCTTTCTTACCGGCAGGGACGTCTGCATCGGTTCAGATTCTCATAATCGCCGATGATGTAAAGTAGAGGGATGACATGTGTGATGAGCTCCATAGCTGCACAGCAGAGGTCGTAGGAAGCGTGTTGTGCCATTTTTTAGACTTGAAATATTCCCCTTCCGCCTGCTCTGATGAGTTAGTTGGACCAAAAGAGAGGCGTGTCAGGAATACTCATCGTAATAGGGCGGGGATTCAAGGGTCCATTCAGCCTATACGGAAGCTTTGTGGTCGAAATTTCCAGTCGGAGTTGGAGGAACTGCATTGGTCGGTAAGCAATAGGTATTTGGGCATCATAATACTGTGGTCAGAGCAACTGCATCCGAAGCGCCTTCGGTCGATCTGACAACCCCGACAGGGCCTAGGAGGCACTTCCACCCAACATCTTAATCGGACACTTAGTGTAAAAGTGGTGGGCAATGGGTGTTGCTGTAGGCATTCCACAGCAACACCCAGTGATTTTGACATTGCCCTATATCAACAAGGGTGGCGTAAATATTGCACAGTGCCAAAATTGAGACCAGGGAAAACCTGGTCTTATTAGGGCGCCATGAGGAGAAATGCATTATTTCTCTTAGTATTTGCTGTTTGCATGTGTTCTGCATTGTGCAGCACACAAGGAAGCAGCAAAGCACCCTGCATTAGTGTTTATGTGCAGGAAGGTGTCCCTTCCTGCACTTAAACAATCATTTTTAAAATGACGAGTTGCAACTTCTATGTGTGCTGCACAAAGCAGCATACATAGAAGTTACAAATCGCCATTAAGATTGTTTAAGTGCAGGAAGGGACATCTTCTCTGCATACACATTTATTCCCCACAACGTAGGCACCCTTTCTTTAAGATGCAAAGGTGCCTGTTTTGGTGCTAGGCAAATAAATTTGGCTCCAACCCATTTCAGGAGTGGCAGAGTGCAGAGTTAAGCCAAGAAGGCTAATGCAGCGCTCCGTCATTTTTTCGTAAAAATGCCCCTATGTTCCTTTCTAACACAGGCTGAACACTCAATGGACTTACAAAAGCACTGCCTCCCAAAACCGTTGTGCTATTCTGCACAAACAGGTCATATGAATAAAATCACCATCCTCTGTTTCACATTTAGGCATTGATTCAGTCTGTCCAGGTTAATTTTCTGTAATATTTTAGGAGTTAAATACATCCAAAATAGGTATTCAAATTGGATCATTTTAAAGATAGTGTTACACGAAACCATCCTGATTTGACTGCACACATGTTCCTCCTCCAGATCTGATACCAACATCTTCTTTCCTCTTCCCATTTCTGTTTCACAGGGATCGGTGTATGCATGCAGTCTGCAACCTGCACCACACATAAGGAATGTTTGCAACCAGTCAAATGGAGAAATGTTCCCTGAATGTTTGGGTTCAACACCACCATGATGAACTGTAGTTAATTCAACCTTCTATAAGACAATTTCTATCAAGATCAAAAACAAAAAAGAAAATAAAACTCCAAAAATCAACACATTTTTATGTAAAACAATATTAAAACTATTCTTCTTTTCTTCTTTTTTCCCCGGTAATGATTACAATTAAAAAATCAAAAAAACCTTTTTAAAACGTTTTTTAATCAGCTCTTTAGGATTACTTTATAAAGTTTATAACCTAAAACTAATTTCCTTGTCTAGATTCTTTTGCAAAGTCCAGACTAATGTCACCACTGTCAAACTTTTTCGAAAGTTCAATGTGGTTCTTATTTTAGCTCATTTTCAAAAATGAATTGGCAACAGTGTATTGGACTTCAATTCTCTGTATCTGTCTCTTCATCATACACAGATGCTAGGTACACCCATACTCTCTGAAATGTTTTCTCACTGGTCTTTTCTCAGCTGGAGACTCACTTTAATTGCTCTGAATCAGTTTTAATCACTTCAAAATATTCTTTGATTGACTTTAGACTTTTATTCAGTCAATGTTTTCCTTTGCAGGTTTTCTTTAATGCCTTTGGTGCCTCAACTGCTGTACCTTTACTTGTGACAACTGCTGAATCCTCTCCACTCACTGATGGACTTATGATTTGATCTCAAGACTAACATTTTCAACAGGAGCCATTCACTGGTCAGATCAGAGACTATTACTTCTTTCTGACACTCGTGATTTTGCAATAAGCTGTTCATTCTGACTCTCCGTTTGAAACTGGCCTCCACAACTGGCACCTTCACCAGTATCCTTACTTTCATCAGCAACAACATTTTCTTCACACCCCTCTGGATCCTCACTGTGAACTTGATCTTGACTCTGTGAATCAGTGGTTGTTGTTTCCACTTTTTGTGTGAGTGACATGCATCCATTGCGGGACTCCAGCATACTTTACAGAAATGTTAATTACAAGTATGACTTGGAATAGGCCACATATTTCATCATATCATCAAGACCTTTGCAGTAATCTAGAACAATGTCATCAGCCATTGAAACAAATGTAGCTGCAGGAGTATAGGCCAGTCTCATTGCATGCCAAATAACACTTCATCGGGCGAGAGGAATAGCATCTGGCCTTTTCAAACTAGTTGATGCTTACACTTTGGACAGCCTGTTTTTGATGTTCCCATTGATCCGCTTTACAATACCAGATGATTGACGATGATAACTACAATGGAACCATTGATCAATCTGGGGAGCTGTACAATTCAATTTGAAAGTTTCATTTTTAAAATGGGGCCACGATTTGTCTCCATTGAAGTCGGAAGGCCAAAACTCATTCCCTCAACAAAAGCTTAGTAAAAATAACAAGATGATGGATATAGAGCTCCCACTTCCAGTCAAGAGATCTGGGCTAAATCTATTGTTTAGCATTCCGTCATTCATTTGCTTGCGCAGCATTTTTCACCCTAGATGGGATTGGTACGCCCTGGCGTGGGTCCCGTGCCTGTTATGCCACTGGATTCAAGCTATCCTAGCTGATGAGGGGTGGAACCGGTCCCAGGAAGCTTGTTTCTACTCAAGGGAGTACCTGGCTTGGGAGTTTGGGCTAGACTGTTGCCAAGAGGAGAAGGGCCAAGACTGATTTGCATACGGCTGGGTCCAAACTTGGGTGGCATGGTGAGCAAAAGAATGATGGAGTTAACCCAGAGTTCTTGAATGGGGGTGAATGCTTGATTTGTTCAGCATTCTGTCCATCAATCGTTTGCACAGCACTCAAGGAAAGCTTGGCAACTGTCATGCTGTCAGGGCTGGTCAGGCAAAACCTAGTCATACCTTCCCGTTTCTCTCCCGATCTTCTAAACTCTTTCAGATTCAATTTGGGAGGTTTAAGAAATATTTCCCCAAGCAATGGTCTTCGCTCGTGTTGCAAAACTATTTGGCCCGCTTGAAAAGGATTTCCATGATAGTGGCCGTTCGCGACTGTTAGGTTGCCGGTCTAGCCTTTTTTTTTATCTTTTGGAAGCGCAGCTGTGTTCACGGCTCCTCACGAATTCAGCTGCGCACTTCAACTGACGATTTGAGGAGAATGGTCGTAGCTTTCCTAGCGGCGTTCTTCATTCCGGCTTTTTCCTGGTCCATGAGTAAAACTTGAGAAGCATTTGGAAGCAGTAGTTAGAACCGCGGTAGCAGTAAGTTTTTGACTTAATTCTATTTTGAGGCAAGGATTTGTTCCCGGTTTAACATTTCAGTTAAACATTGCTGGAGTCACCTGAACTCTAGAAACCCTCGGACAATATTGTGGGGTTACTGAGGATTTCAGCTCTGTCTGAATAAATAATATATCAACAGTGTAAAGACCCAGAAACTTTAACAAGACTAATATTTCAGCAGGTTCCCTGTATGGAGAGAATACAAGGTGTTAGTTGTAGTCAAAAGTAAAGCAGCAAGAGACTTATGAGAAGCAAGGATCGTTAAGGAATATCGGCAAAGGTGGAGTTTTCACTTCACAGCCATTCTCTTAAAGTGAGAGTTACATTTTTTTTACAGTTTTTTCAAACAAATCATGTGATCAATGAACATAAAAAACATATGTGACAACGCTACATTGTTGCTTATAACGGTTTGTTAGGTTCAATAAAGTTACAGTGTTTTTAACTTTATATGTTCAGCAGGACTGCCACAATAAAACCAAAGTAAAGTATTTAGAAAAATCCACAATAGGCCAGGTTAAATATGAAAGTCATAGGTAATGCCCAAGTGGGCTATAGTCCAAAGTCATTTCGTGGGTACTTCTGATGTTATTTATTTATTTAGTTGTAGGTTTGTAACGCGCTCGAATCAACTCCCGAAGGAGTATCTCTGCGCCTGTGACCTAGAGAGCGCTGTCAGCAAGTCCAGTAGGAAATGATTTATGACTGAAACAAAAAGGTCTTAAGTTGTTACCTGAAACTCAAGTGTTCTGTACATTTCCTAAGTGGCAGGGGTAATCCATTCCACAAGGTGGGACCGACAACGGACAAAGCCCTGCCACACTGCCTTACTTTCTTGGCAACTGGCACTGTTAAAAGCAGCTGGTTACTGGACCTGAGAGATTGCACCGGAGTATAAGGTACAAATTTGTCTGTCCAGTATGTTGGCCCTAATCCATTCAGACTCTTATGGATGAGGCAGCAGGTCTTGAATATCACCCTTTTCTGAACAGGAAGCCAGTGTAACTTATTCAAGAGTGGTTTGGATGGTGTTCTTGGAGGGGCATTTAAAACCAGCCTTGCTGCCGTGTTCTGCACAACTTGGAGTTTGGCTTTAACCCCCTCGTTGGCTGACAGCAAGAGCCCATTGCAATAGTCTAAACGACTAAGAATCAGAGCCTGCACCAAGGTTTTCCTGGTGACATCTGGCAGCAAGGGGAAGACTTTTCAAAGAAGGCCGATCACATGAATACAAGTGCCCACCACTACATTGGCATGCTGCTTCAGAGAAAGATCTCGATCCAGGCGTACCCCCAAGTTTTTCACAACCAATTTGGGTTCAGGTACTGGCCCAAGATCTTTCGGCCACCAATCTGGGGTCCACAGAATCTTAGCTTCTCCAAAAAGCAGGACCTCTGTCTTCCCTACATTGCATTGAAGGCAGTTTGATGACATCCATTTGGCTACTGCCTTCATGCCATTGGAAAAGGAAACCTTCACTTCGTCCGTAAGATGTCTAAAAGGATACAGTAGCTGGGTATCATCAGCGTAAGATACGGGGATGAAACCAAACTCTCTCAGGATATTTGCCAGGGGGGCCACATAGATGTTAAAAAGAGTCGGGCTCAAACAAGAGCCCTGTGGCACCCCCTTGGCAATCTCCATTTCAGCGGAACGAAATGCGCCCATACTAACCGTTTGGGTCCGGTTAGATAGAAAGCTTTTTAGCCAAGCTAAAGCCGTGTTCTTTAGCCCAATGTCAGCAGATCGTTCGAGTAAAATACTGTGAGAAACAGTATCGAACGCTGCTGACAGATCTAGCAGCACCAGAACAACGGAGAAGTCTCTATCTTGATATCTGTGGAGATCATCTGTTATTGATAGTAACGCGGTCTCTGTACCATGTTTGAGCCTGAAGCCAAACTGAGAGTGATCCAAGCAATTGGTCTGCTCAAGGAAATTAGATAAGTGCCTATTCACATACTTTTCAGCTAGTTTTCCCATAAAAGGGAGTAGAGATATCGGTCTTAGATTAGACAGATCAGTCCATGGAATAATAGAATCTTTCCTGATCGGTCTAACCGATGCTCTTTTCCATTCTCTAGGCACCTGACCACTTGCCAATGAAAGGTTCACTATTCTCTGAATGCCTGGGCCCAATATATTCCCAACAAGTGTCATTATACTTGCTGGAATAATGTCCAATGGGCTTCCACTCTTGATTTGATTAATATATGTCTCTACCTCATCTAAAGAGATAGGAGGGAATGTCCTAAGAGAGCATGAAGGGAGAATAGTTGGAGCCTGTGGCATTACCACACCTCCTGTGGCCGATAGATTAGCATCGATGATGTTATCATAAATCCTGTCAATCTTACTGGTGAAGAACTGTGCTACTTCGTCCCATAATTGCTGTGACGTCAGCTCTGGACTTTCACAAGCTGCTGGCTTGACAAAGGACAGCACAATTTGGTACAGCACCCTAGGGGCATTTCCTGGGGATGACAGGAGGGACGCAATGTGAGTCTTGCGTGCCAATTGAATAGCTTTATGGTAAATAGAAAGGGCCGACCAATAAAGATTGCTGTCATCCTCTCTATGGGATGTTCTCCATACTTTTTCCAATTTCCTGGCTACCTGTTTTAAGGAGCGTAAATGCTCCGAAAACCACACTTCCTGCTTCTGAGTAGGGCGTGATTTAAAGGTTTTAATAGGAGCAATTGTATCCACTGCTATCTGCATGGCTTGGTCAAATTTAGCTAGGACACTGTCCACTCCATCCGTAGAACAGACAGAGGGCTCAACAAACCTTTCCTGGAAGACGTCCGGAGTGACCTTATACCATTGTCTCCGTCTGCTAGGTAGTGTCGTTATTTGTTTTAAAAATTTCTCTGGCCTAGGTGTGCGGAATTCCATATTATAGTGATCTGTCCAGCTCACTTGTATGGGAGGAGAGCAACTAATGTCATTTGGTGTAGTCGAAAAAATGAGGTCCAGGGTATGTCCTTCCAGATGCGTTTGTCCACTGTTGATCTGTGTAAGACCCAGTAGTGCCAAATCAGTCCGTAAGGACTGCGCCTCGCCACATTCTATTATTTCGCTATGAACATTAAAATCTCCAAGGAGTAAAAAATCACTTCCCGTATTAACATGGCTGGCCAGCGCTTCCAGCAATGTGGTGGAGAAGTTGGCGCATGAGCCCGGGGGGCGATAAACTAATGCCCCTTTACGACTCACTCTTCATGATATTTCGATCTTAAAAATTAGTATTTCCAACTCTGGAGTACTACGTTCCTCTAAAATGGATAGTCGTAACTCATTCCTATACACAATTGCTATGCCTCTACCCATTTTAACTGGGCGATCTAACCTGACTATATGGTAGCCCTGTGGGATCCCTAAGGTGATAGCTGGGACAGTATGGGGCTTTAACCATGTTTCGGTTAGAAAACATAAGTCTGGTTGTTTTGACGAAATAAGGTCCCAGACTTCCGCGTGGTGTTTGGGCAGTGATCTTATGTTACACAATATATTCCTATAACCCAATCTCAGATCAGGCCCAGTCTTCCCTATTATAGAATGACATTGTCCATAATCTTCCTCCTCAGCAATAGCCTGAAACTGGCAAATTCGGCATGAGAACGGGCCTACTGGGGGATCTCCCACCTCCCCTGAACATCCCAACTGAACGGGAGTCCATAAGCTTAATAGTTCTCTTGACGAGTAGCTTACCCGAGGGATGGTAGTCGAGCCAGAGATACCGCATAGAGGGGGCATAGCCCCTAGCCCCGTCCTGTCGCGGACGGGCGCAGACGGGCTACTCTTTGGCTCCTCTTAGGCGACTTCTTAGGCACACCACTGCGCGCGACAGCAGATTATAAACTGGATCTATTGATGTTCCAATTCATACATATTTGTTGCCCCAGTGGGCTATGGCTTTTCCTGCATGTTGAACAGTTCGATTCGATTCCTAAAAAAAGGCAAGCAATGCAGCGATTTACTTGGTGAAACACCATATGTAACGATCACATGTTAAACGGTTAAAGACATAGTTACAGTTTAAAAAGAATGGAGATTCATTGTAAACAGTAGCGAGGCATAATCACCATGGACAATCTTAAACTTAGGGGTATAGATGAACCGCTAATTCCTCACCTAAGTTCTGGCCTGTGGGCTGTGTTGTGTTATACTTAATTATGTATTTGGACTCAAGTTTTCTCAATTCTAGCCATCTGTTCCCACCCCTCTCTGTATTTTCAATGCAGTCCAGTACACAAAACTTCATTAGATTAGGATTTTGATAATGTTCGTCCGCAAAGTGCCTGGCCACTGGATACTGCTGGTTTACATTTTTGATAGCTCACTGATGTTCTAGAATTCTCAATTTCGCTTATTTAGTTGTGCACCCAATTTAAAATTTATTGCACGGGCACTGTAGTGCGTATATAGCAAACTCTGTAGTGCAGCTTAGATGTTTTACAATTTTATGAGCTGCACGGTCTTGTGAGATCTTCAAGGTTTTACAGTTTTGACTGTGTCTACATGCCTTGCATTTCCTGCAAGGAAAAAATCCTTGTATCTGATTAGACTTATGATGTTCTTTGATTAGAGTTGTGCTCGAGGTGTCTTTCAAAGATTTAGCCTTTCTAAATGTGATGGAAGAGCTGTCATGGATGGTTTCTTTCAGGTCTTTATCCAATTTGAGCACGTCCCAATATTTATTGAGACTGCGTCTCACCTCCCATGACTGGCTGTCATAATTAGTGATGAATCGGATTTGATCCTGAATTTGATGTTCTTTTGGAACAAGCAGATCCTTTCTGATCATGTCATTTACCTTGTCTTCGGCCTGCCTGATTATAGTCTGGCTATATCCTCTTTCTGAGAATCTCTGATTCATGACCTTTTTCTCCCTTTCAAAACCTTCAACTGTACTACAATTGCGTTTTGCTCTGATCAGTTCTCCCAAAGGGATACTCCGTATTAAGTTAGGGGGATGGCAACTCTCCGCGTGCAGGAGACTGTTTCCTGCTGTAGATTTGCGGAATAAGGTGCTCTGCAATTTCCCCTCCTCAACTTCCAATCTTACATCTAGAAAATCTAATGTTTTTTGATTCATGTAGCTGGTAAATTTTAGATTCAGAGAATTATCATTTAAGATGGACTCAAACTCCTTGGCTTGATCAAATGTGCCCTTCCAAATGCAGAAAATGTCATCTATGTAACGGATCCATAGGACGACATGGGTACCAAAGTGGGGGATGATTTTCACCACTAGCTCCTCCCACCAGCCCAGGTAGAGACCCGCGAAGCTGGGGGCAAAGCAGGTACCCTTCGCCGTCCCACGGGTCTGCTTGTACAGTTGTTTATTAAAAATGAAAAAGTTGTTTTGCAGACATATCTCTATCATGTCAAGCAGCATGTCGGAATGCAACAAATGTGAGACAGATCTCCCTCTCAGAAAATATTTACAGGCATCAATGCCCAAATCTTGTGGTATACTTGTGTATAGGCTAGTAACATCAAAGCTAACAAGCCAATATCCAGGTTCCCATGTCAATTCATTTATGATTCTGCGAAAATCTGACGTATCTCTCACATACGATGGTAATGCGTGTACAAAGGGCTGTAAAAAATAGTCAATGTACCTTGAGGTGTTCTCTAAGAGACTACCCACTGACGAAATAATTGGCCTGCCTGGAGGTGTTTGAAGGTTTTTGTGTACTTTCGGCAATAGGTACATTGCAGGGATTTTAGGGTATTTACACAGAAGATAATTGTATTCCTCCTCTTCTAATGTGCCTTTCGCCTTCCAATCAATCAATTTATCAAAAATCCCTGTTTAGCAACATTATATTCCTGTTTAGTAGCCACCGTATAACTATCAACATCATCCAGTTGTCTCAGTCCTTCCTGTAAGTACATACTTAGCGGCCAGATGGCCACATTACCTCCCTTATCACTGTTCTTGATAACAACATCTGACCAACCTTGCATTTCTTTTAAAGATGAAAACTGTTTTCGATTCAAATTTAAATTCTGCCTGGGTTTACGTCTGTCTATTTTCTTCAATTCGTCAATCATGCCAGATTCAAAACTCTCAATGTAGCTGTTACTGACTTGTGGTACAAACATGGATTTTGGTTTAAAACCCCTCGCGCTGCTCATAAATATATCAATGTCCGTATTGGCTAGATTCAATAGAGGAACAGCATTAACATTTTCACAACCCGCCAATTCATGAACATCATGCAGCAGTTCCATATACTCTACTGTTAAAACGCTGGGTTTATCACAGGTTTGATTTCTTTTTAACCGAGGTTTCGTTGAAACCATTTTTTTAACTTAAGTTTGCATGTGAACCTAAACAAGTCAATGCGCGCATTCGTAAAGTTAAACTTGGCTGTTGGACAAAATGACAACCCATGTGTTAAAACTTCAAGCTGTTCAACTGTTAAATTGTGATTAGAAAGATTTACCACAGTCATGTTACTCATTTGTGTGCCGATTTTCCTCTGGTTTGGACTCCCACCGGACTTGTCATATCGTTGCTTGCCTCTCTTCCCCTTGTTTTTGCGCCTCCTCTGACGTCTTTTCCACGCATTCTTGGTGGTGTGCCTGTCTGGTGCCCCTGGGCCATTAAGGCGAATTCGTTTAAAATTCGGTCTTTTGCTGGTGCCGACTCCATTGGTTCCGATATATCACTTTCCGCAGTATCACTATCCAATTGTACTGCTGGTATTTCATCTCCTTCCGTGGTTTTCTGGACCACTGGTTCTTTAGCCGGTTTATTCCTTGACTTCCTTGTAGAGTTACGCAAAGCATCGAATCTTTTAGCAAAGGTGAGGATTTGTCCTTTACTATAGTCGATCTCGTCTCGGTGGAATTTTCTTAGTTTTTTTGCCTTTATTTCTTCCTCTATCTTTTCTAATCGTTTTTCAATTTTATTCAGTTCCGTGGTAAATTCACTTTCTGTATATTTGGCTTTCAGCTTCAAAACTATTGCTTCACCTTCTTCATTTAGTTTTGCACATTCTTTCTCCGCATATTTGATAAGCATTTTGAGCTTATTTTTGGAACATGCGTGATTGTTAGCCATCCACTCCGTAATGAGCTCAGGGTCAGGCTTCTGGAAGGTCAGAATCACAAAAATCCTCCAGCCCCGCGGTATGCGGTCACATTCCACATACTTAGTGAGGGCAGCCGCCTCACACCATTTCGATTGTTCGCGTTTCAGTATTTTCCATAAGGCATCCCACAACTGTTTCGTTTCATCAACTTTCTTTATTTGTGGCTGTGTTTCATTGCCCTCAGTAGCCCCGACATGTGTGAAAAGCCTCGCAGCTGCTTCCCTCCTACGCCTTGCTCCGAGATATCTAGGCTGCAGTAAGTTAATTTAAAAAAGGAGTCCTTACCAGATGAAAAATTAGCTGTGATCGTATCGGATATGAATACTGTGGTTACTCTGATATTCAAGGCTTTTCTCTGCTCGTCAAAGCCGTTCCTTCGTAACTTCCACCTCTTTACTCCTCCTACGTGTTACAGCGGTTTTCTGGCAAGCAGGACAGTAATTATATGGTAGTCGTCCTACGCGGCTTTCTCCGTTGTCAAAGAGCCGTTCCAGTCCACATTTTCCCACTACTTCGTACTGCAGCGAATCTCAGGCGGGCAGAAGCGTAAAACGTAAATCAACACTTCAAAAAGCGGAGTACTTCTGCCACTTGATGTGGCGGGCACAAGACAGGGTCGCCAAGCCCTAAATTATATCACAGTCCCTGGTTCATGTTTCCTTCAGAAAAAAACAGCGTCGAGGCCCCAATGTACGTGCAGTGCAGGTTTATTGGCACAAAAGAAACACCCTACATGTTTCGAGGTCAGCCGATCTCTTGCTCACGGTTGGAGTTTTCACTTCACAGCCATTCTTTTAAAGTGAGAGTTACATTTTTTTTACATTTTTTCAAATAAATCATGTGATCAATAAACATAAAAAACATATGTGACAACGCTACATTGTTGCTTATAACGGTTTGTTAGGTTCAATAAAGTTACAGTGTTTTTAACTTTATATGTTCAGCAGGACTGCCACAATAAAACCAAAGTAAAGTATTTAGGAAAATCCACAATAGGCCAGGTTAATTATGAAAGTCATAGGTAATGCCCAAGTGGGCTATAGTCCAAAGTCATTTCGTGGGTACTTCTGATGTTATAACCTGGATCTATTGATGTTCCAATTCATACATATTTGTTGCCCCAGTGGAGTTGCTCTGGTAGAAGCTAAGGAAAAGTCAACTCCTGATCCTCAGTTGGTTGCAAATACATTACAATCTTCCGCTCCACATTTGACGATTGCAGGTTCAATTGAATTTGGTGGTGCTGTTTTGAAAGACATCTCTGTAATGATTGACTCTGGAGTCATAGGAAATTTTTGTGACATTGGCTTTGCCAAGAGTTTGGGGATTGAATTTGTATGGAAGGAGAGACCTGAAGCAGTTTGTGCGGTTGACAGTACCAATCTGTCATCCGGTCCGATAATACATGATACTGAGGTGATCAGATTAACCGGACCTGGCGATCATGTGAGTATCTTGAGATTTAGTCTCATCGAAGCACCTCAGTTTCAGCTGATTTTGGGGCTACCCTGGCTCACGGAGCACAATCCTTGGATAGATTGGTCTAAGAGAAGCATTGATATGGATTTGGAATATTGCCAGAAACATTGTCACAATAGGAGTTCTGATATCTCTTCAGTCTGTTCCTCACAATTTTTGACTTGTCCAGTAAAATCCATTTGTGTCATGGAAACCAAAGAGATTCCCAGCGAGTATTTGGATTTAGCGGCAGTATTTGATGAGAAGGAATCTAATAAACTACCTCCACATAGAGATTATGACTGTAAGATAGAACTGGAACCAGGATCCTCTTTGCCTTGTGGTCGCATTTACGCTCTCTCAGAAAAGGAGAACCAACATCTCAAGGAGTATCTTGAGCAATACTTGGCTAATGGTTTTATTCGTCCGTCCCAGTCTCCGGTTTCTTCCCCTCTTTTTTTATTCCAAAGAAGGACAGAAGTTTGAGAACTTGCATTGACTATCAAGCCTTGAACTCGGTCACCATGAAGAATAGATACCCATTGCCTTTAATCTCTGAGTTGCTGGATCAGGTTAATGGGGCATGAGTGTATATGAAACTGGATTTTTTGAGGGGCTTACCATCTTGTTCGAATGGCCGAGGGTGATGAATGGAAGACTGCATTTCATACCAGATTGGGCCTATTTGAGTATCAGGTCATGCCCTTTGGCTTGTGCAATGCTCCTGCTGCTTTCCAGCATTTTGGGAATGATGTCCTGAGGGAGTGCTTGGACCATTTTGCAGTCGTCTACATCGATGACATTCTGAATTTCTCTGAGAACGTTCAGGAACATATTCAGCATGTGTGAACTATATTGAAGAAACTCTTGGAATATCAATTGTTTGTAAAATTGGAGAAGTGTGTTTTCAATTCCAGCCAAGTGGAATTTTTGGGCTTTGTTCTCTCTCCAGAGGGAGTTTCCATTGATGAATCTAAGGTGAAGACTATTAAGGAATGGCCATCTCCTAGAAATGTGAAACAAGTGCAGAGCTTTATTGGGTTTTCCAATTTTTACCGATGTTTCATCGAAAACTTTTCTGAGAAAGTGTCTCCATTAACTTGGCTTTTGAAAAAAGGAATAACATTTGATTGGACTTCAGACACAGAAAGAGCCTTTTGTGAGTTAAAGAAAGTTTTTACCTCAGCACCAGTGCTCATGCATCCTAATCCAGAGAAGCCCTTTTTTGTTGAGGCAGATGCATCCAATTTGGCCATTGGGGGAATTTTATCGCAGAGGGATTGATCTACTGGTCAGCTTCATCCAGTGGACTATCGGTCTCGCAAATTAACTCCAGCAGAATTGAGTCACTCCATTGCCGACAAGGAGTTATTGGCAGTCAAGGATGCCTTTCAGGAGTGGAGGCATTATCCTTTAGGGGCCTGTCATGAAGTTACAGTGTTCACAGACCATCGGAACCTCCAGTTTTTTAAATCTGCTCCAACTTTGACCCCCAGACAATTACGTTGGTCATTATTTTTTGCAGATTATAATTTTGTGTTAACTTACAAACCAGGCTCCAGTAATGGTAAAGCAGATGCGTTATCCCGACTGGATATCAGAGAAGATTCTCTAGTATTGGAGAAAGAGTTGATCCTTCCAAAAGAAAAGATCATTGGTGTGGTTCAGTATCCCGAATTGGAAAGACTGTTGGATCAGGAGCTTGCGTCTTTCAATCTTGAAGAATGGGTGAAACTAGGTGAAGAGCGCGAAGTAAAGGATGGTCGACCTAATTTCAAGGGTAAACTGTTTATTCCCAATGAAGAGCTCCAAACTCTGATAATTCAACTTTCACATGATGACTTGTTGGCTGGACACAAGGGAGTAAAAAATACGCAGGAATTAGTACAACGTGATTTTTGGTGGCCGTCCATGGAAGCTCAGGTGTGACAATATGTAGCCTCTTGTGAGAAGAGTTTTAAAGGAAAATCAGTTAGATTGGCGCCCCAGGGTTTATTAATTCCCTTGCCCCCGGCTCTTTACCCATGGCACACAGTTTCCATGGATTTTATAGTGAAATTACCTTCCAGTCAGGGTTTCTCTGTTATTTGGGTGGTAGTGGAGCATTTCACCAAGATGAGTAATTTTGTACCCCTAAAATCAATTCCAAACGCCACTCAATTAGCCTCGTTGTTCACTCAACACATGGTTAGAACCCATGGAATTCCAAAGGTGGTAATTTCTGATCGAGGTCATTTTTAAAAAGATTGGACATTGACTCTCGTTTGTCCTCCAGTTTCCACCCTGTGACGGATGGACAGACGGAAAGAGTTAATCAGGAACTGGAGCAGTACCTGCATTTGTTCCTATTGGATCGTGAGGGTGAATGGCCTGATATCATTTGGGCAGCTGAGTTTGCCTATAATAATGCTGGGCATTCATCCACTGGTTACACTCCATTTTATTTAAACACAGGTAGGCATCCAAATACATTTGTGGGTTAACAGGAGAGTGATGTCCCTGCAGTTGAGGAAGTAGTTCAAAATCTAAATAGGGTTTATCTGAAGGCAACAGACAATGTTATCAAGGCAAAAGCTTCCTATAAGAAACAAGCAGACAAAAAGAGACATGCTAGTCCAGTTCATGAGTCTGGGGAGGAGGTTTGTATTTCTATACGAAATCTACGATTAAAGGGAAATAGGAAGTTTCTGCCCAGGTTTATAGGACCGTTTTTAGTGGAGAAAATGGTAAACCCAGTTAGTGTAAAGGTTAAGCTTCCCCAGAAGTTTAAGATTCATTCTGTGTTTCATGTTTCATTACTGAGAAAGAGCCCACCTTGGCTGAGAAGGAAGGGACCCCCAAACTGATACAGATTCAGTCAGAGGAGAAGTTTGAGGTAAAGCGAATTGCAGACTCAAGGTTTAAGAAGGGGAAATTTTACTACTTGGTCGACTGAAAGGGTTTCGGTCCAGAAGAGAGAACTTGCAATTTGCAAGCTCCATGACTGGTTAGACAATTTCACAAAATACACCCAAATAAGCCCAAAGAAGTGGATAGAGGAGTTTTGGTGGGGGGTACTGTCAGGGCTGGTCAGGCAAAACCTAGTCATACCTTCCCGTTTCTCTCCCGATCTTCTAAACTCTTTCAGATTCGATTTGGCAGGTTTAAGATATATTTCCCCAAGCGATGGTCTTCGCTCCTGTTGCAAAACTATTTGGCCCACTTGAAGAGGAATTCCAAGATGGCGGCCGTTTGCAACTGTTAGGTTGCCGGTCTAGCCTTTTTTAAAATCTTTTGGAAGCGCAGCTGTGTTCGCGGCTCCTCGCGAATTCAGCTGCACACTTCAACTGACGTTTTAAGTAGAATGGTCGTAGCTTTCCTAGCGGCGTTCTTCATTCCGGCTTTTTCCTGCTTTGTGAGTAAAACTTGAGAAGCATTTGGAAGCAGTAGTTAGAACCATGGTAGCGGTAAGTTTTTGACTTAATTTTATTTCGAGGCAAGGATTTGTTCCCAGTTTAACATTTCAGTTACACATTGCTGGAGTCACCTGAATTCTAGAAACCCTCGGACAATATTGTGGGGTGACTGAGGATTTCAGCTCTGCCTGAATAAATAATATATCAACAGTGCAAAGACCCAGAGACTTTAACAAGACTAATATTTCAGCAGACCCTGTATGGAGAGAATACAAGGTGTTAGTTTTAGTCAAAAGTAAAGCAGCAAGAGACTTATGAGAAGCAAGGATCGTTGAGGAATATCGGCAAAGGTGTTCATTAGTATGTGTATTTATATATATATAAAGATACTTACCAACTCTAGAGAAGTTGTTCCAAGTGGAAGGAAGCCTTTGAATTGCCTTTTTCCCTCAAATGCTACAACTACAAATAGTGAATTCTGTAGATAACTACTTGGGGGTAAGCAGGTAAAGATAGGAGAAGTCAAGAGTATTAAATCAATAGTTATTGATAGAGAACACCTACTAAGTTTTTGTTTATGTTACATCAAATAAGAAAATCTACATAGGAGCTGACACCAAGTAAAAAAGATAATAAGAGATCTGTTAGCCACAAAAGTAGGACAGGTATGTTAATAGTTGTGATGAATTAAAAAGGGTTTGCATAGTGTAGTGGAAATTACTAGAGTGCTTTCTCGTTACAGGAAGAATAAACAAGATTACCAGCACCCTGTCCAGTGAAAGAAGATGTTTGATGTTTGATGTTTTGTGGTTTTTATATAGCGCTCTGTCACTCCATGGAGCATCCTGGCGCTTTATTTTTCATTGCTGACCCGTAGTATGATGTTTCGACTGTGTTTGGAACATTTGAGTATAATCAGACCAAAGTTTTACATTTGGATTCTGGGAGTCCGTATATCCAAGTTTTTAAAGATTTTTTGAATGTCTGTTCTGATGTTATTAGACGGAGGTCTGTAGGGAGTGTGTTCCAGGCTTTGGCCCCCAGAACTGCCAGTGATTTTCCTCCCTTGGTGGTGAGTTTAAACTTGGGAACAGTAATCAAATTGGCTGTGGCTGATCTGAGTTCTCTTGAGGGATAATACCTATGGAATCTATCATTTAGGTATTTTGGGCCTCGTTTGTGAAAACACCTAAATGTGATCACAATGATCTTAAATAAGATCCGCTTCTGAATAGGAAGCCAATGCAGCTTATTCAGGGCCGCTGATGCTGATGATCTTCTGGGCAGCCTTAGGACCAATCTCGCTGCCGCGTTTTGGATAGTCTGTAATTTATGTAAGGTAGATTTTGTTGCTCCAGCATACAGACTATTGCAGTAGTCAATTTTGGATGTTATTAAGGCAACTGCTACTGTTCGGCGAGCGGGCAATGGTAGATAGTCAAAGAATTTGCGTAGCCCCTTCATGATGTTAAAACAGGCAGCTGCTATTTCTTTAGATTGTTGCTTGAAAGAAAGCAAATTATCAAATTTTATGCCCAAATTACGAGTGGCATTGATGGTATCTGGGGGGGCTTCTGCATCGGGTGGCCAACAGGTGAGTGGGGAAAATAAGTTGTTTTTTCCAAATGGTATGATCTCTGTCTTTGCAGAGTTACATTTCAAATGGTTTTCATGCATCCACTTAAAGGTTGCCGTCAGACACTCTTTTAAGTCTCGTTCTGCTTTAGCTATATCTTTGTCCAGAATCAGGACCAGTTGGGTGTCGTCGGCGTATGCAACTGTATTCACCTTGAAAGACGCAATAAGACTGATCAGGGGAGCCATATACAAATTAAATAAAGTAGGGCTCAGACTGGAGCCCTGAGGCACCCCTGAGACAATCTCCTTCTCCTTTGAATAGAATTGTCCTAACCTGACGATTTGTTTTCTGTTTAACAAAAAATTTGTAAACCAGTTCAACACGGTGCCCCCTATACCTGCCTCTGCTAGACGATGTAATAATATGGTATGGGACACCGTGTCGAATGCTGCTGATAGGTCGAGGAGGACAAGGACGGCCCTGCCCCCCTGGTCTAGTGCAGTTCTTATGGTTTCTGTTGTAAATAATAGAGCTGATTCAGTGGAGTGTTTAGCTCTGAAACCAGCCTGGTTTGGATATAGGATGTTGTTGGTTTCCAGGAACGTTGTTAACTGTCTGTTGACCAGGGTTTCAGTGCATTTGCACAATGCAGGGAGTTGGGAGATCGGTCGTAAGTTAGTTAAGACAGATGGGTTATGTAATGTCTTTTTTGTAATGGCTTTACAATGGCTGTTTTCCACGCATTGGGGACTTCTCCAGATTGCAGTGAGGCGTTGATGATGTCATTTATCATAGGGCATACGTCCTCTTTAATAGCCTGGATTAGTGAAGGGGGACAGGGGTCAAGTGGCGATCCAGATTTGATTTTTGATAAAACTTTCGAAGTGTCTGCTTCCTCAATCACGTCAAAAGTATTCCATCTAACAGTTATCCCATGGTTTTTTTCCTGCAGGTTATGATCTTTATTATCCATAATTGCCGGGAAATTTTTGGTAATGTTTACAATTTTTTGTTCAAAGTAATCTGCAATATCATTGCAGAAACTTTGTGATGGTGAAATCTCGTGAGATAGTGTTTTTGGGTTTCTAAAACTTGTGACTATACGAAAAATTTCTTTTTGGTCATTCTGTGAAGTTTCTATTTTGTTGGTAAAGTACGTTGTTTTAGTTTTTTTTATAAGTGCGTGGTAGTTCTGCCTGGCAGTTTTAAATTTGACCTGATCTTCTTCGTCATATTTTTTTCGCCATTTGCGTTCGAGTCTACGAACAGTACGTCGTGTGTCTTTTAATTCTTTTGTAAACCAGGGAGCTGATGTTTTCCCCTGTTTTGAAGTGGATTTTTTATTGTTTCTTCCTGACGTTAATTTCTCCCCTATGGTTGTCATCCATTTATCATAATTCCGATTATCCATGGTAGCATTTCCTACTGTCTCTGGTTTATTTTCTCTAACCCAGTCTTGTAATTTCGGGTGTTCAATGATTTTGGTCCAGCAAGGGGTTGGCTTCTCAGCTCTACATTTATCAGGTTTTGACATTTTCATTTCTTCCGTTTTAAGATAAAAACTAATAAAATTATGATCTGTCCACGTTTGGGGTAGGGGGGTGGAGACATGTATTAGCTTCAAATTTGTACAGATACAATCCAACACATGGCCCGCTATATGTGTGGGCTCTTTTGTAAGAATTGTGAGCCCCAACACATGCATCATATCTTTAAAATATAGTGCGTTTGTATCATTTGCGCAGTCGAGATGGAGGTTTAAGTCTCCCATTAAGGTGAAGTTAGCGGCCTTGAGTGTCATATTTGTAAGTGCTTCTCCTAGACTTTCTAAAAAGCGGCTGGCTTGGTGGGCGGTAGATTAGTGCCCCTGAAAAAGAAAAAGAGTCATGTGCTTTTACATTAAAAGCAAAACATTCCGCATCTTTTATTTCCGGTAGTTCTTGAATGTTGCATGAGAGAGTTTCTCTATGAATAAAGCTATCCCTCCCCCCCTTTGTATAGTTCTATCCATTCTCTGTATCGTGTATCCAAGTGGGAGTGCACATACAATATCGGGGTTTGACCAGTTTTTTAACCATGTTTCCGTGACCATAAGACAGTCCAAATTGTTATCTGTAATCAGATCGTAAATATGTAGGGCATTTTTACACATAGAGCGTGCATTGATTAATCCTCCCTTGATGGATTTATAAGTAATTTTCGGAGTATGTTTTACATAGGATTGTAGTGTTTGTTTGCACGTGATACATGAGATCGGTCCTAGTCAGCTGTCTACTGATATGGCATGGTGACATTTGTTGTTGTTGGGTTTTAGGGATAGTAGTTTTTCACTGGTTAACTGACCTGTATGCATTTTATGGTGAGTTGCACAAGGCCCACAGCCCCTCAGCCCGTCCTTAGCGCGGACGGGCACAGACGGGCTGACTCTGGCGTGACTCCGGCGCTAGCGAGGCGCGTCCGCTGTCGCGGAGAAAACCGTCTTCTTTTGTAGGGATGGCTAGAGCGCTGACCCAGCTGCCGCCTCCCACTCAAGATGTCTGCCGTGGATTTTCCTCTCTACTGCTCGGTAAACAGCCCTGAGATTGGCTGTAACCGACGAGAGTGCAGGGGGAGTGATTATAGGGGCGGGGTGAGTGCAATTACTATCGCAGTGCTTTTCACGAAATAAATGCAATTTTTAAAATATCGGCGTCTAAAAATGACAAGTAGTGTTCATGTGCCCTCCGCTATCATTCAGCGTCAAAAGCACACAAATTAGCACAACAATTCGGCTTTTCTACTGCTACCTCCCGGCTCAAGCCTCAGGAGGGGTCCAAAAGTTACACAGGTAAAGATAGTATCAGCGCAATGAAATCTCGCGTCTGAAAACCCTGGCCTCCTTTTGTAGGGATGGCTAGAGCGCTGACCCAGCTGCCGCCTCCCACTCAAGATGTCTGCCGTGGATTTTCCTCTCTACTGCTCGGTAAACAGCCCTGAGATCGGCTGTAACCGACGAGAGTGCAGGGGGAGTGATTATAGGGGCGGGGTGAGTGCAATTACTATCGCAGTGCTTTTCACGAAATAAATACAATTTTTAAAATATCGGCGTCTAAAAATGACAAGTAGTGTTCATGTGCCCTCCGCTATCATTCAGCGTCAAAAGCACACAAATTAGCACAACAATTCGGCTTTTCTACTGCTACCTCCCGGCTCAAGCCTCAGGAGGGGTCCAAAAGTTACACAGGTAAAGATAGTATCAGCGCAATGTGGCGTTTTTCTCTTTTCCACCCACTCCCCTTTTCCCCCTCTAAGTTATCGGGATCTATATGACCTCGGTATCTTTGATTGGGAATTGAGGATTAAGCATGGGCCCCTGCGGAAGCGCGAAGATTCTGGAAAACAAGGTACTCGACACATGCTATCTGATCTCTGGGTGGGTTAGGCCTCAACCCATTTAGAGAATAGGCAGATAAATCTTCTGCAATACTTTTGAATTTTAAATGTGATCAATACTTATTGAATGTTTTATAGTTCTGGCGTTTCTCGATGGATGTGAAGGATTACATAAATACCGAACCATGCATTTAAACATTGAATCAGGTAAAATATATTTATACTCAAGAGTAATTTAAACATCTTGATAATTCTTTTTGTAATCTAATTCTCTGGGACTTCCTTTTGGAGGTCCCTCAATTCACTCAAGAAAGTTTGTGTTGGATTTCAACAAGAAACTACGGTATATTAGCCCCCTGACCATCCGCCCACCATCCTAATGTAGTAAAATACTACAGGAGTGTGACCCATAAACCATGTTGGGATCTGGGTAGAAGGATAGAATGAACAGACAATATCCCAACAGGTGTTATTATAGAGACGATTAAACAAGTATGCAAAAAGCATTACTAGTACGGAAATAAGGGGACTCAAATCATTTTAGATTGTGTTCATTTGCATCGTATAATTTAAACAAGGAAAGGGAATACAGTTATAGCAGCACTGTACAAAAATTAAATCAATAAACAACCCAAATTGCACTTGGTGCTTGGTATGTGCAAGTGACATAAGTGGCGATGCAAGTGACAATTGTGGACAGTGTGAATGGCGCGAAGTGTGAGAGTGCAATAATATATACAGTGAGTCAGACAAACAATGTGGTTCAAAGGTAAATTAAACTGCAATAGTAATTGATTTAGAGGCAACACTTCAAATGAGCCACTGTGGGAGCTGCGCCATTTATTGCGGTGTGTAGTCGATGACGTTTCGATCCGCGTGACTCGGGATCGTCTTCAGGACAGGGTTGTACTGTGTTGGTGGTGCTGCAGGAGGGAAAGGGAAGGTAGGGAAGGGTATGGAAAAACACGCGGGGTGGTGGCTGATGATGGCAAGCTGGGTGAAAGCTGAGTGAGGCAGTAAGGAACGGGGTGGGTAGGGCCCTTCTGGAAGTGGGGAAGTTCTGCCAGGGGTGAAACAAATCCCGGTGGGAAGAGAGACTGGGTTAAGTGTGTAAGGTCGGCATAGCTCAATTAAGTACAAAAGGTAGGGGGGCGCTGGACCAATAGGAGAAACATCAGTGTGCCACTGTCCAAATGTAGCAGGGTGAGGGCTGATGATGGCACGCCGGGTGATGGCTGAGGGAGGCCAAAGGAACCGGGGGTGGGTAGGGCCCATCTGGAAGTGGGGCAGCGCTGCCTGGGGTGAAACAAGTCCCGGTGTGTAAAGAGAGACTGGGTTAACTTGAGAAACTGAAGAAAAATCAGGTAAGGACAGAACTTCATGCCTGCATGCTCACAGACTACTTGAAATCTGGCGTCATCCCGGTTGGCTTGCAAATCCGCTATACACCCGCCATCTTCACACAGGACCCCAAATTTCGAACTGGCTTCAGTCATCTAGTCACAACCTGATCCTATCACTGTATGGTCCTAGGAATCGACACAGCAATCAAACACAGCCGTAAGGAGCTCGAGGAAATTGCAGAACTAGAGAAATTGATTTTGGCAGACCCTTCAATCACGGATGTGAAAAATCTCTTGGAGAAGATCAATACCACTATCTCTACCTTCAACACATTCGAATTGAACAAAAAGACATTAAATATTACAAGGTGGAACATACCTATCCCTACCTCTGCGACAATTTCTATAATACCACTTACATCTTACCAAGAACACGTAACTAGGGTCGGTACCGCAATAACCAAAGAATCACTTTTTCAGACTCCTCTAATACCTCAATTGAAGAAACCGACTTAGGTGACGGCCCGAACACATCAGGAGCCACAAACAGACCGCAACTCCTACTCACACCTGTTTTTTTAAGATGAGACAGCGGACGCGGCAAACCTCTAATTCGCCCAACCAGAGGACGCCAATACTAACCACAATTTGCAGGCGAATGGCAAACCCGCAACCGATATTACCAATGGGGCCCGCCACAATGAACACCAATGACAACGTGGTCATGCCTCGCACACTCCCCCTGGATGACCAACCTATACCCATATTCAACATCTCTGACCATGTGCTCACTCACGATGAGACCACACTTCTATCCCGTGGCTTGAGCTTTGTTCCCACTGAACGGACCAACTATCTTGAACTCCAATCAAGTCTCCTGAGATTCTTCAGGCGGATAAGACTCAAACAATTTTTCGCTGATAAACCAGAGTCCACTCTATCTTCCAAAACACAGTTCCACCCAGCCTCCACCTTCAACCCCCCTTCTAACACTATTCCTCCGGAAATCCTGGGCTTCGAATATCTGGTTATGCAGGATGTAACAGAACTCAAATCACAGTTTCAATATGTGCCCTACAACCTTCCCTTGGTTGAAAAACAAGACTTATTTACCTTAAAGAATAACCCCGAAATCATTATAAAACCGAAGGACAAAGGAGGCGGAATAGTCGTAATAGGAATAAACAAATATGACCAGGAGATCAATCGCCAACTCTCCAATCCTAACCACTACCGCCCACTTACTAAAGACCCATTAATGGACATTAGAACCAAAATACAATATGTAACCAGTCAAGCCAGAGACTTGAACATCATCTCCAAGAAGTAATATGAGTTTCTGAATAACCCACACCCACGGACATCAGTACTTTATGTACTCCCCAAGGTCCATAAAGACAGCACTAATCCTCCCGGTCGTCCAATCGTCTCGGGCTGCGGCTCGATTCTGGAACCCCTGGGAAAGTACATAGATGGCATCATCAAAGAATTTGTGCCCATCACAGACACTTTAATTTGTGACACTATGGATCTCATCAACACCATCGGAGAAAGACCCTTTGATATTAACACACAATTGATGGATGGTTTGGACATAGAATCATTATACACTAACATCCCGCACTGTGAAGGTCTTCAAGTCATCAAGTCACTCCTAGTAGCTAGACCCCAACCGTCACAGATCCCCGCAGAATTCATAATTGACCTCCTACGCATTGCCCTTGAGAACAACTATTTCTTGTATCGAGACACCTACTACCTCCAAGTTAAGGGTGTCTCCATGGGGGCCTGTTTTTCCCCAAACTTTGCCATTCTGTTTGTACACCATATGGAAAAAACACTCATCCTCTCCGCAAATAATCCCTTCCTTGAGAAAATCGACCTTTGGCGTCGATACATTGACAAAATTTTGCTCCTCTGGAATGGCACCATTGAAACTCTAAATCCCTTCATTTACTGGCTTAACCATTCACAGAATCACCTCAAATTCACCAGTGACTCCAAAAACAAAGATTTACCATTTCTGAATTTCACTATACACGCCGAGGAGGGCAATCTAGGTACATGCCTATACCGCAAGCCAACAGAAAGAAATACTCTGCTTCAATACTTGAGTTATCACCCACGAGGACTGTGAGACGGCCTCCCTTACGGCCAATATTTACGCATTAGGCGTAACTGCTAGTGGCGCTAAGACTACTTTCGTGCAGCGGAAATCCTGACCAATAAACTAATCAACAGAGGCTATCATAAGCGTCTTGTGACCAGAGCATGTAAGAGGGCATGGTACTACCATCGAGACCACCTTCTCACACCACAAGCAAAAAAATCCATGACAAGAATACCTTTTGTATCAAAATTCAGCCCAGGCAGTAACAAAATCTCTAAGATTATAAAGAAAAACTGGTCACTGTTGCATCCCTACAAACCATTCCAAGAACTTTAACTCATTTCCTACCAGCGTGGCGATAATCTAGCAAGTCATCTTGTACACGCCATCACTTGGCCAGAACAACTAGCAGACAGACACACCATCACAGCGGTGTGGGGACTGGAACCCATCATTGGACATTACAGGTGTCAGAATTGCTGTGTATGTGATCTTACTGTCAATACCAAGGACTTCACTCACAGTGGAAAAATATACAAACTCAAGAAACATACTAACTGCAGATCTCAAAATGTAATCAACGCTATCCGCTGCCCATGTGACTTGACCTATATCAGGCAAACCACACAGATGGTTAAGCAACGCATCATACAACAAAAAAGCAGAATCAATTGCAGGGTCCTCAGTGCTCCGTTGGTAACACACTTCCTTGAAAAGAATCACCTCGACACAGACATTTCATGGCAGGTGATCGACAAACCATCTCTACTAACGAGGGGCGGCGACATCAAGACCCTCCTCAATAGGGCTGAATGCAAATGGATGACTCTGTGTAACTCAGTAAACCAGGGATTAAATATTATTGATGAATGGAACAGTACCATTTCTGTTTAACTGGATTATAGACACTGAAAGGTCACTCCGAATTGCCCTCACTTCCTGTATCCTTCCTTCTGAATACACCATTCTGTCTCTAAATCTGCAATACCTGATTCTGTCCATTACATGCCTGCTACCTTGCACTATATGAAATGAAATGAAATGAATGAAATGAAATGAAATGAAAAAGAATTTCTAAAGCGCATGGCTGCCCTTGAGCGTCCCTTTTGTCTGAAATTATAATACCACTGCTAGTAACTACCCCGTTTTTTTCACATGTGATAGTCATGTAATTTGTATGTCATCCTCACGCATAACCTTATTCCTTTTCTAGCAGGCATCTACACCATACTGTTCATTCATGTCACAATTCCAGATGCAAATTGATGTGATGTTATGCCACATTATTGCCAAATATCCCCACTTAGTAAACCGATTCTAATTTTTGACTGGTCACTCATACATAAGTCAATCGTTTAGTTTTATTGCCAATGACCGTGTCCATATAAATGTTTTTTTTTTCCATACAAACTATTGTTTGTTCCAAAACGTTATTGCTTTTCGACAATTGCCGATGTGACAAGGGGTTTCTCTCCACACCCTCGTTTTCTCTCTCCCCTTCTTCCACCCCCTTGCCTGCACCCGCCCCTCTCCCTTTCCTATTGGCCATACTGTTACCACACCCATGCGTCACATGACACACTTCCTGGATATCTCTCGGAATCGCTCACGTCGTCTTTTCACCTTGCCGAATTCAACACGGCCCCCCGGACCCGATCTGAGACGAGTCAACACTGATTAACTCAGGTAACACGCGCCTCTCTCGGCATCTTGAACCGATGTCCCTAGTCCCGATGCCGATACGCCTTAACTCCCCCGTTTACCCTTCTAGGCTCCAGCACCTTAATCCTTCCTCCGAGCTCTTCGGCCTGACAGGTGTCCCGCACTCGGAGAATTTCTCTACCAGAGGCGACTCCATCTACTTAACAGGTATACACTCATTACCTTTTGGCTCCTTCCACCGTGCCACAATTCACGGACTACACTGCTCACTGTTCCCTTCCTGCCCCGCAGATCATACTTGAACTTTTCACCGCCTAACTGATCATGGACTCGCCACAATGACTTAACCACTGCCTTGTCCACACAGAATGCAAAATCCTATTACGCGATGTTTCCCCACGCCCGCTACGTTTGGACAGTTGCACACTAACGTTTCTCCTATTGACCCAGTCCCCTCAGCCTTTTGAAATAAGTTGAGCTATGCAGGTCTTACGGCAATAGACCTGTCACTTGAAACAGGCAGAGAAAACAGAAGATTCTCTGCTAGTACTTAATAAAAATGCCAATGTATTTTCTGGTGAGGCGCTCACTGATTTACATGAAACTGCAGGTGCCATCAATCACTGTGCTTGTACACTCATACCCCCTTCATTTGCACCCATATTAAGTGCCACCAAACTCTGCTCCTGTCTTGGGATCCCATCAGTGTATGGAGGAGGTCTAGAATTCAAAAGAGCATTTAAAAAAGGTATCCTCCTCATCTGCATCTCATTTTCGGTTCCTCTTTTCTATATCTCCATCATTGGTTTTCTTTTTGTCTGCTGTCTCTTTGACTATTGTGGGAAAAACACTCACTCCCTATATGATATCCTCTATCCAGCATCTCTCATGATAATACCACAGGTCTCCCAGCTACTATCTAAATAAACCATTCCCCTGCTTCTTACTTTTTTTCTTTCCTTTTTTAGCCATTGTCTCCCATTTATTTAATCCTTCAAACTGTGTAGGTCTAGGTAACTTCTTTCTATCAATCATGGGTTTCCAAGAAACTTTATAATGTAAAAGGTACCTTCTAAAGGAACCTGTAAGTCATTTTCATGCCAGTCAAAAATCCTGGTCAACATATAAAAACAGGTGATTAGGCTTTTTCAACATAGCATCCCTTATTCTCACTCAAAATAATTCAGAAAGCAAATGAGACAAGGCCAGATACAGCAGCGAATCGCAGCGTGGCCATTACCAAAATTCAGCCAATCGCAGCACGACTCTGGCAGCAACAAACCAACAACAGCATGTTTCTGTGGTGACATCTCACCAATCCGAGCACAACTATTCAGCTAACTTGCACAGGCCATGTCAATGAACACTAATAAAGGAAAAACAAATGTAAATAAGTAAAAATCAATAAGTTAAACGAAAACAAATCTTGCAAACAATACAAATAAAACCAGCCCCTCTGTGGCACTTGTCACATTCAATTCACACTGAAGCAGACTCCTGTCCAGTGGCAATTCACTTTTGGCTAGTGTATTTACTCTTGTGAACCAATGGGCAAATGTCCCCAACCTAAATTAGGCACACATCCCCCTGAAAAAGAAAACGTGTAAATTCAGAAAAAGGGCCTATCTGAATGTATGTGGTGTCTTGAAAGTCACAGTATCTTTTTGTTGATTAGTCCAACAATAGTATCTTGTGATTTTGGATTTCGGCGAATTCGATAATCGAACCAACACATAACTAACCAAAACTTCTGTAATGTAAATCACAAATAAGAATAGTACATCAAAGTCGCAGTACTCAAACCTCCAATTGAACCCAGAATCATCATTGCATAATCAAATACCTCACTCACTGCATAACAATCCATCACTCCGCACATACCTCAATATTCAGTACCACACCGGAAAACTCTAAGTCACCAAAATGCCACCAGAATCATGTGACTCTATACATACTTACAATCCGACTTGTTCAGGAGCAGGAACACAAACCAAGAACACAGCGAAATCCACTAGGAATATCCACTATGATTAGGGACAGGGCAAAATAGGAAATTCCTAAAGCAGAAAGGACGTGTTCTTAACTCGCAACACTCCTCTGATACCACAAATTTGTGGGTGCGGGGACCCTACAATTTTGACACCACAAAATTGTACCTTCACAGAACACCAACAATTCGATGAATTGGAGACACTGTTAAAGATCAATTTCAAAACTTAATGTGTCCCAGAGGTAAGGCTCCTCCCAAGACATCACAAAAATCTGAATTACAGTTAATAAATGAAAACAGCCTGCTCAAAAACGTTTAGTTCTGGATCAGCTGGTTTATTACAAAAATTCTAAAATGCAAAACAGAATAATCACCACGAAGGCTCTCAGAAAATATGGCATTACAGAGAAGTGTGCAATCAAAAATATTCTAAGTTCAATTTGACAACAAAATCAAGAGAGAAACAGACAGCATCCCTTGTAGCTTTAAGGAAAGCTCTCTCAGCCCCCCAAAAACTGAGAGTTTGTATATATTATCTTCAAATTGGAAATCACTAAAACTGCTGAATCAACATGGTATGATCAAATGTGTTGCTTTCTCTGCAAATCAGAGCACAACTTTTCTAAGTGTCATATTGTCATAGAACCTGAGCACTATCCTGCTACATGAATATTTATTCTGAAAACCCTATACTAATGCCATCCGGAGATGGTGGGACAAACTTGATCCGTGAACAGCAGGTTATTTTCAATGAATAGTATACAGTCAGCTAATGGAACAACTTTGAAGTAAAGTTACAGTTTGGAGACTAGGCCCAGGAGGCTTCATCGAGACCAGGAAGAAAAATACCCATGGAAATAAACAAACATGATTCTGCTTGACTGTACTGCAGAAATGACAGATAGTGAAATGTGCAGGGAAAAGGCATCCATTTTGAACAATATGACTGCTAGGCCCAAATTGATGCCCATTTAACAAAGGTCCGGAAAACACTCTCTATATGTCATGGGAAATTCGTTTTAAGACAATAGTCCAATATTTGTGCGTACATATGTCATTGAGTGTAAAACCACATTCTGCATGCTGTTAATGCTGCACAAAAATATGAATGCATATTTCTAACAGTAGATAGGAGATATTTAATCATAGACTGCAATATGTATACTGGAATCCATTGTATAGAGGTTGTGGGTAATGCATCACAAGTTCAGGGTAATTTTAAATATCCTGGGATTTCGAATGTGTCAGCAACATGAAGCAGTCCCACAGCAAGGCTAGTTTGGATGGAGTTCAATGCACTGTTACTTGAGACCACTGGAGTTGGTGCAGGTATCTGTGGCCAGTGTTGTGTGTAAAGCCTTTTAAGTGTTTCGAGTCTGTCAAGTAAATATTTCCTTGTGAATGGTCACGTTGGTCAATTATGCATGTCTTTAATTGTTTACAGTATTTATGATGTAAAAGCCTCTAGCATAGGGACACTGAATTCCAAACACCCTTGTGTACTCGGTAAAGGAATTCATGAATAACTATGCCATTAGATAAACATGCTTTAGCGCTGAGTATTATACTACGTAGCCTCTACAGGCCTCTTCTAACCTAAAGCGCTTGTCTACTTTCAGGTATTAATGTGGCCCCGCGTGGTCGAGCCACCCAGTCAAGTGTTCTTGTAGGTGGAATGTCATATGCAATCAACGCCGTAGATGGAAATCAGGATTCCAATTTTTCCCGTGGATCCTGCACCCATACAAATAAGGAGTTTGGTCCCTGGTGGAGGCTGGATTTATTCAGAACATATAATGTGGATGCCATTTCTATCACCGCCAGAGATAGGTATCCGGAAAGGATGAACGGAGCAGAAATTCTCATCGGGAATTCATTGAGGAACCATGGAAATGACAATGAAAGGTAAAGTTAAAAGTTTGTTCACTATTAGTTGCCATTTACACATAACAGATGCTTGTTAGTTAGATCTGTGTCATGATATTTGTATTCCAAGGTTTGCAGCTTTAAGCCTGCTTTCAATGAGAGTAAGTTGTGCAGTCTCTAACTTGAAATTAAGTATTTACTGTCCCAGATACATCATTTAAAATGTTAAATGAATATTATGTGTATAAAAGCAGATCTCATATATTAGACACACTTCAGGCCATCTGTACTGGTTTATGAGCTGTACCCTACTTTTCAAGAGTTCAACTTATTATTTCCTATATTACATTAATTTTGTTCCATTGTGATCTAGACTTTCTCACTAGATGTGAAGTGGGCTGCTTTATGCCGCTCCACTCACAGAGTATATCTTTAGCACTTACGACTGGTGCACTTCTACATCCAATGCAATTCAGGGAACTGGGCCATATTCTGACAGTTCGATTTCTGTCCAAACATACTTATAAGAATTAGTCATCTACTAACTGATGCTGTGGCACGTTTACTTGTGCTAAGAGTAAACCTGACTGATTCTGGCCCCCTTTAAACCTATTGATCAGATTAGATCATATTTTATCGTTCCAGTTACTTAAAACTATTTACAATATATGACACATTTATAAAAAAGAAAAACAAACAATTAAATAAAGACAACCCGCCCAAATTAAAACATATATACGAAAAAGCATTTAAATGCATTTTTTTTAATTGTACCCATATTTAAGTCATCAAAGATTTTACATCCCACCTCCTAATTACTAAAGTTACAAAATGTCCCTGCCTGTCCCACTTGTTTTGGTGGTTGTAGGATGTAACCACGCAGACTATTACCACGTGCGGCTTTACATTGCTGCCCGTACAACACGTGCGTCATCATCACGCTTGCAGTTTGCACGATAAATTTTACAACGTACAGGCCTTTACCACGCATGCCTTTACCACTATGATATCATCATTAAGGCATGCTTGGTAAGGGCCTGTAGGTGCTCAATTGACATGCGTGGTAAAGGGATTTCCTTTGTAATGGCATGCGTGACGTTGCGACACACTGGCATGAATTTACCATATTTTTTGTTGTTTCTCCCCACGTGATCCGTTCACAGTGCTAAATAGACACTGTGAACGGACTCACTTTTTCTGACGAGACAGAGAGGGCATTCTTGAACCTTAAGTCGCCAGTCTTACGGAGAGCCGGATGGGTCCTGAGAAGTAGAGGCGAGTTGAACGCTGCCCGGAATGCCTGTACCTGGCCCTGACCCCTAAAACCGCCCCCGGCCTCGGTCCCCTCGTCACCACTCCTGACGCAGTCCCATGCCCGGCCCTGAGTTCCCAATCCATGACCATTCCTGCCCTGAACCTTAAGTCTGTCCCTTTGCCTGGCCTGATCCCTATAGCCACCACCCATGCCGCAGTTCCCCGCCCGGCCATGAGCTCCTAATCCATAACCATTACCATCCATTACTACGAACATGCCTTTACCATGACATAATCGTGGTAAAAGCTTTGTAGTTACGGACATGCCTGGTAAAGGCTTGTTCATTGTAAAGTATTCCTGGTAATGGTCATGCGTGGTTAAGACCCCGTAATAATGGTTGTTTCACTTTTCAGTAGATTCTTACGAATGTCCAATAACTCGGGACTTAAATAGAGAATGCATTCCAGTGTTTCCCTCTCCCAGCTGCAAAGACGGCGCGTGCTGTTTGATCGGTGGGGGTTTCCATCATGATAGAAAGGCAGAGGAGTCTGAAGCATAAGAAAGATGATATTGCCTTTGTGCTGACGTTGAAATCGAAGTATGTTTTTTGTATCGTGCAAGACTCTAGAATATGTTTGGAGTTTTTGTATTGTGACAGCCTCTCAGAGTCTAAGAGGCACCTGGTCGTTTGGTTAAAACTTCGGAGTGACTGTCGCATAGCTGCCAAGGTTTCAGAGTGCTGTGTGTGACATTTTCATAATTTTAGTGTAATTATGAGTGACATTTCAACGACTGTGAGTGACACTTTTTTGCGTGCAAAATCAAGCACGGATTCCGTGTGTGTGCAGAACAGGCATCATAGTTGTCAAGTTTTAAGATTACTTATATGTGACATTTCCATGGTATTAGTAGACTTACGAATGATATTTAACTGCCAACTGTGTAACACTTAGAGTGACACTTTCTCATGAGAAAAAAAACATGTAATGAGGTGCATGGAGAGAGATAAATATCAGAACTTATCCACAAAAAGTTCTAATAATATCTTGCAACTGGAGCAAAACTCCTGAAATGAAAGTCTACATTTGCTTTATAATGAACTATGACTGCAAATGTTGTGGTAGGCTAGCATATACTGTGCGTAATATAAGTTTAAAACAATGTGAAAATTAATGTGCCTACAGTAGCAGGCTGGGTCCTCGTAGCACTATAATATAGAAGTAACTAGCCACTACTGAGCCAAGAAGGACACACTTGAAAAAATATTTACTTTTGTGCCAGCATTCGATTGCTACCAACAATATGCCAGGAAGTATCACCATTAAGCCAGATCAAACATTAGGCTGTTGTGCGGCTTTAATAATGCAGGGTCCAGCATTATAGAACATGTGAGTGCCACGGATGACTATGATATATCAAGGAGGACCACCATTGAGCATTGGATGCCTGCAGTATGGCAAGAATGACAGCCATACTGCGAAAACCATCACTGTGCCGTGGCTGCTGACAATATGTGCCTAACCAAAAAATTAATGTGTCCCCTCATGTAACGCTGATATGCGATTCGTGCTATATAAAACTGTGCAAAAGTAAATAAATAAACCTTTTGTTCCTCTCTGGGTACAGCTATTCTGCGCTGGAAATTGCCTGACAATTTATCACAGTTACAACATAAATACAATGTGTCCTGTGTGTGAAAAAATAAACTGCCAGGCTCAGTCTGAAATGAATGGTGTGCTGTATCTGGCATTGCGATCTAGTATTAATAAGCACCTGCTACAGAGATCAACTCGACAGTACAATAGTCTGTAGACCCGAAATTGAATGAATGACTAACCTGACTGCTGCTGGTAAACAGGTGCTGTGGATAATTCTCCATACTGAGCGCTTCACCGCTTGGTTTCGTCTTGGGCCTGAACTCTTTGGTTGGCTGGGCACGGGGCCAAGGGGGCACAAGTTGCAACAGCAGACGGCAATGAAAGAGTGCCTGAACAGACGTCGCTGGAGACTGCCAAGCATCACTTGTCTTCGCATAGTAAGTGCTTTATTCTACCTGACTGGCCAGTAGTGGCACTTCATTTTTGCTTGCTGTTCACCCAGTTGCCATCTGTGCCAGCCAGAGAGACCTCACAGCACCGGCGATCCCCCTAAATAAATAATTGAAATAATTTCTTCGGGCAAGGAGAGACACAGCAAAGATAAAGGGTTCCCTCTTGCACCATTCTGTGTCGTCCTCCCCAGCGGCAGTAAATCTTCCTACGGACCACCTGTGACTGTGAGCCTGGTGCACTAACAACGGTCGGCACAATCCTCATGGCGCCACTTTGAAGGGCGGCCCGGCACCCGTGACGGCAAAAACTCTGAACTGGTCTTTTACAGGCGCGAGAATCCGAGATCGAAGTGTTTGGGGGCCTTCGGCTTCCACAAGTAGTCACATGATGAGGTTAAAGGTTACACTCCACTGTCTGGCTCTGTTATCAACTGTTGCTGACTCACTACCTCCCTGGTCCATTGAATCACTGCAGCCGGGGGTCGTATTTACCATAGCTGCTGAGACACGCAGCGGGGAACCCGGCAGCCGGAGGAAAATCTAATCTGCCGCCCGTCGCCCGAATGACCTCTGCCTTGCAGTGAAAGGGGCAGTACAGGGAAGCGCGCCTTCATAAAAACGACAACGATGAGCTGCAAAATACATATTGGGTGTGCTGTTAAATATTGATTCACCAGGCTGTGCCGCAGTGCACTCCAGTTCACCATAAGTTGCTGACATCGTCAGACATGCACACTTTCCTTGGCACAGTGAGCTCGCTATTGCAGCTTCCAAGGCTTCTTGTTACAGCATGCCTAGGGGCGGGTAGTCAGGGGGTCCCTAATTATGCGTGACAAATGCATTTCGTGTGGTGATGCGGACACCAGCACTGAAATGCGATAGTGTCACGCCTGATGCATGACACTTGGCAGGGCTGCTGTCGTCATTTGGTGCAATTTATGATCTGTGATTATACTTGGTCAGCATGTCATGAACACAAGACTCTGCCACTTGTGCCTCACTGCGTGGTTTTGAAACTTCTTTTTACTGTTAAATCTTATGGTGGTATGAGTCACCCCTTACTGACTATGCAATAGTGGATAAAGTTAATTGTAATCCGGACTGCAATCAGCATTAATCCCAGGTCATATTTTATTGGACTGCGGTGTAAATTTTCATAAATATATTCCTGATACCACTCGTAAACACTGGTTCTACTTTCCTAATGGTTCCTGGAGGCCAACAAGTTTCACCATATCCACAAATGAGAACCATCTTGGCGTTTGTCACAGTTACAGTCGTGGCGATGGCACTCCCAGCCTATTTAAATGCAGAGGGGCTTATTTACAAGCCCCTTGTGATGCAGCGGGTTTACCAGCTTGAGTTACTTACAAACTACCATTCTCACCTGGGCCCATTAACATACACACCTAAGCCAGTAATTTGCCGCTGCGATGACTTTCAATATTTGTGCGTGTTCAATTTACCTTTACCAATTCTTACCAACCATATCACCTTGGGTATTAATTTCCTCTGGTCAATAGATCAGGTTGTTAGTAAAATAGGTAAAAATGTCATTAACTTTATTCTTCAAAAGACCACTGACTCGAGAGAGTTTTAAAATTATCCATTCAATAATTTCGTGAGTCAAATACTAATACATGTCATATACCGTTTTCTTGATTAAAATAATCAAGAATAGGACAAATAAGTCTTGATTAAAATCTCAAGATGACAGTACCTGGAAAGGGTGGAAACATAGAGCAGTACAAGGACATACTACACAAAAATTATATTTACCTAGAATGCTGTGAGGACCAACCCCTGGCAAAGGAGCTGGACAGGGACCCCTGGGTCAGTCAGGGTCCAAAGCATAAGGACAGGTTCAAGACAGGATAAGTGACCTCTTCTAGATGCAACGCCAGCGCACACCCCTCTCTGGACGCTACACTCTTAGATTCCTCCCCTTCTTCAGAAGTGCCTCCTCGAATATCTTCCGTGTTCCCCTTCTGTATGATCGGATTCTTCTTCAGCAGTGTCTCCGTCTCTTTTCTCTCTCTCTCAAGTCTTCTATCAGAGTGCTCGGACAGCCTCTCTGACCTCTGTTGCATCCGCTGTCATCTGCATCGGTGATGGGTCTGTGATGGGTCTGTGTTCTAATTGACTAAGCCTACCTTAGGTATACTATTCTATGTGTATGTACCACCCCCCAATGTTTCAATATTCGTGAAAACCCCTACTTCTGATTGGGTTAGGAGAGGGGAAGAGGTCATCACACCATACTAATGTAATGCCTTTTTTCTTTAGTTAATTGTTCAATATTCCCGGCCCTTAATTTACTTTCCCAAGCGTTATTCCCAACCGCATTACACATTAGGATCAATGCATTGTGTACACATTTTCACTTCTTTCTTTCCCTCTGTGGGTCGAGAGGTGAGGTTCCCAAGTGCTTCTTGATGGAGCGACCTTGGCTGAGTTCCAACTGATTCATCATGGTTCCGGATGGGTTCGGGTGCGCTTGCGCACAAGTCAGGTGGGATAGGGATTTCAGTCACCCTTCCAGGCCCAAATAAAACTTATAATAAGGTCAGAGAAAGACATGTTAGAATACAAAAATAAATGAATGCACTGTACACCACTTATTTCTACTCTAATCCCACTAATTTATTTTAACCTTTGCATTAGCAATTTAATAAAAATATGCTAGGTTTAGTTTAAGCATAGCTTGTGCATTAGCATGTGAGTTTCAAGCGTCCGTTTTCCTAGCTATTGCGCAGCTACAAAGTTTTCCCCCAAAGCAAATGACGTCATACTACGTAGATGCAGTAGACGTATGCGCAGAAAATTTCAGCGTTTTCAACAGCCATTTTAAGTCACTCGGGTTACTTATTAGTATACACATAGGCAAGCTTCCCCTAGATTCTGTAGATAGAATGTAATGCAATATTAATATTTACAAAACATGTTGGTTACAGTATTACACATTATTCAAGAGGATTGCATCCAAGCAAGTCTCATTCATACAAAACCTTGCCCCATTAATCCCCTCTCTTATGGCATTTTATGCCATCACTAATTTCAATCACTAAATTAGATGCCAACTTTAGCAATTTTCCATTTCAATTTCTACTTCAACTCTTTCAATGATTCCCTTCTCTTTCTTTTATTATAAACCTTTCATTCTTTTATAAATATCTCCTCTTATCTCTTCTAGCTGGATTTCATCATATTTTCTCTTCTTTCTCTTCTCATACACTTCATACCCTGTTCTTTTCCTGCAACATTTGCACCAAAACATTATTGCCAAAACTAATAAGGTTATTCCAAATATTGGCATTATTATTTGACCTATAATTCTTTTACCTTGGTTAGAAAACCAACTACCTTTTGTAGAAATACTATTTGTTAGTTGTTTCCATACACTGTCAACCTCCGATGGTTTTAAATTCTCCTCCAATTTTGTAATATTTTTGATATAGCCTCCAGTTTCAATGCATTTGTCTGGAATATAAGTGCAACAAAGTTGCGCTTTCAAGATTTTACAGACACCGCCCACTTTAGCCAATAACATATCAAGAGCAAGTCGATATTGCAGAACCATAGATCTGACCACAACCAATTCAGTATTGATTAATAAAAATCCTCCAGCAGTGTCAGTTGATAACCAATCAGCTACTGTAGATAATTCACAGATTTTTGGTGAATTCAAAACAATTCCCTCTGAAGGTATCAATGCACTATATATATCACCTTCTATTTCTGAAAAAGTAGCTGTTTTGTTGCATGTTAGTCTGTTATTATCTTTGTTGTTTCCAGTGATTTTTTTTAACATGATATGCTTTAGTGAATACTATTTCAAAATAGCAACTCCCGTTCCAATGGTCAGGCAGCCTAAAATAAGCTTTGTCTCCACACACATATTAAATTCCAGGAAATACTGGATCTGTTCCACCTTTTAGTCCCCATCCCCAAATTACTAAGAACTTGTGTTTATATTCACTGGAACCAATAAATATATTGTTATACTCTGTTCTTAATCTATGGAGACAGAATTTCCCTTTCTTCTCAAGGTCGAGGGACATAGCAGCATGAGTCTTGCCAGTTGCAATTAGGTCTTCTCTCTCAGCCCATTTAGGTATCTGAGGTTTCGGTTCAGAACCCCTTCTTTGGTAATCATGTCTCCTATGCTCAACTAAATTCGAACATATCTTTTCTTCTTCATGTAACTTACATGTTAAATTGTGCTTATGTGCTCCAGCTATATCTATTATTTACATTATTAGATAATATTCACCCATGAATTGTGATTCTCTAGTACTAAGGACTGGGTTCATGCTTTTTCGCAGAGGAACTTCAGAAAAAAATCACATCTATGTTAGAATAATAATAGTGTAATTTTCCAGTTTGATAATATAAACTAGCTAAAACACTCCAAAATACCATTTGTTAACAGTAAATGATGATATGTTACACCTTCTGCTACTGAAGTTGGCAATTTCATACACACGTAACAATCGCTAACTTCCATAGTTTCAACATAATGTACTAATATGTTTGCAAAAACGTTTAAATCGGTATCATTTTTATTCACAGTGTGATGTAGATCTGTCTCATCTGGTGCTTCTAAATCTACTCTATCCTGCTTAATTTTAGCCACTCTTTCACGTGTACTAGTGCTGTTCTGTTTGTTCGCAACCCTTAAATATCGGATGGCTATTGTTAGTACCAACCGTATTGTGAGCACTAAAAATATGCTTCGTATACATATTCTATAACATTTCTTTACACCGTTTTGTTTAGGTTTTCCAGCTACTCTATGGTCAGCCATTTTGGGTAAAAAAAAAATCTCCGCTCTTTAGAAATGTTGTACCAGATATAACCTGGGGAGTTGTCTTTTTTCAAGTTGATCTCACTTCTTCGTCAATTCGATCAGCATTTAATTCTTCATCACTTTCTCCACTTATTTCAAGATTCTCGAAATCTTCAAGAATTACGTATGTCCTTTCAGGACCCTTGAATTTATTATTCAGTCTTTTCAATCTTGGACTGCTTCTTCTAGGATTTTCGGTGGAGGGTCCAGATTGGCTGGATACTTCATTTACTTGGTCGGGTTCTTCATTTATAGTTTTAAGGTGGTATTTTAGTCTTTTAATAATACTAGGCCAATGATCACCTTTCATGACCCTTTTAGCTTGCATTGTTTATTTATTTATTTTTATTTATTTTGAAAATTTTATGGAGCGTGAACAAGACCCTCGCGGATATCAGAGCGCTTTACAGTAAATACAGTTCTTATGACATTAAAACAGGCTAGATAAGGCATATATCTATAAATATATACAGTTTGTAAGGCACAGTGGTGAGGTAATTTACAGTAAATATAGATCTCTTGACATCAGTAAACAGGCTGGTTAAAACACATATACAGACCATTTGCAAAGGCACAGTGGTGGGGTACAGATGGGTGTTATCCCCTCGCGTCGGTTAGAAGGAAGATAAAATGTCTAGATTGCTTAGTTGGTCCTTGTCCTCATGAGGAGTAGTGAGTTAAAATGAGGGCGCGATATGTCATTGACCTTAAATCAGGTAAATTTGGCCATGAGAATAGATTTTACCTCCTTTTTAAAGGAAGCAGTTCGAGGTGTTCAGTCTGGTTTCTGGGGGTAAGGCATTCCAAATTCTGGGTGCCATCCCTGAGAAAGTTCGGTTATATGTTTTCTTCTTCCTCAATCTTTGTGGTTTCAGCAGTAGGGTTTCAGCACTTCTTGAAAGTCTGATCACACCAGAGATCGTCAGTTTCTGTGCTAGATAGCTGGGAGTTTTGTGATGCTGGGCTATGTGTGTCATACATGCTTTTTTCCAATTGAGTCTGGCTTCAAGAGGTAGCCAGTTCAAGGATTTAGATCCGGGGAGATGTGGGAAATTCTTTTAGAACCAGTAATGAGTCTTGCTGCCGCATTGACAGAGGCTCTTAGCGGTGCCGTTGTAGTTTTGGGTAGGCCGCACAGAGAGATGCTTCCGTAATCGACTCTAAGGATAACTAGCGCTTGTACTGCCAGCTTAAAGTCATTGTGTGGAAGGAAGGGTTTAAGCTTCCTCAATGTATTTATCTGGAAATTTGCTCTCTTAGTAGCATTGCTGATGTGTTTTTGCATATTGAGGTTGCTGTCCAGAGTTATTCACAACGATTTAGCGTAGTCAACGATGATTGGTTAAACGTTGAACGCTGTGATGTGTTTAATCCAGACTTGCATTGTGGGGACTTGGGCGGGTGGAGCTATTAGCAAGAATTCTTGGCCATGTCCAGAGGGTCCCTTCTCATGCACCTTTTGCCACTTTCAGGCATCCCACACAGACACTTTTAGAGGTCACAATATACAGGGGATAATGGCGCCTAAGGGTTTGAAGACGTTTCTTCTTAACATTCGCTCCCTACCAAAACACCACTGTGAACTCTGGGATCTTATCACAACGACAAGGCCTGACATTTGCTTTTTAACAGAAACATGGCTAAAACCACACACGGTCCCTGCTATAACTTTGGGGGTTCCTGCCTGATATAAAATGCTAAAGCTTGATCGCCCGATAAAAATTGGCGGCGGTATTGCGATAGTCTACAAGGAAGGACTGAAGGTAAATGTTATAGAGCAAAGAAGCTGCTCCCTGATGGAAGTCAGGATCTTTAAGATCAGTTCGGCATCTAAAACCCACTGGAAAGGAGCTCTTGTTTACCGCCCCCCTGGGCCTAGTACAGGTTTCACTTTAGCTCTGACCGAACTATTGGCCCCACATCTTAAAGTTAAAGAAGACCTTCTCTTTTTGGGAGACTTCAACATTCATGTAGACACCCCTAGTCTTCCAGAGACGCTGTCTTTGCTCTCAGATCTCTCCCTTCTGGAGCTTGAAATACGCAATAAAGGTCCCACTCATATAGGAGGCCATACTCTGGATTTGATTTTTTCTAACTGTGCTAAGATACTATGTCGACCTTCGACCCGAGTTAACTGGTCCGACCACTTTCTGTTGGAATTCTTTCTCCTTGGCCTGGATAAACCAAATAAACAGCCGGCCCTTCCGCCTCAATGGTGAAGACAATGGCACAAGGTAACATTGGACGACCTACGGAACATGTGGATAGAGCCCATGGTCCTAGTCACGGACAATGTGGACTCTGTTTTATCTAAGTTTAATACCTCTCTTCTAGAGGCTTTTGACGTGTTGGCCCCAATGAAATTGCATAAACAGCTTCCCATATCCAAACAAGAGATATGGTATACTGAACAACTTAGGATAGAGAAACAGGGATGTAGGAGGTTGGAAAAAGTATGGCGAAAGAACCACACAGAGGAAAGCAGGAAAGAACATGCTGATGCCCTATCCCTTTATCACAAAAACATCAGACTAGCCAGGATGAACAGTCTCACTTCACAGCTGACTGAGGCAGGCAATTCCTCCAAAGAACTCTACAGGATTTTACAAACATTTGTGAAACCTGTAGCCTGTGAGAGTCCAGATGACTTTTCTCAAACCCTGTGTGATGACAGCTTCCTGTTAGAATTGCCTATTTTGGGGAAAGACTTACCCGGTTGCTGAGGCGCTGTCATTTCCTGTGGCCACTCTCTGCCTGCCTGACGTTGATACCGCCAGTGCCGTGGGCTGTGTTTCTCGGTCTCCTCCGCCGCCGCTTCCTCTACCTACGCGGCCGCTGAGGGGGGGACCACAGCAAACAGAACCCACCGCAGCATTGCCCCGCCCACCCACGGACACTTCTGTGCCCGGAGGCGCTTAAAAGAACGGCACTCCCATCGCGTCGCGGGACGCGCGCGGGCGATGCCGGGCTAAGCCCGGGTAAAGGGCGGGCCGTCCAAGGCCAGACGAGTCTGGGCTGGGCAACCCCCCTAAGCCATCCCTTCCCTCGGTAATAGCAGACTCATCATTATTCCAACATTATTCCGAGTATGGCCCGCATTCCAAGAAGGGGGGGAAACGCGGTTCTACCACACCTTCTGGGAAAGTTTAACTGGAACTCTAGATGACTTTTCTAAAAGAGCGGTAGGGGTCGTGGGGAGAGAAATTGCACTATCAGAAAAACGCTTATCGCAGGAGCTTATGGGTGCAAAACGTTCATCGTTGGGCGATCTGAAAAATGCTGTTACACCGGTCCACGCTCAATCTAGAAATCTAGTTTCACCTAGCCTAAATGACATGCTGGGTAATGATATTATGGAGAAATCTTCGGTATGGGATGATGACATATCATTTTTTAACATTTCCTCAAGTAGTAGTGTTTCCTCAGAGGGCTTTCACCCGATAGCGATCAGGAAAAGTTTACAGCCCACCGATGTACAAACTAAGGTACCTGTATGTCCTAAGAAAGTAGGTAAAAGGAAGAGGGGGGGACGCCAACTGGGCAGGAAACTAAAAAAATCAAAATTGTCATGTAACCATCGTACTTTTACCACTAAAAAAGTCTCTATCGCATCTAATAGACATACTAAAGGTCCGTTAGGACCTGTTAGCCCGGTTCCACAAATACACAATAGTGTACAAATTATGGGGAACGAGGATGAGGTAGAAATGTCCTTTGTAAATATGACACATTTATTAAGATCTTTCACCCTCCCTTTGTTGGAAAGACTGAAGGTGATTAGTGGGAAGCTTGACGCCCTGAGTGAAGCAACACTTGAAAATACACGTAAATTGAATTGTTTAACACCAGCTGTACTAAACATTGATAGGGAGATAGCGATTGGAAACACCCCTGAAGTTATAGTTACACCAGACACCCCCACAGTATCGAAGGATGCCTCCAAAATCTGCAATAACTATGGCCAAACACAGAAACCTGTTGTTAATAATCCCACTGAAAAAATCACGCCAAATCCACTTCCATTAAAATCTATGGAAAACATCGGGGGAGAATGTGCAAGCCCATATGGATGACCGGGTGCCCCTGCCTGTAATCAATCTACCGCCCGAGTCATCCCCGCTAGTAATAGTCCTTGGAAATGTCCCTGTATTGAACAAGGGAACTAGGGAGAACTATGATCAACTTTAAAACAAGGCGGCCCATTGGATTGCAAATAATACATCAGAGGGTAAAACGATTTGGCAAGACATCATAATGGTCCGTAGGGTGGCCTGGATTGGCAAAACAAGAAAGAATAAAACAGGGGACTGTGTTATAATTAATTTTAACAGCCCTTTACCAGTAAGAAGAATCCTTAGTGAGGTTATATTCAACGGTGGCTCATGGAAAAAAGGCATTGAGATTATCCCCCTCGATTATTTCTACAGGGACTTGAACAGACTTAATCCACATGGAGAAATTGGTTGGGAATATACTAGGACACCGCACTCACAAATCCGGCAAGGCTGGGAATATCCAAGAAAAAGTTATCCAAATCGGTCACGGTGGGGGTATGAGGGCCACACTCCAGACTTTGGGACAAATCGTTTTGCAGTGCTGAGTGGGTTAGAAGGAGTTGATTGACGACAAGTACAAGAGGGCATGGAGACCTGTAGCATGGTGCAAGCGCATGATCTTGAACACTTTATGGTTTCTAGCCAAGGGAAACCCCAGAAGTCAAAGACCCCACATGCTCCGTCAGACATTACGCTAGATGTGCGTGCTAAAAGAGGTATGAGCGTTACTTTCTGGAATATCGCGGGGCTTCGCTCCAAGATAAACTTCCCAATCTGGTCAGATTTTATTAAAGACATTGATGTACTATATTTGCAAGAGACTTGGTCTTCAGAGGAAATCCATATTGATGGTTTTAAAACATATCATGTACCAGCAGTTCCTTCTAACCATGGGAGGTGTAAAGGGGGGCTATGTGTTTACGTCACAAACTTTTTTGGGGTAGTAATGATAAAAATGGTGAGGTCGTGTAGTAGTTAGCAAATTATTGTAATACAGGTGTCCTCTAAGGTTGAAATAGTTGTCATTAATATGTACAAGAATGTAGAAAAGGGCATGGTAAGCGAAATGACACATTCCCTCAATAATGAAGTTAGGAGTGTGATGGATAAACCAGGAAGGGATTCTATCCTCATATGGGGCGGTGACTTCAATCATAACCTATGTAAACAGTTTCAGAGTGGATGTGGTGAACAGGAGGGAGTAAATTCCGAGTATCAACCCCATTTTGCCCGTAATAATGGGGGGATTCACTTAACGGGATAATGGCTACATATAATCTGGGTTTTGCTAATAGGCTATGTATACCAACTGTGGAGTTTAGCCCCACCTATGTGGGAAGAGGGCATAGCACCTTGATCGATTTTATTACCATCTCAAATACCTATGCAACCTGGATAACTGATTTTGTCACCCACACGATTGGCTTAAACGACCATCTCCCACTTAGTCTTTGTATCATACTCCCTACAGATAAAGAATGTTCACTGGTAGAAAGGTTGGTTTGGTCCACTGGCAGCACTTCCGTCAGGCAAAACGGTTACGCTCTTAAATGGTCACAGTGTAATCCTGAGACTATTAACGAAAAAATTATAAAACAAGCCTTAATACCGATTACTAAATGTCTACAGGAAGGGGCCCCAGACCAAGAAATACTAGACTCCTTCACTGACATTACTAGGATTATACAAGCCAATTTACAACGCCCTAATAGAGATAAAAAACCAAGTAGAAATGGGTGGTTTAATTCGAACTGTACAAAGACTCATGTACAACTAAAAAGGGCACTGCACAAAAATCAGAGAAATCAAGCAGAAATAACTAGATGTAGGCATGAGTATAACCTAGCACGTAAAACCTGTAAACAAAAAATTAAGAACGATGCATGGGAGAATTTATTTGAGGCCTCGCTGAAAAGGGATAGCTCCTCTTTCTGGGTAGCAGTTAAGGCACCGTTTGTCACCACAGGAGACATGGCGAGAATCGAAGTGGCAATAACTGAAGATTCATGGATAGACTTTTTTCCAGAAGTCTAATAAAATCGCAGACATGGGGAAAATTACAAATGGGTGTCATGAAAAATGTATCCCTATTGATATTACGATCACCAATAAGGAAGTCACAGAGGCCATCAAACTGAGTAAGGGAAACAAAGCCCCGGGAGCGGACGGCGTTCTGATAGACCTATTTAAACATTTGATAGAGTTATGGTCCCCGGTACTCACTCGTGTCCTTGAGGCAAGCTGTGAGCTGGGTTTTATTACAACGTGGTCTGATTCAATAATCATCCCTATATTTAAAAGAGGAGACTGGGAAAATCCCTCCTGTTATCGCCCTATATCCCTCCTGGACTCGTTCATGAAAGTTACAGGGAGGGTAATTTTGAACCGTTTACAGCAATGGGCAGACAATGCTAATGTACTATCCCCGGTACAGTACGGATTTAGGGAAGGTCGGGGCACAGTAGAACAGGTCTTGAATTTTTCGATGCTTTTAGGGAAATATACTCAGGCAAAGGAGGGCAAACTCTACGCAGTGTTTGTAGATTTAAGCGCTGCGTTTGATTGCGTTATGTACAGTCGATTATGGCAGATTTTAAAGGAACTGAATGTGGATGAGGTTTTAATTTCCTTCCTAAGGTAACTTTATGTTGGAGCCAGGGTGAAAGTGAGATATGGCACCAATGGTGAATGCACCAAACCGCTTCACGTCATGCGGGGAGTAAGGCAAGGGTGCGTACTTGCCCCTTTTCTTTTTAATTTATACACCAACGACTTGGAAAAAGTGTTGGTGGCTGAAGTCCCTGACTCCCCACAGGTTAATCACAAACCAATTGTGTCTCTCCTGTATGCTGATGATGCCGTGATCATGGCAAGAACACAAAGAGCCCTACAAATGGCACTTGACACTTATTTAAATTTTATGGGTAACAGGGGATTAAAACTTAATGTAACTAAAACCTTTGTTATGACCTGTGGCAGACGTAAGAACAGAGGGTGCCGCCTATTTGCTGGGAAGGAGAAAATTGCATCAACAAAAACTTTCTCCTACCTGGGCATCGTCTTAGAAGAAACGGGGGCTTGGAGGCCAGCCATTAGAAACAGGACAATGATGTTTAAAAGAGCTACGGCTGCGCTTATGTTTTTTTCAAGAAAAATGGGGAAAAGACCTCTGGAAATCCTGATAAAAATTTACCAGGCGAAGTGTATTAGCACAGCTATTTATGGGGCAGGTGTGTGGGGAATTTCCGATTTCATTTCTATCCAAAAGGTAGAAAATGCCTTTCTAAGATTTATTCTGGCCATTCCCAAAAGTTCACCAATATTCAACTGTCACGCAGAGTTGGGCATTCGCTATATCAGCGATCTCATTAGCATGCAGCCTCTATTGTTATGGCACAGAGTATGGACTTCCCCAGATCTTGAGTTGAATAGAGACACTATCACAGACTGTTTGGGTCTGGACAGGGCCATCAGAATACCTTGGTTGTCTTATATTTGTAATTTCACTAGGGATCTATGAAGACCAGAGTTTTTTCTTCACCCTGACTCCCTTTGTATCATATCAAGGAAGGACTTGAATCTGTTGTGTTGGAATCATCTAGAAACTTTAAGATTAGGTGTAGAACTAAACAAAAAAACAGTTATGCAACACCAACTCACCCTAGCTTCATATTCGATTCAGCCCTATCTAATTTGGTGCTTGGAGGGCTTAGATCGGTATTTACTGACAAGATTTAGGTTCAATGTTTTTTTTCCGTTTAATTACATTTCCAAAAATGAATGATTGGGATTGAATCCTTTGTAAATGCCCGTGCGATAGCCAGTCGAATCAATCCACATTGCACGCGATCTGATTTTGTAAATTTTATGCTGCAGAAAGGTCTAGGTGGATCAAGCCTCTTTTAAAAAAATATGGAACTTGGCGCCAGTGTCGACCAGCATTAATGTTTTTATTATCTTTAAATGATGTATATTGTGTGGCCGTAATGATTGGCTTTTTAAAAAGTATTTTTAAAAAAAGGAAAAGTTTAATTACTTTTTAACTATATGTATGTACTATTTATGTAAATATGCTGATAATTACCTGATTATAAATGTACTTGTCGCTTTTATGATTTTTATGTTCTATTGAAATCGAATAAAGCTTTTTCATTCATTCATTCATTCATCCATTCATTCATTCATAGTAATTAATTGCAAGGATAACGCCATCAGTATTTCTGCACCATCAAGTCCTCACAATAGTGACATACCTACACCTACACTCACTGCCTTCCCGGATATTGGATTAGATGACATCAAATTATTGATAAATTATATTAAAACAGGGTCTCCCCTGGATTTCCTGCCGGCCAAAATGGCTGCTTCTTTATGCAATCTACTTGGCCCTATGATCCAATCAATAATAAACCTTTCTCTTAGGAATGGTCGGGTACCTCAAGAATGGAAAAGAGCTGTAGTTAATCCTATTCGCAAGAACTCGGCCTCACCATGGACAGATCTATCCAACGTCTGCCCGATTTCCCTTCTGCCTTATTTAAGCAAGCTGACCGAGAAACATGTGAATACCCAGTTGTCCAAATTCCTCGAGGCATCAGGAGGGCTTGACCATACACAATCAGGTTTCAGACCCAACTACAGCACTGAATCGGCGCTCCTCTCTGTCACAGATAACTTCAGGATGGCACAAGACAGAGGAGGCTCTATGATTCTGGTGCTGTTGGATCTGTCCGCAGCCTTCGACACGGTCTCACATGATATTCTTCTCGGTCGCTTGCAGAAGGTGGGGATTGGAGGATTGGCCCTGTCCTGGTTTGAGAGTTTTCTCTCAGGCCGCTCGCAAAGTGTCAGCTTAGGCCCCCATTGTTCCATCTCTAGGGAGCTTACCAAGGGAGTTCCACAGGGCTCATGCCTAAGCCCCACATTATTCAACCTATATGTGGCTCCTTCAGCTGACATTGTGAGAAAATATGGATTCACGCCAGTGTCGTATGCTGATGACACTCAGCTTCTGTTCCCATTCCAGACCCTTACTCCCGCAATCAAACATTCTTTTGCGGAGGGAATGAGAGCAGTGTCTGACTGGATGGCCTCTAATTGCCTACAATGTAATGTGGGCAAGACAGAGGTCATGCTGTTCGGGAAAGCTCCTCTCCTTTGGTCACCGGATTGGTGGCCCCTCGATCTGGGACCTGTTCCCGACCCTAAACAGACAGTGAAGACCCTAGGTGTACAGTTAGACCAGGGATTACTGTTAAAAGAGCACGCAAAACAGGTGACAGGGTCTTGTTTTCGGATGATAGGACTTCTGAGGCGTGTATTTCCATTCTTGTCGGACATTTTTAGAAAGACCCTTGTCCAGGCCCTTGTAGTCAGCCGGCTAGATTATTGTAATGGCCTCTTCTTGTCAACTAATGAAGAAGTACTTAATAGATTGCAAGTGGCCCAGAACACCGCGGCAACACTAGTCTTAAATGTCCCCCCAGAACGCCTTCTCGTCCCCTCCTTGAAAAACTCCACTGGCTGCCCATTCGCCAACGGGTCAAGTTTAAGATCTGCTGTGTCATACACAAAAGTCTGTTTGGCTCAGGCCCTCAATATCTGACTGAATAATTTAACAACTATAACCCGGAACGTCTGCTTTGTTCCAGCGGCCAACTATTGCTACAGATCCCGACAGTCAGAAAGGCACGGCAGGGTGGGAGAGCCCTATCTTTTATGGGCCCTACCCTCTGGAATAAACTTCCCCCCGGCCTTAGACAGACCACCGACTACCTTAAATTTAGGAGAATACTTAAGAGACATTTGTTCCTGACAGCATAATTTCATATGCCTCCCTAGAGCTCTGTTTTGACGCACATCTGGTGAGATAAGCGCGGAGATACCCCTTGGGAAGTCGAGTCCTGCGCTATATAAGCAAATAAATAAATAAATAGATAAATTCTGGGGCATATTACCAAGGGTGGCGATAGGCAATTATCGCGGGTTTACCGGATGGTTTCGGCCGCTAAGCGGCGATAATTCTATCGCTCTATTAGCAAGCTGTCGCTAACTAATGATATCGACAGCTTTTAGACGATAGCGAGCGGTTTGGGGCCCGTTTTGCATGTCAGCGATATTTATCGCTAATGACATGCAAAGTGGGCGCACCCAACCTGTTAGCGACTGCAAGCAGTCGCTAACGTCGCTATCGCCTATTAGCAAGGCAGGCGTAGAGATGGAAATATTCCCGCTATGGCCAAAAACTAACGCCTGCTCAGACCAGTTCTTAGCCTTGTTATCCAATGGGAGGTGGATAACATGGCTAAGAGCATTTCGTTGCTAATGCATGAATATCGCTGTATTCTCAGCGATATTCACGCATTTCGCCTGATTTTTATCGCTTTTGAGATAAACCTTGCTAATAGTAAGTTATCTCAGCGATAAAAACCGGTGATGCGCGGCGATAAAAATATTGCAGCTAACCCTACTTAGTATTAAATATCGCTATTTGTTGGTAATATGCCCCTCTGTTTTTAGGGCATTCAGTTTCAGATGGTTTTCTGCCAACCATATCTGGGTATTCCTAAGCGTTGTATTCCGTAGTTTGATGTCTTCTAAGGTGTGGGTCCTAAGGTAAAGTTGTGTGTCATCTGCGTACATGTGGTATTGCACGTTAGATGCTTGAAGCATTTCGGTGAGAGGTTCCATGAAAAGGTTAAATAGTGTTGGGGATAAAGAAGATCCTTGCGGTACTCCTAACTTTACTGAGTCGGGTTTGGACATGGCGTTGTAGACCTTGAATTGTTGAGTTCGATTTTGGAGAAATGAGATAAACCAATTTATTACTGATCCCATTCTGTGCTTCAGAAGATCTATCAAATTTTTCGTGTTTGACTGTGGCAAAGGCCGAGGAGAGATCTAGCAGAATGAGTAGGCAGGATCCATTCTGATCAAGGATGTGAAGTGCGTCATCAATTATATGAGTCATAGGAGACTCAGTGCTGTGACCCACTTGGAAACCAGATTGGTGTTTGTTGAGGAGGTCAAAGTGGTCAATATGCCTTGTTAGCTGGAGGTGAATATATTTTTCCAATAGTTTCGCCAGGGTAGGGATGTTGTAGATAGGGTGGTTGTTGTGTAGGTCCGTGGGGTCAGCCGTGGGTTTCTTTAGAATGTGAGAGACTTGTCCCACTTTAAAGGTGTCCGGGATGCAGCGTTGTTGAAGTGAGCTGTTTATGATCTTAGTCCAGAGAGGTAGGAGCAGAGGAGGTAAATCTTTAACCGCGTTAGCAGGGAGGGGATCGGTGAAGTGATTAGCTGGGTAGTGGGCACCGAGAATTTCGCATATGGCTTCTTCAGAATATGTGGAAAAGGAAGACCAATCTGCATTGTTTTTTAGGTGGGGCTTTGATGGGAAATGGTATGGAGCAAATGGGGTTACTTGGGAGGTCTTCGTGTGCGGTCCAGCGTGTAAGATGAGTTCATTGAGGAGGTCTTTCTTGATCGTGTCTGTCTTCAGGGTGAAGAAGGCCGAGAATTATTCGGTGTTAGGTTGAGAGCTCGCTATGAGTTGTGGACGTTGGGGAGCATCCTTAGATTGGGATTTGATGAGATTGAAGAGTTTTTTTGGGACAATTTCTTGCTTGACCAAGTTGGTGGCTGCAGAAGCCTGCTTTGGTACGCTTGATTTTTCTGAAGTATGCATTTCTCTTTTTCCTTCGGATGTTTAGGTGCTTGGCAGATGGAGCTGATCTCCAGATGTGTTCAGAGGCTCGGAGAGAGTGTCTATCTTCGTTGAGTATGCCATTGTACCAAGGCTTAGATTCTTTTATGGAGGCTCTCTTTAGTTGCAGTGGGGCTACCTCATTTATTATCGTGGTCATGGAGCTAAGGTAGTAATTAGTAAAGTCATTAAGTTCGGAAGTTCCTGCAGGGGGAAGGAGTAGATTGTAACTGAGTGACAGTAAGGTGTTAGGGTTACGTTTTTCAAGTCTCTTTTCCAGACTTTTTTCTTATGGATTGAACCGGGTTCAATTTCACAGTTTCCTTGATAAAGACGGTAATGATGTGGTGGTCTGACCAGTCACAGGGTTGGATTGACTCTATCAGAATGCTATCTCTTTTAGAGATTATTATATCCAGGATTGCACCTTTGTTGTGTGTAGGGCTGTTGCACATTTGGGTGAGGTCTAGGTCGTCGCAAGTTTTTGAGACTATTGACCACTGCGTCATTGTGGTTGTCCCAGTGAAGATTGAAGTTTCCAAGGAATATTTGGGTATTTTGGCTACCGGCGTTTGTTGATATCATGTCCATGAGGTGCTCAGTGAAGGCTAGGTTATCGCCTGGCCTATGATATATTGTGTGTAGGGAGCATAATGGGTTGCCATTACTGGTGATGTTGGGACAAATGTATTCGCAGGAAGGGAATACAGGTAAAATTGCTCTGTTAACTGAGATATTGCTCCGGAGTATACAGGCGATGCCACCCCCTGTCCTATCGGTTCTGTCCAGTCTGATGATGTCGTAGTTAGGGGGTACTAGAATGTCAATGATTGGTGATGAGGATTCCTTTATACAGGTTGCAGTTAAAATTAGCAGGTCTGGTTCTTGCGTGAGAATGAGGTCAGCTATGTCAGCTGCTTGTCTAGCGGCCGATCTACAGTTTAAGAGGATGCATTTGAGATGGGGCATGATACGGGAGGACGTGGGTTCCTGAGTGATGGGGATTCTTCTTAGATTGTTGTCCATGACGCCTCTGGAATTTTGTTTACTAGTCCAGTGTGGGTTGGAGGGATAATTGGGATAGTCATAGGGGTGGGCAGTAAAGCAAGCAGATCGTTCTCCGAGAGAGGGTTGGTACTTTGGATTTGGCGGGTTGATTTATTACGAAAGGGAATAGATTTCAAACTGGGTAACATAGGTTTTGAGGTGGCTGTTGGGTGCTTCAGGGACCCACTTGCTTTAGGCTGTCTTATAGTTCTAGTTAACCCTGGTTGTTTCGATAACAACTCCATAAATGCTAAGAGTTCATTCTTTATTTGATGTAATGATATTATGATCTCATCAAGTCTGGGGTCTGGCGTGGTTTTGAGTAAGGCTGTAGGCTGTGATGAGGCTATAGATGGGTCATTGTGACCTGGTCATGCTTGTGGTCTGGAGCCGGTATGAGTGGAGTGGATGGGGGGTGTTGCGGGTATAGATAGGTGATTAGTGAAAATGGATGGCTACCTTGCAAGCAGAGCTGAGGGGGATGAACTAAATTGAGGGATGTATGTAGCTGGAGGAGTTGTGTATGTGGACAGTTGAACTGAAGAAGTAGACGGGTGGTATGAGGGTGAGGGAAGTGTGACTGAGTCTGAGTCCCTATAGTGCTCAGGAGGCGGTGTGTCTCCATTGTGGAATTGAAGAGACTTACTACAGTCTAGAAACTGAACTGAAGGAGGTGGGCTGTAGTGGGGGATGATGGAGCCAGTGGTATCAGTACGTAGCGGGGATGGTGTAGCGAGACTGTGGGTTATGGGGAGGATGTTGCCATGGGGAGCCGCTGGGCTTGTGAATAAGGGGGAATCAATATCGGTTAGGGGTACGTATGCTGCTGCTGTTATGCTGGGTGGGAGTATTGTGTGTGGGTCAGACGGCGTGGTAGTGGCCTGTTTCTCCACGGTGCCTAAAGGCCGGCTGATATAGGAACACTGATGTGGGGGGAGATTGATGGAGTGATGTGTTGTGTGTTCTGATTGGACGTAGCGTAAGGGTAGGGTGGTGGTTGTGTCAGTGGTAGGGAGTGGCTATCAGAGGGGATTGATGGTGGTTGGGATAGTGATAGTGAAAGGGCGTTGCTGCCAGTGGGGGTAGACGATGGGGTATAATGTGGTGTAGGTAGCCTGGGTGTCAGTTTGGGCTTTCGATGCTTGCGCTTTAATAATGGGAAAGATGTTATCCAGGGGGTTAAAGCTACTGTCTGTGGATTGCCTGAGGACAGTTCCATTATTGTAGATGGTGATCTTTGCAGTCGCTTGGAAGAGCTGGGAGGGGGAGATGTAAATAACTAGGCCATGCGCGGTTTTCCTAGTGGAGGAGGTCGCAAATAAGGTTAAAAATGCTTTCCTCCATTGCGCCCTTCGTTTCGTATGGAAAATGATGTCGGAGGTTGTGTGTCCGTTGTGTATAGAGAAGTAGGGATCTACGAAGGGTATTTCGGAGTGAAGTCTTATAAACGTAAGCTTGAAGCGTTTGACTGAGTTTCTTGGTAGGTGGGGGTGTAGATGATAGTGTAGGTATGTGTGCCCGTGAGCTCCATGCTATGACAGGGTTTAGGGGAGGCTCTGAAGCTAAAGTGTGTGTGGTGCTCCTAGTATGGTGCAAACTGTCCGTTGTGATGGGCTGGGGGGGTAACTATGGGAAGGGGAAGCAATGGCTGTGCTGGTGACTAAGGGTGGGCGTAAAATCCGTTTCGCAGGCGAATTTGCGGATTTTCCGCGATTTCGCGATCCGCAAATCTCGCGAAATCGCGGTAAAATCCGCGAATCAGCGGGACGAATTTTCAGCCAAGCAAGGGTTACAGCAGCAGGTGCAAAAGTTGAACCTAATTTCTTTGTAACCTTTTACAAAAGGGTTACAAAGAAATTAACTTCAACTTGGGCACCTGCTGCTAAGTGCTTCCTGGCGCCTCGTTGCCTACTTGCAACTATTCTCTGACCCTGCTCTGACCCTTGAAGCAGGGTCAGAGAATATTTACAAGTAGGCAACAAGGCACCTTTCCCAGGAATTAAACCTCATCAGGATGCACTTACAGATATAAAAAAACAGGAAGAAGGGAGAGGATGGCAAATACACCCATTTTGAGTTGTCAGGAGGGGTTAAACTAAAAGAGACCTTTACGGCACAATTTTCATATGAATTTTGCTAAAAATAAAAAGCTGTATGTTCTGTAGGGGCAACTCAGGAATCTGGCCCTTCAGAGATCCGGCCTCTCTTTCTTTCTCTCGTTCTCTCTCTCCCTCTCTTTCTCTCTCTTTCTCTCTATCTCCCTCTCTTTCTTTCTCTCCCTCACATCCTCTCTTTCTCGCTCTCTCTTTCTCTGTCTTCCTTTCTCTCTCACTCTCCCTCTTTCTCTCTCTCTTTCTCTTTCTCTCTCTCATCCTCTCTCTCTCTCTCCCTCTCTGTGTGTCTTTCTCTCTTTCTCTCTCTCTTTCCATGTCTCTCTCTCTCTTTCTCTCTCTCTATTACTTTCTTGCTCTTTCTTTCTCTCTTTCATTCTTTCTCTCTCGTTCTCTCTTTCTCTCTCCCTCTCTCCTCGTCTCTCTCCCTCTTTCTCTCCCTTTCTCTCTCTCACATCCTCTCTTTCTAGCTCTCTCTCTCTTTCTCTCTCTTTCTTTCTCTCTCACTCTCCCTCTTTCTCTCTCTCTTTCTCTCTCTCATCCTCTCTCTCTCTCTCCCTCTCTGTGTGTCTTTCTCTCTCTCTTTCCATGTCTCTCTCTCTTTTTCTCTCTCTCTTTCACTTTCTTGCTCTTTCGCTGTCTCTCTGTTTCTTTCTCTCTCATTCTCTCTCTCCCTGTTTCTTTCTTTCTTTCTTTCATTCTTTCTTTCTTTCTTTCTTTCTTTCTTTCTTTCTTTCTTTCTTTCTTTCTTTCTTTCTTTCTTTCTTTCTTTCTTCCTTTCTTTCTCTCCCCTCTCTCTCTTACTCTCTCTTTCTCTTTCTCTCCCTCTCTTTCCCTCTCTCCCTTTCACTTTCTTGCTCTTTCTCTATCTGACTCTCTCTTTTCTTTCTTTTTTCTTTCTTTCTTTCGTTCTTTCTTTCTTTCACTCTCTCTCTCTCTCCCTCTCTCTCTCTATCTCTCTCTCTTTCTCTTTTTTGAAACATTGCAAAGATCACGTAGATGCCAAAGTACAAACAAGCATTTGCAATGCAATAGGTCTTGCATGTTTTGTATTTACGTGACTTAGCTGTATTGATATTACAAATTACAATGGCTTTTAAAAAGTGATTTTAATTTATAATGGCAATAGCTTAAACTTTTGTAAATAACTTTTGTGAAGATTATGTTCAGTGTATTTTATTGTGATGAAAATCCAAGAACAGAAGTGAAATATTAACATCTTTTTGTGTCATTTGTAATAAAGTTTGAAACATTGAGAGAACATATATGAACCAGTTGTTGTTGAATGGTTGCGCAAATTGATGCTGGGGTGGTGCTGAGTGATGCTGTGGTGGCGCTGAGTGGTGCTGTGGTGGTGCTGAGTGGTGCTGTGGTGGTGCTGAGTGATGCTGTGGTGGTGCTGAGTGGTGCTGTGGTGGTGCTGAGTGATGCTGTGGTGGTGCTGAGTGATGTTGTGGTGGTGCTGAGTGATGATGTGGTGGTGCTGAGTGATGCTGTGGGGGTGCTGAGTGGTGCTGTGGTGGTGCTGAGTGATGCTGTGGTGGTGCTGAGTGGTGCTGTGGTGGTGCTGAGTGTTAATGTGGTGGTGCTGAGTGATAATGTGGTGGAGCTGAGTGATGCTGGGGTAGCGCTGAGTGATGATGTGGTGATGCAGAGGGCAGAAAGGCACAAAAAGCAGTCTAACAAAGGGCAGAAGGGCAGAAAAACAAGGGAAAAACTAGCCTAAAAGAGGGCAGAAGGGCACAAAAAAAAAGTCTAACAGAGGACAGAAGGGCAGAAAAACAAGGGAAAAACGAGTCTAACAGAGGACAGAAGGGCACAAAAAACGAGTCTAACGGGGCAGAAAGGCACAAAAACGAGTCTAACAGAGGGCAGAAGGGCACAAAAAACGAGTCTAATAGAGGGCAGAAGGGTACAAAAACAAGGGAATAACAGAGGGCAGAAGGGCACAAAAAAACGAGTCTAACAAGGGGCAGAATGAATCCCGCCCTGCATGTTTGTCCACGAAGATGCAACTTTTTGTGCAATACCTTTACTCAACTGGAGTACTTTCTACTGTCTAATCAGTAAGTGCTCCCTCGTTGGCTAAATGTATAGGGGCAGATTTACAATAACTGGCGCATCCCCAGGGATGCGCCAGTTATTATGCGCCACAGCTCCACCACCCATGGTGCGCCGCATTACAATGCGGCGCACCATGTGGCAAAAACGGCACAGATGTGTCACGCATCTGTGCTGTAAAAGCAGCGCATTGCTGGAGCTGCGTCGCGCTTGCGACGCAGCTCCAGCAATGCTCTTAGGGGGCCCTATCTCCCCAATGCTGCATCAAGCCTTGCGCCTGCTTCAGGCAGGCGCAGGGTTTTGTCGCAGCATTGGCCTAAAAGTGACTGAGTGAAATCTTGTAGATTTCACTCAGCCACTTTTAGGAGGCTGAGTCGGAACGCCTCCTGATGGCGCAGGGCTTTACAACGTGACGCATCTCACAGAGAGATGCGTCACGTTGTTAATACACAGCACCATGGCGCATCTTTTGTGCTGCCGCTGCGTCACAAAAGGTCTCGGTAGAGGGTGGCAGTGGTGAACCAGAGGGTGGCAGTGATGAACCAGAGGGTGACAGTGATGAACCAGAGGGTGGAAGGGGTAAACCAGAGGGTGACAGTGCTGAACCAGAGGGTGGCAGTGCTGAACCAGAGGGTGGCAGGGGTGAACCAGAGGGTGGCAGGGGTGAATCAGAGGGTGACAGTGCTGAACCAGAGCGTGGCAGTGCTGAACCGGAGGGTGGCAGGGGTGAACCAGAGGGTGACAGGGGTGAACCAGAAGGTGGCAGTGATGAACCAAATGGTGGCAGGGGTGAACCAGAGGGTGGCAGTGGGGAACCAGAGGGTGGCATGGGTGAACCAGAGGGTGGCAGTGGTGAACCAGAGAGTGGCAGTGGTGAACCAGAGGGTGGCAGTGCTGAACCAGAGGGTGACAGTGGTTAACCAGAGGGTGGCAGTGCTGAACCAGAGGTGCTGTGATGAACCAGAGGGTGGAAGTTGTGAATCAGAGGGTGGCAGTTGTGAACCAGAGGGTGACAGTGCTGAACAAGAGGGTGGCAGGGGTGAACCAGAGGATGCTGTGATGAACCAGAGGGTGGCAGTGGTGAACCAGAGGGTGGCAGGGGTGAACCAGAGGGTGGCAGTGGGGAGCCAGAGGGTGGCTTGGGTGAACCAGAGGGTGGCAGTGGGGAGCCAGAGGGTGGCTTGGGTGAACCAGAGGCTGGCAGTGGTGAACCAGAGAATGGCAGTGGTGAACCAGAGGGTGGCAGTGCTGAAACAGAGGGTGACAGTGGTGAACCAGAGGGTGGCAGTGCTGAACCAGAGGGTGACAGTGGTTAACCAGAGGGTGGCAGTGGTGAACCAGAGGTGCTGTGATGAACCAGAGGGTGGCAGTCGTGAACCAGAGGGTGGCAGTGGTGAACCAGAGGGTGACAGTGCTGAACCAGAGGGTGGCAGGGGTGAACCAGAGGGTGCTGTGATGAACCATAGGGTGGATGTGGTGAACCAGATGATGGCAGGGGTGAACCAGAGGGTGGCAGTGGTGATCCAGAGGATGACAGTGCTGAACCAGAGGGTCGCAGGGGTGAACCAGAGAGTGGCAGTGCTGAACCAGAGGGTGGCAGTGGTGAGCCAGAGAGTGGCAGGGGTGAACCAGAGGGTGGCAGGGGTGAATCAGAGGGTGGCAGTGGTGAACCAGAGGGTGGCAGTGCTGAACCAGAGGGTGGCAATGGTGAACCAGAGGGTGGCAGGGGTGAACCAAAGGGTGGCAGGGGTGAACCAGAGGGTGGCAGTGGGGAACCAGAGGGTGGCATGGGTGAACCAGAGTGCGGCAGTGGTGAACCAGAGAATGGCAGTGGTAAACCAGAGGGTGGCAGTGCTGAACCAGAGGGCAACAGTGGTAACCAGAGGGTGGCAGTGGTGAGCCAGAGGTCCTGTGATGAACCAGAGGGTGGCAGTCGTGAACCAGAGGGTGGCAGTGGTGAACCAGAGGGTGACAGTGCTGAACCAGAGGGTGCTGTGATGAACCAGAAGGTGGCAGTGGTGAACCAGAGGGTGGCAGGGGTGAACCAGAGGGTGGCAGGGGTGAACCAGAGGGTGGCAGTGCTGAACCTTAGGGTGACAGTGGTTAACCAAAGGGTGGCAGTGGTGAACCAGAGGTGCTGTGATGAACCAGAGGGTGGCAGTCGTGAACCAGAGGGTGGCAGTGGTGAACCAGAGGGTGACAGTGTTGAACCAGAGGGTGGCAGGGGTGAACCAGAGAGTGGCACTGCTGAACCAGAGGGTGGCAGTAGTGAACCAGAGGGTGGCATGGGTGAACCAAAGGGTGGCAGTGATGAACCAGAGGGTGGCAGTGGTGAACCAGAGGGTGCTGTGCCCATACACGACTGCATGGGTAACTTCGCCATGCAAGCGGCCCGCGAACACGCAAAAAGCCCCGCGAACACGCAAAAAACCCGCGAACACGCAAAAAACCCCGTGAACGCACAAAAACCCAAAAATCCGCAAATTCGCACGAATTTGCGGATTTTGTGGATTGCGAATTTGTTTTCGCGTGAATTCGCGGAACGCGAATTCGCATATTTCGCCCATACCTACTGGTGACTAGGTTTAGGTCTGGTTGGGGGGGTGGATCTCGAGCCCTAATGAATATAGCAAGGGCGTTAGGTCCTAGGTAGAATTAGGGTAGGCTAGAGGTAGATTATGACGAGAGAGTTATACTGAAAGATTCTAGCCTGCAATGTGTAGGTAGGGCGATCACGGGAAATGTGTTGCATTCTTGTAAAAGAGTCATTCTAAGATGGCCGCCTTCTTTGTGGAGGGTCTCATAGACAACAAAGCAGTCCTATGTCTTTCTCTATGCAGTCCTATATCTATCTCTATGGACTGTGTTTGGCCTGGAGAGCTGTTGTTTCATTTTCCCTTTCTCTATATGTGTCGATAATCGTCTTTCCGTTGTGATGCTAAGGTAGTTAGACTCTCGGCAGGAGTGACCAGTGGCCGGTGGTGGACCCTTCATCCTTGCTTTTTCTGTGTGTGGCCATTTTGATGATAGATAATCAGAGGGAAGGAGAGTCTGAAACAATTAAAATACAAGTGAATTTTATCGTAATCACAGACTAGATGAAACAATAATGTTAAGGCAACAAAGGTGTCACCGCAGTCCCAATGTTCCCAGCCCCATCGAGCTTCAGGCTGACACCAGGGCCCGCCTTTGGTGATTGTGGGTTCAGTTGAGTATCAGTGGAAACAAGGTCGCTATGTAATTAAATAAATTGTGTATTCCCCGCTTCATGGGATTCGATTACATTATGTGCTGTCCTCGTTGTTTTGTATTGAGCTTGGGGGGGCGGGGCTAAATATCGACTTCTTTCTGCCAGTTCTATGAAGCAAGCTGAGGTGCTCTGTGCCATCTAGCTCCCAGTGCCTCGGTCTGTAGGGAGATCAGGGGGCAGCTACCATGCCTTTGGGGGAGAGGCTCGGGCCCCTTCAGCAGCCCAGGTGCTCACGACTCCCTGGACTTTGCGGTTGGGGCGTAGTACCTGCGGTTTGGTGGGGGTGGGTTCAAGCAAGGCAGCCTGCCATCTCTCCAGGCCGCTCCCTCCTCCTCAGTTCACAAGGAGCTCAGCTGCAGGACCTGCGTGGCAATGTCAGGCCAGCCTGCTGCTTCGAGGTACTTTACCCGCCCCTGCCGTGGGTCGTAGGGGCCCAGCTCCCGCCACACCTGGGCCCCACTTCTGCTGCCCAGACGATATCCTGCCACTACACCTGAGCGTGGTCCCTCTCCGCCCGCTCACCTCATGTGCATCGTCCGCAGCATGCCGCCTTGTCCGGGTCATGTGAACCAGGGCACGGCCAACAGCATCTGAGCCAGCTCCGATTGTTGATCCTTGGTTGCAGCAGAGACTCGGAAGCGGTGTGGATTCAGCAATCGGCCACTCGCCCCTTCCTTAGTCCGTGTCAGGGTAAGCGATGCTGCGGTGCAATAATCCTCTTGCTCTTATGTGTAATCATGTTATTCGTAAACCTGTAATCCTGTCACTCATATGTTCTGTTCCGTTTGTTCCGTTTCTTGACTGCCACTAACCAGGATTATTCGATTTTTAGTATCCCGAGTGCTTGGAGCTCTAACAGAGAGCTTGATTATTTCCGTCTTCAGAATTCCTTTCTATCTGACCTTGTCCAAGGCTTATCACCTCAGCCATTTTTGCTTGGATTTGTTCTTCTTCCCTAATCGCACCCTGTTCAGGATTCGTTTTGATTTGTTCTTCTTCTTCCTGAACTTGTTTTTCTTTTCCTAACTGATCCTGCTCAGGTCTTTCAGTTTCTTGATTTTCTTCTATCTGTCCCTCCTCAGACTTGTGGATGGGGTTTTTATTTTCTTCTGTCTGAGTAGCTTGCTCTTTCCTTATCTGGTCCTGCTCAGGTTCTTTTACAACTGTATTTTCACTTATATGAGCACATTTTTCTATTCTTAACTCGTCCTCACTCTTGTCCTGTCTTGCTAATTGGGCTTGACTTCTTGTTCTCACAATCACTTCAGGTCTATCTACTACTGGGATTCAGTCATCCAGACTATTGCTAGGTTGTGCTTGATCAGCTACTTCAGGATCTGTTATTCGTGATCCTTCAGCTGCTCAACCATCAGCGACCTCAACTGCTCGAGTCAGTTGGGGCTCTACTTCTTCAGGTGTTGGTACTCTTTTTGTATGGCTTGCATTAATCCAATTAGGCAAGCCTGCACATTTTACAACTTTTGTTGTAACCAATATGACCTGATGTGTTTTTTCCCACCTTGGTGCTAGTAACGATTCTCGAGTGTGATTCTTCACAACTACCCAGTTACCGGGATTCAGATCATGCGATTGGTTCGGCTGCCTGGCAACTGCGTCTTCCCCAGCCTGGTGAGAGAGAGAACACACATGTTCTCTCATCTTCAGATATTCAACAGCTTGTGTCCTGGTATGCATGCTTGCCTCATTGCCGTTCCCATGAGCATTTCATGGGGACTCAAATCAGTATTTTTTTCTGGGATACTACTGAGTCCCATCACGACAAGCGGTAAAGCATCAGGCCACTCCAGTGGGGTGATAGAACACACCTTTCCCAGTCTTGACTTGATTGTGCCATTCAATTGTTCTACCACCCAAGAAGCCTCTGGGCAGTATGTTCAAGGCAGTTTTTGTTCAATTTTAAATGCTTCACTAATCAATCAAATTATTCCATTATTAAAATGAGATCTATCTGATTCAATAGTTACTGGAAAACAGAATCGGAGAATGAGTTCCCTCAATGGGAGTTTGGCTTCTGTCAAGCTGTAATTCCACCTGGTCGAGTATGCTTCCACCCATTTCGAAAATAAACAAACTATGACAAGTACATATTACAGCCCTCGACAAACAGGTAACTGAATGAAATAAATTTGAAGTCTTACACATGGCCCTTCTGCTTTTCCAATTCTTCACTTGCTGACTACTGTTTTTCTACCTGGATTGATTTGTTGACATATTAAGCAGACTTGATTGCTGGCAAATAGGATGCTTTGGCTATTCAGGCAATGTACACACAGCATAAGCAGCGCTCAATCCTCCTTCTTCATGGTGCACACACAAGCCATCTAAATAGAGCTCATGTTCTGTATCTTTTAAGGGTTCTTCCTGTATGTCTGGATGGGGTTTGGTACTGAGTTCAGTAATGTTGAGACATTCATGTTCGACTTCATCTTTCACCTCTTCCTGGTATGGATCTGGTAACAAGGTAGCTGGGTTTACGACAGTACACTTGACTATGGTCACGTTCTCAGCCCCCCGTAAAATGTGCTCATATTTTGTCAACTACAAGGAGTAAGATACTGAGTTTGTGTTCTTGTCAACACAATTACAACTGAATGTGAGGTGTACACATTTACAGGGTGACCCATTACAGTTGATTTGCATTGTTCCAGACTCATGCACGTTGCAGATACAGCTTTTAGACAATCTGGCAATGCAGATGCTATTGGATCCAAAGTGGCAGGAAAAATATGCCACAGGACATCGTATTAGGCCATGTCCGTGGGTTAGGACAGAGAGTGCACAATTATCTCTCTTGTAGCAGAATAATGCAAAGTATTTTAAATAATCAAGCTTAACAAGGGCAGGTGCTTCACACAAACAGTTTTGTAACTTTAAGAAAGCTGTAATGCTTTAATCATCCCACTCTACTGGATCTTTTGCTTGTTTCTTGGTCATTTGTATTAAAGGTTTGGCCAGTAATGAAAATCCCACAATCTACTGCCTGCAATAACCTACGACTCCAAGAAACATCCTTATTTCCTTTTGGGTGTGTGGTAATCACATTTGTCTTATCATTTTTATTCTTTCGGTGGTCACATTCCTAACTCCACTTTCTATTTGGTGTTCCAAATATTTGACTGAATTTCTGCAAAACTGTAATTTCTCTGGTGACACTTTATGTCCATCTTTAGCCAGATGATTTAGCAAAGCAATTGAATCAGTAAAAAAAAACACTGCAGGTTTTCGACCCGACCAATAAGTAGTCAATATATTGCACCAAGACTGATTGTCTGGGCAACACCAGAGATTCAAGACATTTTTTCAAAATTTGGTTTAAAATTGAAGGACTTTTTATCAGCATGGCCTGCTAAGACGTGCTTCTCGAGAGCTCCCGGCGAGCTGCATCTAAATCCGACTTTCTACATAGCCCCACTCCACCAAAACCACCGGAGGGTCGGTACGAGGACCCCAGACCCCATACGGACCACGACATCGAAGCTATTGTGACTGAACTCGGCAGAACACTGACCTGCTGGCACCGATCTGGGAGGCCCGGCGGCGGCAAGATGGCGGCCGCTGTGATCGGATATCAAAGATCACGGTGAGGCCCAGCTCATCGGTCCTGCAACTGGCGGTCGCTGTGGGGATACGGGCAAGGAGGGCTTTGTGTGGAGCCCGCTCTGTCGAAGGGAACTGGAGGTCGGCCCCCATTGCGGCGTCCGGACCCCCGGCAGGACCCGCATACTACACCAAGATGGCGGCCTGTGCCGCGATGCTGGGACAGATCGAGACCCAGGACCGTCCTGCCGCTGGCCTGTCGCTGTGAAGGTGCTGGGTGGGGCCCGCGTGGCCACAGGGAACCGGAGGACAACCCCCATTGAGCCATCCAAACTCCCGGTAGGGCACAAGTACCGTACCAATATGACGACCGGAGACACAATGCGGAGCCTGAGTGAGCTCTGGGACTGAGCCCGGCCTCGTCTCTGAGTGCACGCTCTCTGGACCTGGAGGCATCCTAAAACCTGCTGCCTGGTGTTGCTGTTCGGGCTTGATCGGCCCCACATCGACCCTCCATGGGTTGCGGTCTCCCGGTGGTGATCCCTTCACCCCACACCCTGCTGGGCAGCCCCTGCTCCCTCGAGGAGGACACCTGGACACCTTGGAGGTCAGGCCTACGGTCATATGGCTGGGGGGGGGACGATACATCCTGCATTGACTAGACCCTGTGTTGGGGCGGCGGTACCCGGACACTCTGTGGGGATCTTGGCGAGGTCTGTGACACTGGGCCGGCACAGGCGTTGGGGTACAGGCCGGGACTGGACCACAGCCGACTGCACGAGCCGAGGCCCCGGGGGGTCAGGCAGAGGATGCGCTTGGCCCTCCACTGGCAGCCGTGCGGAGTGGCCGGATTGCCCTCCCTTGTGGCAGACCCGGGAGCGCACCGATCTCCGACCACAGACCGTGCGACGGGGGCTGTGTGAAAAGTGAATTTCCCCGCGAGAGCGACTCCATTGCAACTTCAGCCATGGGGAAGAAGGATACAATCCCCAAAACCTCCAAGCAGGGGCCCATGGATAATGTCGCTGCGCCAAGACAATCTGCGGATGCCCTCTCCTCTGACCCCGGTGTGCGCTCAGATACTGACCTGCTGATGGGTGCCATTCAAGCGTCTCGGACTGACATTCAAGAGTCTCGGGCTGCACTAGAAGTCAAAATCGGTGAGGTGGGGTCGGAGGTGACGCTAATGAGGCAAGACTTCCGAAAGTTAACAGAAAGAGTAACTACTGCTCAGACACGGATAGGCGAGGCGGAAGACTCGATCTCCACCCTGAGAAAAGACATGGCGGAACTCCAGGCATCCCATCGCCAACTGCTGTGGAAGGTGGACGATACTGAAAACAGGGCGCGACGCAATAACCTGCGCTTCGTATGTTTTAGAGAAGTAATTGAAGGGACAAACATGGCAGCATTCCTCCACTCCTGGCTGACCAAAACCTTCCCGGCGGCACAGTTCTCAACTTGCTTCATCATCGAAAGGGCTCACAGGGCCCTCTTGGCAAAGCCGCCAGAGGGTGCGAGACCTAGATCGGTCATTGCACGTTTCCTCAACTTCGCAGAACGGGACTTGATTCTGCGAGAGGCCAAAAAAGTTGGGGGAGATCCGACTGGAAAACACAAACATTATGATATTCCCGGATTACAGCCAAGAGGTGCAAAACCAACGCCGCTCCTTTGACGCGGTGAAGGCGAAATTGAGAGACATGAATATCTCCTATATGCTCCTCTTCCCGGCGAAGCTGAAGGTGATTTACAAGGAAAAAACACACTTCTTTAATCATCCGGAGGATGCTTGGCAATGGCTGGAAGAACGTCCTATATTCCACAGTAGGGAGAACGCTGGACGCGGAATGGCGGCCAGGTCGACGCTCCAGAGGCCCCAGTGGGAGCTACCGAAGGCTCAGAGACTGAAGTCCCAAAGTCCAAAGAGACAAACCGTGGCGACACCTTATGCGGGACATAGCCCAGGGGGTAGACGGCAAGGACACTCAGCCTCGCCTGGAAGGAGAGACACGGTGGGATCCAGATTCAACTGCCTACGAAGACATGCCCGCTCAGAGGGAGAGGAAGACGACGTGGTTGGGAGACGCACTTCTGGGTGAGAAGAAGATGAGGGGGGTCACGCTCCATTCACCCATTGGCAGAGGCGATCCGAGACCTGGAACAGGACGCTTCGGGGCAGACTAGTGTCCCCCGATCGGACACTCAGGACTCCCATTCCTGAATGATGACGGATCAGGCTATAGAGACTGCAGCTCGTCGATTGGGGGCACGCAAGTTGACACGCCCTCCTATACTTATTGTTTCTACTGGTTCTTGTTCACAATTGCACGATTCTCTTACTTTAATATTTGTGCTTGTTTGGGGGAAGTAGTGCTGCATACTCTTCGAGAAGTTGGTTAGAGCAGGCTGAAGGGGGGGATACATGGGAGGGCGACAGACCTCCTCCTAATGACAGTTCTGCCTTGCGAGGGGATGGGACTGGAAGGGGAGGGAGGTGGGGAGGGGGGAGGGGAGGGGGAGTTCTGCATTACCTCAGGTTTGGGAGGTGGGGGGGCAGGCGTGGGAGGGAGGAGCAGTTCAGTTGAGGGGGAGTTGGTTGGGGGGAGGGTGGCAATCATGTACACGCAGTCACGCATTTTCAGACTCCACTTAGTTGGAAGGGGAGGGTAGGGGGGAGGGACAGGGACGTTTGTTTTTATCATGTCTTGTCAAGCAAATACACGCACCTCACGGAGTTTCCCAACATAGGACGCCAGTTGTCATTAGACATCATCACACGATACGCTCATGGATGCCCCGGACAGAGCAATAGGATCTAGTGATAGCTTAAATGTCCTAACTTGGAACTTAAATGGGTTGGGCTGTAGGATCAAACGGGGACTGGCTAATAATTATGTTAAAAGGTCCGGGGCGGATGTCATACTTCTCCAGGAAACACACTTGCAAGGCACTAGATGTGCCTTCCTGGCGAGGGGGCACTACAAGGTCCTGGCGCATGCGGGGTTTACCTCAGGCTCCAGAGGAGTGGCAATCATGATCAGAAAACACCCACCTATGACTGTAGCACAGGTATGGACAGACCCACAGGGAATGTATGTAGGAGTACGCGGGAAATGTGGAAGGAAGGAGTACACATTCATTTCCGCCTATGCCCCACCTACACTTCAGGCAGGTACACTGAATGGAGTTTCTGACATTATCATTAACACAGCGGATACTATTCAAATCCTTGGGGGAGACTTCAATGACGTAATGAACCCCATACTAGATAGGACAGGGGACCGAGATAGGCCTCGAAGTGTGACGCCACTAGCAAAATCCATGGCTGCACTCGGTCTCCTTGATGTTTGGAGGTGGCTTCACCCGGTCACCAGGGCATAGTCCTTCTTCTCTGGAGCACACAAAGTATATTCCCGCCTAGATTACATTTTTATGGCGTGACAGACACTACAGGTATCAGACACGGCTAAATACTGGGCTCGTGGAGTGTCTGACCACTCTCCACTGCTGTTAGAGGTGGGAAGGAAGAAGAAGGAGGGGCCCAAGACACTACGACTGTCGGCATGGGATCTACAGAACGTGGAACTCCTAAAGGGCCTGAGAGCAGACGTGAAGGTATACCTCGCTGAGAATATAGGCTTGGTGGACTCGTGGGTAGTCCTCTGGGAGGCACTTAAAGTGGTACTCCGAGATAGGGCGCACTGTCGACTGGCGGAGGAAAAGAAAAAAGTCCAGGCTGAGATTAATGAACTGGAAGCACGGATACTGACGATTGAAAACAAACACCTGATAACCCTGGACCCGGGGCATCTTCGGTGCCTTTCGGACCTGCAAGTTCAATATATGCAACTAGTGACAGGGGAGGCAAAAATCGCAGGTGCTAGCATCCCTGCACCGGTTATACGATGTAGGAGACAAATCTGGGAGGCTCCTGGCGTAGCTAAGCAGAAAGGAGAGGAATGAAAGATGGGTGGAAAAGGTGAAAGATGGTCAGGGTGGGTGGGCCTGTACGGATGACAGAATAGCAGATACTTTCGCTGAGTTCTATAAGGCCTTCTATGCCGCACAAGCCTTAGGCTCAAAGGATGATGCACTGCAGTACATGGCAGATATCGTCCTCCCAGAGCTGGAAGAGGCTGACCAAAGAGATTTGGAAGCCGATATAACTGAGGAAGAGATTAGGACGGCCCTGGCCAAGCTCCGCACGGGAAAGGCTCCGGGTCCCAATTGCTTCCCGGCCGAATTCTTCGAGAAAACAGCTGATCTCCTGATCTGCCACTTCCTGGGCCTCTTCTTAGACGCCGAGGCGGAGGGACAGTTCCCGCTGGACCTTAGACAGGCCACAATCGTTCCAATCCACAAGCAGGGGAAACTGGCTGATTGCTCGTCCTACCGCCCCATTTCCCTACTCAATGTAGAGGGAAAATTATAAGCACCGATTCTGGCGCTCCGCATGCAACGGGTTATACCAGGGCTAGTTCACTTGGACCAAATGCGGTTCATCCCGGAAAGGGCAACCAGATATAACTTAAGGCGGACTCATAACTGGCTCAGAGAGGTGGAGAAGAGGACGGAGCCGCATTGGTTCTTATCTTTGGATGCAGAGAAGGCGTTCGACGCCGTCCACTGGCCTTTTCTGGAAGGAGTACTAGAGCGCATGGGATTTGAGCCCAAATATAGACGTAAGATTGGTCTACTGTACATCGGCCCAAGTGCTAGAGTCAGGGTTCACGGGACATTATCGGAAGCCTTCCCTATACGGAGGGGCACCAGGCAGGGATGCCCTCTGTCTCCCCCTCTTGTTCGCCCTCACTATTGAGGTGATGGCTTGCGCGGTTAGACAGAATGTAGGGATCACGGGATTTCGGATAGGTCAAGCAGATGAAAGCGAAGAAAAGCTGTCCTTATACGCTGATGACGTCCTACTATATATTACACAGCCGGACAGTACTATACTGGCCTTGTTTGCCACGCTAAATAGATATGGAGCCCAATTTGGGTACCGGATCAATTGGCACAAATCAATGCTCTACGACCCCCAAGGAAGGGATGAGTGGCCCACCCTGCCTGAGAGACTTCAGACAACTCGACAGGGATTGCGTGGAGGGCAGGAGGGATGAAGATGGAGGCACTCCCTGAGTATGTTCCTCTGGAAGGCCGCCTGCTGCAGTAACAGATCCCCGGGAAGGCGGTCTCATATAAAACTATCATGAATAATAAACCAAACAGATTGGAGGGCCTCAGGACCGCTTGGGAGCAGGAAGTTGGGGAGATGGATGAGGTGGGCTGGGTGGCGGTATTGATGCACCATAGGGAGGTTGCAATTAAATCACGTCTCCATTTGATCCAATTTAAGATCTTACATAGGTCTTACTTCGATAGAGTGAGGTTGCATAAAATGGGGAGGGTACCTGGCCCCAGTTGCTTACGCTGCGGTCACGATGGCGGTGATTTCTTTCACACGATATGGTCCTGTCCCAATATTCAAAAATACTGGAGGGCAGTCCTCGCTGAATTGGGAGAGGTCCTGGAGATGGACATCCCCTCAGACCCAAAACTAGTACTCCTGGGGATGATGATGATGATGTGGACTTAACACGCCCATTGTTGATTTTTATAGGACTGGCACTGGTAGTCGCCAAGAGCGATGTAGCCAGGGAGTGCGGGGCGGCGGACATACCACGGCTAGAGGAATGGAGAAGGGGGATGGACCTATACATGGCAGCCGAAAGGGTCACCTACAAAGCAAGAGGATGCCCTAGGAAGTTCCGCAGAGTCTGGGGCAAATGGAGACTATATCATGGACTGGATGGGGGGCTCTAAATGGTTGCGAATATTTGTCTGTAAGATAGCCGTGAAGGGGGTGAGCCTGCAGGATCAGGAACTGTACCAATTTGGACTCAGAGGACTATGATGGCTGGACACTGGGATGATGATGTGTGGATCCTGGACTATGAGGGAGGCGAAGGGGTGAGGAGGGGGGGGATGTGTGGGCATTGCTTGATAATGACATGTTTGTTATATGTTTTTCCTGGCTGTATAGCCCCCAAAATTATAAAAATGGTTTAAAAAAATAAATAATTGAAGGACTTTCAGTGTACCTTGAGAACCACGATTCCAACCGTAAATACGCTCCTCAAATGTAAAATAAAATAAAAATTGACTATCAGGATGCAATGGAATGGGGAAAAAAGCATGGCATGATTCGATTATGGGAAACCATCCTGCTGTTAATGGTATCTGCTATAGGATTACTGCTGGATCTGGCACTACAGGGCATCATGGTATGACAATCCTAATAATCTTTCTCAGATCTTGAACCAACCTATATTTCCTGTTAGTTATCTTTATACCAATTATGGGTGAGTTACAAGGACTACTCATTATTTCTTTCAGAATTGCCTCGCTCAACCAATCAATCAATTTCTGCTGCAACACCCTCTTTAATTTCTGGCCTCATTTTGTATTGTCGGGTATTTGGATAAACTGCACCTTCTTTCACAGTTACCTTTACTGGATCTACATTTGCCATTAATCCTACTTCTTTTCCTGTAAAATCCCACACTTCAGGATTTACAGTAGTTTTGACCTCATCTGGTAGCTCGTCTTTTCTCATCATGGAAAACATTTCATTCACCTCTGTTCCTTGCTTGGCTAACATGATTTTGTAGACTCCGTCTTCAACGGGGGTCTTAATTGCAACACCATCCGGTGTGCAGAATATGGTGCAATTCATTTTGTACAATAAATCCCTTCCTAGTACGGTTTCGGGACTTGAGTCATACACCACAAACGTATGCATCTCTTTAAAATTGCCAATACATACCTCCATTAGTTTTGTAATTGGGGTCCTAATTTGCGTATTAGAAACACCCAATAAGGTTGAAGGTTTGGGATGTCTGCTGTTCTCATAGTAGAACAGGTAACACCAGTGTCCAACAAGAATGTGATGTCATTAACCTTCAACCTTACCATCTATAAAGCGTACCTGACTGATCTACCGGCAAGGATGCGCCAAGTACGCACCCCTCTTCCTCCCCTCTCAAACACCTCCAATATATATCATTGTCAAAATAGGAATCTTGCAAAAGAAACTGTGGTGATACAAACGTTTTCTTTCCACTTCCTTCCTGGAATTCGGTGTCCACACTGTACTTGGCTTGACTCACATAATTTGGCATAGGGGCAGGTGGCCATTGACTCTGTAGATTTACAACCTGCTGCGGTTATTATCCTGTATAATTTTACACTTGTTTTTCCAATGACGCAAGTTCTCCGCACCCGTGACAGGGAGATCTTTTCTTTGCCTCTTCTCTGCTGAATCACCCTCTTTGTTTACCCCCACTATTTTCACCTTGGCCTTGCCCTTTTCCTTAGTTTTCTGCCTGATTATTTAGCTGGAGTTCTTGCTGCTCTGCTAATTTAACTTAGGCCCACGTTACTTTTTCTTCTAAATTCTTTTGTCTGTTATCGATTTCATCTCCACAGTACATTGCGTACTTGAGGATTTCATCTATGGGTTTCGCTTGCCAGCACAATATGTGCTGCTTAATCATTTGCGATATGTCCAACCTTAATCTAGACACAAATCGATACACAAAATGTGTCATGTCTTTCTCATCAATAATCTCAAACCCACTGTACTGCTTGAATACCTGTGAAAGGCGTTTATAGTAGGCATGTACTGACTCATCTTTTTCTTGGGTGGTTCTGTCTATTTTTTCCAATCAGTTTCTTTTTGGGGAATCTTCCCTTTCAGGAAAGTAATTACCTGGTGATATTTTGTCATTACTTCTTCTAACGTGGCTCCTGTTTTTTCATCTCTCTGGTACTCATTGTTGGGCCTATCTATCGTAATTTTACATTCTGTCCACAAATTGGCAGGTAGAATTATGTCAAATAGACCATCCAAATCCTTCAACTCAACTTTTGAAAGCTTTACAAACCTTTCAACTTGCCTGTACCGTTCTACTGAGTAACAATATTTATTGTATAGTTAGTAAAAACCATTACAAAACGTGAATACGGCCACATTAAAACACACGAAAATTTACACTGCTGAGTGAATAAAAAATGGTATAAAAGGAGAACGCCTTTCGGGTTAGGAAGGTAAAAATGTTCAGGGTTCAAGACGTTACCAGTGTTTTTTGTTTTTTATCGAAATTGTCAATGAATTTGACTGCCCTGCAAATGAGTTGCGGACCTACTGAGCACAGGATTAGCATGATCGCAGATCGGCAGATACGTGTTCCAAATTCCTTAAACTTGGTCTTTAACCAACTCCGACGTTCCTGGATCAGGGCTGGGCAAATACAGATCAGGTGGATAAAGTCTTGTCTTCCTGCGCCACATAAGCAACATCCGTCACGTTCTTGGGGCTTCCATTTTGGTGACTCAGCATTTGTTGGTAGGCTACCCAGCCTTAAATTGAGGTATTTCCGTTTGATGAGTGGCGAGAAAGCAAGGTCTAGGTAGGCTGCTGGTGCTAATTTTTTATAAGATTGAATTGTCATCCAGGCGTGGGACCGATGACTAAAAGTTATTTTATCATTGAGCAACGAATGCCTGTTGGCAGCCTTTTTTATCAACTGTTTAAAGGAAAGCACCAGAAGCTTGGATTCCCAAAGTGCAGCCAGGTTGGTTGATTCTAGTGATGATTTGAGGTACTTGGCATAATGCGAGTTGGGACTTTTACTGATTATTTCCCACATGGCACGGTACAGCGCAATTTCTTGGTTCATCCACACATCGTACCAGAATCTTATGGTCTCGTACTTTTTCAGCAGGACTTGAGATTGCAAACCGAATTCAAGTCTGACTTGTGCGGGTGATGCATTTGTTGTGCACTCTTGCCATGATGTAATACGCTCCCATAAGCTATTGTTGGAAGTAGCTTGGCTTTCATTATTGTTTGGAGGGGGGACACCAGGGGGCCTCTAAGTTCGGTCGCCAAGCTACTGAAAGCGTGCAATAGGACCATGCTCCTCTTTTCCATGCTGTTTAGATGCTTAGCAAAGTTAAGACGCTTGTCCAGTAGTATCCCGAGATACTTATAACTTTCAACCGCTTCCAGTTTGACATTGTCTATAGTGTAGGTTGGTTGCACTTTGTGGCATCTGGTTATGACCATAGTCTTAGTTTTAGTACTGTTTATTGCTAGCAAATTCTGTTTGGTAGAGCAGGTCAATTCCTGTAGTAGGCGTTGCAGGCCTATTCTTGTCTGGCTTAGTAGGACCACATCGTCGGCGTAGGATAGGTGTGTTATACAGAGATTACCTAGCTGCGGTGGATGAGCGTTAATCTGATCAAGGCTTACTGTTAGATCCGCCATGAATAAATTAAAAAGGTGAGGGGCCAGGACACAGCCTTGCTTTAATCCATGAAAGGTATTGATCTTCCGGGTTAACCTCTGTCCGTTGTTGATCTTTACCTGCATCCAGGTGTTACTATACAGGTCAATAATCGTCGTTAGGATTGAGTCTGGCAGGCCCTGCTGCTTCAATTTGGCCCATAGTAAATTCCTGTTGACACGGTCGAAGGCCGCCTTAAAGTCAACGAAGCAGGTGTAAAGTTCCTGGTGGTTTTGTAGGCTTTTTTCACCAATCAAGCATAACGCCATTGCGTTTGCCATGGTGCCTGTTCCGCGACGGAACCCTGTTTGGTTTAACGGGATTTTGCTGTTCATATCCGACCATTAGGCTAGATCTGCTAGCACCAGAGATGCGTAGTATTTGGCTTCCGCATCGATCAGGGCTATTAAGCGGTAGTTAGTTGGATTTTTGCGGTCTCCGCCTTTGTAGATGGGGTTGATGATGGCGCCCCTCCAGCTTTCCGGGACCCGACCTGAGTTGCTAATTGACCGAAACAGGATGTTGAATTTGCATGCCCAGAACTTGGGGTCCTCTTTGTAGATTGCCTGCGGAATGCCATTCAGCCCCGGCGCACTCTCTTGCTTGCCTTTCTTGATTATTTTTAGTATTCGGCATTCGTCGTCTGTCCATATTGATTGATCCATGTCTTCCTGGCCGATGATCGAGCCATTAGTGTTGGGAGCAGTCGTTCTTTCCTGGTTCATAGCTCTTGCCGTTTCTGATTCGGTTGTTGACATTGAAATCTGGTACGCCGTTAGGTTTATTGAGAATGTGTCGACTATGTGTTTGGCCCAATCGCTTTCGGTGATGCATGTCATATTTGTAGGTTGAGCTGCTCTGTTAATGGAGTTGACTTGCATCCAGAATGCCCTGGAGTGTGATTTTTTTATGCTGTGCAGCAATTTGACCCAGAAGTCGTTAGCTTTGTTCCTTTTTTCTATCCAAACCAGCTTCTTGTGTTACCTCCTTGTCGATTGGACTTCTTGGGTTTTGCCTTAGTCCTTGTGCCCATCTTAAGAGCTTCTGAAGTTGTTTCCTCATAGAGAGTGAGTTTTATATCGGTCTTCGGATAGGTCTTCTTTTTTGCATTACTATTGGACCTTGGTAGCCTTTCCAGGAAGTCAGACCAGGTTTCTGAACATAGGTCCTTTTCTGCAGTTAATTGTTTGAACAATTTCTTAGCGTCTAACGCTATTTGAGGTAGGGTGTTACTTGACCACCTTAATCGCTTTAGGTTGATTGTTGAAGGTTGAAGTTATGCCTGGAATAGTTGGTGCCTTTGCGTGCCTACAGGGACTCAGTTTCATCTCGATGTGTTGCATTGAGTGATCACTGTCTAGTGAGCAGAGTATTTGGAATTTTTTAATTAGACTTAGCAGGGGTAGTGTTACTAATGTATAATCCAAGGTGGAGCTTGCACTGTGGCCTATATAGGTGGCGGCAGGGGGTTTATCATGAAAGGTCCTTCCGTTTATTACCCGTAGGCCAAGGCGTTCAAAGTCCCACATCAGTTGCCTACCCACTTTGTCTGTCTTCTTAACAGATATGATCTCCTGGGGTTCAACATCCCACAGTTCGTTTGTAACAGAGATGTTGACCTCATCTTCCGGTGGATGTAGATGATTGATGTTAAAATCGTCCGTGACAATAATCTCCCAGTTTGGTTGTTCTAGGCGGGTGTTGGTTACTACATTGACAACACGGGCGAAGAGGTCCTTTTTCGCCGATTTTTTCGGGTGGGCGTATAAATTGATCAAGATGAATGTTTTGACATTGCTTTTTATTGTACTCTCCAGTTTAATAATTTACATGTCTGGTGCTGATATGGCCATTTGTGAGGCTCTGATCTTCAGTGCTGTGGATATATATATTGAAAGACCCCCCCTTGCGCGCCCGTAGCGCTGGAGACGCGTCGCGCTTTCATGGAAGCATAGTCTTCCCGGTACATCAATTGGCTCCGTTGTCCATGTTTCTTGCAGTACTATGATGTCATATTGGTCCCAGGTTGCTGTTTTTCTACTATGGTTTAAGATGTTTTTCGCTCCTGCGATGTTCCAGGAGAGCAGCTTTATTAGTGTTCCTTTGCTCTCTCCCGCTTCCCAGTGGGTTCAATTATCCTTAATGCCCAATGTCTGTCTCCAGTGATTATTAGTCAGAGTCTCAGCCCCCCTGGCACCTTTCAGTACTGAGTGAGTAATTTGAGGTTTACAGTCAACTCATTTCCCACATCTTCTTAGTAGGGGTGATGGATATGCCTTTTTTTTTCTTCTTTCAGCGTGATTCCCCACTCTTCAAATTTGTGTATTTCTGTGAGTATGTTTTTTACAATTTCTATGTTCCTCCAGGTGGCGAGTGTGCCTTCTTTGGCCACATTGTCCCCTATTGTGATGAATTCGATTGATAGTAAATCGGCAGATGTTAGGTGGCTTAAGCTTGGGATGGAGGATGTAAGGTGGAGGATGTTCCCTTGATTTAATAGGTCTTGTGTGCCTTGGGGCTCATAGTTAGGGATAAAAAGAATCTTTCCTGCTGTAGCTGTTTGCTTCTCCAGTGGCCGGTCACTGCTAGTCTGAGCTTTTTCCTCTGAAGAGGATTTTGTAGACATGTGATCATCATGATCCTTTGCATTGAGATGAAGATATTGCGCTATCTGATTGGACCCATTGCTATGGGTTTGCGTGTGTGGCATGTTCACTACGGCCTCTACTTCACGGGCTGTTCGTTTGGGGCTGACCTGTTCTAGGTAGCGCCCTCTGACTGTGGAGACAGCCCCGGAGCATGGTCCTGTGCATTCTACCTTTGTGGGTTCAGTAGTTTGTTGTGTGCCGTTGTTGCCTGTGAATATCGTGAGGTGTATTTGATTGTGCGTGTTTCTTTCCGCCTTTGTTCTTACGTGTCTATTGGTCTTCTGATCGCTTTTACCTAGTATTGAATTTTCACTTGGTATGGTGATACTTTTCACTACAATTGAGTTTTTGCTCGGTATGGTGATGCGAATGGAGGGAAGTTTTTGGTTTTTGTCCATGGCTTTAGCTACTACCCAATGGGGCCTTTGGCTACTTGGTTCATTTTTATTCTGTTGGTCGATCTCATTTATAGGATACTTTTTATCTTCTAGGGTTGTGCGACCTTTTTGACAAGTGGTGGGCTCAGTTTTTTGTTGGTCAGCCGGCCGACTGTCTAAGATTTTGTTTGGTTGTGTGTTGTTTCTGATCCCGTGATCCCAGCTCGAATCAGTGTCCCTTGCGGCGGGAGTTGGTCTCGAAAGATCAGTGTGACTGGAGTTAAAAGAGGCTATCTCCTCTTTATTCGTTAGTTTTTTTGTTGTCCTCGAATGGGTCATGTCATTCGGGCTTCTGCTTAATGGTATTGGTCCCTCTTCTTGGCTTTTCCCGTTTTGTTGCTCTTTGTGTATCCCGACTGATGAGTGATTTGTCCCCTCTTTGAAGGTAACTTCTTGTTTAGGTTTGATTTTTACCTGGTTGAAGATAGGAAAGGTGACCAGCATCTGGATGTTTCTATGTGGGTGGTTTGACATCTGATTTCTATTTTTTCTTGCCCGCATTTTTTGCCGCTTGGTTAGTCCTTTATGGTCATTTTGGTTAGATTCCCCATCCTGGTTTGAATGCTCTGTTCCCAATGGTTTGCGGCCATTATTCTGTGTGGTAGGGTGACTTCCACCTGTTGTTTTAGTTTCCTCTGTTATACCATCAGGTATCATTGTCAAGTTATTTGGTTTGTTCTTTTCTACTGATGTTTGCCGTGATGACTCATCCACATTAGATTTACTCGGACGTACCTTTTGTGGGGTTTTGCAATTTTCAAAAGAAATATGGTCGCATCTGATTGGTGTGCTGTTATTGCTCTGATTGGCTATCTTGCATTCAAGTAGTATGTCTTTAAGTATTGAAGGCAGATCCTTTAATTTTTCCAATATTGGGTGGCAGGTACATGACTGAGATACTGCCCACGGTTGGATCTGATCCTTAATGATGTTGGAGATACTGGCCATGGTATCTAGATTTTTGTTTATGTTGGATATGTGTTCCGCCATTGTGCTCATAAGGTGTATCTGGATGTCGAGTTTGTCTGACTGCCTGTTAAGGGTTTTAATAGAGGTTTCCAATATGCACCCCAGTGCACTGTGCAATGTGATTATTGATTCCAAGTTTATGTTGATGTCGTGCCCTGTTTCGTGCCGGTGAGGGTCCCCTGTGTTGCAGTTTGAGGAAAGTCCCTGTGGGGCTTGTTTTTTAGATGTTGTGTCGTTCTGCCGTGCTTTGATCTTTTGCCGTGTTTCGGGGCACGATTCGGTGTTTTTTGTTATTGCTGCATCGGGAATAGCTGAAATACTTGATATTTCTATTATTGGTGGTTCTATTTGAGCCGCTACGTCAATCATGTTTGGAGAGTCTATTGATGCATTAATGTCCTCCTCCTGATACACTCCGCTGGATATCTCAACTATGTTGTTACTTAACAACTCTTTGTTTGGGGAGATTTTTATACACTAATCGATTGGTGGTACTCCCCGGTCCTCTTTTACAGTGACATTTGTTTTGGAGATTTGTAATCCCTCTACGTTGGTATCGTTTCCTTCCTGGAATTCCTGGACCTCCGTTTCAGTGATGATTGATTTAATGAGGATTTTTAATCTCTCCAGATTGCTTTCAGTTGCGTGGATGTCCAGGCAGGCTTTTTTTCCATGGTTCTTCCTTTAAGGATAGGCACTTGAGGCACCCAACAGGGATTTGATTCCTTTATCTTCTCTATGGATTTGTTCATTACCGGGATCATGCGCGGATCCGGTCTTGGGGTTGAATGGCTGCATGGGGGCACCTTGTATGCTAATTCGTACCCACTAGTGTTATGACAGTCCTCGTTTTTGGATTGAACCACGTGGCTTCCCGTTATTGGTTGGTCTTGATTTATAGCCTTGGTTGATACTGATTGGGTTGTAGCAATTCTTTCACTTTTGCTCTCTTTTTTGCTAATGGAGGATATTATTCTGTGTCCTTCAATGTGGTAGTCCATGAACTTGATAGATCCTATATGTGTTATTGAAGGTTTCTCATGACCTTGTCTTTGTAGTGAGTCGTGCCTTTCATTTTCCTTGTGCACTTGGGCTTGAAATTGAAACGCGTTTTTCTTCAGGGTGGCATCCATACACTTGGATATTTCCTTTCTTCCATTCTTGAAATTGAAACACGTTTTTCTTCAGGGTGGCATGTTATGTTATGTTATGTTATTTTAATTTATATAGCGCTCAGATGCCGCAGCCAAGAGGCGTCCCGGCGCTTTCCAGAGATGGTAAACACAACACAGCAAAGGTGTAGGGGAGCAGATAAAATTAAACTGAGGAAAATAGGAAGGTTTTTAATGCCTTCCTAAAAGGGAGCAGATCAGAAATGGCACGGAGAGTGATGGGTAAAGAATTCCAAAGAGTAGCCGCCAACACTGAAAAAGAGCGACCGCCCATTCTAGCTCTTTTAAAACGGGGCACAATGGCGAGATTTGAGCCTAAGGATCGGAGGGTTCTGGACGGAACATAGTGTTGGATAGTCTGCGATAAAATAGGAGGAGAGGCAGATTTAAGAATTTTAAAAGTTAAGCACAGAGCTTTAAACTTAATTCTTTGCCCAACAGGCAGCCAGTGTAGATTTTGAATAGTGCGACGGGCAGAGACAAACTTCGGAAGGCCGACAAGCATCCTGGCCGCCGCATTTTGCACCCTCTGAAGGCGGGCCAGTTCTGCTTGATTCACACCCAAAAACAGAGAGCTGGCATAGTCCAATCTGGTAAGAACCAGAGCTTGGACTATAATCTGTCTGGTGTCCGCATCAAAAAACTTGAAGATGGGTCGGAGGCAATGCAGAGCACCAAAACAAGTACCGGCTACACGTTTGGTATGGGAGGAGAAGGAAAGTTTGTCATCGAGCCACACCCCGAGATTTCTGACTTCAGCAACGGGGGTGGGAACAAGGCCCAATTCAGATGGCCACCATTGATCTCCCCAGAGTCGACCTTCCCTACCAAAAATAATGACCTCGGTCTTAGAGGCATTAAGTTGTAGTCGATTGTTCGCCATCCAGCCTGCCACAGCTTTGAGGGCTGACTGAAAGGTAGGGGCATCCATATTGGAATCACCATTAAGTGCCACCGCCAATACACCGCATCCATACACTTGTACCGTTCTACTGGTTTTTCTCTCAACTTTGGGAAACCATTTGTAAAAGATAAAATATCTTGTCGGTCCATGGGACCTGTACATAACCTCCTCTGGGAACTTCTCTCATTAGGCACAGTTTTTCAACCTTTTCTGTTTCTTTAATTAAATACTCAGATGTCTTCGATTCGCCTATGCTTCTTCCTTTTTCTTTGTCCACCTAGTTTTCCATCTATCTAAATTTCAACAACACTTTTATCAGTAATTTTCTTCCTGACACATCCATGTGTTCCGAATCCTTATCAGAACATTCTGCTCGATTTGGTTTCTGCAATAATTTGGATTTCCCTATGTCAATTCCCATTTCTGAGGCCAATTTCATTAATTTTTCATAAAAAAGATTTTTATTTCGGGTGATGCTTCTGCATATGAATAAAAACTCTTCCTCACTAAAGATGTTGAATCTATCTAATCCTACATTCCCAGCTGTCATCTCTTCCAATTCAACTCTTAATTTAAATATATCTAATATTTTTGGTCGGGGTTTTGGTCTATCTAATTCTTGTGCCCGTCTTCCTATTTCTTCTGTGGTTACCATTGTGGCACTTTTCCTTCTTGTAGATGTGCCAATTTGTACTTCTTTCAAACAACCTAGTGTGACTTTTCTGGGTGAATCATTTTGTGCCCTCCTATAGGCAAATCCATTAATGAAATTACCGATTCACATTCACTGGCTTGATCATCAATTCTTATAGTTTCTTTTCAGGGTTGCATAATTGTTGCAGTCTTGACTGGTGTTTTGGGACGATTTACCTTATCTCCATATAAGGGAACAACGGGAACTAAAGTCACTGGCATTGTTAGTGCTTCAGGATTTGGGTTCAGCTAGGTTATTTTCTGAAATAATTCACTTTTATTTTTATTTATCACTTCCTTTTCTTTTTCTTGAAGTACCTTTTCTATTGTAGTCTTGTGCACAACCTGAGGAACTAAAGGTGTTTTCAGAATCGGTGCACTTGGGGTAGTTCTATTGCACTCTTTTTGGTAAGGTGAAGGATTTTTCTTTAAAATATCTTCAAAATAATCATCTTCTGAATCTCAACTACCTGTCTTTAAATGTTTGGTTTTCTCTGTACATTTACTTCCTTCCTGTCTTTTCATCTGTCATTATTACAGGATTTACAGGCACATGCATCAAAGCTTTTTGCGATCGCAAACGGTGTGAATCGCAAAAATTGGCCGTTTGCGATCGCAAAATCCGCTTTTGGGATGCATCAAGGGTGAAGGCCCTCGCAATTTGAGAATTCGCAAATATTTGTGAATTCTCAAATTGTGATTGCATTTAAGGAATCGCATTTTGCGATTCCTTAAATGCAATGCATTAAAGTTTTAAAAATAGCGATTTCGCAATTAGGGGGAGCAAATTACCATGAGGTTGAACCTCATGGTAATTTGCGAAAACTTTGAAAAATGTACTTTTGTGCATTTTTCAAAGTTTCATGTTGTGCACACACATGCCCTCAGGGCATGTGTGTGCACAACATATGTGCACAGATTGATTTCAGGGGTGCACCAGGGTGTCCTTTGGTCACCCCTGCACCCTTGAAATCGCATTCCCAATTTGCGATTCGCTAATTGCGAATCGCAAATTGAGAATGTCTTCCCATTCATTCCTATGGGCCTCTAGGCCCATAGGAATGAATGGGGAGGTATTCCTTAATTGCGACTCGCAATCTGCGAGTCGCAATTAAGGAATTTTTGAAATCCCAAAAATTTCAGCGATTTCTTAATGCATAGGCTTTTGCGATTTCCTAATTGCGGTTCCTTAAAAATCGCAATTAAGAAATCCCTAACGGCTAGGGCGCTCGACCTCGGACCAGGGGATCTGGGTTCGAGTCTCGATAATGACGCCAAAAACCTCCTGTGATTCTGGGCAAATCACTTAATCTCCCCGTGCCTAAAATGAATGTGTGTCCGTCCTCATGTAACGTAACTGGTGCTATGTAAAGCGCTCTGATACCTGATTCGGTTCGGGTCTAGTTTGCGCTATATAAGACTCTGCAAAAAAAAAAAAAACAATGATGCATGTGCCTGATAATCCTCCCACCACCATGGCTTGTCTCCATTGTTTCACATGACCATCTCGAGTTTCACAACGAAATTTGGGATAAAATGTACTCAGGTTCCTATTACTTCGTGATGTATCACGCTCAAATGCTTCAGTCTCCTATTCTTCCATAGCTTCGTACTGGGTCAATCTAGGTCTTGTTTCTAACTCATTTATGCGAGTTCATAAATTATGTAAAATTCTCCCATTAAATGTTCCGAAGGAAATGCTAATATTCCATCATCTTTGTATATTTTACCCAATTTTCTAGCCATACAAAGGTATGACAGCCTCTCTCCATCATCATGTATGATGCAGGCGTTTTCGGGGGAGGAATAAGAACTTCTTCTCTGGTACCTTTTTAAAATAATTTTGAATTTTCTGCATAAATTAGATTAGATTAGACTTTTTTTTCTCCGTACATTTTATGTGAATTTCCTTTAATATAATGTTTGTGGGCAAACCCTATAAATCCTCTATCTGGACGAGTCCCTATTATTGTTGGATTGTGTCTCCACATACAAATCCCATGGTCTATTATTATTTTCAGGAGTTCTATTTTGATGACTAATAAGCATGGGCGTAAAATCCGTTCCGCTCGCGGATTTTGCGGATTTTCGGCAAATTCTCAATCCGCGAACTCTCGCGAACTTGCCGAAAATTCGTAAATCCGTGCGAAGCGGATTTTTTGCTTGGTCGCACTTGCCAACCAGAATACTATACAATTTCGCGGGAGTAAACACTTGCGAACACGTAGATGCGGCGGGCAGCGACAATCTCGCAATTGCGAGATTGCAAAAATTGCAATTTCGCACAAGAAATCCACCAGCAGGCAGCATAAACCTTGAAAATTATGATTTTTATCAGAATAACTCCTCAGGTTGACATTTGCCTGCACTTTTTTTTTGCAAGGAGTCCATTTTGGGGGGGTGGGAGGAAGGAAGTGCCCCACAGTCTCCAACTTCCTGTTCCTGTCTAGCAGGCTCCTCCCAGTGCTTTCTTCATGTGCTGGTCACTTTGATTTGGATCTTGACCTGGAAGGATTACTTTTTGTGGATGCTGCTGCATATTTGGATTTTTGCAAAACTGAAAGCACTCAGCAGGTGCAAAAGTTCAATCTTATCATTAGTAACCATTCCCTCTAGTGCTTCCTGAGGGGCCCCTTCAGAGTTCAGTTGCCACTTGCAACTATTCTATGACCCTGCTCTGACCCTCACTGCAGGCTCAGAGAATAGCTACAAGTATACAACAAAGGTCCTGTTAAAAAGTTACACTGCAACAGAAAGCAATTACAGATAAGGAAGCAGGTGCCAGCCTGGAAGTTCAAATTCAGTGACACATTAATCAGCCCCTAATTCATTCATGTCAGTTGAGGCAGGGCAGGTGTGCTTTTCCCCCCATAATCTACAGTGATGAACTAGAGGGTGGCATGGGTGAGCCAGAGGGTGGCATTGGTGAGCCAGAGGGTGGCAGTGGTGAAACAGAGGGTGGCAGTGGTGAAACAAAGGGTGCTGTGATGAACCAGACGTAGAAACAACATGGTCGCTACCATTGCTACCCGACAAGTAAGTTTGCGTTTGCGAACTGGTAAAAAACCCTTGCGAAATGGCAGAAACACTTGCGAACACAAAAAAAAAGGAATCCGCAAAATTCGCGAGAGTTCGCGGATTTTGCGGATTGCGAATGCGTAAATACGCAATTTCGCGGATTGCCAATTCGCAAAATCCGCCCATGCTTAATGACTAATCAAATGTTCACTTTTACTCTAATGCTTCTCCAATACCAGAGCGTTTTCAATTCTTGTTACCAATCAACTTCTGTTTTGCCTATTCGCTTAACCAATGTTTGCGCTGCTTTTCAGTGACGTCAGTATCGCACCTTTCTACTGACCCCTACTTTACAATTTCACATCAGCTGCACGCCCGCTGTCTCGACCAATCCCAGCGCAGCTCCTAGTAACGTCAGTGCAGCACCCGCAACTGACCCCTCTTTTTACGAGGTAATGCAATACTTAATTTTGTACAATTTTACATACACATTTCATTAATTACTAACGTAGAAACATTTGCTACTGTGCCTGATTTTCTAAATTAAAAGAAAAGTCTATTTCTTACTCTGCGAGTAAAACTTTATGCTTACCCTTCACACACTACGAGCAAAACCTCTTCCGCTTACTCTTCACTCAAGCATCAAAGAACCCCCTACTTCATCAGTATTATTCTTTCTAGGTGATATAAGACTAAATTTTCACCAGCACACTCTTTTGCTATCAACCACTCTCACTTTTATACAAAGAATATAATCCCTAAATCAGTGCTTCAAGTTCTGCATAACTTTTCACACTTTCTTCTTCATGGCAAGTAACCTCACTGCAGTATGGCTTCCATTTATCAACCACTATTCAATATTCCCGGGAATTTCCAGACAACATAAAACAATACATACGGGTTTTCCTTAATACATAAATCAATAATTCAATGCACATTTTTTCTACCTAACTAACTATAACCTAACCATAACTCTGCTACCAAGAAAAACTGATACAGCGGGTTTGCCAGCTTGAGTTACTTACAAACTACCATACTTACCTGGGCCCATTAACATACACACATAAGCAGTAATTTACCGATGCGATCAATTTCAATATTTGTGCGTTGAATTTACCAATTCTTACCAACCATATTGTGAGAAGTTGGCCTGGTATATGATGTTCACTAGTTCTAGTGATCACCTTGTACCATGCCAAGCAACCCTTATGATGATTGGTTGTAAGTCAACCTTATAGACCAGCTATCCTAGTAGCGTGGACAAAGCAGTCTTAGGCTAAACTCTGTAAAGGCATGTGAAGCAAGATGTTTTACCTTACACAATCCCCTTGAATACCAAATGAAAGGACACCACACAGATATATATTGAAAATATATATATATTTATTTACTACAAATATCCCCTATACTCTTTATGAGCACTGAAGCAAATGCGTTAAAACAAAACACAGTTTAAATATACAAAAGTTGCACAATATGGATGAGCCCTAGGGGCCACTTAAACCATATACTAAAATAGTGGTATAAGAGCCACCAATGGGAAAGGAAATAGGCCTAGGGCCTGGGGAATCGCTGGAGCTGTTCGGGACTAACAGTGAAGAAGTCGGGAAAGGCCCGCGGGACTCGGGTGCAGCGCTTAAAGCACACCCATGCACCAATGCAATGTCAATGGTGCTTAAAAGTTATAAAGTTACTGTTTTAGGAACCTTCCGACTGACCTAGAAGGACAAAACTTTAGATCTAGGCACTTGAGGTGTGTACCAGTGTAGGAACACCGGCGTTGCTGAGTTACCTCACCCACAGGAAGCGGGTGCATAGGTGCCAAGTAGTGTCGGGTTTCGTCACGCAGGTCGATGGTGCCTGGAGATGAAGATGCTGCAGGCGGGTCGTCGAGGAGAGTTCCGGTGGATCCAAGGATGGATCTGAAGATGTGAAGACCTGAAAGCAGAGGGGACAATGTTCAAAGCCACTAGCCAGTGACTACCATGGAACCAGGATGGAACCAGGCGATGTCGGGTGCAAACAGGCGATGAGGTACAGCTTGTCTCCGCAGCCACGTGGACATGAAGAGGTCAAGGACGTCCAGGAGTCGATCACGAGCTGTGCCACAAAGGCTCTAGCTGATGGCGGTGTCGGCAACTTGATTGGAGCAAACAGGCCTTGGCTAATGCAAGCCATGCAGGAAAGCTTATTTCTCGGACCAGCAAGGTCAGAGGGGCTACTCCTTTTTACAGGAGCGAGGGCCAGTCTGGAGCAACTAGACCAGTGGTTTAGATTGTAGATTTCGTCGCCAAGATGGCCACCAGCCAACGGGCTAGCGACCGGGATGACGTGTCAAGTGGCAAAGTGCAAAAGGGCCCCACGCAGATTGTGGAGAGGCTGGGGGGATGATCTTTGATGCAGATGCTGCTTGGTGGTGGGGCTTCTCAAACCCTAAAGCACAGTGTCAAGGGAGCCTCGGGTGCTGCGCAGTCAGCTTCTCTGGGGTCTTTCAATATGGCCGGTCCCACGTCTCTCGGTGCTTCCACGGGTCTCTTCTTTTCAGGGACTCTGGATCGGGCTGAGAGAAGTCTGGGAATCTAGGTCTTGTTGGGCTCTGGGCTCGGGCTCTGGCGGGAGGTGGCGGCAAAGCAGATGTCGAGTTGCTGGTTGGTGCCTGTATTCACAGGGTGGTCACTCCTTGGCCACAAGGGAGATTCTCTTCAGTCTTCTGTGCAGCAGAATGTCGAAGTCCAGTTTTCTTCTTAGTTTCAAGTCAAATTCAGGATGATCTGAAGTCTTGGGACACAGCTCCTACTCTTATTCCAAATCTAGGGGTCGGATTACCTGCTAGGTCCCTCCTCTGGGTGGGACAAGGAAGTGGGCTGGTTACACCCCCTTTCCTTTGTCCAGTTTCACACCAGGACTGGGGCTGGAGACCCCCAGGACCGGTTTGAACTGGCCTATGCACAGTGACACCTTGTGTGCCCCAGGCATGTCTCATTCTATTCAGCCCTGTCCTACCCAATACACAACATCATGTCTGGGGTGGTGCTAGCACCTCCCAAGGCAGGAAACCCTTTGTCCAAGCCTCCCTCGCTGGAAGGACTCCCAGCAGCAGGAGGTCAGATTTGTGTCTGTGGTGGCAGCATCAATTTTGTGATGCTGAGGCTCATGTTTAACTTTACCCGGGTTTCAGGTTATGTACATGTCGTGTCCCTCTAGAAGGGTGGAATGCTACCCCCGTCACCAGAACTGGCGAGGGGGTAGTATTCCAATTCGTATGACACCTTACTCGACATGTTTTGATAAAGCCAAACCAAAGATAGCATTTAACCGCGAGGTTCATAATGCACTTAAGAGTATATGGTAGGGCAGTATCATGGAACAGCTAAAGGACGTGGTTCCGAAAGCTGCAGACAGGCTCAGCTCATGCTAGAGCACCATCTCACATATTTCCAAGCCCTCTGCCTCCAGGATTGATGAGGCCTTCCATAGGAGTGGCTGATAGGAACATATGTGTCGATTTTAAGTTAGATATAGATATACTATACCTAAGTAAGAGGTGATTACACTGACTTACCCCAGCTGAGTGATCAGCCAGTTGTGTCAAATATGGAGGCCAGGCCAGGGGTGGCATAATAAATGCTGCAGCCCCTGGTAGGCCTTGGAAACACCTATGCCCTGGGTACCTGGGGTACACTGTTACAGGGGCCAATAAGGTGAACCAGTTCCAATTCGTAATGCACCTAGTGTGCTTGGCATTAATTTAGAGAGAGAACAGCAGGCTGTGGGTCAGATTAGCAGGCCCACAGCCACATTAAGTCATAAACCAGTGAAGCAAAAAGCAAAAATTTGGGGTGACCATAGGATAGCAGACCCTACTCTCCTACACATATCACCTTGGGTCTTAATTTCCTATGGTCAATAGATGAGGTTCATGGTAGAATATGTATAAATGTCATTAATGTTGTTCTTTGAATGACCAAAGACTCTAGAGAGTTTTAAACGTTTTGTAGTGTAGTTCCTATTATCCCAATAGGCTCTACGCATTGGAATAATACCTCCAATAGTATAGACCTAGACCAGACGTTACCTAGGTCTTCTACTGTCGATATTAGACTTAAAGTTTTGGGTTTGCCAGCTAGCTCAGAGTTCACTAGAAACTTTCTCGAATAGGCAAGGAGGAATTGAACCTCCCTGGATAGACAAGAAGGGATTTAGTTTCTGACAACCATAGAACATGACAACTTTGCTTTCCCCTAATCAAGAGTGTATCTCTAGAGTCGTGTGAAAAAAAAGACAACTTATTTTACTCAGTCAGTACGTGCATTCTTAGTTTCACCAGTTTGTAGAGAAAAGGAAGAGACGGGCGTGTTCAATAAAAGATGTTGTTTATTGATCAGTCTCTTTTCTCGTACAAGAGAAATGGATCGATATTATCGCAATACTTATGGTTAAGTAAAGTGCATACAATAAAAGCAGAATTATGAAATAATACTGTAAAAGCATTGATATGGTTTCTAAGCCATATGCTATTTAAAATGGATAAAATATGTACATACACATATACATTCGACTAATCGTACTCAACTGGTGCTTCTAACCACGCCTACCCCGGTGTACCTGACCTAAGCCTAATACGTGGGCTGGAGTAGAAAGTAGCAGTTTTGAGTTAAGTTTGTTTTGCCAAGTGACTGACTCAAGAATTCTCTGCAAGGGGTTATTCAGTTCTGTACCTGAGATCTAGGATGGTTGAGGGATGGTATCTCTCGTCTGTGGTCTCGATATTCCAAGCTGCCTGCAAGGGCTGCTCGGAAGCGCCGGAGCTGGATTTCTCGGCAGGAGAAAGGCAGCGTCTCGTTCTCAGCGCGTCAGGAAGGCGGGGCAGCGCCAGTGGGCTTCGCTCTCTGCTGGGCTTCGGCAAGTCTCGCTGCTCCGATCTCGTCACCATCGCGTGTGTTTGCTTAAGGCAATGTCGGTAATATTTATACCTGTAAGGTGCCGAGATTGACGTATGGATGGACATAGATACGTCAATAAGGATGTCATACGAGCTGGTCGTTAGCACATTCTTTTACTGAAGTTCTTTGAGAAATCAAAACAATGGCCGCAGGGATTTTCCCAGGTTGTCATAGGTTTGATTTGTTTTGAGAACTCCGTATGCCTTATCAGGGGCTGGAGGAATATTGCTTGTCTAATTAGATGGCAAGCGTTATGACCTAATCAGATAACGCGCTCCTGTGCCGTGGTCTGGCTTAATCAGATAACGGTTTCTGCGTCATGGGATGGCTGCTAGTTAATTTGTTAACCAGAATAGGGTCAGGAATAGGGGGATCTATACAGAACCTATAGGAATACATCACACCCACTCCACGCTAACTATGGCCATATTTACGAATCTAGGCATAGTAAAACATACTGTAGAGTATCGTGTATACCTTACCACCCCAAAATACACATAATGCATTTTGAAATTATGTAATATACGGGAAAAAAATAGTCACATGTACTATATGCACTTAAGCAGTAGAATAACGCTAAATTAATCACACATATGTATACATTATTAGTAATTGAATATGAGAATTACACATGAAATGGCTCTTAATACAGAAGAAAGGTTCGAGACCACTTCATCACAGTTCAAAAAATATTTATGAACATACCAGCGGGCAGCTAATGTCTATGAAGTTTCTAAAAATAGAAATTAGTTCTCTAAGAATAGTTCTTACTTTAAGCAGAAGATAAGTGTCCCGAAAAATGTATATAAACATTTTTTGGGGGCTGCTAAAAAAATTGCTGTCCGTGATCTGGATGAAAAAATTGTTCTTGCTACTTTATTATTAAAGTTGAAGGCCAAATTCAAGGTGTCGGGAACGCCATGTGCTAGCTTGCTCAAGAGTCGTTATTTCTGCTCTGGTGAGAACATCATATCATTGAGACTGCTGAAAAAGCTGTCAACAGCTTCCTGTGAGAGTTCCACTAACTCGGAATAAGATGTAACCATGCATTCATGTGCATGATTGTCTCCATTGACGTTTTGAGTAGTATTGCTGACAGAAGGTCGTACCTGATCGATGCTGCTTTCATCTTGATCTTCACTACCCCTTAATTGTAGTGGTGAAGTTTCCACGAATGCCGTCATCAGGATTGGCAGCCGTTGAGGGCAGCACAATGCATGAGCCGTTACCGGATCCAACAATGTTTCTGCATCCATTGGCGCATCCGATTGTAGCGTCAGACAGGTGTCCAACACGCATTCTTCTCCGCACAGCATGCACCTTAATACAGGTAAAACACATCTTAGCCATATCGGCCGAAATGAAAGAAACCAAGTCATGTTCAGGTCTCTAAGCCGGGTTAGTCCCAGGATTTTTGATATCCGGTCCCGGTATCCAATGGCTCGGATTGTTTCTTCCCTTGTCGCAGGTGTTTTGTCTGTGACATGGTTTGCCATAACGAAATATTAGGACCAAGAATAGGATTCCTGCAATTAGTCCCAAAATGAGGGGAACTCCTCCAAAAATTGAATGGACGAGGTCTGGAAAAATACCCAGTATGTCTTTGAATGGTGTTAATGCCCCTGAAAACAATGTCTTGAATACATTTGAAACTCCACTGGTATCAGAAATATTTAAGATTTCATTCAGGATTTCTGCGAAATGTATGGGGGAATTAGTTGATAACAATGAGTGAATCTCTGCAGTCGTCCTTGCGACTAGGAGATCATATGTTTCTTTTGATGACGTGAGCCTGGTCGGCGTCTGAAGAAGCACTGTTTTCATTCTGCTTAAAGTATCAATTCGAATAGAAGTAATTTTCAAGTTAGGCCATGTCCTTGCCTCCCTGTCTGGAAAGTAGCTGGGGAACAATAAGCGTCCACAGCACATGACCTTCGCAGTCGTACTTATGAGATAAGGAACCCCGGGCTGTAGACTACAACATCTGCTATCCACAATTAGGATGTAACTCCCGTTATAGAGTCTTTTAAAGAATGGTTCTATCTCTGTTGCAGGTGTGCCTAGCTGGTGACATGAAAGGTTATTTGAGTTCCCTTCACAGGCTCCATGCAAACTAATTCCATTACACAGAAGTGTACCGCTTAGTGACATTGCACAATTATTGCCACTAAGGAACACTTTCTGTCCTTTATTACTGACACATGCATGTGAATAGGGCAAGTTCCATGTTGACTTAATGTACCCTTTTCCTAATTTTTCGTACATGCCAGCCTGTATATATTTTTGGCAGTATTGAAACCTGAAAGTAGATATCGGAATATTAATTATCCCATGTATTATCCATTCAATGACAGGTCGTTCTGACATTGTCAATGGTAATCTCTCGAGTTTCTCAATGCTCAGGATTGTATAATCAGCACCCTTTTGTGCCATACTGATTTGTCTATCAGTAAGGTTAAAGATTTGGAATAGTGACGTTGTGTTGATTAAACGCCAAGGCACATAGCCTGAACGCAGATTTTGTAACGTCCATCCAAGCTGTATAATAGAACGCAATTGCGACTGGCCGTGTTGTAACAACAGTAAGTCTTGCGATATTATGTCGATTGCTGAAGACACAATGCTGTCCAATGAAAAAATTCTGGAGGACAGAGTCATTAACCCATTGTCCACTACAGAAAGCGATTTTTCCAAATTAATACGGTCAATTTCCCGTATACTTTCTGCTGTCTCAATTTGAGTGATCTTCCAGGCCTCGTTGTAAGCTGCATATATAGAGGCTGCTATGAAGCGTTTTTGACGCTGTTTGCGCGGTCCCATAATGAAATCACGCAAGTCAGCACCATCAGTAAGTAAAGATAGGTGTTGCTTAATTTCTGTCAGTGTGGAAGTTTGTAGCCATTGAAGGCAGAGTTTGCCCACACTGTAGGGGGTGATTATCCCTGGGTGTTGTCTTTGGGAATATCTAGGGTCTGGCCTGGTCAATGTGAACCCCTGTGTTTTGTTCAGGAATCTGTCTTGACAGTTATTAGTATCTGTGGGCCAGATTAACCATTGTTTCCAATCAGGATTTGTTCTGTTTTGGTTTAATACATAGTTTACGTCTATCTCTTCATCTGCAGAGCTATTGCTGTTCATTGTTGGTTTTGGAATAGACGGTTTATTTAAGTCTTTGATTTTGGCTAATCCAAGACAGGTAGTTTGTTGAATAGTGTCATTCAAGAATATAATTTGTTCTGGGATCATGCAGGCTCTAAACAATGATTCTACACCCTGAACTTGCCATTCTCTTGTACCCCAAACACTTTTTACTTCCACATTTTTGTCCCAATAATCAAAACCAAATGTATTCATTTGTTCAAAAAATGAGTCCGAATATATCAATTTCGTGTTTGTAAGCATGGTTTTTGTTCCTGTCTTATTTGACAATTTAAAATAAAATGTTTCAGCTTTACTTGTATTGAACCCTGAAAAATATGAATATTTATCATAAAAGGTTCTTGAGCTTCCTTTTGGAGGGGTTGCACAATGTTCCCATTGATTATAATTTAAAACATTTCTAGGTTGTGCAGATTTATGTAGAAAATGGTTACCATAGTGGTTGTAGCAGTACATACTATCATAATTAGACGAACCCTGCAAATAATCATGTTTGGTAAATTTAGCAGACATCACTAGGTCAGACATCATGTCATTAATACTTTCAAAGTCCCAATCATCAGCAAATGAGTTTGGTTTTACAAAGTCACTCAACGAGATCTTGATTTGGTGTGGATATTTGAGGATTTCAACCGGACCATAAATTTCATAGTCAGTATTGTCCCATGCTACCCCACCCGGTATTGGATTGGCTGTGAAGTTGACTGAAGAAAGTTCTCTTTTCTCGACGTGTGAAGACGTGTGTGGCTTGAGGATCAAGTTGATTTTCTGGCTTGCTGTGTCCATTTTTGCATATTTTCCCTCAATGAAGCGTCCCAAGCATAGTACCATGATGAGCCAAAGTATGAGGATAAATACACCAAAGGACACCCAAAATTCAATCCATGGAGAAATCAGATAGGTTTCTTTCAGTTGTTTCAAAAGTTCCTTAGCTTTGTCTTTAAGGGTTTTTGTTGATGGCTGTGTCTTTGATTCACTGAGATCTTCAGAGGAATCATTGAAGTTTATGAAGTAGCCAGATGCTGTTCTATCAATTGTTCCAATTGCTTCAGGATTACTGTTTCTTGCATATTCATTTGTTACTTCATTGTAGGTTGGTGTGTCTATACTAAACGTTTTTATTTGGGTTTTCAGAGGTGTGAGTTCCATTGCATTGTTGCATAGTCCTTGTTGTTGTTCTGTAGGCGTTTCGAATGTGATTAGCCTTTTAGTTAGCACCTCTGTACTTGTAGCAAACCTCGGTGTTCTACTACTTATCGGGAGTCCACTTGGCCTACTGTTTGTTATCGGCCACATGATTGTGGTTTTACCAGGTCGATGGATACAACTCGGTTCTCCTTTTTACCAGCAAGCGGCGGTAGTACAACTGATCTTGTCCCGTTGATGGACAAGACAGGAACTGCTTTTCTGTAAGAAGGCCCAAATTCCTTCTTTACCGCGATCTTTTCTCTGACATGATCCCCGATTTTTGGAATCCAGACAGGTCTTGCTGGGACAGGCGGTGTTTCTTCAGTGGTTGTTGGCTGTTGTTTCAACTTTATGTTGCTCAGGTCTTTTCTTGTTTCGTTTAAGTCCTGCAAAATAGCCAAACGATCTTTGATATCAAAGCTTTTTTCTTTCACCACTGAAGTCTGACTGTCAAGATCTAAGACTAACATCCTAGTCCCAAACAATAATTCGTACGGACTGAATCCCTTCAGAGAATTTCTTGGCAGGTTGTTTAGACTACGTTGGACACTTATTAGATGTTTGACCCACCCAGCTCCCGAACCTAATACCTTTGCTGTTATAGATCGCTCTCTGCCTTTGGTTTTTTCTTTACACCATCCCATATCCCTCAGGAAGGAAGTGAGAAGATTCCCGCAAATGCAATGCTCATTCTGGCCAAGCACTCCCCACAAACCCGAGAGGCAATGGAAAGATATTGGTCAGTACGTAGCATGCTTCTAGCGTATATGCCATTATAGACTTGCAAATCTTGATATAACAGTTCTGGCGTCAGCCGAAAGTTGGGGTCTACATTATAAGTGAAAACTAGTCTTTGTATGTTAATACGACGCATTTTTCATATTGGGTTTATTTTTTATTGTTGATCCTTTTCTGGTGTGAAACGCCAAGGTAATATACCGTTTCTTTCACCACTGCGATTTCTGTTACAGTTTGGGCAGTTTTTTACAAAAATGGTATGATGCAGGCCCATGCCTGGCCACCAGTACACTGATTGTAATTCTTCCAGAGAATCTTTTAGTTTGAGGTGTCTGAGACCCTCGCCCATATGTGCGTCTGCTATTAACAAGCCTCTCCTGTCCATGTTTGGAATCACTCTATCCCCCACTCCAGGGATTCGAGCAAAAGGAACTGAGTTTGCATCGATTATGTATGTATATTTGAGTGGGTAACTGATCGGTAACGCTGAGCAGTCGCCTTTTGATGACGTTTTCACCGCCAGCATTGTTTCACCGTCAATGTATTTTACTGCACGCTTTTTTCTAGCTACGGAAGCCCATTCAGTTGCTACCGCTGTGGCTTTTTCAGCCAATGAATTCCCTGCAACGTGAACGCCATCACGCTGATGACTCAGTGAGTGTATCACGTGAGTCTTTGGTAGTTCTCTTTTTAACAGAACTATTTGTTCCCAAAGCAGCTTTTGCTTTATTGTTGCACCTGTGTCATCTTTGTAACCGTTTTGAATCCATTTCTGCAAATCGCTGTTATATGATTTGACGCAGTAATATGAATCGGACACTATAAGTGTCGGGAATTCGCGATCTGCATTATCTAGCGCCATTTTCAACGCTATTATTTCAGTCTGTTGTTCTGAATTAGTTTCTACTGAGTGTGTCTTTGTTAATAGAGGTCTTAGTATACCTCCGCGCCACACTTCTTTTGTAATCTCACATGTGGGGTTGTGTGCTTGTTCTCCCCAAGCGGAGGGTTGAGCATGTCCGTCTGTATAGATTACACAAGCGTACTGTCGTAATGGCAGAATGTCGATTGGCAGAGGGAATGTTCTTTCATATTCTAGATATTTTAGTTCCTTTAGTTCCGGATCAAAGTAGTATTTTCCTTTGTCCATTGTAATGGAATTCACCCATTGTATCCATTCCGGATTCAATGCTGTTGTTGGTAAATTACATGGGGTTGTTAATGCCTCAAAGGCTGATTCTGCTGTTCTGACTGTGATGTGTCTACCGTCAGCTTTATCTTTTTCTCTAGCTATTGCGGTTTGAACTGCATGAACAATGTTTTCTTTAATGCTGAATTTCTTTTCAGCTTCTGTGTACAAGTGTGATTTGAATGCAATTGGTACCTTTTCTCCCTCGTTAGAGGTCAGGTATGTGAATCCGCATCTTCCTGGGATGACTCGAATCACAAGGTTGCGTGTGTTATCACGTGTTTCTAATTTTGTTTTAAGTAACATATCTGTTTGTAAGGATCTCAGAATTTCTGTGTGTATTTGAGTCCAATTGGTTTTTTTTAAATCAGGTTTTATTAGATCATAAAGGGGTTTGACCCTTTCTGCGTAATTTGCAATGTATGTTCTTCCGAAATTTAGGAAGCCTAGAATTGACTGTAGGTTTTTTAGTGTTCTAGGTGCTTGGAGTACGGCACATTTCTCTAGGAAATTGTCAGCCAGGCTTTTGCCTTCACTTGATAATTCATATCCTAAGAATAGGACTGTTAGATGGGCAATTCTAGATTTTTTAAAGTTGAATTTGTAACCCTCTGCTGCGAACCCAAGTATTATGGTGTTCACTCTCTTCAAGTGAGTATCCAAGTCATCATCTGTTAGGTATATGTCATTGACATAAGATAATGCTTTGTCATCATATGTTTGTAGTAACTCTGTTACTCTCGCTGAGAATAATCCTGGGCTGTTCTTGTACCCCTGGGGTAACCGACAGAATTCTTTTTGAGCGCCATTTATTGAGAACGCTGACAAGTATCTGCTCTCTGGTGCTATATTTTGACAAAAGAATCCATTAGAGATGTCTAATGTTGTTTTATATTTTTTGCGCACTATGTTATTCATTAGTGCAGCACTATGCGAGTTTTGCACTGCAAAAGTTTTGCAACATGAGTTAAGGTGTCTCTAATCCAAAACTAGACGATATGAATTGTCTGGTTTGGAGACAGGAAACAAAGGGTTGTTCATTTGTGAGGTGCAAGTTTCAATCACCCCCTGGTATTCTAGTTGATCTAGAATTTCTTTTACCTGTTTTTTAGCTTCTTGCTTGATTGGATACTGCCTTTGTGCAGTAGGTTGTGATTTTAACTGGATTTTGTGTGGAGGAGATTCCTCATCCCATCCCACATGATTTTTATATAAAGCAGGAGCTTGAGCTACTGCCCACTTTCTTGCAAGTGTATATTTTTTATGAATTGGAATATGATTTGAGAAGGCAGGCATAATTATTTCTTCGCCATGTGGGCACTCCCTGACAAACTCTGGTGGCCAATCTTTTTCAGCTAGAAGGATGTCATAGCCCTTGGAGAGATTATCCCAAAAAAGGCCCCTTATTTATCTAGTCTTATCCCCTTCTATACGTAAAGTTATTTCATATATTTTGTGAGGTTTGCTAACTCTGGTGTCTGCAGTTTCCACTTGAATGTATTCATTCGTGTCCACTGTCTCCAGATGATTCATAAGGACTTTGCCGCTATGCTCACTTCTGCTGCGCTGTCTAGCATTGTCTGAGCTCACTCTCCGTTTTTCAGCTGTGTCCTCAGTATTCTCGGCATTGTTGAATACTTTAATACTGGCTACCTTCTTCTTTGGAAACTGTAATTTTTTATTTGGATGAGCAGGTTCCTTGTCTTTGGACTTGACGTGCCCTTCCCTGGGTTCCGATCGTCCTCTTCTTTCCGATTTCTGGGAGGAAGTCTGAAAAGATTGAGAGGGACGTGTATCAAAATCTTGATATCTATCAGGTTTCTTTATGTTATCCCTATTTCTAAGGTTGTATCTTTTCACAGAGGGCTCCCTTTGGGGAGACTTCGGTCCTTGGTCCGGAGCTCTTTCTCTCCGCCGAGGAGACCTTCCTCTGGACTGGAATCTTTTTTCTTTTGGATTGGATTGTTTGTTTCCATCCCAGTTCTTCTTTTGATTGTTTAGATTATTTTTAATAAATACTTTTTCAGGACTTTCAATTAGTTGGGGTTTCACTGGTATTCCACCCAAACTATCTCTACCTAGTTCTTCATAGGATTTTTCTATAATTCTGGCAATTTCAGCTGGTTGGTCTGCTATATCTGTCTCTTTTAACCTCTGACGGATCGCCATATTCGCTGCTTCTCCTTTTATGTTGGCTAGTAATATTGTCGAGACCTGCTTGAAGTCTTTTAGTAATTTCATACCGAGAGTTAAAGCGGGTTCTGGACCGTATTCGTCTTGAATTTGTTTTAGCACATCTGGTATTACTGACATGGATGGACCTCCATGTGTTTTTGTGTAAATGGAAGCAAAGACTGTACCCCAAGTGTCACAGTCCTCCACGTGTGGTACGATTCCCATTGGAAGACAGATAGTCAGAATCCTGTGTTTTTCTACTGGGGTGGTATCTGGAAATACTGCCTCTGTTTGGGTGATTTTTTGTGCTAACCAGAATGGTATTTGTTCCCGTTTAGCTGGTACTTTACCTAGGCAGGACTGTATGTTCTGTGGTGTAATTTTATTTGTGTTCCCCTGATGAGGGGTCAGCTGTGGAATTTTAATTACTGGTTGGACAGTTGAAGTCCGCATTACATATTGGACTAATTGTCTATATATTTTAATTAATTGTTTTAGTTGTACTAAAAGGTCTGCTGCAGACATTCTTTCGATGTCTGGATGTGGTGTGTATCCGGCTAGGACCGGCCACGTTGCTCCTGGTCTACCTAGTGGACCTAGCCTGGTGATGTGATTATTATGTTTTAGGGCGCCATTAAACAAGAGCAGGTGCTCTTGGAATTTGAGTGGTACTTCCACTTCCTCGAAAGGACTGTACTCATCAGGAGGTTCCTCTGTTTTGTAATAGTGGAAGACCTTTGTTACAGCATTAGCTGCTGGAAAGTTTATCCATGAATAGAATACCTCTGTCTGCCGATATTCGTGTGCCTCAATTACGAATATGATTGTACCACCTCTTGGTGTCAGTCCATTTTCTATAAGTTTTAAAATTACAGATTTTCTTATGTTGACCGGGATGAGTATTATATCCGGGTCTGCTTCTTGCATAGTATTATCAGCTTCTATTAGTTCAGCTGCTAATCTAACTCTCTCTCTTTCATCATCACTTTCTGACATTTTACTGTCAGGAAGGTTATTCTGTTTGTTTGCAGATCAGGTTTCTATGGAAACAAAGATTAGATGCACAATATTTTGGAACAGTGTATCCTTCAACGTTGATTGAACCAAAAACCATACATAGGAGTTCCCTCCTGCGAGGTTTGGCGGATTTGACCTCTCACCCACTCCAGACGTCTTTGGAGTATTATGGGAAAAAGGGGTCTGAGTGAAAGAGCACGACTGAGTTACTCTAAAGTCTTGCGTTAGTTTTATCGCCTTTCCAAACGTTGGGCGCCATGTAGTGTAGTTCCTATTATCCCAATAGGCTCTGCGCATTGGAATAATACTTCCAATAGCATAGACCTAGACCAGACGTTAACTAGGTCTTCTACTGTCGATATTAGACTTAAAGTTTTGGGTTTGCCAGCTAGCTCAGAGTTCACTAGAAACTTTCTCGAATAGGCAAGGAGGAATTGAACCTCCCTGGATAGACAAGAAGGGATTTAGTTTCTGACAACCATAGAACATGACAACTTTGCTCTCCCCTAATCAAGAGTGTATCTCTAGAGTCGTGTGAAAACAAAAGACAACTTATTTTACTCAGTCAGTACGTGCATTCTTAGTTTCACCAGTTTGTAGAGAAAAGGAAGAGACGGGCGTGTTCAATAAAAGATGTTGTTTATTGATCAGTCTCTTTTCTCGTTCAAGAGAAATGGATCGATATTATCGCAATACTTATGGTTAAGTAAAGTGCATACAATAAAAGCAGAATTATGAAATAATACTGTAAAAGCATTGATATGGTTTCTAAGCCATATGCTATTTAAAATGGATAAAATATGTACATACACATATACATTCGACTAATCGTACTCAACTGGTGCTTCTAACCATGCCTACCCCGGTGTACCTGACCTAAGCCTAATATGTGGGCTGGAGTAGAAAGTAGCAGTTTTGAGTTAAGTTTGTCTTGCCAAGTGACTGACTCAAGAATTCTCTGCAAGGGGTTATTCAGTTCTGTACCTGAGATCTAGGATGGTTGAGTGATGGTATCTCTCGTCTGTGGTCTCGATATTCCAATCTGCCTGCAAGGGCTGCTCGGAAGCGCCGGAGCTGGATTTCTCGGCAGGAGAAAGGCAGCGTCTCGTTCTCAGCTCGTCAATAAGGCTGGGCAGGGCAAGTGGGCTTCGCTCTCTGCTGGGCTTCGGCAAGTCTCGCTGCTCCGATCTCGTCACCACCGCGTGTGTTTGCTTAAGGCCATGTCGGTAATATTTATACCTGTAAGGTGCCGAGATTGACGTAAGGATGGACATAGATACGTCAATAAGGATGTCATACGAGCTGGTCGTTAGCACATTCTTTTACTGAAGTTCTTTGAGAAATCAAAACAATGGCCGCAGGGATTTTCCCAGGTTGTCATAGGTTTGATTTGTTTTGAGAACTCCGTATGCCTTATCAGGGGCTGGAGGAATATTGCTTGTCTAATTAGATGGCAAGCGTTATGACCTAATCAGATAACGCGCTCCTGTGCCGTGGTCTGGCTTAATCAGATAACGGTTTCTGCGTCATGGGATGGCTGCTAGTTAATTTGTTAACCAGAATAGGGTCAGGAATAGGGGGATCTATACAGAACCTATAGGAATACATCACAGTTTTATCTAATCAATAATTTTGTGAGTCAAATACCAATGCATGTCATTCTCCATTTACTTGTGGAAAATAATCAGGAATAGGACAAATAAGTCTTGGTTAAAATCTCATGATGACAGTACCTGGAAAGGGTGGAAACAGAGAGCAGTACAAGGACATACCACCCAGAAATTATATTTACCTAGAATGGTGTGAGGACCAAACCCTGGCCAAGGAGCTGGGTGGGGACCCCTGGGTCAGTCAGGACCCAAAGGATTAGAACAGGTTCAAGACAGGATAGGTGACCTCTTCTGGATGCAACGCCAGCGTCGCACCCCTCTCTGGCACTACTCTCTTCGATTCTTCCCCTTCTTCGGATGTTCCTCCTCGAATACCTTCCGCATTCCCCTTCTAGATGATCGGATTCTTCTTCAGCAGTGTCTCCATTGTAGTGAAGACAGGGTTCTGCCGGAACACATTGCTATGTTAGCATAAGCGTTTTAGAAGTTAAACGCCATCTTGCCACTTTCCTGCTTTGCCGCTTTTGCACAGGACCCGACACGTAACTGTTATTATAAGTAAAACTGCTTGCTTGCTTTTTCTTTACACCAGACCGGGCTGTTTTTCACATCCCTAGACTTACACCGCGACCTTAGTCTGAACACTTTGTGCAGAAGCATTCAAGGTCAAATAACAATGCATGCAGTTGAATTCAGGTTGATCAGCCCACGCTCTAGACACAACAATCACACAGCTGCAAATATCTGAAACTCTGGTGCCTTTAATATTGCATTGCATGCATGATACTGGCACTTGGAGAAAACCTTTCCATGTACTGAGAGCGTTGCTAATCCTGTGATGTGATTCACCTAAGCTGATCTTGGAGGTATGGGGTTCCCCATTCAAACTTAGAGACCTTCTATTATTATAAAACTAGCTTCTAGCCAGGGGAGGGCGGTACACAAGGCGTTAATAGACCTGTCTCCACTTTCATTACAATATGATTTCTCCCTTTGTGTTTTATGGAATTATAACAATGCTGATGGTTTTATTTCTAATCATTTGTCTGCTTATGTTAGCCAAAATACTGTATCTTAGAATACATAGTTAAAATAAACATTTTGAACTTTTCCGTGTCTCTGATTACTCACGTTGTGGACTGATATGAGAATGAAGACGAAAGAGTGTTCTTGATTCACACCATTCCTGAGAGTAGCCTAAGTCGCTTGTTCTGGGTTGTTTAATCATTGGTAGCTTCGCTGTAGTACAGAGAATGAATGAGATACAGATGCTAGTCGGATAGGGGTTCTGGGTACTGAGGTTGAGTTTTTTGGTACACCGCCCTGAAGTCCTGGTTTCTTGTGCATAGTTCTGTGCATGAGCAGAATCCCTGTGACATGGCGCACCTAACATTTGGTATTTTATTCAAGACGCTTTAGTAGTAGTGCTTATATTAGTCCACAACACCCTCACTCCTGTTTCCGGTTGACAGAAGTGACGGATTAACCTACCTATATGAATGAATGATAGGTTCATTCAAGCTTTACAATTAAAAAGATTTCATTTTGAATTACTGCCCTTTTTGTGCTACAATTTTGTATAGATTGTTTTTCTTCTTAGCGTCTTTATGGCTGAAGTTAATATAGCAACGCATAGCCGTGCACCACTCTGGTATCATCTGATGCAGTTTGGGGTTCCGCACCCGGAACTCGAACGCGGTCCCGAAAGAGTCATCGCAAAATCATCCCCGCACCTCGGGGACCTAAAGACCAGTAAGGCAACTTGCCTTAACCTTGAAAACACAGAGCTTGAGACTCCCATCAATATTCCGACTTCGAAAAACAGTGTCCTCTTATGGGTTTTCAACAAAGGATCTCCACCTAATACTGTTGGATGAACTACGCTCCACTCTTGTGAAATTCGTATCCAATTTCTATCAATACCCGGTCTCGAGCGGAGCAGGGTCGGAATTATCACCGGCACCGCGACCTGCTTGTCCGATATCTTCACTTCTACAGCCCTGAGGAGTCGCGGAAACAGTGTGGTTTCTTGCGACGAAACACGTGTCGGCTGGCTCATGTATGACCAATAAAAGAAGAATCGATACTTTTGTGGACCACTTCTTCGCCCTTGAACATTGTATTTTATGTCCATTGGGACATCGCTTTAACTTTAATGTGCCTATAAGTGTGCTGCAGAATTTGTGTTTCGTTTACTTGGTGTGTCCCCAAAACACACCTTGAGGGGTCACAGGGCCTTGCCTCTCATCTGCACGCACCTTCTGTCTTAAGCATCCAACTGTGCGTTAACCTAGCAGTCCGCCCAGAATTTCCCTCACATCTAAAACCCTGTTTCTTTTAGTTATCTGATGCAGTTTGGGGTGCCTGACGATTTAATGTCAGTAATCTTTGTAGTGAGTGCCGATGCATCATTCCCCTATGAGCTTTTTTACTCGTGGGTTACATTTCCAGAAGTGGATGTGGATGATAACACGATCCACTCTTACACTCCTACGGCAGTTCATGAGAATTACACACCATATAGGACGCAGGAAATTCCGATTTCCGCATGGCAGCATTTTATTTGGTTCAATGGCGCCCTCACCCACACCGTAAATCCGGTTCGGTTAGGTTCCTTGTCCATCCCTGGGGCCACTTGGCCAGTCTTGGCCGGGTTCATACCTCATCCACGTTATTTGCCTGCCGGAAGATGACTTACGTCAGCTACATACCGCCTTGATAGCGGTGTATAGGGCTTTAGTGCAATACGTCTCACGCAACCTCAAGGTGGGGGTACCTGGTGTTGCAATGCAACTAGTTGGACTGGCCGGAATTTCTATTAGTCAATTCATGGTTAATTCAGTAATGGGCAAGTGCCCCCAGAATAAGGACGATATGCCTTATTGGCTTGCTGAGAAATTTGACCAGCTGGAAGCAGTATTTCCTAATGCGACTCCTGTGAGAAACACAGGATTCTCACGATTAGTTTGCAGAAAGACTTAGTCCCTGAGGTGACAGATTGTGAGAACTGGGGTAAAGTATTTGCAGCTGTCTACGCGAAGTGCTTCAGCACACCGTCTATGACTGTACTGCTTTCCGTGATTAAGCGTGTTCAGGATGAGCACGGTCAGGAGGCAGAGGTCGAGTTGGGAATGAGACTTGTTGGCATGCTTGACTTCGTTGCTGATCTCATACTTGCTAACGTCAAGGGAGATGCTGTTACCTTTCAAGTGTCGAATGAGCTGCGCCTTGTCGCCGATGCCGATAAACCCCAGCAGTTACCGAAGATTATTGCAGAGGCTTCTAAGAACATTGGCCGTAATAGTTTGGGTGTTAAGCCTTTGGCTAAAACAAAAGTACTAATACCTTTGCTGTTATAGATCGCTCTCTGCCTTTGGTTTTTTCTTTACACCATCCCATATCCCTCAGGAAGGAAGTGAGAAGATTCCCGCAAATGCAATGCTCATTCTGGCCAAGCACTCCCCACAAACCCGAGAGGGAATGGAAAGATATTGGTCAGTACGTAGCATGCTTCTAGCGTATATGCCATTATAGACTTGCAAATCTTGATATAACAGTTCTGGCGTCAGCCGAAAGTTGGGGTCTACATTATAAGTGAAAACTAGTCTTTGTATGTTAATACGACGCATTTTTCATTTTGGGTTTATTTTTTATTGTTGATCCTTTTCTGGTGTGAAACGCCAAGGTAATATACCGTTTCTTTCACCACTGCGATTTCTGTTACAGTTTGGGCAGTTTTTTACAAAAATGGTATGATGCAGGCCCATGCCTGGCCACCAGTACACTGATTGTAATTCTTCCAGAGAATCTTTTAGTTTGAGGTGTCTGAGACCCTCGCCCATATGTGCGTCTGCTATTAACAAGCCTCTCCTGTCCATGTTTGGAATCACTCTATCCCCCACTCCAGGGATTCGAGCAAAAGGAACTGAGTTTGCATCGATTATGTATGTATATTTGAGTGGGTAACTGATCGGTAACGCTGAGCAGTCGCCTTTTGATGACGTTTTCACCGCCAGCATTGTTTCACCGTCAATGTATTTTACTGCACGCTTTTTTCTAGCTACGGAAGCCGATTCAGTTGCTACCGCTGTGGCTTTTTCAGCCAATGAATTCCCTGCAACGTGAACACCATCACGCTGATGACTCAGTGAGTGTATCACGTGAGTCTTTGGTAGTTCTCTTTTTAACAGAACTATTTGTTCCCAAAGCAGTTTTTGCTTTATTGTTGCACCTGTGTCATCTTTGTAACCGTTTTGAATCCATTTCTGCAAATCGTTGTTATATGATTTGACGCAGTAATATGAATCGGACACTATAAGTGTCGGGAATTCGCGATCTGCATTATCTAGCGCCATTTTCAACGCTATTATTTCAGTCTGTTGTTCTGAATTATTTTCTACTGAGTGTGTCTTTGTTAATAGAGGTCTTAGTATACCTCCGCGCCACACTTCTTTTGTAATCTCACATGTGGGGTTGTGTGCTTGTTCTCCCCAAACGGAGGGTTGAGCATGTCCGTCTGTATAGATTACACAAGCGTACTGTCGTAATGGCAGAATGTCGATTGGCAGAGGGAATGTTCTTTCATATTCTAGATATTTTAGTTCCTTTAGTTCCGGATCAAAGTAGTATTTTACTTTGTCCATTGTAATGGAATTCACCCATTGTATCCATTCCGGATTCAATGCTGTTGTTGGTAAATTACATGGGGTTGTTAATGCCTCAAAGGCTGATTCTGCTGTTCTGACTGTGATGTGTCTACCGTCAGCTTTATCTTTTTCTCTAGCTATTGCGGTTTGAACTGCATGAACAATGTTTTCTTTAATGCTGAATTTCTTTTCAGCTTCTGTGTACAAGTGTGATTTGAATGCAATTGGTACCTTTTCTCCCTCGTTAGAGGTCAGGTATGTGAATCCGCATCTTCCTGGGATGACTCGAATCACAAGGTTGCGTGTGTTATCACGTGTTTCTAATTTTGTTTTAAGTAACATATCTGTTTGTAAGGATCTCAGAATTTCTGTGTGTATTTGAGTCCAATTGGTTTTTTTAAAATCAGGTTTTATTAGATCATAAAGGGGTTTGACCCTTTCTGCGTAATTTGCAATGTATGTTCTTCCGAAATTTAGGAAGCCTAGAATTGACTGTAGGTTTTTTAGTGTTCTAGGTGCTTGGAGTACGGCACATTTCTCTAGGAAATTGTCAGCCAGGCTTTTGCCTTCACTTGATAATTCATATCCTAAGAATAGGACTGTTAGATGGGCAATTCTAGATTTTTTAAAGTTGAATTTGTAACCCTCTGCTGCGAACCCAAGTATTATGGTGTTCACTCTCTTCAAGTGAGTATCCAAGTCATCATCTGTTAGGTATATGTCATTGACATAAGATAATGCTTTGTCATCATATGTTTGTAGTAACTCTGTTACTCTCGCTGAGAATAATCCTGGGCTGTTCTTGTACCCCTGGGGTAACCGACAGAATTCTTTTTGAGCGCCATTTATTGAGAACGCTGACAAGTATCTGCTCTCTGGTGCTATATTTTGACAAAAGAATCCATTAGAGATGTCTAATGTTGTTTTATATTTTTTGCGCACTATGTTATTCATTAGTGCAGCACTATGCGAGTTTTGCACTGCAAAAGTTTTGCAACATGAGTTAAGGTGTCTGTAATCCAAAACTAGACGATATGAATTGTCTGGTTTGGAGACAGGAAACAAAGGGTTGTTCATTTGTGAGGTGCAAGTTTCAATCACCCCCTGGTATTCTAGTTGATCTAGAATTTCTTTTACCTGTTTTTTAGCTTCTTGCTTGATTGGATACTGCCTTTGTGCAGTAGGTTGTGATTTTAACTGGATTTTGTGTGGAGGAGATTCCTCATCCCACATGATTTTTATATAAAGCAGGAGCTTGAGCTACTGCCCACTTTCTTGCAAGTGTATATTTTTTTTGAATTGGAATATGATTTGAGAAGGCAGGCATAATTATTTCTTCGCCATGTGGGCACTCCCTGACAAACTCTGGTGGCCAATCTTTTTCAGCTAGAAGGATGTCATAGCCCTTGGAGAGATTATCCCAAAAAAGGCCCCTTATTTATCTAGTCTTATCCCCTTCTATATGTAAAGTTATTTCATATATTTTGTGAGGTTTGCTAACTCTGGTGTCTGCAGTTTCCACTTGAATGTATTCATTCGTGTCCACTGTCTCCAGATGATTCATAAGGACTTTGCCGCTATGCTCACTTCTGCTGCGCTGTCTAGCATTGTCTGAGCTCACTCTCCGTTTTTCAACTGTGTCCTCAGTATTCTCGGCATTGTTGAATACTTTAATACTGGCTACCTTCTTCTTTGGAAACTGTAATTTTTTATTTGGATGAGCAGGTTCCTTGTCTTTGGACTTGACGTGCCCTTCCCTGGGTTCCGATCGTCCTCTTCTTTCCGATTTCTGCGAGGAAGTCTGAAAAGATTGAGAGGGACGTGTATCAAAATCTTGATATCTATCAGGTTTCTTTATGTTATCCCTATTTCTAAGGTTGTATCTTTTCACAGAGGGCTCCCTTTGGGGAGACTTGGGTCCTTGGTCCGGAGATCTTTCTCTCCGCCGAGGAGACCTTCCTCTGGACTGGAATCTTTTTTCTTTTGGATTGGATTGTTTGTTTCCATCCCAGTTCTTCTTTTGATTGTTTAGATTATTTTTAATAAATACTTTTTCAGGACTTTCAATTAGTTGGGGTTTCACTGGTATTCCACCCAAACTATCTCTACCTAGTTCTTCATAGGATTTTTCTATAATTCTGGCAATTTCAGCTGGTTGGTCTGCTATATCTGTCTCTTTTAACCTCTGACGGATCGCCACATTCGCTGCTTCTCCTTTTATGTTGGCTAGTAATATTGTCGAGACCTGCTTGAAGTCTTTTAGTAATTTCATACCGAGAGTTAAAGCGGGTTCTGGACCGTATTCGTCTTGAATTTGTTTTAGCACATCTGGTATTACTGACATGGATGGACCTCCATGTGTTTTTGTGTAAATGAAAGCAAAGACTGTACCCCAAGTGTCACAGTCCTCCACGTGTGGTACGATTCCCATTGGAAGACAGATAGTCAGAATCCTGTGTTTTTCTACCGGGGTGGTATCTGGAAATACCGCCTCTATTTGGGTGATTTTTTGTGCTAACCAGAATGGTATTTGTTCCCGTTTAGCTGGTACTTTACCTAGGCAGGACTGTATGTTCTGTGGTGTAATTTTATTTGTGTTCCCCTGATGAGGGGTCAGCTGTGGAATTTTAATTACTGGTTGGACAGTTGAAGTCCGCATTACATATTGGACTAATTGTCTATATATTTTAATTAATTGTTTTAGTTGTACTAAAAGGTCTGCTGCAGACATTCTTTCGATGTCTGGATGTGGTGTGTATCCGGCTAGGACCGGCCACGTTGCTCCTGGTCTACCTAGTGGACCGAGCCTGGTGATGTGATTATTATGTTTTAGGGCGCCATTAAACAAGAGCAGGTGCTCTTGGAATTTGAGTGGTACTTCCACTTCCTCGAAAGGACTGAACTCATCAGGAGGTTCCTCTGTTTTGTAATAGTGGAAGACCTTTGTTACAGCATTAGCTGCTGGAAAGTTTATCCATGAATAGAATACCTCTGTCTGCCGATATTCGTGTGCCTCAATTACGAATATGACTGTACCACCTCTTGGTGTCAGTCCATTTTCTATAAGTTTTAAAATTACAGATTTTCTTATGTTGACCGGGATGAGTATTATATCCGGGTCTGCTTCTTGCATAGTATTATCAGCTTCTATTAGTTCAGCTGCTAATCTAACTCTCTCTCTTTCATCATCACTTTCTGACATTTTACTGTCAGGAAGGTTATTCTGTTTGTTTGCAGATCAGGTTTCTATGGAAACAAAGATTAGATGCACAATATTTTGGCACAGTGTATCCTTCAACGTTGATTGAACCAAAAACCATACATAGGAGTTCCCTCCTGCGAGGTTTGGCGGATTTGACCTCTCACCCACTCCAGACGTCTTTGGAGTATTATGGGAAAAAAGGGTCTGAGTGAAAGAGCACGACTGAGTTACTCTAAAGTCTTGCGTTAGTTTTATCGCCTTTCCAAACGTTGGGCGCCATGTAGTGTAGTTCCTATTATCCCAATAGGCACTGCGCATTGGAATAATACCTCCAATAGTATAGACCTAGACCAGACGTTAACTAGGTCTTCTACTGTCGATATTAGACTTAAAGTTTTGGGTTTGCCAGCTAGCTCAGAGTTCACTAGAAACTTTCTCGAATAGGCAAGGAGGAATTGAACCTCCCTGGATAGACAAGAAGGGATTTAGTTTCTGACAACCATAGAACATGACAACTTTGCTCTCCCCTAATCAAGAGTGTATCTCTAGAGTCGTGTGAAAACAAAAGACAACTTATTTTACTCAGTCAGTACGTGCATTCTTAGTTTCACCAGTTTGTAGAGAAAAGGAAGAGACGGGCGTGTTCAATAAAAGATGTTGTTTATTGATCAGTCTCTTTTCTCGTACAAGAGAAATGGATCGATATTATCGCAATACTTATGGTTAAGTAAAGTGCATACAATAAAAGCAGAATTATGAAATAATACTGTAAAAGCATTGATATGGTTTCTAAGCCATATGCTATTTAAAATGGATAAAATATGTACATACACATATACATTCGACTAATCGTACTCAACTGGTGCTTCTAACCATGCCTACCCCGGTGTACCTGACCTAAGCCTAATACGTGGGCTGGAGTAGAAAGTAGCAGTTTTGAGTTAAGTTTGTTTTGCCAAGTGACTGACTCAAGAATTCTCTGCAAGGGGTTATTCAGTTCTGTACCTGAGATCTAGGATGGTTGAGGGATGGTATCTCTCGTCTGTGGTCTCGATATTCCAATCTGCCTGCAAGGGCTGCTCGGAAGCGCCGGAGCTGGATTTCTCGGCAGGAGAAAGGCAGCGTCTCGTTCTCAGCGCGTCAATAAGGCTGGGCAGGGCAAGTGGGCTTCGCTCTCTGCTGGGCTTCGGCAAGTCTCGCTGCTCCGATCTCGTCACCACCGCGTGTGTTTGCTTAAGGCAATGTCGGTAATATTTATACCTGTAAGGTGCCGAGATTGACGTAAGGATGGACATAGATACGTCAATAAGGATGTCATACGAGCTGGTCGTTAGCACATTCTTTTACTGAAGTTCTTTGAGAAATCAAAACAATGGCCGCAGGGATTTTCCCAGGTTGTCATAGGTTTGATTTGTTTTGAGAACTCCGTATGCCTTATCAGGGGCTGGAGGAATATTGCTTGTCTAATTAGATGGCAAGCGTTATGACCTAATCAGATAACGCGCTCCTGTGCCGTGGTCTGGCTTAATCAGATAACGGTTTCTGCGTCATGGGATGGCTGCTAGTTAATTTGTTAACCAGAATAGGGTCAGGAATAGGGGGATCTATACAGAACCTATAGGAATACATCACAGTTTTATCTAATCAATAATTTTGTGAGTCAAATACCAATGCATGTCATTCTCCATTTACTTGTGGAAAATAATCAGGAATAGGACAAATAAGTCTTGGTTAAAATCTCATGATGACAGTACCTGGAAAGGGTGGAAACAGAGAGCAGTACAAGGACATACCACCCAGAAATTATATTTACCTAGAATGGTGTGAGGACCAAACCCTGGCCAAGGAGCTGGGTAGGGACCCCTGGGTCAGACGGGACCCAAAGGATTAGAACAGGTTCAAGACAGGATAGGTGACCTCTTCTGGATGCAACGCCAGCATCGCACCCCTCTCTGGCACTACTCTCTTCGATTCTTCCCCTTCTTCGGATGTTCCTCCTCGAATACCTTCCGCATTCCCCTTCTAGATGATCGGATTCTTCTTCAGCAGTGTCTCCATTGTAGTGAAGACAGGGTTCTGCCGGAACACATTGCTATGTTAGCATAAGCGTTTTAGAAGTTAAACGCCATCTTGCCACTTTCCTGCTTTGCCGCTTTTGCACAGGACCCGACACGTAACTGTTATTATAAGTAAAACTGCTTGCTTGCTTTTTCTTTACACCAGACCGGGCTGTTTTTCACATCCCTAGACTTACACCGCGACCTTAGTCTGAACACTTTGTGCAGAAGCCTTCAAGGTCAAATAACAATGCATGCAGTTGAATTCAGGTTGATCAGCCCACGCTCTAGACACAACAATCACACAGCTGCAAATATCTGAAACTCTGGTGCCTTTAATATTGCATTGCATGCATGATACTGGCACTTGGAGAAAACCTTTCCATGTACTGAGAGCGTTGCTAATCCTGTGATGTGATTCACCTAAGCTGATCTTGGAGGTATGGGGTTCCCCATTCAAACTTAGAGACCTTCTATTATTATAAAACTAGCTTCTAGCCAGGGGAGGGCGGTACACAAGGCGTTAATAGACCTGTCTCCACTTTCATTACAATATGATTTCTCCCTTTGTGTTTTATGGAATTATAACAATGCTGATGGTTTTATTTCTAATCATTTGTCTGCTTATGTTAGCCAAAATACTGTATCTTAGAATACATAGTTAAAATAAACATTTTGAACTTTTCCGTGTCTCTGATTACTCATGTTGTGGACTGATATGAGAATGAAGACGAAAGAGTGTTCTTGATTCACACCATTCCTGAGAGTAGCCTAAGTCGCTTGTTCTGGGTTGTTTAATCATTGGTAGCTTCGCTGTAGTACAGAGAATGAATGAGATACAGATGCAAGTCGGATAGGGGTTCTGGGTACTGAGATTGAGTTTTTTGGTACACCGCCCTGAAGTCCTGGTTTCTTGTGCATAGTTCTGTGCATGAGCAGAATCCCTGTGACATGGCGCACCTAACATTTGGTATTTTATTCAAGACGCTTTAGTAGTAGTGCTTATATTAGTCCACAACACCCTCACTCCTGTTTCCGGTTGACAGAAGTGACGGATTAACCTACCTATATGAATGAATGATAGGTTCATTCAAGCTTTACAATTAAAAAGATTTCATTTTGAATTACTGCCCTTTTTGTGCTACAATTTTGTATAGATTGTTTTTCTTCTTAGCATCTTTATGGCTGAAGTTAATATAGCAACGCATAGCCGTGCACCACTCTGGTATCATCTGATGCAGTTTGGGGTTCCGCACCCGGAACTCGAACGCGGACCGAAAGAGTCATCGCGAAATCATCCCCGCACCTCGGGGACCTAAAGACCAGTAAGGCCACTTGCCTTAACCTTGAAAACACAGAGCTTGAGACTCCCATCAATATTCCGACTTCGAAAAACAGTGTCCTCTTATGGGTTTTCAACAAAGGATCTCCACCTAATACTGTTGGATGAACTACGCTCCACTCTTGTGAAATTCGTATCCAATTTCTATCAATACCCGGTCTCGAGCGGAGCAGGGTCGGAATTATCACCGGCACCGCGACCTGCTTGTCCGATATCTTCACTTCTACAGCCCTGAGGAGTCGCGGAAACAGTGTGGTTTCTTGCGACGAAACACGTGTCGGCTGGCTCATGTATGACCAATAAAAGAAGAATCGATACTTTTGTGGACCACTTCTTCGCCCTTGAACATTGTATTTTATGTCCATTGGGACATCGCTTTAACTTTAATGTGCCTATAAGTGTGCTGCAGAATTTGTGTTTCGTTTACTTGGTGTGTCCCCAAAACACACCTTGAGGGGTCACAGGGCCTTGCCTCTCATCTGCACGCACCTTCTGTCTTAAGCATCCAACTGTGCGTTAACCTAGCAGTGCGCCCAGAATTTCCCTCACATCTAAAACCCTGTTTCTTTTAGTTATCTGATACAGTTTGGGGTGCCTAACGATTTAATGTCAGTAATCTTTGTAGTGAGTGCCGATGCATCATTCCCCTATGAGCTTTTTTACTCGTGGGTTACATTTCCAGAAGTGGATGTGGATGATAACACGATCCACTCTTACACTCCTACGGCAGTTCATGAGAATTACACACCATATAGGACGCAGGAAATTCCGATTTCCGCATGGCAACATTTTATTTGGTTCAATGGCGCCCTCACCCACACCGTAAATCCGGTTCGGTTAGGTTCCTTGTCCATCCCTGGGGCCACTTGGCCAGTCTTGGCCGGGTTCATACCTCATCCACGTTATTTGCCTGCCGGAAGATGACTTACGTCAGCTACATACCGCCTTGATAGCGGTGTATAGGGCTTTAGTGCAATACGTCTCACGCAACCTCAAGGTGGGGGTACCTGGTGTTGCAATGCAACTAGTTGGACTGGCCGGAATTTCTATTAGTCAATTCATGGTTAATTCAGTAATGGGCAAGTGCCCCCAGAATAAGGACGATATGCCTTATTGGCTTGCTGAGAAATTTGACCAGCTGGAAGCAGTATTTCCTAATGCGACTCCTGTGAGAAACACAGGATTCTCACGATTAGTTTGCAGAAAGACTTAGTCCCTGAGGTGACAGATTGTGAGAACTGGGGTAAAGTATTTGCAGCTGTCTACGCGAAGTGCTTCAGCACACCGTCTATGACTGTACTGCTTTCCGTGATTAAGCGTGTTCAGGATGAGCACGGTCAGGAGGCAGAGGTCGAGTTGGGAATGAGACTTGTTGGCATGCTTGACTTCGTTGCTGATCTCATACTTGCTAACGTCAAGGGAGATGCTGTTACCTTTCAAGTGTCGAATGAGCTGCGCCTTGTCGCCGATGCCGATAAACCCCGGCAGTTACCGAAGATTATTGCAGAGGCTTCTAAGACCATTGGCCGTAATAGTTTGGGTGTTAAGCCTTTGGCTAAAACAAAAGTACTGTAATCAACTTGGGGGGGAGGAGGAATCGTGGTCTATTCAGTTCCCCATTTCAATCATCAAATAATCAAAAGAGAATGGACACTTGTAACTTCATAACCATTGGTTAATATGGTTCACCCTCATAAACGCTATGTTGTTATTTGCGGTGTATATCTGTTTTCCGCCCCACATTCGCGTTATGGCATAGTCATCGGATGTCCAATTTCGTGCTGTATGCCAGCCTCATCCCGAGGCAACCTCTGGTCTGGGTAGCAGTGTCTAGAGAATGAGGGGCACCCCCAGAGGGAAGGTGAAAAAAGGGAATAAGTGATTTAAAAACAGAGTCTTACCGAAGGAAACTTTAATAAAAAAGGTAGAGTTCTGTAGTTAAAAATTGGGTGGGTATACTAATGGATCAGGTTACTGGATCTACTTATACCACTTTATGGACACAGTCGACATGTTTCAGCTCATTTTGCCCAGCCGGGTCTATGGAGCATTCGTCAGGACAACAAATATAAACAACTATATACTTACACCGCTTGTGTAGTATTTCAACAGTGTAATATTCAACACTAGTTTTCTTACTTGTTCTCAATTCCTAAAGTAGGGAAAAGAAAAACAGAGTATGCACATATGGGGGTATATATAAGCACTAGAGACATCCTTTTTTCTAAGAATTTATCAAAGGTGCGTCATTTATTAGCACTGGTTTCAAAAGGAAATTTACTAAGGATCTACCGGGTTTGAACTAACTGGCTGAGAGGGACATATCTGTAAATGTACTAGTTGTATGGAACGTGTATTTATTCTTATAACTGGGTCTACGAAAAAAGGGGGGGTTTGTTGTGGACCTACAAATGGTAATTGATAAGGGGGGGAAACAGATGTTTATCCCAAAGATAATTAACAACGTGACTACTGTTATGATGTAGCCCGAATGTATTTTTTATTTTTTAATATTATTGCCAGGCTGTCTACCTGAACGAATACACACAAATAGTGATAGGTATCCAGATCTGGGGGATTCATAAAGAGACAAAGTTATTAATAGACCGCGTCTTTTATATTAAATTTTGAGCCATAGTTTTTATGCACTTCTTTAATAAGCAAGTAACTTCGCTGGCACAGGTGATATAAAATACGACACATATACGGTATTACCTGTATTGAGAATGATTCACTTCTCAACAGGGTGCGAGGGTACTATGAGTCCCGAACTATAAAAGATAAAATAAAAAATATAAAAAATATAAAAAGCCAGTGTTGAGTGGCTCTTACCGTTTGTAATATTGCTTCTTACGTTCAATTAACTAGACGCTATTCTTACCCGCGTGGGGAGCAGTCTCCTTCGTCTGGTGCTGGCTCTGCCCCTGGACGTAAGGCGGCCGTTCGTACTTCCTATTTTAAAGCGTAGTAATAAAAATAGGACTGGGGGATGCTATGTGTGTGCATTCAAATAAGCGAACTTTATTAATCGCCAAGCAGCGTATGGTGGAACTTCTGGAAGCTCTTATATAGAATAGATAAACTTTAGGTAACTAAAAATCAAATTAGACTTCCTTTTGTAGATTGATAAATTATTACTACTCAATGGCAGAATGCGTGACTAAAATGTATTGACACGCATTATTAATTTATACATTCTAATTAAAGATGGTATAGACATGAACCGTAGCACTAATCAAGCTGCCTTGAGGTCTCACAGGAGTTGTTATTATCTAGCTATAGACCTAATGGTCATTATTCTTTTTGTTCATAGTGTAAAGCTCGCTCAGCCATAGGTCAAAATTAGTCCTACTTATCTAGTTTTGGGAGTACACAGTAAGTGCATATGGTTTTCGCTCTGTGGTGATGTTACCCCTAAGTTAGTGGTTCAAAATACCCCAGTGTGGAGTCTTATTTTCGTGTTTGGGTGCAGTAACGGTATTGTGTCTAAGATCGTGAATGCGGGCATAGTTATGTCTAGAGATGAAAATTCATACAAACTGGTGCCACGGTATATTATCATTTAATCCTGTTACGTGTGTCTGTAATCGGTTTACCCATCTTTGTTCTCTCTCGAAGAGTATCTTTTCTGCATTACTAGTTTTGTCTGTCAGCATTTCTAGAACTGTCCATCTCATTTCTTCACAGTTGTGGCCTGCCTCAATAAAGTGAGAACACAATTTTGTGGTGTTTTTCTTCAGTCTTATATTGCTCTTGTGTACTCCAATTCTTACTTTTACTTTTCTACAAGTCATGCCTGTATACTTTTTTTGGCAAGGACAGCATACCATATATACTACATGAGTAGAATTACAATTGGTATGCTGTCGTTGCGTCCAAGTGAAATTCTCTGTGAGTTGTAGTGTCTTAGATGTGGTGGTAAGTTTACATACTAGGCAGGTTACACAGGGATAATGACCAGTTAAAGGCATCATGTTCGTATCTCTAGTTGGAGGGGACATCCTTCTCTTGACTGGGCGTATGTGTACCAGCACATCTTTTAGGTTCTTTGTTCGTTTGTTCGCGAACCTCGTTTTTGGTCAATTATAATTCCCAGATGTAATTATTCGCAAATTCTTATTGACCAGTTTTAGTAAGTCGTATGTAGCTGGACAGTATGTTGTTACACACGTGACTAAGTCTGGAGTGGGTTCTTTGGTATTTACTTGTAGGAGACAGTCTCTCGGTTGATTTTTGGCTCCTTTCTGACATTTGGAGATGATTGAAGATGTATAGTCTCTTGCTTTTAATTTCTTCCTCAATTCCTGTGCTTGTAACTTGTCATCACTGTCTTTGCTACAGTTTCTTTTAAGCCTAAGGAATTGACTATAAGGCAGGTTGTCTCGCAAGGGTTTTGGATGATAGCTCTTGTAAGACAAGAGACTGTTCTTGGCAGTAGGTTTCGTGTATGTTTTAGTTTCCAGCTTGCCGCCTTCAAGAAAGATCGTACGGTCAAGGAAGTCTATTTGTCTGTTGCTCGAAGTAAATGTAAATTTAAGCCATTTGTCCCTGCCATTCAGCCAAACGATGAATAGTTTTAAATCTTGATCAGTTTGCCAAATCAGTAGAATATCGTCAATATAATGTTTCCAGTATAAAATACTGGAAACGTACGGATTGGTGTCATTTAACACAAATTGGCTCTCCAACTGGCTAACATAAAGGCCTGCTACGGACGGGGTAAATGCACTGGTAGTGAGACAAAATATCGAAATTAAAATATCGATATACAATAATATCGATGTTTTAATTTCGATAGTATAGAATATCGATGTCCAAAATATCGACAGACAGAATATCGTTTTTTTAAGGTATGTATCTTACTAATATCGAATTTTACTAATATCGAAAAAAAATTTAGTGTTATGTATTTTATTATGTTGTTTATATGTTTGTTAAACATGTTTTGTAATGTATGTTTGAAAATTTGTAAATTTGTTTACATTTTGCGTTTTAGTATCAGAGCGAGCTGTGGGTTTATAGGGGAATAGGGTGGGAAGTAATTTAATAATAATTAATTAATTAATATATGTTTGTAAATATTTTTAATTAATAATTAATTGGTAATTAATTAATATTAATTAGTTAACTAATTCATATAATTTTGTACATATTTTTTATTAATAATTAATTGGTAATTAATTAATATGAATTAGTTAGTTACATTAGAGTAATTTTTTTATATATATAATTTTTTGTTATTGTTAATTAATTAATTGGGGGAAAATAATATTAATTAGTAAATTAAATTAATTACAGCTAATGTGCTAATATATTTACTTTATTGTTATTGTTAATTAATAATTAATTGGTAATTAAATAATATTAATTATGTAATTAAATTATTTAGAGTTAATGTGCTAATATATTTACTTTATTGTTATTGTTAATTAATAATTAATTGGTAATTAAATAATATTAATTATGTAATTAAATTATTTAGAGTTAATGTGCTAATATATTTAATTTTTTGTTAGGGTTCAGGGTCAGTTTTCAGTTTTTGGGTAAAAGGGTATTTTTAGTGTTCAGGGTCAGTTTTAAGTTTTTGGGTAAAGGGGTATTTTTAGTGTTCAGGGTCAGTTTTCAGTTTTTGGGTAAAGGGGTATGTTTAGGGTTCAGGGTCAGTTTTCAGTTTTTGGGTAAAGGGGTATTTTTAGGGTTCAGGGTCAGTTTTCAGTTTTTGGGTAAAGGGGTATTTTTAGGGTTCAGGGTCAGTTTTCAGTTTTTGGGTCAAGGGGTATTTTTAGGGTTCAGGGTCAGTTTTGGGTTTTTGGTATTTTTAGGGTTCAGGGTCAGTTTTCAGTTTTTGGGAAAAGGGGTATTTTTAGGGTTCAGGGTCAGTTTTCAGTTTTTGGGAAAAGGGGTATTTTTAGGGTTCAGGGTCAGTTTTGGGTTTTTGGGTAAATGGGTATTTTTAGGGTTCAGGGTCAGTTTTCAGTTTTTGGGTAAAGGTAAATTTTTAGGGTTCAGGGTCAGTTTTGGGTTTTTGGGTAAAGGGGTATTTTTAGGGTTCAGGGTCAGTTTTGGGTTTTTGGGTAAAAGGGTATTTTTAGGGTTCAGGGTCAGTTTTGGGCTTTTGGGTAAAGGGGTATTTTTAGGGTTCAGGGTCAGTTTTGGGTTTTTGGGGTACAGGGGTATTTTTAGGGTTCAGGGTCAGTTTTGGGTTTTTGGGGTACAGCGGTACAGGGTAAAAATAAAATAAAATTAAATTTAAATGAAATCAATTAAATGAAATTAAAAAAATTAAATTACATTAAATTATATAAAATTAAATTATATTATTTTCAATTTTTTTTAATTAAAAAAAGTAATATATACTTACGAATACTTACGTTGTAATGGTATGCGTTGTAAAGGTACCTGCGTTGTAAAGACATGCGTTGTAAATACATGCGTTTTAATAGTTTTTGCGTTAATTTATATGTAGAGTTTTTAATTTATTTTAAATGTATATGTATTATTTTTAATTTTTTAATTATGTTGTAATGTTTTTATTTAATATTTGTAAATTTATATGTATTTTAAAATTATTTTTACATTATTATTAATATATTTAAAAAAACGATATTTTTATTTTCGATATTTTTGTACTACGATATTAATTTTTCGATATGTTTGTACTTACCTTTATGAAGATAGGACTCCGATATTTTTGATTTCGATATTTTTGTGTCGATATTTTTGTATGTAGATATTCTGTCTGTCGATATTATGTCATAGATTCAAATGCACTGCCCATGGACGTGCCATGGCATTGTAGATAAAGGTCTCCATTATATTCTAAATAGTTTAGAGCCAAGCAACAGCACTCCAACACAAAATGTCTTGGAGTGTTGTGTGTCCAATCTTCCCTAAATAGTAGGTCCTCTAGCATTTGCAAAGTGTCATCTTGTGGAAGACTAGTGTATAAGGATTCTACATCTAACCCAACAAGTAGCATGAAGTCAGGATCAAAACTGTTTCCAGAAATTTGAATTAAAAGGTCACAAGTATCTTTTAGATAAGTGGGGGTCTTTTGCACTAGAGGTTTTAAATATTCGTCTGCAAATTTTGACAGTGGTTCTAATATTGAGCCAATACCCGAGACTATCGGTCGTCCCGGCGGAGGGGTCTTGTTCTTATGAGTCTTTGGAAGTGAATAGAAGAACGGTATTTTGGGTTTTTTAGGTGTTAAGTAATCTGCTTCTTTCTTAGAAATCCACATATTGACCTCTGTTTCATGGATCATTATGGCAATGGTGTTATGCAATCTGTCAGTAGGATCCGTATCAATCTACTTGTAGAATTTAGGATCAGACAGGAGGGCGAGGCATTGTTGATTATATCCTTCCTTGTTCAAGATTACTACCCCTCCCCCCTTGTCTGCAGGCTTGATTATGATGTCATCATTGTTTTTTAATTCTTCCATTGCTTCATGTTCTTTTTTCGTCAGATTTTGGAAGGTCCGTTTTTTCTTGTTATCAAAGGTGCTAATTCCCTTCAGTAGTGCCTGTTCAAAGGTCTGTAGCTCTATCGGGATAGAGCCAGTAGGGGGATTGAATGTAGACTTTCTCCTGAGCGAAGTATCACCTTCATTTTGCTTTGGTTCTGTTTCTGAGAAGAAAGCCTTCAATTTCAGCGTTCTGCAAAATTCAGATATTTCACATTTCAATTTGAATGTATCAAGAGGAGGTGTAGGGACAAATCCAAGTCCTTTGTTTAAGATTCTGGTCTGGTCCTCAGACAAGGTGATATCAGATAGGTTTACAATCAATGATTGTTCGTGCTCATGCTGGGCTGGGCCGATGACATACTGCGAGTTTGCACGTTGCGCTGTTGGTCCTGCCATGTCAGTAAGTGACTCATTTTCAATACAGGTAATACCGTTTATGTGTCGTATTTTATATCACCTGTGCCAGCGAAGTTACTTGCTTATTAAAGAAGTGCATAACAACTATGGCTCAAAATTTAATATAAAAGACGCGGTCTATTAATAACTTTGTCTCTTTATGAACCCCCCAGATCTGGATACCTATCACTATTTGTGTGTATTCGTTCAAGTAGACAACCTGCAATAATAATAAAAAATAAAAAATACATTCGGGCTACATCATAACAGTAGTCACGTTGTTAATTATCTTTGGGATAAACATCTGTTTCCCCCCCTTATCAATTACCATTTGTAGGTCCACAACAAACCCCCCCCCCTTTTTTGTTCGTTGACCCAGTTATAAGAATAAATACACGTTCCATACAACTAGTACATTTACAGATATGTCCCTCTCAGCCAGTTAATTCAAACCCGGTAGATCCTTAGTGAATCTCCCTTTTGAAACCAGTGCTAATAAATGATGCACCTTTGATAAATTCTTAGAAATAAAGTATGTCTCTAGTGCTTATATATACCCCCATATGTGCATACTCTGTTTTTCTTTTCCCCACTTTAGGAATTGAGAACAAGTAAGAAAACTAGTGTTGAATATTACACTGTTGAAATACTACACAAGCGGTGTAAGTATATATTTGTTTATATTTGTTGTCCTGGCGAATGCTTCATAGACCCGGCTGGGCAAAAGGAGCTGAAACATGTCGACTGAGTCCATAAAGTGGTATAAGTAGATCCAGTAACCTGATCCATTAGTATACCCACCCAATTTGTAACTACAGAACTCTGTTTTTAAACCACTTATTCCCTTTTTTCACCTTCCCTCTGGGGGTGTCCCTACTTCTCTAGACACTGCTACCCAGACCAGAGGTTGCCTCGGGATGAGGCTGGCATACAGCACGAAATTGGACATCCGATGACTATGCCATAAAACAAAAGTACTACTTCAAACTCAGACGGGTAAGTCTGCTAAAGACGACCGTCCTGTTTTTCCACAACAAAATTGGAAAACTGAAAAACAGGGGAAGCAGCAACAGAAACAAGGGCCAGGTCCTGCGTCACCGATACCATTGTCTACTGAACGCACATCTGAGTTGCGCGATCACACAAGAATTAGGTCTCCTGATATATTTCAGATTCCTGATCAACGGGCTCCTCGTTATTCAGAGGAAACATAGGTCTCACAAACTGATGGAGGTGAACGCGGCAGAGGTCGGGGTGACACTCAAGGACGTGAGCAGCCCCACCCGCCTGAAGGTAAAGGCAAGAAGAACGACTTTCCACATAAACGACCTCAGTTTCAGAAAAAGAAAGTTTCTGCACTAATAGCAAGGTATGCCACAGATAGTGAAAACACAGCTTTAGAACCTGACACGGGCATTAACGCTGCTAGACAGCGCAACATAGGTTACAATACTGTGGCAAGCACTGTGTCCATTTCTGAAGGTGACAGCAACTGACACGTTCATTACCATAGGAACTGCTGACACTGGAGTGGCTCCCCCTGACAGACTATATGATATAGTCCTTTTAATTGAATGTGACATACAACATACAATAAAAGGGATCTTTTGGGAAATTCTGACTTCTACGTATGACATTTAGTTAGCAGAGGCAGACTGGCCCCCACCTTTTGTTTTGGCAGCTCGAGAGGGAAGAAGGTAATTCTCCTGTCTTTCGGGCACACTGTGCCGAAGGGGCACGCTCAGAACTTTGCAGGGAAATGGGCACAGGTGCTTGCGCCAGCATTGTACTGTACTCAGTTTGGTTGGGAAAAACTATCGCCTTGCCATGAGATTCCATTGCGGTCAATGCCAAAGCCACAACCCCAATAGCCCATGCGTCGAAAAATGAGAGCTCACGTCGCTGAAATCCTTTAACAATTGGAATATCAAGGCGTAATTGAAACATGAGTGTCACCCATGAATAATCTTCTTTTCACTGTAACCAAACCTGATGGGCCGTACCGCCTAGTTTTGTTTTATCGGCATTTGAATTCTCACTGTCGGATGTGCACGGTACAAAATACCCACAGGTCTGCCCTCATTGGTAGTCTGGTGAGGAAAAGGTTTAAAACCACACTTGACATTTCAAATGGCTTTTATAGTCATAACCTGTCCTCTACTAGTAGTCAATGGACAGCTTTTATGTCTGGCAGCAAACAAAAGCAGTTTAACAGATTAGCTATGGGCTATAAAAACAGCCCAGGTGTCTTTGCTGCATGTGTTGTCTCTCTGTTAGAGAGTATTGACCCTTATGCATACTGTGTTGATGATATTTATCTCAAAGACGACAAATTATGGCCGCATCTGTGTTGCGTTGACCGCATCATTGTTATGTCTGTGGACTTCGGTTACAAATTTGACTTTGCAAAATCACACATTGCAGAGTATACAGTGTTGGTTTTGGGCTACGAACTCAACAACAAAGGATGAGGTTAAGCACCTCACTTCCTGGAGAAATGTGCATGTTTGCCCCCCCTGACAACACTGATAAAACTACTTTTTTAAATTTCAGGCGTACTTACATTCCCGAATATGCCCAGCGTATCAAACCGCTATATGCCTTGGTACAACCTACTTTTACCAAATCTTGCTGGCTGCCAGAACATTCAGCTATTCTACACTCTTTGCTAGCTGATCTTCTTGCATCTAAATACTTATTAACACGTAATAACCACACAAATCACGTAATAAGAATTGTGCCTGGCGCTGTGGGGTTCACGTAATTAACATTTAATGAGGGAGTCATAGTCCCTATTGCTTACAAGTCACACTTGTACACTTTGGCTGAAATGCGCTTTACCACAGTCGAGAAAGTGTTGACTGCTGTACAGATGGCGATTTTAAAAGAAAAAGCGATGTCGCCGGGGAAACGCATGTTGGTTGTGACACCATATCCTGCCCTTGAGGCAGTGACGAAGGCCAGTGTACCTAATTCTAAAGCCTTACATCCACGTTGGATACAATGGGCCACTTATTTGATATCTCCAGATGTCACATTTATCTTTGACTCCTCATTGTAAACTCAGGAGTACTTTCAGTATGAATTTATTCACCAAGCTCCTCAGTCCATGCGTCCGCTTGAGGATTACCATTGTATCATTTATACTGATGGTTCGGCGCAACTGGCGACGGCATCTAAGCATGCTTATTCAGCGGCCTGCGAAATAGAGACTGGTACCATTGTGAATGGAGAATTCAAGTCCAATGTCATGCACACGCAGACATTAGGGGACTTTACTGCCCAGTTGGCAGAGCTACGTACTCTGGTGCTTGCACTGGAGTTTGCTGATCCCCATGTGACAACTCTTATTGTAAGTGACTCTTACTAATTCAGTGTTCCGTCTTTCAACGTCAATTTATTCTTTTGGACTCAGAATGATTATCGAGATTCCAAAGGTAGCACAATCAAACATAAAATGCTTTGGGTTCGAGTTGCGGAACTTAAAGAACGTCTGCCTCTCGTGAATGTAATTCATACTCTTGGTCACGAGCGAGTAGGAGTACATGCTGTTGGTAACAGTTTAGCTGATGAAGCAGCAAAAACTGCAGTGGCGACATATCTAGTAGCAGCTATTACAAGATCCAAAAGTAAGATTGATGATGACATCTTTGCATCTATTGCTGCTACAGATAAGCGAGACAATTTTGCATGAGGTTTCCCATCTAAATACTCTTATCATTTATTTTATTTTATTTATTTATTTTATTTGAAAAGTTTTATAAAGCGCGAAAAAGATCCTAGCGGATATCAGAGCGTTATACAAACAGTAAATGTTACATATACAGGCAATAAGAGTAGATCCCTATGTGAACATTAACAACGTTGTTGACGGGTTCATTCCCAATGCAGACCGCAGACTTTCTTTGATAACAGCCGCTCACGAAGGTATGGCCTCAGCTCATACAGGCGTCTCAGTGACTGTTACTATCTTGCAACAACGTTACTGGTGGCGCGGATTGTATGAACAGACTTGTGATTATGTCCTTACTTGTGACATTTTCCAGCAGATTAAATCTTCGACTGCTGCACGTCCACCTCAAACACAGTTGTACATATATAGGAAACCACTTGGGTGTGTTTATTTAGATCACTGCGGTCCTTTCTCCTCTGATACTGTGCATAAGTTAATCTTAGTTGCAGTGGATTCATGCAAACGCTTTTTATGGGTTTGGCCACAAAGGAGTGCTGATGCTCAAACTGTAATCAGGGATTTGCGTGTCTTTGTGGGAATTTTGGCATGTGGTACCCTCCATTCGTACCAGGGTCCGGCGTTCACCTCTAAGGCGTACAAGGAAGCCATGAGGTTTTTGGGGGTCCAATTCAAATTTTTCTCTCCATACCGGCCTGAGGGCAATTCTGTTGTGGAACAATTGAACCGTGACTTAACGCAATAGTTTACAGCTAAGGTTTTAGGTACTGGCAGAAACTGGTGGCCCATTTGTAAAACATACAACGTGCACTTAATAATCTCCCTAGAAGGTCTCTGGGTGGGTGGACCCCATACGAAATGCTCTTTGGCATAAAAATGTTTGTCCCGGACCTTGATGGTCTAGACTTGACAGCGTTGGCTGCACCCTTTGACGTAGATGATCATTCTGCTGTGTTACAGAATTTACGAGAGGCTTGAGACAGTCTTGCAAAGCAACACTTGCCCTCCACAACTGATGCTGCACTTCGGATTCTAGTAGTTGGCTGGCTAGCTCGAGTCAGTGACGTGGTCCGTGAGAAGGTGGAGAACAAGAAGGAGTTTGGCCCCTCCTATCGTGCCCCTGTTCCAGTGCATGGCGTGCAGGGGGCAAGAACAGTCATTTTACCTCCACTTCCTGGTGCAAGGATAACAGGTACATCTCCATTGACAATGTCAAACTACTATGAGTGGCCGATTCTTCTTAGTATGACTCCAGCGGTCTCTTGTCCAGCAATGCTGAGAAATTTTGTTTTGGCTCCGGCAAATACAAATAGGCCTGACATTGCCATCGAGATGCATATAGTTACTAATCATTTATTGACTCCACCAACTGGTGGTCCCCATGAAGATACTGAGTATACCTATCCCACAGATGTGTCGTTGCCTGGGGTGCAAACAAGTGCCGTTGGCCAGTCACGCTTTTCATTTGACACTAACTCTACAACATCTAGAGCCCCATCGAAAATTTCTATTTTTGCTGTTTAGTTTAAAATGTATTTTTTAATTCCCCCTTGGACTTACATTTGGCTGGTATTCATATCTATTTTTTTGTTCATGTCAATTTGATTTGTAGTTGTCTTTTTTCCTCTGGTGAACGGACATTATCTCACAGAAAGAACTGCAATTAGATTAATTAATGGAACTTTGGCACCCCACTCCGCATCACACAACATGAAGAGGGACCAGACTTTTGTAAATATTACTGCCTGGCCTGTGTTAGATGGGATTGTATGGGATGCTGTAAAATTTCAAATTCATGGCCCTACAGAGGTGATTAATGTCCCCACTGTAATTTGTGTTTCTATGGGGGATGTTGTAAAACAAAACATACGCTCTGATGATTGGGCTGTCCAAGCAGTTGAGGCTCTTTTTTCTGATTTGAAATATTATGCTGCTTTTGATGCTGAAGGTTTGTACTTAGACTAAGCAAATTATGGAGAGTTGTTCTGTTATCAGCACTTTGGCAATCATTTCCTGCATAAAGCGAATACATTTAGAAATATTGTTAATTATACACAATGGGAAAATTGCCCAGCTCCCGTTGAAGGTATTTCGAAAACTGTATTGAAAAAATTTTACATATTTTACAGACTTCAGTGAATCCAATCCTGAAGCATTTTATTTCAAAATATCTGCTAAATTCACTTCAAAGTCAGACTTACACACACTAAATTACTGTATTCAAAGTCCTTTATGGATGAATTAGCTATAGGGGGCTATGGAAAGATACCATTGACCTTAAATCTGTATGGGGTTCTAAAAGCTAGCGAGTGCAGGGCACAAAGCTTTGCATCGTGCATGCCTTATTCCAAACCACATGTTGTTTTAGAATTCTATTTTTCAAACCACTTGTTTTGGATTGGTTCCTTCTAAAAAAATGAATGCCCCTATCATTTCTGATCTAGGTGCTTATCCTACCTGGGACAATCACACAGATATGTCCCTTGATGATTTGCAGTCACTAATTACTAATGCATCCTTCAATATTTCCAACTTAGATCCCCAAGGATGGTTATTATGGCAAAAAACGTCAGATTCATGCCAACATCGTTTTCTGGGTCTGAGATCAGGCTATACACAGGTTAGGGCGGACCCCCGTTTTGAAACTTCCCATTCTGTTACTACCTATTCGGTAGGCAAATTATGTCAAACCTGGCTTAAACATTCCACCTTAGCACCAGTTAAACTTCATTTGTCCCAATTGACTGATTTGAATGATTTTGTTAAGGGCCCTGTTGGAGGCAGGTCCAAGAGATGGGTATATGCTATTTACAGCGAAGTCTGGAAATTTTCTCAAATTGAAGCTGCTCCTAGATTGAGGGCTATTGATCAAGCTAATTTGGAAAAAGTGTTTGCTGTCATTGATAATAGCATTAATACTCTTTCTTCCAGAATTTACACGTTAGATAATATAGTTTCAGCCGTTGTGGATATTGTACAGGATGACATGCCTGTTTTATACCATGGTCAAGATCAATTGCATTCTATAATGAAGTTTGCATGGACTTTACAAACATTGAAGGCTGGGAAAGTTCCCTGTGACTACATGAATACATCATCTTTGTTTTTACCATTTAATCTGACTGATAAACAACAGTGTATGTCCATGAAGGATGCTACATATTCACTTTTGCATATTCAGAAGTTGGAACCTTTACCATTTTCTGTGGCCGAATTGCAACTCGGCTGTGTGGCTTATTCATGGGTTAATCACGCTAACTTTTCCTTTGCTTAAGTTCAGTTCATGTATGAAACACTATGCCTTAGGCAGATATGAACCATTGGGTAGCACTATTCTCCATGAAGTTTGGTCACTCCCATTCACATACAGGTGCCCTAAGAGAGGTTTATTTAAAAGGAGAGGAGTGCACTTCTACACCTGATCACTCACTAGTTTGCAAGAATATACAATTGCATGGTGCATGCAACGTTCAGGCACCGAATTTAGCTTGCATTTTAAAGGGTAATCCTGTACCAGCTATTACACCAACTTTCACAATACTAGCTAACAGTAGTTATTTGCTTTTAAATAATGCAGCGTGTTGCGATGTGGAGGAGTCACGGGACAGGAGGCTAGGGGTACGGGGCAAGCGCAATAGTCATGTTCCATTGGCTCCGTGGCCATGGTGACGCAACCATGGGCCAACTATACTGCAACATGATACACCCGTGATGACAACGGCCATGTATCCCATTATCATTTTGATTCTGCGTCATTTTGGCGTCTCATTCATATGCACCTGACAGGTGCTCATGTGCAATAAACATTTGCAAACCAGAACATGTTGTGATGGCTCATTCATACCTGTCTCAGAAGTGATGACGTGTGATGTATGTCCGCCTCCTTTGCCCCTCAGCTGTGTTAGGCACGTGTGCCTGTTGGTGTTGGGGGGTTGCTGTGCACGTAAGTTGTCCTCTCCGTCCACCTCTATTGGTATCCCCCTTCTTGTGGCAATGTTGTACAGCATGGCACAGACTGCTATTATCCGGCAGCAGGTAACTGAGTCATACTGCAAGGCTCCTCCTGTCTTGTGAAGTATCCGGAAGCGACTCTTGAGGATGCCAAAGGTTCGCTCCACCACATTCCTCGTGCTGATGTGTGCTGTGTTGTAGCGCTGCTCCTGCGGTGTTGCAGGGTTGAGGTAGGGAGTGAGGAGATATTCACGCAAGGCGTAGGCGCTATCACCTGCAGGGTGGGGAGCAAATGGTTAGCTGCATGAATACATTTACATATGTGAGGATGTAGTTAACTTTGAGGCTTTTATATGTACCTAGTAAGTGTCCCTCTACAAATTCACCATTGATCAGACGCCTGTGGATGCCACTGTGTCTGAATATGTATGCGTTATGTGTGCTTCCTGGAAATTGGGCTACGTTGTCCGTTATTATGTGCTTGGCATCACACACGACCTGCACGTTGATGGTATAGTAAGACTTCCGGTTGTGGAATATGTATTCGTTCGATGATTGGGGACAGATGGGGACATGGATGCAGTCAACGCATCCTATCACATGTGGAAATTGTGCCACCTGGTAGAACTCCTGTTTGGTGCGGTTCAACTGCTGTGGGGTTGTGGGGAAGGTGATGTGGTGATGTATCAATGTCAGCATGGCATCTAGAAATTTGTGGAAGAAGCGTGAAAGTGCGCTTTACGACACGCCTCCAGCTTCTGCTATGACCCCCTGGAAGCTTCCTGACGCCAGCATGTGCAGGCTGCATAGGACCTGGACATGGGCTGGGATGGCGTTGGTCCTACGGGTCTGGTCCTGCAGTAGTGGTTCCTGGTCGGCAATGAGGCGCATTATCAGTTCCTCTGTCTAGCCCAGCAATGTGATGCGCACCCTGAAGACTCTGTCCTGGATCATCCTCCTGCGCTGTGCAAGCGCGCTGATTCTCCTCCTCCTAACAAGTACGTAGGGAGCAGCCATTTTGGTAGACATACAGGGTCTCCAGAGACATATTTGAAGGGTTTCTGACTATTTGCACCTGTGTTAAGTGTTTTTTTTCTTCCTTCCAATAACTTTACCTCCAGTTTGTGATTCCCCTTATTTTTCTCCTGCAAAATAGCGATTTTGGGCATTTTCGGTATTTGTGAGTTTTGATGCATTTTGTTGTGATTCTTTAATAGCGATTCGGTATTTCCGGAGGCTGATTTCTCTCTCGGTATTACCGATTGGCTATTTTGCTAATCGTTAATTTACCGCGGGGGTTATTTAGCGATTCTTTATTTTTAAAGGGATTTGGGTTGATGCATTGCATTTTCAGGTTTTGCGTTCGGTATCGGCCTGTTTTACCGAATCGCTAAATTACAGGGAGGTATTTTGCTTGATGCATCTTCCAGATAGTGCACAAAAACATATTTTCGACCTTCAATCCCTAACTGTGCTATAGCCCATCTGCCCCCTTTATCAGCAATTGCTTTGCTGACATCAGCTCTAAGTCGCTTATGTTTTAGGATAGCAACTCCCCGTATTGAGGCACTTTGGTCAGAGCTGACAACTATATCATATCCTAATTGCTTAAGTATGCCTCGATCTTTATGAGAAATGTATGTTTCTGATAGCAAGACTTTCTGTGGATTATACATCTTGAGTTTTTCATGACAAGCCGCCTCTTATTCCTACTATTCAAGCCTACCACATTCCAGGCTAGACAATTAACCTATTCCATCTCGCTAGTGGTCTCCTGCTTTCTTTGCTATCAGTTATTTCTGTAGCCATCCTAATCTTTGTCCCCTTGCTTCGTGATATCCTCATGTTGTTTTTTAAATTTTTGACCCCACCTCTGACCAACCCGACACTCAGTTCCCCAACCCTGAACCTCCCCACCCTGCTTCTAGAAGGAGGAATCATCCTCTTCTTACAGCTGCCATTGGAGTTGCAATCATCTAGAACCCAGTCCCCACGTTGACTCCTGATATGACACCTCCTCGCTTTATGTCATCTAAAAAATAGTAAAGATAAAGATAAGAGAAAAAAAGAGAGAATGCCTATGTGATCTAGGTCTAAGCGGTCCCTCTTTTTGTCATTTATGCAACATTTCATTCACATCTGATTTGGAGAAAAGGAAGTAAGTTTGCCCCCCTCTTGTAATCTTCAAGCGAGCAGGTTCCTGCAAGAAGACGTGAACCCCCATGTCCTTTAATTGGTCGATTAACTGTCTCAATTGCCATCGTGTGTCCATAGTGGCTTTACGAAAGTCTGAGCGGAAGAATATGGAAAAAGAATCGACAGCTATCAGAGATCTAGGACCAGCTTTTAGAGAGACTACTTGTCACAGCAAAAAGTTGCCAAAGTAGAGCAAAAACGGCCTTGGATGGCGAGAATCTTGTCGGCGTTGCCCGATTGGTAGTCTATATGCCCTTTGGATCTGGGAGTCCAAATCCCAATCTCCGAGGTCAGGGAAAGCTTCTTGCAAAATCTGGACTATATAGGCTCTAGGATCAGTTCCCTCTTGACCTTCAGGTATTCCAAACAGTTTTAAATTCTGTCTCCTCTGTCTGTTTTAAGATCCTCCAGTTTAAGTTGCAAGTTTGTAATTTGGTCTTCATGCTGTAAGACCGAGCTTGCGGTTCTAGATGTAGTCTCTTCTGTTCGAGCAACTCTCTGCTAAAGCTCAGTTAGCTCTTCCGTCAAAGCCCCAACCTTCTCCGTTGCCTCTTTCAGGGTTTGCTGGATATTGTGATTGTCCGCCCTAACTTGAGCGAAAAACTCTCTTGTTTCTTCCCTCTGATCCTTCAAGGTTTGTAAGATCATTGAGAGTATTGCAGCTTCATTGCCCTGAGCCCCATTATTCTGAAGATCCTCGGCTGTGTGAGACATGTGAGAGAGTGGAGATATTGGAGGTAATGAAGACGGAGGGAAAGGGGGACCAGACGCTGGGGATATCCCGCCGTTGCTTACTTCATGAAATCCGCCAGATAACCTTACCGCATTTGAGTCTGGTTCAGATATCAGGCAGTCTGTACCTTTAACTACCATAGTTCCAATGATTCCTCCTTAGTCCCTCCATCAGTTAATCCCTCATCCGACAGTCTGACAATCACTTTTTTAAGGCCTCCTTTAGCCTGAATCCATTTCCTCATAGGGCTGTTATCTGATAACTCTGTGGCTTGTGTTATTTTCTTTTTCTCCGACCCTACATTAGTAGTAATTGACGTCTTCTTTGGGTCTTTCGTAATTTTGGCCATAAAATTCTTTTTTGAAGAAGTCACCTTTACCAGTGCTTTCTTCTTAGCATCTCTTTCAGGTCATTGATCCCTTCGTAGATCTCTAGAATGCTGACCCTCATCCTGGACCCCCTCAGGGGTTTTAAGACGGCTAACGTCATTGCCAAAGCGAACAAAACCCTCTGAATTATCTGTAAACATATCAGCGCACTGCACTTCTAAATCATTGTCGGGGGTATCTCGGCTCCCACCATTCATGCAATTTTCATCATTCTTTTCTCTTCCGTGATTTCCCGCAGTCCCAGCCTTAGTCTCTATCCCTAGAGCTTCCCCCTCTTCCATCTCGATTATTCCCGTAAGCATGTTGCCTGTATTTCCTGAAGTCTACGGCCGAGTGTGAGAAAGCTGTGGCTGATTTGTTTTCACAGGGTTCTGGAGAGTGGGTGCAGTGAAAACGTTGTTGCTTGTTAGAAATGGCATTTATAATAGTTTCCACCAAGTTACTGCCGCTAGGAAACTCTGTAGCTATTTCAGTAAGTTCTGCAGATTTTCTTGACTGCAAGTACTGCACAACTGATTTAGTGTCCGCGTTATCCGCGATATCCGTGGTGTCCACATTCTCAGCTGTATTGGCCTCCCTCTCTGCCTGGCAATTATCCGAGGCCCCCACTGATGCATCTGCTCTCGCGGCTTCACTCGTGGCTGCACACACCGGCTGACAGCTTGTCCCGCGAGACCCTCGAGCTGAACTTTTTATGGCACCATGTCCGTGGGTGAAGCGATGCTTGAGAAGCGGACGGGACCGATGTGGCAGCGAAATGGAGAAAGCCAGACCGGGAGCCCGACAGCCACATACACAGATGACGAGCACCTGAAGCAGACCTGGGATATCGTCTGCATCAAACACTGGTAGGTGTTTTGGCCGTTTTTTTTTTTCTTTTCTCTTTCTCTCATGGCGCACTCTAAATTATCAATGCCTTTTATATGCGCTTTCACCAAACAATTTCCCTGCTAGCGTAAATACACCATAAGCTAGCAGGAGAGATCCCATCTCGGGAGCCTCCGCGGACCGTTCCTAGAGACGGCATCAGTCCGCCATCTTGTCTCCTCCCCCAAACTACTTCCGGAGGGTTCGCAATGTCAAGTACTGTAGCAACTGTTACTTTAAAGTTGGGAGTTTATTAACTCTACTGGCACACAGTACAGGTGTTTATCTACATTGTGGTCATCTTATGTAAGTTACAAACAAACCAATCCTGGCATATGTAGAGAGACATGTTGTTTCTAGTAGTGTCCCAAGGGAAATGCAGCTGATTTAGGACTCATAAATAGCAATGTTTGGGTATCTTTCCATATATTAAATCTGTCCCTGTCTTTGTGTATCCAATGGGTGTGAAGGTAGCGATGTTTTACTAGCTAACAGAACTATAGTATGTGTGTTTATAAGGGGCCATTTTGCACTATTGCAGTGACATAGCCTAATCAAAGTATACGACTATTGCTTCCCCTTTCCCTTGTTTAAGTGCTGGCACTAAAATTACTAGTTGAGAAACCTGAGATAAGTAATAAGGTGACAACGTTATCTGGTCTGGTATCAGCAATATATCTGAAGAGTCATGCAACATTGCTTTGACCACTACTGCACCTGTGTGTCTCAATCCTGTGTCCTTATCTATTATTGAAACCCATCTACAAAATATACAACACTGCCTGGAATGGGGTCTTCTTGTGTTTGGCTTCACTCATCTAGAATATATGTTGCACTGTCATAGGTATCATCGCCTGTATCTGAAATGGGATATGCAAAATAGACAGTTGTGTTGTCTTTAAGACAATTAGCTATCCTAATGTGAGTCAAATGAGGAGGACATTTGTTTCTCCCAATGTCCCTTCATACTGCTTTATTATCATTAGGGCCCTCTGCCTTTGGCCATTTTTGTGGTCTCCCTCTTGGCCTCTTCTGACCTTGTGCATCTACTACTTGTTTCTGTAAATGGCTTTTCTTTATGCTGCCCTTGGATCTACCTCCGAGTCTCTTCTGAATGGGAGAACTACCTGGCTCTTGGGGCCATAGGTATGTGCGGTATTTAGTAGCCATGTGCCATTCTGTACAGATGTGTCCTATTTGGTCTCTGTTTTCAGAGTATACCTCAACCAGGTGTTCTACAGGCCCCATGGAACTTTAGAGGACCTTTATGTTTGAATATAGAGGTTACTACTGGACAATGCATCACTATCTATTTCATTAATAAATAGTCCACCTCTCTTTCCCCAACCTCCAAAACCACCCTGCCTCTGACAGGTAGGTATGCCTGTTGAGTTAATACTTGTATTTATTTAAACTTTTTTCCTAAATTCTTTCATATGATAATATCCTTCTATTTATTTCTCATTATACTGGAGATCAACCCGTCTCCTACTCCTTGCATACTTTTCACTAACACAAGTTATTCTTCTTCCTTTTCAATTTACTTATTCTCGTAATTTCTCCTAAATATTCCAGTTTATTTTGGTTAGTGAAACTATAGGCAGAGACTAGTCTAACTAATGTCTTAAACTCTCTACATATTTGGATAAATATTTTATTTTACTTTCATATTTATTTCAAAATGTGATTACAATAATGAAATAATTTTATACTGTAATGTACTGAGGTCTGCGTTAAGAGAATATTCTTAAATATTAACTGCTATATACCCTCAAGATGTTCATCTATGTCCCTGTAGGATTTTCCTTTCATGGTTATTATCCTTTATTCTATACGTGGTCATTCTTTTACTTTTTAAGGTTTTGTACATGCTTGCTTTTACTCAGTGTAATTATTCTTGTTTTATTTTAATTTTTAACATTTCTTTGTTGAGAGTTTTTTTTTCATCAGCACAAGTTACATCATTGTGTTTTGGCTAATAAATCATTATGTTGGGTATATATGGGTATGCAGGCAATTTAAACATGTTATGGAGTGGCTCACACAGTAAACATCTCATAGTACAGATGAGAAACAACATTGGTAGTACGGACATTAAGCCCCAGTGGAGCTGACTTAAGGTTTAGCCACCTGTCCCCTGCCGTGTGACAGTATAGGTGAGTTTCTACAGGGGTGTGGGCTGATGTAATGCCCCCCACTCTGTTCTGCCGTACCTCACTGATTAGTGCCTGTGCATGTGCTTCCTATTGTGTAGAGGCCTACTCTCTGGTAATGGGGGGGGGGGGGGTAAACCTGAACCTGTGAACAAGAGACAGGGGTAGAGGGGAGTTTTGAGCGGGGTCCCGGCGGGTCGGCTGACTATATAAGCATAATAATGAAGAACTCTGATATGGCGATATCCATTCTTCTATGAAGGGATCAGCAGTAGCAGATTCGAGGGGGGAGGGAACAGGACAAGAGCAGTATCCGCTATCGGACCTGCCTTGTCTATTGTGCTGCTAATTTGTTTGTAACCATGGTGGATGCAGCTTTTCTGGTTGGGCATCTGATGGCCTAACAGGAACTTTTTTCTATGCACCAGCAGTCCCTGCTGATGTTGAGGGTGGTGTAGGGTCGTTTTGGCCAAGGGGCTGCCATTCACAGTATTGTTTATCTTCAGCATGTGCGGAACAATTTTGGATTCCCTGAGCCGTAGGTTGGGTCGTGGAATTTTTCGCCTGCTGTCAGCGAAGAGAGCCTGAGTGCCTTCCTCTTGGGCCAGTGAGATGTGTTTGAGGGGAAATGGACATCTGTTGTCATGCATAGCTTACCCCTGTATTTGGCTAATTGATGGCCTTTACAGGGTTTCTCTGTAGAGTTTCCTTCTCTGGTGTAGGTGAATTCCCTGCAGACGGGGCTGGTGTCTCGGTGCCTGATGGTTACCGGGGTTGCGGTTTTCTCTGGTGCTGGATACATGTGTGCTGAGGGGTCTGTGCTGGAGGCTGTCAGGGTGTTCTGAGCGGCTGTTTAAGGAAGGGGAGGACCGTCTGAGTCTTTGTCAATATTGGCACAGCTGTTGCACTTCCTTACTGACTTCTCTTTTGTGTCACTTAGTGCCATGGTGGCTGCTGCCTCGGTGGCGACTGGGAGACATTTGTGGCTTGCTCCTTGGTAACCAGTAGCTGCACAGCAGGTTGCTTTCCTCTGCTATTGTGGACTTTGGTTCAATGGACGGCTGTGGCCTTTAGGTTTTTGACTCCGGTCCGCTCCTCGCAGACTACGATGTTTGCTGGTTGTCTTTGGGCATTGAGCAGGCATTTCAATCGAAGGTGGCCACCCTGACCTTTCGTGGTGGGGTTCATTGCTGGAGGTCCCTTCCTTCCACGAATCCCAGAGTCAACAGGGTTCCTCCTGTTCTTAAGGTCCTTCCTTTCATGGCTGTGTGAGAGGTGTTTGGGGGGGCTCTGATTGGGGGTCGCCTCGGGTCTTTTTCCGGTCAGGGAGGTGTATGGTGGGGGTTGATCGGTCCTCCGTATTGTCGCATAGGTTTTAGGATGGAGTTTGGTGTGCCACCGGGGCCCAGGTTATGGTCTTCTCCTGTTCCTGGATCTCTGGTCTAGTGTTGGGCTCTTTTGGAGGGAGTTCAGTTCCTGGTTTCCAATGGGCCCTTGGTTTTGGGACCTGTGGATCGGCTGGGTCGGGGGCGGGTACTTGATCCTTGTTCTGAAACAATATCCCAATGGGGCTTTGGTCCTATTCTGGTTCTGAAGGCTGCATGTTAGTGCATCCCTCCTCTGTCTTTCGGACGGCTGTCTCTTCGGGTGTTTCTGCCCTTCCTGTCCGTAGGGGATTTTCTGGCTTCTCTGTTGCTCAAGGGCACCTACTTCATGTACCAGTGCTTGTGACGTCCTAGGGGTTTCTGAGGTTTTGTGTGGGCGGTGCTCATTAGCAGTTCCTGGTCTTTCCCTTTGGTCTCTCAGCCTCACCTACGGTTTAGCTTCCTGGGTGGGGTTGTTGCATGCTCAGAGGCTTCGATGTTCGTTCCTTGGATGGCTTGTTAATCTCTTCCTCTTTTTCATTGAAGCTTTTTCACATTCCCTGGAGGTCTCTCCTCCCATGGCTGTTCGGGTGAACTCTGACCTTGGTGAAGTCCCTTCCGTGCCCCTCTCCGGAAATGATGTTCATTAGGGGGGAGGCTTCCTAACCTGGCTGGTTTTGTTTCCTGTCTGAGCCTCGCTGTCTGTCCCTGGTGCGCCAGCTGAGGGGGGCATGTTGGTCTCCCATTCTTCCATGGCTCGGCGGTGGTTCTGGAGAGATTCCCTGTTGCCTAGTGGTTAAGGTCCTACTCTCTTATTCTCAGAGGTCCTTATTTTAATTTATTTTAAAAATTTATAGAGCGCAGCGTATACCCATGGGTGTCTTGGCGCTATAATTTTGCTGAAAATCCCAGAATGAGGTGGTATCTGCCTTAAAACGTATTGTTACTGAGCGGATTATTGATCGAATAACCAGGTTTTTACCAATTTTCTAAATTGAAATAACGATGGTGACAGTTTTATTTCCTTTGGGAGCATGTTCCAGATTTTGGCTGCAGCGTTGGTAAAGCTTCTATCGCCCCATGTCACCGTCCTGGTGCGTGGTACTACCAGTAGGTGACTGTGTTCGGAGCGTAAGGATCTTTTTGGTGAATAGTACTGAAGTTTTCGTTTGAGAAAAGCTGGTCCGAGACCCTTAAGAGCTTTGTAGGTGAGACACAGGGTCTTGAATCTGATGCGATTTCTCACTGTTAGCCAGTGGAAATTTCTTATCGCATACTTGGTGGACTGAAATTTAGGAATGCCAGCTAGTAACCTTGCGGCCGCATTTTGTATAAGCTGGAGTTTGGCCACCACCCTTGCCTGGGCGTTTACAAACAGTCCGTTACAGTAGTCGAGTGAAGAGAGTACTAAGGAGCTCACCACTGTTTTCCTAGCACTCTCAGGGAGATAGGGCAGGATTTTTTTAATGATCTTAAGCTTGTAGAAAGCAGACGACGCAACCTGGTTGGCATGGTTGGAGAAATTGAGATTGTCGTCAAATATAATGCCTAAGTTCCTGACCTTTTTTTACTGGTTCTGGAGGGGCTCCGAGGGGTGTCGGCCACCAAAGAGTGGACCACTGTGGTGATAGATTTCCAAAGATCATTACCTCGGTTTTCTCCGAGTTGAGGCGCAGGCAGTTTTCAGACATCCATTCCTTGATGGCAAGCATGCCTTCTTGGGATCTGGCGGCAACCTCCTCACCGTTGTTCTTGATAGCGATCACCAGTTGGGTGTCGTCGGCGTAGGAGGTAAGGCTCATCCGGTAGTTCTTGATCACCCTTGCTAAGTCCGACACATAGATGTTAAAGAGTGTCGGACTTAGGGATGAGCCTTGCGGGACGCCACATGGGAGGGCGAGCTGAGGGGATTGAAATGCGCCCAGTGTCACTGCCTGTGTTCTATTGGACAAGAATGAAGCCAGAAGCTCTTTGGCCTTTGAGCAAATGCCCATCTCCTCGACACGGTCAATCAGGACGGTGTGATTGACCGTGTCGAAGGCCGCCGAGAGATCCAGTAGGACCAGTATAGCTGTTCCTCCTTGGTCCCTAATGGTTCTAATATCATCGGCGGCCTTAATGAGGGCAGTCTCCGTCCCATGAAGTTTCCGGAATCCAAACTGCGACTCATCCAGGAGATTGTTTTGCTCAATATATTCGGCTAGTTGAACATTCATTGCTCTTTCCACAATTTTAGCCAGGTAGGGTAGGTTAGCAATGGGTCTGTAATTTTTGAGAGTTGTTTTATCAAGACCAGTCTTTTTCAATAAGGGTTTCAGCAGAGTGTTTTTTAACTTATCTGGGAAGATCCCAGATTGGAACATGGCGTTACAGATGGGGGTTATGACTTTGCTCACCACATCAGTTACTGGAATAAAAATTTTAGGTGGGCAGGGATCTAAGGATGAACCTGTTTTAACCAGTCTCATGATATCTCCTATTTCCTGATTCGTCATATCCCTAAATCGGGAAAACGAACAGTCCATGCTGTTTTTTGATGATTTAGGATGTGTGCTGGTGTTTGATGGAGTAACCGAGAATTCTGCATATATATCGTTTACTTTTGAAAAAAAGTAATCTGCTAAGTTATTGCAGAATTCCTGAGTGTGAGGAGGATTCAGATCTACTACCTTCCCTGCCAGAGTCTTAACTACTTCAAACAGTTGTCGACTCGAATTTTTTGATTGCTTAATTTGCTGCTCGAAGTAGTCCTTTTTTACCTCCTGAATCATTTTTTTATAGATGATGAGTTCATCTTTATACTGGGCTTTACTTAAGTTATCGTATGTTTTACGCCAGGTTATTTCCTTATTTCTACAAATCTGTTTTTGCTGTCTAAGGGTTTTTGAGTACCACGGTGCTGAAGGCACCTTTCTGTTTTTTGATATGGTTTTTAAAGGAGCGTGCATGTCTACCACCTTGCCTACCCAGTTAAGATACTGCTCCACTGCTTCGGTGGGGTCAGACTGGATGTTCGGACAAGTGTTGGACAGGGACATCTTAAAGGTTTCGTCATCGATGTCCTTCCATACTCTGAATTTATTTTGATAATGGGCCTGTTTATCCGGTTTGGATCGTTTGAACGGTAGATGACAGAAAATAGCATGGTGATCTGTCCATGTGAGCGGCAGGATTTTAGATACCTCCAGATCACTGATGTTAGAAAAGATAGCGTCCAGGGTGTGTCCTGCGTCATGTGTTGGAGCTTTTATGTACTGGGTTAAGCCCAGTGTGTTACAATCTCCTAGTAGCGTTTGTGTATCCGCCTCATCTGTCCTGTCCAGATGGAAATTTATGTCTCCTAATGCCATAAATGAATCCTCAATGGCTAAGGGTTCCAACCAGGAGGTAAAGGTGGAGAGAAATTCTGAGCGAGGTCCTGGTGGCCTGTAGATAAGCACTCCCTTAAGATTGTGTGACGCATTCAGTTTAATGGCAAAATGCAGCGCCTCGCATGCCGACGATGGTACCGGGGAGAGTCTAACTGGGAAGATGACCCGTGTGATGATAGCCAGGCCACCTCCTCTTTTTCCCCCCTGTCTGTCCTGCCTATGCACCTTATAGCCTTCCGGTACCGCTACCTGAAGGTCGGGCTCGGATGTATCATCCATCCAGGTTTCGGTTATAAAAAGGATGTCTATTGCGTGATCTGTAATTAAATCAGCGATGTCCTGCCTATGCTTAGCCAAGGAGCGAGCATTAATGAGGGCGATAAATGTAGTGGGATGTGTAGTGGTACCGTCGGTCAGGTGTTTAACTTTGTCATTAATGAGGGGAGTAGTAATTTTGCAGCTCCTACTTATAACTTGCAGCTTCCCTCTGAGGCGGAAGCCTCCGGCTTCCGCCTCAGAGGGAAACAGCAAGTTATAAGTTATTCCTGCTTCGACTACTTGTATTTGGATGGTGCTGTTTCTTCAGTTAAAGGTGTAGGCTATGGTTTTATTAAAGTGTTGCACTTGTGCCCTCTGGTGTCTCATGGTTTGGTGTTTTGGTGTCCGGGGTCTCTGTCATACTCACTGTTTTTTATGGTGGAGTGTAGGTTTCCCGGGGCTTGTCGTGTTGGCTGGAGGTTCGGTCCCTCTTGCTGAGCTCTCCCTTTGGGTCCCAGGAGCAGTTAGTGCTGCCTTGTGGTGCCTGTGTTGGAATGGGGGTTGTGTTGGCCCAGGATTTTGTTCGAGGGATCTGGTCGGTCCAGGAGGCAGAGTTGTCTTCCGCTTGGAAGGGATTGTTGGTGGTTCTGTTGTCCTGGACTCTTTCTCCCCTGGGTACTACAGTGGGATTCGCTGGCGTGGTCGGACGACACAGTGGTTGAGTATCAGGTCAACAACTGGGTGAGTGCTAACATGGCCTCCCTCATCTTGTTGGGGTGTTTGCTTTGCTGACCGGTGGAGTTGGACTTGTTGTCTCTGTGGCCATTGCATCTGCCGGAGGTTTTGGTGCCGGCGACGGGTTGCCTGTGCTGGGTTTTTCCCCTTCCTGTTGGTCCAGTGCTTCTCTGGTTCAGTCAGACTTGGGTTTGTGAGTGGATGTGCTATCCTTTAGGTTGCAGGGGGTTTGCTGTCTGCCTTCCCCCTATTGTCTTGGTCACATGGGTTCTACTGGAGGTCTAACTTGGCCCTGCTTCTGTTTTCCTGGTGGTGCTTGCTTGGAGCCGGAGGCCTTGGTCCCCTCTGTTGTTAAGGTTGGGGGGGCTGGCTGGCTGTTGCTGGTGGTTCTGGGCCCCCTGTTGTGTCCTTCTCTGTCCAGGTATTGTCTAGTCGGCTTGCGTCTGGCAGGTTGACTGTTGAGGATAAACCTCATGGCTGGGGTGTGTTCTCCAGATGGGCTCTGTTCTCCAGCAGTTCCAGCGTCCTTTCACTCTGGTGTCCTGGGCTCGGCATTGGGTGTCTCTCAGGGTTGGGGTATGTATCAGGGTGGTCTGCTGTTGTGGTGGATCCTGTGGGTATCTTTGATTCCTTTGGGTTAGCATCAACTTGAGTCTCACTGTGGACTCCGTGTGGGCTCTGTGTGCGACAGTGTGGGCCTTTCAGGGTCTGGCCTGTGAGCCTGGTGTTCCTTGGGGGTCCTGTTTGTTGTGGTGTTGTTTCGTCTTTGAGTCCTCGGGTTACGTCCTTTATGCCTGATTGGGATCTTTCTGTGGTGCTGTGGCCTTTGCAGTCTGCTCCCTTTGGGTCTCTGTCGGCGTGGCCTCTGTGTTTTCTGCCGATCTAGGTGTTTTTTCTGGTCGCTATTGCCTCAACCCAGTGGGTTGAGGTGATGGGCTTCTTGCTTGTTCTGAGACTTTTTTTGGCGTTCTTTTAGAATCAGGTAGTTCTACTCTCTGATCCTTCCTTTATTACTAGGGTACCTCGTTTGTCTGGTCGGAGGTTCTAAATTTGCCTGTGTTTTGTCCTAATCCTCTTTCAGGAGTTCTGGTGCGACTCTAAGTCGGTAGCTGTGGTGGGTGCTGGGGGCAACATGTGTGGCTCGTGGGGTGCTGGTGCCTGGGTCGGTGCAGAAACTCCTTCCTGGGCTTGTTTTCAGGGGGCGTCTCTGGCTGAAACCTACGGGGCTGCTGCCTGCAGTTCTCGTAGAGTTGTTATTTATTAAGGATGTATTTTACCAGTACATGCCAAGCACTAGGGCTCCCAATTGTTTAATACAATAGAGCCAAGGAATTCCACTACTATTCATTAGGCTAATGACCTCTGTTAATGCTGTGCTATGTAAGGCTAGTTCCTGGCTGGACCAAAGGCTCATCCAGAATAGTCCTGCTGCTGACCAGACTCTTTAATGCCATAGATGATGCTACAGAGCTACCCCTAAAATGTTCTTAGCGTCAGTGGCTGTGCTACCCAAACCCGGCAAGGATGCCAGACTTTGTGCCTCGTATAGGCACATATCTCTTCTGAATTTCAATTTCAAGATTTTCACGGGCATTCTCGCGTCCCGGTTGGGGTTCATGATGCCGGGATTGATAGACCCCGGCCAGGCTGGTTTGTGGCAATTAGACAATGTAGCGATAACAACAGACGGCTGCTGCCCCTGCTGGACAAATCCCACCGGCAGCAAGAGGAACAGGTCTTTCTGTCCATAGACGCAGAGAAGGCAATTTGACAGAGCCCACTGGACTTTCCTAGACACTATCTTGGAGAGGTTTGGCCTTGGACGTCGCTTTCGACAATCGGTCTTCAGCGGCTATTGTCGGACCTTGGCCAGTGCCCGGGTGAATGGCTTTACCTCTGACCCCTTTCCTATCTCCAGGGGCACGTGACAGGGCTGTCCGCTCTCCCCACTGTTGTTTGCCCTCTATATTGAACTGCTCGCCCAACGAGTACGTGATAATCCACGGATCCATGGGGTTCTCTTCGGGGGAGACGGGCATACTATAAGCCTATATGCTAACAATGTTGAAGCCATACTTGAGTCCCCCATACCTCCGTCCCGGCGTTTATTAGCCAAATTGGAGAAGTTCTCAGCGGCCTCCGGTTTCAGAGTCAATGTCACCAAGTCTCAGGCATTGGGCTTCTCCCTGTCACAGGCCACTATCATGACCTCTCTGAACTACTACTGGTTGCTTTAACAAACCAGACGGGAACTCAGACTTTGGCGGCCGTTTAATAATATATTTTGTGGCTGGGCAGAGTTGCAGCACTTAAAATGAACATACTTCAGGTCCTCTAACTTTTTCACGCCCTACTGATTGAGTCACCAAGGGGGATCCTAAAACAACTCCAATCTGAGTTTATTGCTATGTTTGGGTGGATATGGAGCCGCGGATTGCCAGGATTCTGGGCTTTTGTTCTCATGAAGAAGGGAGATTGGGGATTCCCGACTTAGACCGATATTATAAGACGGCCCAGTTACGCTCACTTTTTGAATGGGCTCAACCCGAATCGGAGAAGAGCTGGCTTTTCATGGAGTGAGCCCAAGCACATATAGGTCACTGGAAGGTCCCCTTCCTATGTAAGGCTTCCAGGCTGCCTGGGCTGTACGGCTTTCCGGTGGCACGGGCCTCACTCAATGCCTGGGACACCACCGCTACTCAGCATGGCCCATCACCGACAATCTGGACTTCTCCCCGGTCTTGACTGGAGCGCTTTCGGCAGGGGGATCTGCTGGGACGCAGGTCGCAAGTCATTGGGTTGCTTCTTTGATGAAGGTGACCCTCGTCTGTCCGAAGACTTTAAAACCGACTACGACATACCTGAATCTGCACGTTACCACTACTTCCAAATACGACATTGGGCCCTTCACCCTCACACTTGCTCTGGCGCGAATAGGCCCCTTGCACAGTACGAGCATTGGCTTCTTACAAAACGTCTTATCACAGAACTCTACCACACCCTTCATCCCCCGGAACCAGCGGTTAAATCCACTTGCCAAAAACGGTGGGAAGCCGAGCTCAGCCGGACCCTGACACCTAAGGAATGGTAAAACATTTACTATAGAGCGCAACACACAGCTCTCAATACCTCTAGCATTGCGACGGCCACAAATATCATGACATATTGGTACCTCACCCCCTCCCGACTGCATATCTACGACCCAGACCGCTCCTCTACCTGCTGGAGGGGATGTGATGCCAACACACACTCCTTCATCTCCTATGGGACTGTCCGCTCCTTGCCTCCACTGGATGCAAGTGGTGGCTGAGATAGATCAACACTTTGACACCACGCTCTTCCGCTTGCCCAACTATGTGGTCCTAGGAGTGTCAGACAGGCTTACATTTACCCACAAATCATGGAAAGGGAAACAAATTGGCATCATCTTAGGGGCCGCACTACAACATATTCTCTTGCACTGGGGCATTCTTTCCTTGCTGTGCACTAAGTTTTGTGAACTGTCCTGCCCTTGATACCTACGGCTTTTACGCCTTCCCGAGCTGCATCACACTGCGAGCTAAGTCCTATGGCCTTGTGCTATGGGATATGAGCTCTGCCTTCACCCCTTGTCTTTTGTTGCATAGCTATTCCTCTGGGAGAGGAGGTGGGAGGGAGTGGGGCGGGAGGGGGAAGGTTGGTGGGAGTGGGGTTTGTTCGAGGGTTACCTTGAAGCTCTGCAAAGCGCCATGAGGGATGCTAGCCCGTGTGAGGGGCCTTTTTCGTGATGCATCATGCTTGCTATCTTTTCATAAAAAGATTTCAAGCTAAAAAACTGAACTCATATATATGCAAAAATAGTCCAATTTTTTTTTATGTTGATTCCCATTGCATGTACAAAAAGATCAAAAGACAGTTAAAAAGGATAAATGATATACCATCCGTGCACATATTCTCATTTTGCCACTTTCCTTACATTGCTATACTGGTTCAATATGACCTAAAAACATATCAATCAGTTATACTTTGTTATAATGAAATCTTTGATTTTCACAACGTACAGGTAAGCATAAAGAGAAGAACACAATTGTATGCAGTTATTGTAGATACTTTCAATACCTGGAAAAGACATTAACTACCTCCGATGGACACCACAGCACCAGAAGCCATTCTAGATTTCATGTTAGGTTTCTAGAGTGCTCTCTCATCCAAAGGGTTAGTTGGTGCTATCCTGCAGCAAATAAGATGGTGTTATGACCATGGCGAAAGAAACAGGTCAAAAGGATATGGAAAAAACAAGGTCATAGAACTACCCTAAACTGTATGACTAAGAGAACCAACTGAAGAAGCAGAAGGAAGATTTCTGGATAGAGTGTATTTAGAAAGCATTCACAAGATGGAACAGGAGCTTTACCACAAAGCGGATGGAGTACTGTGCAAAGAGTATGGAAGCTCACACAAATCTAAATAGATGGTCAATGTAACTTATGTAGAATAGGAGAAGCATGACAGTGACAAACGGCACCATCTTTGCCACTGGATTCTGAATTACCTGAAGTCTCAAGAAAAGAGATTCCTCAGTACCTCATTACTAACCTTCCCATTGGTGTAATTGGGCCCCATAGAGACTGATATGCATGGCTGCTTGCAACCTTGGGTTGGTAGTAGAGCAAAAGCACAAATACGCCATAATCGATATCTCTTTTTTTTCCGTTTACAATGGCGACCCCCCAATAGTTAAGCAAAGAAGTGCAATACATATCTCGTAAGAGATGCACCTGGTGATGAGGACAGGCAGATATGTATTGACAAGGCAGTCAAACATGCAGTGCAGTCTTAAAAATGAAAGACATTCCCAAAGGAAAATACATACAGGCTGCAGAAAGGGATCACATGAGGAAACATATTAAAACACTTTTGGACTTTCAGTACACAGATCCAGTTCGGGAGGAGCAACTGTTTCACCAGTATCAACCTACTGACCCCGATTTCTTACCCTTGTATCCGTCAATTGAAAAGATAATGCTAAAAGCCTGGTCAAAAATCGATAAAACGGGTTTCCTTTCATACTGTCTCAGGGTTACACATTAAAGATTTGTTAAAAGTGTCTTTACACCTATCGTTAAAGTAAATGTTTTGCTTGCAATTGTGATGCTCAAATTGTCGGTGGTGCCTGATGAATCTCAACCTGACAATCATTTTTTAATGTTCAATGGATTAAAATCATTACCTGTCTAGAACTATCCCTTACAGTTACACATAAAAATGCCAATTACTGCGACTGGCACATTATTAATAAGGCTATTAAAAGAATGGAACCCATACTCTTTCTTGGAGAGGGTCATTGCACCATCTGATCAGAGTTAAAATGGATTAAAACAAGATCAAAATGAGTTCGGATGGGTTTAGCAGCTTCAAGCATTAGGAAAAAGTCCAGATTTATGGGAGTTGCGGCTAAAGTGCAACGTGACAACGAGTAAGGCCAAGTGATGCTTGGGGCTCAGGCTGTTTAGCAAAGGACCCATTGGGATGTTTTAATCTTGCCTGGTTAGTGCCCCAGCCCCATTGAGTGAGGGTCACCACGATGGTGCCTGAGTCAGGAAAGTGCAAAATGTACAACCTACAGATTGCAAGGCCGTATGCCCATGGGGCACGTTGGGTCTAGCCCTTGCAGATGTCAATGCTGGTTGTCTGCATCTCCTGAAAGCTGGGTGCTGAACATGTGGTGTACAGCAAAGAGCTAATATCATCCTGTGGCATCATTGGTAAGTGCAAGTCGAACAGAGGGGCTCATTACGATGGTGGAACGATCCCCACCATGGTGGCGATCATTCCGCCATCACAATGAGATTCACCCACTGCCATATTAGGATGACGGTGGGTATCGCAGCGGATGCAAAGCCTGTCTGCCACTTTTTCGTCGGTGGCAAATGTAATGATTGCATGGTGGGCAGAGCAGGGCCACTGATATGGTGGCGGTACCTAGCAGGCACTGTCCGCCATATTAGGATGTGGGTATTGGAGGCTGTCAGGAAAAGAGCTTGGGGGCCCGTTGCAGGCCCTCCTTGTTTGAGGGGCTGTCACTGCCCTGGGGGATACCCATGGTACGCCCCTGCATTTCCATGCACTGCATGGCAGGCACCATGTGGTGCCTGCAACGCAGTGCAGGGAAATGCGGTGCAAGAACTTAAAACATTGCATACAGCGCTGCCGCCAGCAGCACGCCTGCAATGTTGAAAGCCCAGTGTGCGCCCAACAATATGCCGGGAACATCTTAATTGGGATGGTGGGACCGCCGCACGTCTGGTGGGTGGTCCCATCACCATTATGATGGCAGGCGGTTATAATGAGCCCCAGAGTTCACACATTTCCCCATTCTGGCTAGGGCACTAGGTGTGTTTTCAGAGAAGCATAAATCTTTGGCCTCCCTGCAGCACCTGACACCATTAGACTGAAAGAAAGGGAGAAGCAGGCGGCAGCACATGTCAGACATTTTTGGGTGGCAGCACTGTAGGAGAAGCCACAATTCTTTCAGATTGTTGCCTATCCTCGACTGGCCCAGACGGTATTCAAATTAGAGATTTGCAGAGTGAAGAGGCTCATGTAGAGAATGTTCCTGCATGCCTGGGATGAAAGTGCTTGTTGAAAATGTGACTGTGCCTTTCCAGGGGTTCAAGATGCATCCAGCCTCTTGGTAGTGGGACTGCCGGGCAGTCTTTCAGTGTCCTGCTCAAACAAGGTTATTATCACCTGCCTGTTCACAGCTTTTTGAAAGGTTGAGAATGGGATTTCTTTAGAATGCAGGCTGTCCACCATTATCTTCAATCTGCAAGTTGCTATTGCAAGCCCTGTGTGTCAAGTAGAGCCCTCTTCAAAGATCATTTTCATGTAGAACAATCATATAGATAAGAAGATCAAAGGTGCTCTTAGGAGATGGTATGTAGTAATGAATTTCAATCTGCATGTATCCCTCTAAGCTGTATATTCTACACAGTCCCTACTTAAAGATTCTAGGCCTTGTTTCACATATTTCAAGGGTAAAGATGGCCTTCAAGTCATTAGTGACATGAAAAAAGTAGTCAGATCTCATGTTTGACAATATCTGTTCAGCAATAAGTGTGGCAGAGGTGGCTGAATGTCATACGTGGTTTCAACCTCAGAAGACAGATAATGCTAAAAAAAGAATCTGATTATGTCTTGTCAATGGTAGGTATCTGTTTAAAAGATGGGGAAGAAAGCAATGGAGTACCGAAAGATGCTAATATCCTTCCATAGGTGACACTTCTCTACATGTTTTCAGGTTCATTCCATATCAGGTCTCGGTCCTGACTTTCCTTTTGACAGAAGGCTTGAGGTCAGGGGGCCATATTCTTATACAAGTCCGACTACAGCTGCCAGATTCACTCACAAACACCCAGCCCCTGTCAGTAGGAGGCTGATTGAAATAGTTCATTCAGTAGTGACAGGCGACAATAAGAGACAAGTGGGTTCTGAGAATACTAGAAAGGGGTTACTCATTTGACTTTTCAGAAGTCCCACAGAAAGATGTCTTAAACGAACTCCTTTCCCAAAAATAAAGAGATATAAGAAGCACTGCTGACAGGATTGCACACAAGGATACAGAAAAGTTCAGTAGAAGACGTTCCTTTGGGAGAACAAGTCAAATCTTTCTGATAGTGCTGTTTCTCGTACCAAAGCCATTGAGCATGACTTCTCACAGGGTTCGCTCATACTCGATTGCACTCAGTCTTATATCTCTAATCAGTTCTCACTTATTTTTCTTACTTATTCTTATTTGCTCTTACACTCACTTCTACTTACTCTGACTCAGTCTGACTGCCTCACGCAGCCTACACATTCTCAATCCGAACCACCTAATCTCACTAATTCTCACACTGTCCTATTCATTCTGATTCACTTACTCTCACTGCGACTCACTCATTCTCATTTAGATGTATACTAGTTCACTCATTCTCACTCAGTTTACCCAATTCACTTGGTTTCACTGATTTATGCAGTCCTACTCATTCCGATTCATCAATATCACTCTGACTCACCCATATCCATGCAGTCACATTCATTCTTACTCATTTTCACTCACTCAGTCCCACTCATTCCGAGTCAATCTTAGCCATTCCTTCTCTCCTGCCTTGTCTCACTCAGTCTCACTCACACCGACTCCATCACTGTCACTGATTCTCACTCTGACTCACTCAGGCTCACTCTGATTCACTCAGTATCCCACACAGTTGCACTCATTTACAATCACTGTCACTCTCGTTCACACACACTTGTTCATTTTAACTCATAGGCACTCTTCCTATGATCTATTCAAACTCACTTGATTCATTCCTTTACTGATTCCCTCACCTTCACTCACACACATCAATGTGCTCACACTTGCAAATCTTCTCTCTCACAGAAACACATTCTGAGGAGTTTGCACACAATATTTAAAAGCTTTTTTACTTACCTTGCATGAGTGCTTATTCTTTTACAAATTAGGTGCCTGATTTAGATCTCGGTGAACACGCTACTTTGTCACAACGGTGACAGACAACCCATCCGCCAAATATTAATCGTATAGGATATAATGGGATTAAGATTTTGGCGGACGGGCTACCCGTCACCGCTGTGACTGAGTAACCCATCCGACGATACTAAATCAGGCCCTAGTCAATGAATCAGTCATATAGGTAGCCCCAAAATAAGCCTCTAGCCCAGGACCTCAAACATTCTTAAGATGGCTCTTAAGATGTGGCACACCAGTATTACATACCTGGACTTACCCGAAGACAACTGTACCATTTTGAGAGTTATGGAATTTGTTAGCTACAGTTAAGACTTCCAGAGAATTTATACATCACGGCAGGTATTGCATCTAAATATTAGATTGTGGGCTTTAAAATTATTATCCTCTTGCAATAGCCAACATGTGCATTACCTCTGTAAATCAAGCATGTACATCTGTTTAGAAAAATATTTAGATTTCCCAGAGTTCATTTTCTATAAAGTGGTATGTTATCAGCTGTATTTGGGCACAAATAATATATACATCAACCAATTGGTACAGCGCAGCTTGTCACCCATGAGGGGATCCAGGCACTGGCATGGACCAAGAGTCAGTTGAACAGCCAGCGTTCTTCAGAAATCCTGAAGGGTTAGGGAGGTCCTCAGGTGCAGGGAGAGTTAAATCGATTCCAGTTCTTGGCTGTGAGGTTGGAGAAGGCATGTCTTCTCTTTATGCTGAGGGGGATGTAGTAGGTGTCGGTCAGCTTGAGGGTGGAGTAGCAGAGTTCTCTGTTGGGCATTTGGAATTTCAGGCAGTGGTTGATGTAGGTGGGACTGAAGTCATTTAGGGCCTTTAATGCTAGTGGAGTTCTCTGCGGTGGGGGATGATGTGTGATGCAGGAGGACTAGGATGAGTTTTGCAGGGAGTTCTGGATGGTCTGGAGTCTTTGATGAGGTGTGCATCGATTTCCTAAGTAGAGTGCATTTCCGTAGTCTAGATGCCTGGTGATGAGGACTTGGGAGATGGTGCATCTGGTGCTTTGGGGAGACACTTGAAGCAGGCAAAGGCTACGGCTTTGACTTGAGATTTTATGGTGAGTTTCTTGTCCAAGATGATACAGAGGTTCCTACAGTGTTCGGTTGTGGTTGGGGCGGGTCTGAGTTTGTTAGGCCACCATGAGGCGTTCCACTGGGATTCTTTGGTGCAGAAGATGAGGACATCAGTCGGGCCCATGTTGAGTTTGAGGCAGCCAGTTCTTATCCAGTCAGTAATGCCCGTCATGCAGTTGAGGAAGATTGATCTTGTAGAGGTGAAATGGCGGAGAGGGAGAGTATGATCTGTGTGCCATTGGCATATGAGACGGTCTTGAGCCTGTGGGATCTGACAAGGTCTGCTAGGGTTTTTATTTAGACATTGAAGAGGGTGGGGGCTGAGTGATAATCCTTGCAGGATGTCGCAGATGGTAGGTTTGGGATTCGAGGTTTGGGTTGGAAGGCGGATTCATTGTGTTCTCTTGGTGAGGAAGAATCCATTCGAGGGTCAGTCTTTGGATGCCTGTGTTGTTCAGTATTGCAATTTGCCTATGGTGGGAGTCGGTGTCTAAGGCTTCTGAGAGGTCCAGCAGGGCCACTGTCTTCCGTTGGTCAAGGAGTGTTTGAATGTTGTCAGTGGCTTGCAATCAGTGCTGTCTTGGTGCTGCGTTTGCTGGGAAGCTAGACTGGGAGCCATCTAGGAGGTGGTGCTGTTCAAAGTGGCTGGATAGTTGTTGGTTTATTGCTTCCTCAATGACTGTGGCTGCGAAGGGGAGTAGTGAGATGAGTCTGCTCAGTTCACTGGGGTTGGCTTTGGGCTTCTTGATTAGGGCTTGACTTCTGTGAGTTTCCATTCTTTGAGGAAAGGTGCTGCGTCCATCGAGGTTTTGAGTAGGGTGGCGAGTTTGCCGATCAGGGTTGCTCTTAGGTTGAAAATATGGTGGGGGCAAAGGTGTAAGGGGCCCTTAGTAGATTGATTTCATAATAGTGATGGTTTCCTGAGTAGAGACTTTGCTCCCGGTGGACATATGAGGGTAGGCTTGAGGGGGGCTTGGGTGTCAATTTTGCTGTAGATCTTGGAAATCTTGTCATGGAAGAAGTTTGCGAGATCGTCACAGTTGTTCTGAGATGGTGTTATGTTGGAAGTTTGGCTGCGGGGTTGCTGAATTCCTTGACAATGCGAAAGAGTTCTTAATGCTTGTTGGATTTTGCTTGTAAGCGTGATATCAGGGCTATCTTTTTGGTCTTATGTATTTGTAGAAGGTCACGTTTGTGTGCTGAGTAGTGTCTTTAGTAACACAGCATCTTCTTTTAAGGAGTTTGCAGTGGTGCTTGGCAGTTCTGATGTCCTCAGTGTACCAGCTAGCCTGTTGAGGGGATCTTCTTTGTGTGGTTTTCTTGATGGGGGTGATGATATTTGTGCAGTATGTGATCCAGAAGTTGAAGCTTTTGATGTCTTGGTGCTTATGTGGGTAGTGGGCAAGGGCATTAGTCAAATTACTTTTGGATGATTTGTCTAACTGCGGCTTGCAGAGTTGGCTCAGATGGCAGGTGGAGGCTTGGGATGGTGTTGGTGAGGGGGACAATGGAGTGGGCAGTCCAGGTGAGTTCCGTGTTGTGGCTTTAGTGTACTTTGAAAATTAAAATGGGGTTGAGAGTGTGTCCTGCACTGTGGGTTGGGTCCTTGCCAATCTGGGTGAGCCCAATGCTGTTGAGACTGTTGATGGGGTTGTCAGAGTTAGGGTCATTTTCAGCATCTCAGTGGAAGTTGTTGGCACCTAGGAGGATGTAATCCTAGGAGCCAATGGTGAGAGTTACGATAAAGTTGCTGATGAACCACAGAAGATGTTGTGGGGTGCTGGCAGGCGGAAGGGTAGGGTGCTCCTGATAGTGTTTTTATTGTCTGTTTTGATTCTGAAAATGAGCTGTTTCATGGAAGGTATGGTGTAGTAATTTGTTTAGGTGCATCTGAAGGCATCCCTGTAAATTATGGCGATTCCACCGCTGGAGTCTTGACACGATTTTGATTGCCGATCAGGGTTGCTCTTAGGTTGACGATATGGTGGGGGCAAAGGTATAAAGGGGCCCTTAGTACATTGATTTCATGATAGTGATGGTTTCCTGAGTAGGCATCCTTCTGGTATGGTGCTGGCATTGTCGGGCGGCTCCTGGGTTGAGCCAGGTCTTGTGAGGAAGTTTTGTCAAGTGCAAGAGAGCTGATCAAGTCCCAGACTTCGGTGGCCTGTTTACACAGCACGCGGGTGTTGAGGAGAGTGCATGCAAATTGGTTGCGGGAGAGGTATGTGATAGTTGTGTGAGTGGGTATGGTGTCACATGTGAGGCAGCAGCTAGTGCAGGTGAAGCGGGGGTGGTGTGGCAGCAATGTTCTGTTCTTTGAGGGCATGCAAGCTGGTGGCTGTGTAACTGCAGAGAGAGGTGAAAGGACCAGGATTCTAGACGTTGGGTGATGTCCAGGCAAGGGGGAGCATAGACGAGTAAGTAAGTAAGTAACGTTTATTTGTACATGATTAGTTAAAACCCTTAAAATATTATAAAAACACCAGTAGGTACATTTAAAAAACCATCTGTACTTAAGCGTATCAAGTTAGATTAGATTACAAGTAAAAAGTTAATTAAGATCAGTTCATGGTTATCCTCAGCGTCATATAATGTTCGTCAAGCGCTGTTTAGTCTATTTCTTTTTGAGTCAAAGAACCTCACGACCTGGCAGTTCAATTTGGTGTTGTTGGTGTTAAAGCACAGTTTGACTGCCTGCCTGCAAGTCCGGACGGCATGTAGTTTAAAGGATGGTCGTAAAAAGATATAACTCAGGTCCTTTAGTCTAGGACAGATACAAATCACATGGACAATGTCCTCCTTGGCGGTTTTGCACAGACGTTACTGATGTGATGAAATCTTTCTTTCCCACGGTGGAAGGTGTGGGAGTATAGGGATTACGCCAAGGCGTAGTTTTAGAAACTTTTCTTTAACTTTTATTTTCATACCAATGTTGAGGTATGCTTGTGGTTGTATTTTTCCATAATCACCTAGCGTTATCCAGCCTTGCGCCCTAATTGTTAGATCCTGCTTGTCTTCAATCGCTGAGACAATGTGTGCTGATTTTTTGGTGACTTTTTTGAAGGACAAATGGTCTGTTGCCATTTCCCAGATGTCAGTTAGGCCTAGAACTTGGAGTGATTCAAATAGTTAATCTCTGGGCAAAGATTTGCGATGCCGAAGTAACTCTTCCCATACGTTAGAACTTAAGGAGCCGGCCTCTGCAGTGCAGATCTTGTGCCAGCTGGCTACGCACATACTCCGTCTTTCTAGTGTTTGTTTGAGGATGCCGAATTCTACTTGAGTCTGAGCTGGAGAGACATATTTTGGAAGGTTAAAAATAGCCCTATATGTGTTGGCTATGACTGTGTCTAGTAATACGGCATCCTTCCCATGGAGAGATTCGCTACCGTATGTAAGGGTAGGCTGTAGTTTTGCACGCAAAATTTCAAGGAGAGGTTTAAAAGTGAGATCGGGAAGTTTGGCCTTTAATGGTTTTAATGCCAAGTGGATCGTTATCGCCTTACCTCGTAAGGAGTCAAGTTGTGCCCTAAACGCGTTTTGTGAGTCCAGGATTACTCCCAGGTACTTATAGGTGGTCACCCGATTGAGCTTTTCTCCATTCAAGTGCCAACAGAGATTCCTTTTTTTCTATAATTCACGGTCATGACCTTTGACTTGTTGAAGTTTATTTGAAGGGCATTCCTTACTGAGAAAGTGTGAGCTACATTCAAGAGATGCTGAAGGCCCGTTGGCGTCCGACTTATCAGCACCAGATCGTACGCATATAGCAGATTGGAGAGGGTGATTTTCCCTAATTTGGGTGCATGATTAGGGCATTTGTCGAGTACCCCAGGTAGGTCGGCTAAAAAGAGGTTGAATAATAAGGGTGCTAGTACGCACCCCTGTTTTAGCCCTTTTGTTGTCCTGATGGCCTTCGAGAGGTGCGTACCTGCCCCAAGTTTGATTTTAATCCAGGTTTTTGAGTGGAGTAGTATTAGCACATCTAGGAGGCATTTCGGTATTCCCCAATTGTCCAGTTTCTGCCAAAGTTTATTGCGGTCCAAATGATCAAATGCCGCGGTATAGTCGATAAACGAGAGGTATAAAGATGACTTGATCTCTTTTGCTGCTCTCATCAGCAAGGACAATGCCATGATGTTAGTTGTGGTCCCTTGGCCTTTGCAGAAACCCGTTTGGTTAATAGGGATAATAGAGTTTTCAGATACCCATGATCTTAATTCCTCCAGAATGATTCCAGTGAAATATTTTGCCTCCACATCTAATAGGGCGATGAGCCGATAGTTGTTGGGATGCTTCTTACTACCGTGTTTATAAATCGGGCTGATGACTGACCCGTGCCAAGACTCAGGAAGAGTCTGGGTGTGTCTTATATTATTAAATACTGGTGCCAATGATTCACTCCAAAACTCCGCATCTGATTTATACAGTATTGATGGTATGCCATCCGGCCCCGGTGCTCCAGTGACCCCCTCGTTATTTGCCGTCTGATGTCTGCTGAAAAAAAAATTCTTCTTTGGCCCTAGCTTGACAGCCTTCCCGGGGCCTTCTTCCTCTTTGGCTTATCAAGTTTTGATGGGCTCGTGACTCCATGCACACACTTTTCTTGGGTTTGTGTGCCCGTGTAGGAGTTTGGTCTACCTTTTGTTTTAGATCTTATGTCTTTTGTACAGGGATTGTTCGTAACGGCGTCCTCTGTGGTATCATCGTTATTGAAATGCGTCAATAGGTATTTTGTCCATATCTCCTCTGATATATATGAGTTTTGACCTAGGTGATCAGGATTCTGTAATCTCTTGGCCATTTGCCAAAACTTGGAGCTATTTTTCTGTTTCCCTTCATAAAGAAGTTTTACCCACAGGTCTTCATTTCTTAGCTTCTGTTTTTCCCATTTCAACCGTTTTAGCTGTTTTTTTGCTTCCCGTAGAACAGCTTGTAGGCTTTGGTTTGTTTGATCCTTTCGCATTTGTCTCAATGTTTGATTTATTAATCGTTTTTGTGTTTTCATTTCTGGGGTTAGTTGTTTTTCTTTCGAAGTCCCCTTCCCTTGACGTAGGTTATTAGGCGTAATTATTACCATTTTCTCTCTAATGGCTTGAATGATGTTTTGCCAAACGTCCGACACCTTGGTTGAGGAACTAGCAGTTTCAATGAAAAGGGTTTTCGCTTTGGAGCTTATGGAATCAATCCTGATCTTCGTCCAAAGGTGGCGTTTTTATTTGCCGGAATGCAGCAAGACGTGAACCCTTGGAGCTCAAATGTTTTTTCTTCCCAGGTTTCTTGGAGTAATAGAATGTCAAATGCACTCAGGTATTAAAGAAATTCGGGATCATTACTTTTACTGCCTAAACCGTTGATGTTCCAGGAGCAGATTCTAATTTCCCTGCGCTTAACAGAATGGGAGGTAAATGCTTTCCTTTTTTGTCAGTTATCGACGGTCGTTGTAACGATTGTATGTTGTATTGACTTCCAATTATGGATGGTTTTTGGCGAAAGGTAACTACATTGATTTTGATTTTGTCCAGATCGAGGACTTTTTATTTCTTGCGGGTACATCTTGGGCGAACTGCTCCTTGCTCCCTTTAGTATAGAATTAGTAATTTTTTGTGCCGAGGGTCTTATAGATGGTAGAAGAGGTGTCGGATAGCGTGGTCGCTTTTCAAGTCTCAGTTCTATCCCCCATTGCTGGAATGTTGCTTCTTCTTCCATGATTTTGTGTGCTATCTCTGATGAGTGCCATGTTGCTTTTGTTATATCTGGACGATGAGGCTCGGTGTTTGGCTGAAACACCATTTGCATGAGATCAGTGGAGCTGATGGTTGCTAGGGTAGTTACTGAGTGTAGGAGTCTTAGTATATTACCCCTATTCAGTATGTCATCCCTACCTCGAGAAATGTATTCAGGAATGAATAGAATTGATGTTGGGCTATTCAAATGCTGGAGTGATGTTGAGATAGTTGGAGTTCTCTCGTAGCCCTGTTGAATTGGTTGAGGGGAATGACTTGGGCATACCGTGTCCAAGTAATTTGGTTGCTCACTTTGATCATTGTCTGTCCTTAGTTCCCGGGTTTTACTATTCGGCTTATGTACCGGTTGCTGAGGTGACTCCGCATTGATGGCCATGGCGTTGTCTTCTCTTCCTGTTATTGAAACACTTTCAGATGGTGTTGATTCAGGGTTATAAGTGTTATGTACTGTTTGGGTTGGTGTACATTGTAAAAGTTTCTGTCTGAGTTTTTTTTGGTGCAAATTTCTTAGTAACGCTGGCTGTCTATTTTGCGCAACATGGTGGGGACTCTGATGGAGTATTTTCATAGACCTTGTGCGTGGGAGCCGATTATTTGTTATCATTTGGTGTCCTGCCGTAGGTGGCTAGTAAAGGAGAAGAATTCGATTGTGTTTCTATGTTTTGTCTGGTGCAATGAGCTAAAAAACGGTGTTGGATCTAGCCCTGATCTCTTGACTGGGTGGGAGTATTCTGCTTAATTCAGAGACTCTGTCCCTCACCACCCCTTGTTGTAAATAATTCTATGTTTTGTCTGGCATCCATTAGTAGCCGATTTCTTCCTTTCCTTTTTTTCTTTCTGCGGGTCCTACTAAAGGCCTGATTATTTGCTAATGATGGTTCAACTATAGTTGCAGTAGTAATCATTAAGTCTGATTCCATTAATCTGGGCGATGGTATTTGAACTGAGGGTAGAATGGTTACTGAGCTCTGCTCAGCAGGCTGCTCCGTCGTTAGGCCTGTTGGTACCACTGAGAACTCCGGAGATAGATCCGAGGTTTGTGGGATCATGGTGTGTAAAACTGTTGATTTTAGGTTGCTTATCAAGTCCCCTAACATAAATGGTAAGAATGATAATTTATCTAAAATTGGATCACAGGATAGTGGTTGTGGTGGAGTTATTTGAGCAGCAGAAACAGTGTCTTGACCCCTCCTTATAAGACCGTTTAATTCTGAGATTTTCCAGTCGATTCCTGAGATAGAATTGCCCAATTTGTCGGCAGAACAGAGAGCTGTAAGTCCATTTTTTGTGACTGGAATTCCAGGGCTGTGGCCGAGTGTTGCAAGGTGTTTAAGATTGTTAACCATATAGAATCGGGGACTGGCTTTCCTGGATTGCTACCCCCATCTGGTCAAGGCGTTGCGTCAATGAGTGGTTTCCCTTCAGATGGTTTGAGGGTATAGTTAGCAACTAGTTCTTCCCACTCCAGTGCTGCTATGGAAGACATGTCATTATTTATGGAGTTGTTTATGGATTGAGAGTCATTGTACGGTAATGAGGTGCGGCGTTGAGATGGCGTTTGCGGTGCTATTTGTTCAGAAGTACTACTCGGGTTTAATTGGGGTGTCTTAATTTGAGTCAAGGATGTGTTTGACGATTGGGATGGTTGAATTCCACTTCCTTGCTCGTCAGTTACTGTGAGTGGTTCTGGTTGTGCGTCTCCGGTTTCCTTCGTTGAATTAGGTGAGCTACTAAGTAATTGAGGAGGAGATAGGTCTTCTCTTCCCTCCTCTTTATGAATCAGTACCTTAACTTCCACTAGCGCGTCTTGATTTCCAAAGTGTGGTGAGTTGAACTTCCTAGGATGAGTCTCACCCTGATTCAGTAAGTGTGTATTGGTTGCTGTCACTTGGGGCTCAGCTTTCTTTGGAAAATTCCAATCTTTGATGGTAGTTTTTCTAGTAGACCCCATTTCCTGGATATTGTACTTGATAAGGTCTTGGTCTGCTAGGTAAGTGTCTGCTGCCGCTCTTCTTAATTCATGTGGTGCTGGTATTGATGTGACGGCGGCAGCCTCGATACTGGATGAGTAGAGAACTTCGGCTAGACGGGTTGGGTCTACTTGGTTACTGTTAGTCCGGTTACAGTCAGATTCGCTTTGTAGAAGCGGTGTATGAAGACCTCTGATGTTTCCTGTCTTGGAGTAAATAGCTGTCCCAGGGTCTTTTAGGAAGGAGAACTTGGTATAGATCTTTGGTTGGTGGGAACATATCCTTTTCTTTGCTGGCATTCCATCGATGGTTGCTAGGTTGTCAGAAACCGTTGGTGGTGACTTTGGTACTGGAAGTAATAAGGTTTGTGTTGATCTCTGTGGTTGCTGAAGGGCTGTAATTAGACAAGGTGATGCGGCAGAGGTCTTGACTTGAACAATTTTGTTTGTTAATTGAGTTGAGGTTGGATTTTGATTTGTTACAAGTGTCGACATTTCCGCTACTGCCGGAGTTGTGTCTTCTTTGTTTTTGCTGCAGGTGGTTTGGCTGTCTTCCTGCAAGTTGTTTGGATGTAATGGAGATACTGGCTCCCGTTTCCCCAGTTTCCTTTTCCGTGGTTTAGATTTGGAATTAGATTTTGGTTTTGGTAATTGCCTAACTCTGCCTGATTTCATCGCTCTGCTTTTTCCTACTCTCTCCCTCTCTTCTTCCCCTTTTTTTTTTTAGTGTCCTTATTATGTCCTTAGGTCCTTATTGTGTCGGATCGCTGATAGTTTTGGGATCTAGACAAGCAAGACAAGCGAGGGTTTCTCCCTTTTTCTGAGTCCTCTGGTGGGATCTGTTGCAGGGTTCCTGTTTAAGCTTGGGTGTTTTTACGTTTTTTTGTTGTTTTTTTAAGTTCAATTGATGCTCTAGCCTGGACACCTCAGTAGACGCTGACCTTATCTCTCCACCCACAAGGGCTATGGAGAAAGAGTCTCCTTTTGCAATGGTGGTCTAGATGGTGGCTGAGGTCCTGTAGCTAAACCTGCCCATGGTCAAGGTCAAGACCACTGTCTCGACAGAGGTGCTTCTGCCCGGGAAATCCTCATCAGATCCCTCGCTCTCCTTTAGTGAACCTCTCACAGGTTTCCTGCTCAGGGCCTGGGCCATCTCTCCACAGGCAATCCTTTGCAGAGGACCATCTCCACCCCTATCGCCCTGCTCCAGGGATCCATCCTTTCTCTGCCTGCAGGCCACCTCTGAGAGCCTTAACCTCCAGGATAAATTCTGAAGCATTTCCTACCACAACACTGGATATAGAATCCAAGTGGCTGGATTCGTTTGGAAAGAGAAGTTTCTCTTCCATCAGCTTGGCTGCAGTATGTGAACACCGCATGCTTAGTGAGCCATTATTCCCACTCGGTGTTGGATAAAGTTGTGCAAGTGCTGTCCTTGGTCCTGGAGAAGGCATAGGCCAAAAGCAACTATTGCTGATGGGAGAGATGCAACAAAGTTCACCATCAAATGTGGATTGGATACAACCAACTCGCTGGATGGAGTTGGCTCTTCCATGGTAGTGCTTCAGTGTCATGCCTGTTGAACACAACTGACTTCTTGGAGGATGTCTAGGCATCCCTTATGGACATGCCCTTGGATGGGACTATCCCTTACATGCCAAGGCGGATTTGGCTCTTGATGATTGAAGGATAGTAAGTGCCACCTACTAAGCGCCAGAGGAGACAAACTCAGCTGTCGATGCCTAATGGATAATGAATGACGTCTTCATCCCGAGGTGGTTCAAGGTCTCTTTAAAGATTAGAGAGAACTTTGGTTAGAACTGTTTGTTACCACTGCGAAAGTGCAATGTTAGCACTTCTGCGCCCTGGAGTCTCCAAGGAGGCTCTAGCTCAGAGATGGATTTTGTCTTGAGTAGACCTCAGGACCCCTATACAACTTTCCACCAATACCACTCCTATCCAGAGCTCTCAAGAAGTTCAAGGAAGACCGGGCCCAAGTCATCTTAGTGGCCCTGGATCGGGCAAGCAGAGTCTGGTATCCTGAACTCCTGAGCATGAGCATCTATCCTGCTCAAGCTGCCCTTTCGGGAGGATCTCCTTTCGGGGAGATTCAGTGACAGAATATCGACGTCAATAACAAAAAATAGATGGGCGGATTATCGGGGCCTACTGCTGGAACCCCCAGCGACAAGAGACACAAGTCTGGACCTTGTAGGTTCTGCCCCTGAGTGAACTGTACCACATGCTGCTATTACGATCCCTCAGATTATGTTCTGGACAATGTAAACACCGTGCAGGGTGGGGGGTGGGTGTTGGGTTGGAATACGGGGAGGGGGGCTTGGGTAAACGTTGATTGAATATTTTGACCTTATTGCTCTTTTATTTTCGCTGCCTTCCTGATACTACGGAAGCGGTGTCTTGCTTATATTCTGTCAACTACTGAAACCCAATAAAATTTGTTCTGAAAAAAAATAAAAATAAAATAGAGATAAAAATATAGGATACAAAATATCGATTGTCTATACTTAAAGAGGTATGTACAAAAGATCTAAGAAAATTGTTTACAAAAACAGAGGGGCATATTAGCAAGAAATAGCGATATTTATCGCTAAAAGCCCTTTTTTTTCATCGCTGCCTATCGCTGGATATGTTAGCGGAGAAAACCTGCTTTTAGCAATGTTTTTCTCCATTGTGCTAAAAAATCCAGCAATAGTGGCGAAATGCGTAATTATCGCTGGAAATCCAGCAATATTCATTCATTAACGCCAATGGGGACTTACCCTGAGAATCCACCTCCCATTGGATAAACAGGTAAGTCATGTTTTTAGCAGGCTTTAGGTTATAGCGATAATCGCGCTTAGCGTGATTTTTTTTATCACTATGCCTGCCTTGCTAATAGATGATAGCTGTGTTAGCGGCTGCTTTCTGTCGCTAACAGTTTGGGTACGCCCACTTTGCATGTTATTAGCGATAAATATTGCTGACATGCAAAGTGGGCCCCAAACCAGTCGCTATCGCCTAAAAGCTGCCGCTAACTGCTGTTAGCGATAGCTTGCTAATAGGGCGATAAAAATATTGCCGTTTTAGTGGCAACAAGTGCAGCTAAAGCTGCGATATGGCCCTTGCTAATATGCCCCATAGTTATTTTAAATATCGATTTTTTTAAAAATATAGTTTAAAATATTAAAATAAACATATATTAAAAACTAACATTAATTTATCTGAATAAAATATATTTAAAAGTATTTTTTAATACATATAATAAATAAATGTATGTTTAAAAATGTAAATGTGGGGGCTTGGACTCGACGCAAATGGCGTGTAACGTGCGCCAAGGGAGCTCCCATTGGCCGCTGCCTTTAGCTGCCTGGAAAGCGGGCTTGGACGTGGTCGGTGCCATAACTCAGGGCGCTGGGGCAGCAGAACAGTTGAGGCACCCCCTGGCGAGCGGACATGGACCGGGGCTGCCTTGGATCTGAGGCGTGGACCTTTGGCCTCTTGCGGCTGTGTTCGGCGGAGGCAGCTGCCATTTTGTCTCTCCGTGGCCCCCAACTGCTGGACGCCCTGCACGCTGCTGCTAGCCCTCTCTGGCCTTGCTGGTTCTGCCGCCAGTGGGTGCGGGGCCCTGTGCGTGGGCCCTTAAAACGAGATTGCGGCTGCTTTGGGGGCTGCCCTGGCCCCCCTGTCTGCGGCGGCCGCAATTTTGAGCACCCAGCTTCTCTCCAGAGCCGCTTCCTCGTCTTGTCCGGCAGCCGCGGCATATCGATCTTGCGGCACCCCTCTGTGGGAACTGGTGAACCCGGGGGCATGGTGGTGCCCTGACAGGAGACTTGGCTACTTCTGGCCATTGGAGGGGCTAAGAGTGGCCCTGTGGGTGTTGTGCCTGTGTTGGCAGCCTCCTGGCCTGACAGAGTTTTGGCCGGGACGTAATGTGCTGCATCCTACCTCACTCACACCGCCCTGTCACAAAAAATAAACCTCAACAGGAAGCACTTACAGATATAAATAAAGCAGGTGCCCGAGTTGAAGCTCAAATTCAGTAACGTTTTAATCAGCCCAAAACATTAGTGAGCACAGTCGAGGCCTGGCAAGTGTGCTATCACCCCATATCTGCCATCGAAAATTAGCTGTAATACTTGAGGGAGGTCTTTGATTCCATGAGTTTCTCGAGCGGAACCCCAGTATAGTTCCTGTGACCAGGAGGCTGCTTTTTCCTCATCTGCTGGCCTGCTCGCTCTCTGACCATTTATACACAAGAGGCATGTGAACACGCATAGAAGCCCCGGGTCACTCTCTGCATCCATGAGTTTCTCGAGTGCATCCCCTGTGTAGTTCCTGTGACCAGGAGGCTGCTTTCTCCTCATCTGCTGCCCTGCTCGCTCTCTGACCCTTTATACACAAGAGCAATGTGAACACGCATAGAAGCCCTGGGTCACTCTCTGCATCCATGAGTTTCTCGAGCGCAACCCACGTGTAGTTCCTGTGACCAGGAGGCTGCTTTCTCCTCATCTGCTACCCTGCTCGATCTCTGACCCTTTATACACAAGAGGCATGTGAACACGCATAGAAGCCCCGCCCATTTGGCCCCGCACCACACACTAGCGTGATCCAATGTCTTCTCGCCCTTTCCCCACTATGGTGGACAGCTCACTCAAGGGACCTCGGCGTGTTTTGGCGCGGTGGCACACATGGTCACTGGAGACAAATCATGTGGCCCTTTACGCAGCTGCAGTATAGGAAAAGCACTATACATTAACCCAACGAGGTAGCACTTACTGGATTAGCCAGTAGAAAGTACTCCAGTGCAAATCGCAAATAAATCAGATTTTTTTGCCATTTCGCGCAAATTTGCGTACCGCAGATCCGCGAAATTTGCCCAAACTTACCCCCGGCAACTGCATGTGTCAATATGCAGCTGCACACTGCCTGAGATCTAGCCCGGCGTCACCCCAAACCCTGTGCATCTGAGCACTTGGAGGCATTCGGAGGTGAAAGACCCCTGCCAACTGTACGCTCTGCCGCTGATTGACCCCCCTCTAGCTCCGACCTCCCGGGAACGGGCTCGTTGGTGTGTGCCATCCTGTCACTGGGGTGCTTGTTTGATGGACCCTTGGCTTGAACGGGGGAATGTCTGGCCTGGGGGGTGACCACTGGCAACACCCCCTGCAGCCTCCCTCTTTTTAGACACCCCCTTTTGTACCAATTTAATCGCCATAAATTGGCAGGGTATGCTCAGACGTGAGTCCCTTGCTCACTTTGCCACTGGATTCAAGCAAGCCGGGCTGAAGACGGCTGAAATGCCAGAAACCGGTCCTCGGAAGCTTGTTTCCGGCCCAGTGAAAGCATGGTTTTGCAGTTCGGGCTGGACTGTTCCATGAGGCACTGGGTCAGACTGATTTGCATATGGGCATGTCTTAACTGGGGTGGCAGATTGGGCTAAAGAACGGTGATGGATTAAACCCAGATCTGTTGACTGGGTGTGAGTGTTTGATTGGTCCAGATGCTGCGTCCATCACCACCCCCTTTTGTACCACTTTGTTTGCCATAGTTGGCAGGGTATGCTCAGACGTGAGTCCCTTGCTCACTTTGCCACTGGATTCAAGCAAGCGGGCTGAAGACGGCTGAAATGCCAGAAACCCGTCCTCAGAAGCTTTTTTCCGGCCCAGTGAAGGCATGGCTTGGCAGTTCGGGCTGGACTGTTCCCATGAGGCACAGGGTCAGACTGATTTGCATATGGCCATGTCTGAACTGGGGTGGCAAAGTGGGCTAAAGAACGGTGATGGATTAAACCCAGATCTGTTGACTGGGTGTGAGTGTTTGATTGGTTCAGATGCTGCGTCCATCACCACCCCCTTTTGTATCCCTCTTTTTGGAGGCCGCTGCTGACCAGCTGTGGATACATCATCTGCCTTTCAACAACTAGTGACTCTAACACTGCTGACTACCCACCATCTCGCGTGCTGTGGCACTGCTTGGGCCCCTAACTTGCAGCTGTCTTCCCTACAGCCTGCCAGCGGTGTGGACCCTGGCAACCCTGGCGACCCTGGCACCGACGCTCTGACTGTGTAGGAGAGGACACTCATGGTGACAAGACCTCTGTGGTAGCATTGTCCTCTGCAATATTGTCTATCCACCACTCCTTTCCATAGCCAGCAGATTGCTGAGTGCAGTGACATTAGCAGCGGACTGCAACTTGCCACCTGGGGACCTCAGCACTCCCTGGTCGAATTTCAGAGACTCCTCTCACTTGCCTTCGCTGCTTCATCAGAACCTGGTGGGTGCTTGACCACGGGGGGAGATGACTCGCACTAAGCCGGGGAAGGAGTTGGTGACACCCTAGAAGGACAACACGGTTGCTGCACTTTTTAACAAGCCGGCCCCGGGTACCTAAGGCGCTATGGTGATGACTCGGCGCCAGTCGCACACACCTTTATGGTGAACTTCATGGCGGAGGTCAAGTCGGAAATAGGCTCCTTGCGATCGGAAGTTCAATCCTGTGTGCGGGAACTCAGACAAGAGGTTATCGACCTTTGAGAGAGAATAGAGGGCCTCATGAGGATGGCGGATGCCCGAACCCAACACCAAGAACAGCTTTGGCAGCGACTGGCCACCCTGGAAGAATAGTAGTCAGCTTTCCATTGACACCATGTTTTTAACTCAATTCACAGCGACAACGACCTCCCCAATCCTTGTCCTGAGGAGAACCCTTGGAACTACTCAACGGGTTCGAAACGCGTCGGCGTCCTGTCCCACCCAGATACTGAATTGTTAGGGCACAATAGGAATATAATTTATACACAACTCTACATTGTTGCATAGTTTTGTGTCTTCCTATGTTGTGCATCATATGTTGAATTGCTTTATGTGTATCTAGTGGTGGTCATAACAAGTAGGCTAGTTTGTCATCTTAGTTGTCCACTTGTTTAATTTCATTCAGGATTGGTGCCTCTACAAAGGAATTTTTTTGAGGCATTCTACAGTTGTCTTTATTTAATGTTATCACAATTGTTATATGTGTATGTTTTAATTTAATGTATTCTTCATGGTTTTTTCAATGTATTTGTGAACCTTTGTAAATGTGATGTGAATCCTCTTTGATGCCATGACATCTTTTCATAATCTTTCTTTATAAAAATACAAGTGTCTAAAACACAGATGGTTTGTCAGCCTAGCAATTTATTATACTAGGTGTGTACTTGTGTCAATTAACTAACACTGCCCGGCAATTTGGTTTGTTTATTCTATAAGAGTGGTCCGGCCGGTCAGAGACAGGACCCAGCCTTCCTTCTTTTTCACCCTGGAAGAGCAGCACAACGACCTGCAATTAACATGAAATCTGGGGCAACGATGACGCCTCCCTGCTGGCCCTAGATTGAGCACACCGAGTCTCCGGTCTGTCCCCAACATCCTGACCAGGGTCTACTTTTTTACAGAGAAGGAGGCGATTCTCAAGGTAGCATGCTCCAAACTGGAACTCACCTTCAAAGGTGCCACAATACAGCTCTTCCAGGACCTTGCCCCTACCACCCTGCACAGACGTCGAGACTTCAAGCCAGTAACAGACAAATTGTGGAGCCTGAACATCCAGTATCAATGGAGCGTTCCCTTCACACTCATTTTTCAATGGGAGTTTAAACGCTGGATGGTACGATCCCTTCAAGAAACGGCACAACTCTTGCACATTTCCATTACGCTGCTGCCCAGCCCAACCCGCATATCCTCCTGTATCCAGGAGCCTGCTAAGCCGTCTTGGTCCCAGGTACACCGTCACAGGAGAGCGTCACATTCTGGGGAGCGGTTGGCCTCCCAAGCCAAACAGGAAATTATCCAGCACATCCGCTCCATGGAAGAGAGTCACTCTTCAACTGGCTCTCGCCCCCCTACACCTTGATCGCATGGAAGTGCCTTTGCACCTGTTTTGCTATGACGCACTGTCCACACCTGAGGCCTGGGGGCAATGACCTGTGACCCCACCCCACGACAGGTGAATTCCTGGCCCCTCACTTTGATGGCGTGCGGCACGGGCCTGCCTCCTTTGCCCTCATACTTGGAGCCTGAAGGATAGACCCGCCTGCTCTTAGGAGAGTGACTTCTCCGGGATGATCTACGCCCTCGGGCCGAGATTACCCCTGGACTGAAACAGGACACTGTGGCCGTGTTGGCCAATGTTGTATTTTTTTGTGTATATTGCTCTTCTCTCCTCTTTGCACTTTTGTCTTCTGTCCCTCCTTTTCCACATCTTCTCTTTGACTTCTCCTTTTCTCCATGGTGGGAGGGATCTTGTGGTCCTACTTCTGCTCTCAGGGGCATTGGCCCTCTACTCCACCCCTCTCTCGCCAATGTCTTGTCCCACCCCCTCCTGGGGCGCCATTGCTTACCCTCACCTTCAACCATTGTCTGAAACTTCTCTCCCTCAATATTAAGGGGCTTAATTCTCCTAACAAACGGCTCTTGCAGAAGCAACCTGAAATAATCCTCCTTCAGGAGACACACCTGATTAAAGCTGATGTCCCCCAAATGGCTCATCCCCGATAGCCCCTCCAATTTTGGGCTCCGACCTCCCCCAAAACAGCTGGTGTGGCAATACTCTGTGGATCTGGCATCGGGCAAGTGCAATCTAAAATCATACGCAGGCACGACGGTCGCTTTCTTAAAGTAGGGGTTCAGGTCGGGCACCGGTCCCTCACCCTGTGCAATATATATATGCACCTAATCAGGCACAAGACCCCTACCGTCGCGCTCTGCTGAGGGAACACATGCCGCAGGTGGATACCTCTCTTATCATACGAGACGACTTTAATCTGGTGTGGTATGCCGACCTGGATCATAGTGAAGGATCTTTCCACTGGACGGGGGCCCTGTCTTTCGCCTTGAAAAAGCAATTAGTGGACCTCACTCTACTCGACTATTCGCATGTACATCGTTCGTACTCATGTATCGACCACGTCTTTATCTCGCACGCTCTTATAGGCAAGAAGATATCTGCCTCTATGTCTGACATCTCTGACTGACTGACTTAATGTTTCTAAATCCATGTTTTTATTTGCTTCCTGAAAAGTGTCTTACTAAATTGAAGTCGGTTTGGTATCAGAAGTCAATTCCACAAATTAGCTTCTTGGTGTGAAAAGCACTGCCCCCCCACCTTACTCTGTTTATCTTGGGGCAGAGTACCAATCCAGTGTTTGAGGATCTGAGACAGCGTGATGGTTCCTAGCAAGGGAAGAGGGCTTATAGATCATAAGCCCCTCCTCCAAAAATGGCTTTGTGGGCTATGCACAAGGCCTTAAAGTCCAACCCGTCATTTTACTGGGAGCCAGTATAATTGCTATATGCCGGCAGGGGTGGAATGGTGCTTTGGAAGATTGAGCAATACTCCTACGTCCGCATTTTGAAGAGATTGTTGTTTGGAAAGCTGGGCTACACTAGCTCCCAAGTATAGAGCATTGCAATAATCCAACCTCGACAGCACTAACGCTCTGACCACCGTTTTCCTCAGGGAGAAAGGGATAAAGCGTAGGATCTTCCGAAGTACCTTCAGAGTGAAAAAGCAGGCTGAAGACACCTGATTTATCTGTGGGGCAAGAGTGATGTCTTTATCTATCAGGACACCTATCTCTCACTCTCCTTTTTCGACCTCCTATTTTCTCCTCTCACATTTGGGACTTGATTATGTGATTGTTTTTCTTTTGCGGCCAGCCGGCTATGGGCTGGAAGAGACTAACTGTGTAGCCCTGTTGCCGTGTTGCTTTGTTGGGCATACTATGGTTGCTCTTCGACAGCCTGTTAGATGTATGCGGCCGGCCCACCAAAGGGTAATAAGCGACATGCCGTGCTCACGAGTGGTGTCCCACTGCCTTTTGTGAAGATGAAACAAATAGCTAAACACCACAATAGATCATGCATTGGGCTCTATCCTCTCACTCCTTTTTTTTCTCTACTCTGTGCCCTCTTCATCTGCTCGTCTCTTCCCCCTACCTCTCTCTCATCTGGCTCTCAGGGGGCCCTCTGCCCCCCTCTTTTTCTTCTTCCTCTCTTCTGTATATCTTCCTCCGTTGGCGGTAATTTGTTTTCTGTTGGTCCAATTATATGAAGGAGCTCGAAAATTGTTTCTACCACGTACGATCGTTTCATGACCTGGCTCTGTTTGGGTTGTAGGTGGCTTGCTGTGTACTCCAACATTAATGCAATGTCCTATAATGTCTCTCTTATGCATATTGAACGCACATCAAACTCCGCGGACGGCCCATTGTAGGGTTGTAGGTGGCTTGCTGTGTACACGATAGGTCTCCTTCTAGTCTTTAAATTAATAAAGAGTTGAACAAAAAAATGTAAATGCACATATATAATACATATATCATTACCTACTGGCGGTCGCCAGTAGGTATATATAGTTAGGATTTTTTTCCTATGGGATTTTTGAAAATTCTATGTCGAATAACTTTGGCGTTTGAGGACGGAATTGGCTGAAATTTTCAGGAAAATGGAACATTTTGTTTCTGAGCAGCCCCTGAAAATTTGGGGGGGTTTCGTCAAGGGGGGGCCGAGAAAAAAGGGGGGTCCCAAAACGCGTTTTTCCCATGCAATTTTTCATAGGGCGGTTGGACTCACTTTTAGCTCGAACGGCTGAATGGATTTCCATGAAACTTGGCAAAATTGTAGATATTGTTTGCTCGATGTGCCTTTGCTAGGTCTCAATATATGTGCTCCAGTGGATTTTGATAAATTAACGTTCAAAAAAATATATATATCCGTAACAGCGCTCCGGTTAGCGCCCCGGTTCGCGTACCTGACGCATAACTGAACTTCGCGAAGCGAAGCTGATTGGCTCTTTGGTGTCTGTCAACATTCTAAACAGACCGGAGCGGCCGCTATCTTGTCTCTCTGTAGGATCGAGAGACAAGAGGAGGCCAAAACAAAGGGGGAAATGACCATAAGGGGGCATAGTAGATCCTCCCTGACCCCCTAGGTTTGATGTGGAGGCTTTAAAAGGGCCCCGCGGGGCAAACATTTTTTTTTAAAAAAAACGTTTTTTTTGCGTGGGGAGCGCCCGGTACGCGCACCGGGAAGCGGTCCGGGGAGCGTACTATGAGGAAAAAAGAATGATAGACTTTTCAAATATTGTATTTTTATTGATTGTTCGTTTTGTTGGTTTTTTTTGTTTTTTTTATTTAAGTAGCAATATGTAGGTACCAATGCAGAGTCAAAAAATTAATATACACTGTCTCCTTTGTAGATATCTTGCATGTTGTTTCAGAAGTTATTGTGGAATATGGAATCCATATCATAGTCTGTCAGGAAAGCAGAAAGAACATGGAGGCAGGAGATGAAAAAGAGATGTTAAATACACATTGGAGATAATATAGTTGGAGAAAGGAAGTAACTATGAGCAAAATTACTATGTAACATTCAAAAGTTGCACAGTATACTATAAGTCTGACTTTACATTATAATCAATTAGGTACTAGTTTATGAATTACATATAAAAATGATTAAAGTCTCGAACAATTTTTGATTATTAAATATAAATTTATTTTTGTGATTCTTTATCCAAATTTAACAGAACATTTAACAACAAATTGTCGGAAATGTCCTCATTTTCAATCAGCGAATCTACTGCATCTACACATTGAACTAATTCATGGTCCCGTGATTCATCCATGAAATCTGAGTCATCATTGTTCTCAATAACTTTTTCTGTGTTGTTCTCCAGAACAATTTTGAAGGAAATAATCTGCTCTCCTTCCATTTTCTTGCTGTAATTTGCATAAAAAATAAATGTTCGAGGCATGTGGGCTGCTAAATTCATATCTATTGCATAGATCGCCGCCTAGTGTTGGGTCCGGATGATTGCACATTGTTGTCCTGGAAGAGTCTTCGAAGTATCACGAGATAGGTGGCTCCTCCCCTGGACTACAGTGCGCATGGGCATCGACTCCATCCCCAGATTGTTTTTTTCCGCCATTGGGTTCGGATGTGATTTCGACGTCTCCTGTTCGGAATCGATAAAACAATTTCTTTAAGGCCAAAAGGCCTTCTTTACTTAGTCGGTATTGTTCGCGCTCGGTCTCGTGTGTACTCCAACTCTTCGAGTCGGATATCTGAGGAGTCGGGTGACTCTGCGGTCATCGAGGCCCTGTCAACGCAGCAAGACCCCGACGACACTGCGATGGAACGAAGTCCGTTCAAGTTCTGCCCCGTGTGCGGTTCGAAGTACCCACACATCGACGTGCATCCTGTATGCAACAAGTGCCTGTCGCCGGACCACAACGAGGCCAACTGTATGGCCTGTTCGAAATTCAGGTCGAAGAAGATGCTCAAGCTTCGGCGCGTGGCGCGCCTCGAGGCCCAGCGATCGGCACCGGCGCCTGTCGACATCTTCGTAGACCCCGAAGCAGACGAGCAGGAGCTTCACCTGCAGATCTCACCTACATCGGCGGAGGTCGAGGCCGACTACGGGGAACCTGTCGAGGGCCAGGACCTAGACGAAAACGTCGAGGAGGTAGGGGACGACGAGGAAGCTTATGGGGCCATGGAGGAAGAGCTATGCCCCGTACGTACAATTACTAAGGCTCAGGTCACGGGATCGCCACACGGCCTTACCCACGACCCTACACCTCAATCCTCGGCCCCGCCTTCTGGCCCGGCTACGGACATACTTGCGGAGCCTCCATTACCTAAATCGAAACCGAAACTAAAAACATCGGAATCGAAAACAACAAAGATGGCCGACACACCATCGAAACCGAAGACGTCTGCGACACCATCGGCGCCGTCGTCCTCGGAGACATCGAAGCCGAAAAAGGCTGTCGAACAGGCTAAGGTACCGAAAGAGGTCAAGGAGCCAAGCTCGAAGAAGGTCGTCGAGCAAGTGTCAAGCAAAGTGGTCGAGTCGAAGTCAAGGAAGACTGTCGAAACGCCTTCAGCCACGACTACTGCACCAACAGGCAAACGGGCGGTAGAAGCGAAGTCCGCGAAGGGCACCGAGCCAAAGTCTGGAGCCCCGACGCTAAAAGAAAAAGTTGTCGATCCGAAGCCTGCGGCGTTAACGCCTAAGGCCGTAGCAGGGGGCCGGAGTGCAGTCGTCGAGGGCGCGTCTGCGTCTCCGGCGAACAAAGAAAAATCGTCGATGCTCGGATCTTCCCCTGTAGGTGGACCGAGGTCATCGGTCGGATCGACAAAGCCATCCGCTTCTTTTACTAAGCAGGTAGCAGACTCCCTTAAGCGGATACGGGAAAAGGGTTTGACGTCGGAGCCGAAAACGCCCTCGGTACCGCAGTCGATAGCCCCACCGAAGAAGACTTCGACGCCGATACTTTATACTCTACCGCCGAAGGTGGCGCCGAAGGCCTTTGCACCTCGATTGGTGCCAAAGGACCCAGAACGGTCGTGGAAACCACAACAAAGTGGACGTTTCGATCGACACCCTTCAATAGAAGAGCAGTCGGAACATTATATCGACGCCGACACGGGAAGATTAACGCTCCACAAGAGAAAAATTACTTCCAAGCCTGTGGACTCGTTTGTAATACCTCTAAAGAAGAAGAGGCCAGAGCCAGAAACACCAGACCTCGTTGAACCCATTCCTCCAAGACCTAGGAGGAGTCCAACACCTTCACCCACTTGCTGAGATGGAGATGAGGGTGAACAGGATGAAGAGTATAACTTTCCTGACAATACTGACCCTGATGAGCAGCAGGACTCATGGGTAGACTCTGGTGATCAGGGGGACCAACAAGTGGTACATGACCCACAGGTTTATGGTGTGAAAACTTCTCCAACAGAAGACTCTGCAGCATTTAATGCCTTGATTGAAAGGGCGGCTACAAACCATAAGGTGGAACTGCATGCCGACCCTGTGGAAGTTGACTTTTTGTTTGACACTTTCTCTGCATCAGAAAAAACTGTGAAGACACTTCCTATGCTCAAAGGGGTTCTCAAGCATGCCACAGACATTTTCAAGGAACCCACGAGGGCAAGGGTGGTAAACCCCCGGATAGGAAAGAAATACAGACCGGCACCTGGAGACCCAACTTATATACGGGGCCAGTTGCCTCTGGACTCTTTGGTGGTCTCCAATGCCCGCAAGAGGGCGAATTCACAGACCACGGGTGAAGCTCCTCCCCCCAGACAAAGAGTCAAAAGTGCTGGAGGCATCGGGGAAAAGGGTGGCAGCGCAAGCAGCCAACATCTGGCGCATAGCTAACACACAAGCCCTGTTGGCCAGATATGATAGGGCGCACTATGACACCTTAGAGCAGCTATTACAACACCTTCCAGACAAGTTTAAGGAAGGAGCTGAGATGCTAATACAGGAGGGCAAGCTCATTTGCAACGCTGCAATCAAATGTGCGCTCGATGTTGCAGATACGGCAGCAAGAGCGATAAACACTAGTGTGATGTTGAGGCGTCAAGCATGGCTCCGCATCTCAGGGTTCAAGCCAGAGATCCAGACAACCATCCTCAACCAGCCCGTTAATCCAGACAGGCTGTTTGGCCCAGAGGTTGACACCACCCTCGAGAAGATCAAAAAAGATACTGAGACAGCTAAATCCATGGGTGCGCTTCAGTCTCAGCAATTCAGAGGGAACACTTTTCGTCACTCAAGTTCACGAGGTGTTACCAGAGGACACTTGGCACAGCAGACGCAATTCAATAGAGGAGGCGCACCGTCCTCATACCCCAAACAGGGTAGAGGAGGTTACAGAGGAAACAGCGCCAAGGGCAGAGGCAGAGGCAACAACAGTTCCCGTTCCTCTGCTGCCAACAAACAGTGACTCTCTGTCACTGCCCCCCGACCATCTAACACCCGTCGGGGGGAGACTCCAACAGTTCCTGCCAGTCTGGAAGTCCATCACCACAGACAGGTGGGTAAGGAAACTTATCCAGTTCGGCTATTGTTTGGAGTTAACATCCACTCCACCCAACATACCCCCAAGACAACTTCCTATGTCAGCAGAGCACTTGCACTTATTGCAGCAAGAAGTCCTTGTGATGCTGCAAAAAGGCGCAATAGAGCTCGTGCCGGTGGAGGAAGAAGGCACAGGGGTTTATTCCCTGTACTTCTTAATCCCAAAGAAGGACGGCTCGCTCAGACCCATTCTGGACCTACGCCCCCTCAACCTGTACATACTCTCAGAACACTTTCACATGTTAACACTACAGCAGGTTCTTCCATTGTTAAACCAGGGAGACTTCCTCGCAACCTTGGACCTCAAGGATGCTTATTTTCACATACCACTCCACCCGTCCCACAGAAAGTACCTCAGGTTCACCATACAAAACAGGCATTACCAGTTCAAGGTCCTACCCTTCGGAGTGACCACTGCCCCCAGAGTGTTCACAAAGTGTCTGGCGACCGTGGCAGCGCACCTCAGGAGACAAAACATACATGTCTACCCTTACCTAGACGACTGGCTCGTTCAAGCCAAGTCGGCACAGCAGTGCGCCGCACACATGTCCCACACCTTTCACCTCCTTCACAGTCTGGGGTTTTCGTTAAACTATCCAAAGTCGCACCTTCAGCCAGCCCATGTGCGGCAGTATCTGGGCGCGACAATAAATACTCTGACTGCTACAGCTCAGCCGAACCCAGCGAGAATCGACAACATCCAGTCGCTCATCCAGAGGTTCAGACCGCAACACTCACTCCCAGCGAGAGTGTTCATGCAGTCGATAGGCATGATGGCCTCCTGCATCTTCATAGTCCCGCACGCGAGATTGCATATGCGTCCGCTCCAAGAATGCTTGGCGCATCAGTGGACTCAGGCTCAAGGACAGTTGAAAGACCTAGTGTTGGTGACCAGTCGGGCATACAACTCTCTGCATTGGTGGAATCCACACAACCTTTGCAAGGGCTGACCGTTCCAAGAGCCTGTGCCACAGATCATCCTGATGACGGACGCTTCTCTCCAGGGTTGGGGAGCTCATGTGCTCCACTACACGGTGCAGGGACTATGGACGACACAGCAAAGGAAGATGCACATCAAATATCTAGAGTTGATGGCAATCTTCATGGCACTCAAGTCCTTCAAGGTACATATGTGCAACACAGTCGTGTTGATCCGGACGGACAACATGACAGCCATGTACTACATCCAGAAGCAGGGAGGTACGCACTCTCCACAACTGTCTCATCTGGCTCAGAGCATGTGGAAGTGGGCCATTCAGAGGAACATCTTCCTCATGGCGGAACACCTTCCGGGCGAGGACAATCAGATGGCGGATCTGCTCAGCAGATACAGCCATCAAATGCACGAGTGGGAGATACATCCATCAGTACTCCGCCCGTACATCCAGAGATCGACCTGTTTGCCACAAGGGAAAACGCAAAATGCCAAAGCTTTGCCGCCAGGTTCCCTCACCCACAATCGCAGGACAATGCGATATGGATGAACTGGTCAGGCAGATTTGCGTACGCTTTTCCCCCAGCACCTCTCATTCCGCTGGTGGCAAGAAAGCTAAAGCAACACTCGCTGACGCTCATCCTGGTTGCTCCAACGTGGGCACGCCAACCGTGGTACACCACGTTTCTAGAACTCTCCGTGGTACCGCATCAAAGGTTGCATCTCATACCCAGGCTCTTGACGCAGAACCATGGCGACATTCAGCATCCGGATCCGCAACAGCTCAATCTGGCGATCTGGCTCCTGAGGTCTTAGAGTTTGGCTACCTTAACCTGCCTCCGGAATGCATGGGCATCATCAGGGAGGCAAGGAAGCCCACTACCAGAGCTTGCTATGCTGCAAAATGGAAGCGGTTTGTCATTTACTGTACAGAACATCACATAAACCCGCTAGATGCCTCCATTCCTAACATCATCTGTTATTTGTTACATCTTTACAAATGCAATCTAGGGTACGCTTCCATTCGGATACACTTATCCGCCATAGCGGCTTATCTCCAGAACAAGCAGCATCTCTCTGTTTTCAGGGTGCCTGCCATTAAAGCCTTCCTGGAGGGACTGAAACGAGTCATTCCTCCCAGAACCCCACCAGCTCCTGTGTGGAATCTCAATGTGGTTCTCACTAGGCTGATGGGCCCACCTTTTGAGCCTCTACATTCATGTGAGATTCAGTTCTTAACATGGAAAGTGGCTTTCCTCATTGCGATTACATCTCTCAGACGTGTTAGTGAGCTACAGGCGCTCACAATACAAGAGCCATTTATACAAATTCACTCAAACAGGGTCGTGCTTCGCACTAACCCCAAGTTCCTTCCAAAGGTGGTGTCACACTTTCATGTCAATCAGACAATTGAACTGCCCGCATTCTTTCCAAAACCGGAAACAGTAGCAGAAAGAATGCTCCATACGCTGGACGCCAAAAGGGCATTGATGTACTACATTGACAGAACACAACAATTTGGAAAGACACAGCAACTTTTTGTTGCCTTCTCAGCCCAGCACAAAGGCAACCCAATTTCCAAGGCAGGAATAGCCAGGTGGATCGTTAAATGTATTCAGATTTGTTATCAGAAAGCTAAACGCACTTTAACGGTCCCCCCCCAGAGCACACTCCACACGCAAGTTGGGAGCCTCCATGGCTTTCCTGGGGAACATTCCTTTGGAAGACATTTGCAGAGCAGCCACGTGGTCAACACCACACACGTTTACCAAACATTACTGTGTAGATGTGCATTCCAAGCAGCAGGCAGCTGTAGGACAGGCTGTCCTCAAAACTCTTTTTCAGACTTCTGCAGCTGGCACGGGCGGCCGCCGTTAATGGAGGGACTGCTATGTATTCTATGCAATAGATATGAATTTAGCAGCCCACATGCCTCGAACTGAATATGCTACTTACCAGTATGCATCTGTTCTTGGCATGTAGGGCTGCTAACATTCGTATCGCCCACCCTCCTCCCCGGTGCCCGTAGCGGCTGCAGATTACTTCTTGCATTCAATCATTAGCATGGACATCAGTTACACTATTTCACTCCATCTCTGACACAATGGCTAAAAACAATCTGGGGATGGAGTCGATGCCCATGCGCACTGTAGTCCAGGGGAGGAGCCACCTATCTCGTGATACTTCGAAGACTCTTCCAGGACAACAATGTGCAATCATCCGGACCCAACACTAGGCGGCGATCTATGCAATAGATATGAATGTTAGCAGCCCTACATGCCAAGAACAGATGCATACTGGTAAGTAGCATATTCAATATCAGTAGAGATAGGGCACTGTTGGGTTTAAGTTCAGACAGGTACTTGTGAGTTTATAACAGAGAAGTTATCTTTGGGCACTGTATGGTTTCAGGCGTGAAGTAGTACTATTAAAAAGTGCCTGTGAAGCAGTCTAAGTAAATTCATAATTATAGCACAGATACCTAAATCAATCCATAATTATAATAAACGAGCCTTTCTCAATGTCTAACTCTTACAGAGGGACAGTATATAACTATCTGAAAATGTTTTCCCAAATTAATTTAAAGTGCATAACATAGTTCTCCTTTCAAATTTATAAAATAACATCTTACCTTTTAAAAACAAGTTTAAGTTGTCAGTGAAAATGCACTTGCAATGTACTTCAGGAAGTAGTAGTCAAAATGGCTGTGTTTCTCTCTCTTTCTTTATATATATTCAGGTACATAACCAATCAAATGTCAGGTAAAAAAAAAGTAGAAAATGAAAGTAACATTTTAATTGGTTGTCAATTCCAACACTTCAGATGTGTTTTGTGAAGTAATTTACCTCAGGGTATTTAGAGAGGTCTACAGGCTAAATGGCTAAATGGAATTCCAATCAAATTTGTGAAAATGGTAGGGATTGGTATGTAGTATGAGCTAATCTATATTTGGTGAAAGTGTCTCCAGTGGTTTTTCTGTGAATTACGTTCCCACCTTTTTTAAGCGAGCGCTTCCCGGTGCACGCCCCGGTACGCGAACCGGCAGCGTTACGGGAGTCCTCCATTTTGTGTTTCGGTAGAATTGAGATACAAGATGGAGGGCAAATAATGTTCAGAATGGGTAGAAGGGGGCACGGTAGACGTATCCTGACCCCCTAGGTTTTCTGAGGGTGGCTGAGGAGGCCCATATGTGCGGAAAAAAACCCACATTTTTTTTCAAATTTTCGCGCGGTTAGCGTCCGGTGCGCGTACCGGGTAGCGCTCCGGAAAGCGTAAATCGTGAAAATTAGTTAAAAAAAAGTTACATTTAAAATTTGTTTATAGTGATCATAGTTAGGGTAGCTCGAAGAAGAGCTTTTGGGTCTGTGGTAGATTTAGGTACTTATAAGTAGGTACCAATACATAGTCTTAAATTCAGGATGAAAACTCTGTTCCCCTCATCTGAGAAGTGAACTCCATCTTCTCTGTAGATATCTTGCATGTAGTAACGCAAGTTATTGTTGTAGATGGAGCCCATTCCATGGTCTCTCATGTAAGCTGAAACAGACTTATTTACATGCTTCCTCGATTTCTCAATTTGTGGACAAAATTCGTTTGACCACCTCCATTTCTGTCTTTGGCATATATTTGAATATACCAAGGCAGTTTGAGGAAAAAGTGCCATCAATTGCTCAAAGGTGTCCTTTAAAAGCATTTCCAGACCTACCCCAGTCAAAGTGCCCAAGTCATTTCCTCCACAGTGCACAATTAACAGGTCAGGTTTTGGCAAATGCAAAAAGGTTTTCACCAATGGTATCAATTGGTGACATCTTAATCCTCTGTGGCCAATCCAGTTGATTTCCACATTTTGAAAATTGAGGTTGTGTAAATGTCTGTTATCAGCATACCTTTGAGCCCAGTAGATGTAACTATGTCCAACAATCCAGACAGAAAACATGGTGAGAGAAGGTTCTGCTGCAATCAGATGAAGTGTGGTAATGAAATGGCAGTTGAAACAGTAGGAGTATGTAATGAAAAAAACTGTGGAGTTTCTGTGCTAATGAATCAGTAGCAGTGATTGGTGGATTTTGATTGCTGAAAACAGAAAGTTAGGGTGCATGGATGAGTTCTTTGAAAGATGTAATTTGAATGGTCAAGAAAAAATCATTTTATGAAAGATTGCACTGGATACGCAGGTGTACTGAGAGTTCAGAGTTCAATTGAAACATTGTTTTGTGAACTTGCAAACATCAGAGGTCTTTCAGGAGGTGGTTGCTATGGAAAAAAGGCAGAAAGGGCAGAAGGGGGAAGGGTGTTGATTTGAAAAAAGTGAGGGAAGAGTTTTGATTGGGTGACATGAGAGATATGTGTGATGAATTACAGCATTTCTGTGCCTTTGTTGGTTGCAGCCTCTGGAGTGCATACCCTTTGCTCTGCTAAAGACAAATTGGTGTGTGTCTGAGACTGTTTTAAAACTCAAAAAGTATTTGCTAAGGTGAGAAAAGATTCATTTAATTTAAATAGAGAATAGTATGCTTTAAGGAGAAAATTATGAAGAAAGTTGTGTATTTAAAATGTTGCATTGTGTCAAGTGTTTTACAAATAGATTTGGTTTCTTTGAGTTACATAGCCATGTTAAAAGTGACGCAAAAGTGGTGGAAGGGCCTTAAAAAGACGCTTTCATGTGTGTTAGGGCATTTTAAGTCACTTCCCCATGAATGTGGGTAAATAAGTGATTTACTTGATGTGTTTAAAAACGTTTTTTGAAATCAATTAGGTTTCTTGATATGTACTGCTAGAGTTTCATAGGCTGCTTGAGGCATAGTTACAAGGACTTTGAGTCACTTTGATGTTATTTTCCCCATTTTAATTTAAGACATTTCCCCGTGGTGCAAAGTCCTTGTAAATACGCCCCCATGTGTGCTTGGCAAATTTAGACTTTGTTTCTTTGAGTTACATAGCCATGTTAAAAGTGACGCAAAAATGGTGCAAGGGCCTTAAAAATACGCTTTCATGTGTGTTAGGGCATTTTAAGTCACTTCCTCATGAATGTGGGAAAATAATTGGTTTATTTGATGTGTTTAAAAACGTTTTTTGAAGTCAATTAGGTTTCTTGATATGTACTGCTAGAGTTTCATAGGCTGCCTGGGGCATATTTAGAAGGACTTTGAGTCACTTTGATGTCATTTTTCCCATTTTAATTTAAGACATTTCCCCGTGGTGCAAGGTCCTTGTAAATACGCCCCCATGTGTGCTTGGCAAATTTAGATTTTGTTTCTTTGAGTTACATAGCCATGTTAAAAGTGACGCAAAAATGGTGCAAGGGCCTTAAAAATACACTTTCATGTGTGTTAGGGCATTTTAAGTCACTTCCCCATGAATGTGGTTGAATAATTGTTTTACTTGATGTGTTTAAAAACGTTTCTTGAAGTCATTTAAGTTTCTTGATATGTACTGCTAGAGTTTCATAATTGCAAACACAACAGTGATGGACAGAATGTGGATCAATGTCACACATTCACCCCAGTCCAAAGATCTGGGCCCAAATCCATCGTTTTTCCACTCCACACCACCCTGGGTTAGACAATGGCGATATGCAAATCAGCGCTGACCCTGTGCCCCATGGGAACAGTCCAGTCCGAACTACAAAAGCCATGTCCTTCCCAGAACGGAAACAAGCATCCGAGGACCGGCCCGGTTTCGAGGTAACACCTCTCATCAGCCCGGCTAGCTTGATTCCAGTGGTGTGGAGTGCCTGGGACTCACGTCTGAGCATCCCCAGTACACTTAGAGCGGTAATTGCAAACACAACAGTGATGGACAGAATGTGGATCAATGTCACACATTCACCCCAGTCCAAAGATCTGGGCCCAAATCCATCGTTTTTCCACTCCACACCACCCTGGGTTAGACAATGGCGATATGCAAATCAGCGCTGACCCTGTGCCCCATGGGAACAGTCCAGTCCGAACTACAAAAGCCATGTCCTTCCCAGAACGGAAACAAGCATCCGAGGACCGGCCCGGTTTCGAGGTAACACCTCTCATCAGCCCGGCTAGCTTGATTCCAGTGGTGTGGAGTGCCTGGGACTCACGTCTGGGCATCCCCAGTACACTTAGAGCGGTAATTGCAAACACAACAGTGATGGACAGAATGTGGATCAATGTCACACATTCACCCCAGTCCAAAGATCTGGGCCCAAATCCATCGTTTTTCCACTCCACACCACCCTGGGTTAGACAATGGCGATATGCAAATCAGCGCTGACCCTGTGCCCCATGGGAACAGTCCAGTCCGAACTACAAAAGCCATGTCCTTCCCAGAACGGAAACAAGCATCCGAGGACCGGCCCGGTTTCGAGGTAACACCTCTCATCAGCCCGGCTAGCTTGATTCCAGTGGTGTGGAGTGCCTGGGACTCACGTCTGAGCATCCCCAGTACACTTAGAGCGGTAATTGCAAACACAACAGTGATGGACAGAATGTGGATCAATGTCACACATTCACCCCAGTCCAAAGATCTGGGCCCAAATCCATCGTTTTTCCACTCCACACCACCCTGGGTTAGACAATGGCGATATGCAAATCAGCGCTGACCCTGTGCCCCATGGGAACAGTCCAGTCCGAACTACAAAAGCCATGTCCTTCCCAGAACGGAAACAAGCATCCGAGGACCGGCCCGGTTTCGAGGTAACACCTCTCATCAGCCCGGCTAGCTTGATTCCAGTGGTGTGGAGTGCCTGGGACTCACGTCTGAGCATCCCCAGTACACTTAGAGCAGTAATTGCAAACACAACAGTGATGGACAGAATGTGGATCAATGTCACACATTCACCCCAGTCCAAAGATCTGGGCCCAAATCCATCGTTTTTCCACTCCACACCACCCTGGGTTAGACAATGGCGATATGCAAATCAGCGCTGACCCTGTGCCCCATGGGAACAGTCCAGTCCGAACTACAAAAGCCATGTCCTTCCCAGAACGGAATCCTCGGATGCTTGTTTCCGTTCTGGGAAGGACATGGCTTTTGTAGTTCGGACTGGACTGTTCCCATGGGGCACAGGGTCAGCGCTGATTTGCATATCGCCATTGTCTAACCCAGGGTGGTGTGGAGTGGAAAAACGATGGATTTGGGCCCAGATCTTTTGACTGGGGTGAATGTGTGACATTGATCCACATTCTGTCCATCATTGTTGTGTTTGCAGTAACCGCTCTAAGTGTACTGGGGATGCTCAGACGTGAGTCCCAGACACTCCACACCACTGGAATCAAGCTAGCCGGGCTGATGAGAGGTGTTACCTCGAAACCGGACCGGTCCTCGGATGCTTGTTTCCGTTCTGGGAAGGACATGGCTTTTGTAGTTCGGACTGGACTGTTCCCATGGGGCAACAGGGTCAGCGCTGATTTGCATATCGCCATTGTCTAACCCAGGGTGGTGTGGAGTGGAAAAACGATGGATTTGGGCCCAGATCTTTTGACTGGGGTGAATGTGTGACATTGATCCACATTCTGTCCATCATTGTTGTGTTTGCAGTAACCGCTCTAAGTGTACTGGGGATGCTCAGACGTGAGTCCCAGACACTCCACACCACTGGAATCAAGCTAGCCGGGCTGATGAGAGGTGTTACCTCGAAACCGGACCGGTCCTCGGATGCTTGTTTCCGTTCTGGGAAGGACATGGCTTTTGTAGTTCGGACTGGACTGTTCCCATGGGGCAACAGGGTCAGCGCTGATTTGCATATCGCCATTGTCTAACCCAGGGTGGTGTGGAGTGGAAAAACGATGGATTTGGGCCCAGATCTTTTGACTGGGGTGAATGTGTGACATTGATCCACATTCTGTCCATCATTGTTGTGTTTGCAGTAACCGCTCTAAGTGTACTGGGGATGCTCAGACGTGAGTCCCAGACACTCCACACCACTGGAATCAAGCTAGCCGGGCTGATGAGAGGTGTTACCTCGAAACCGGACCGGTCCTCGGATGCTTGTTTCCGTTCTGGGAAGGACATGGCTTTTGTAGTTCGGACTGGACTGTTCCCATGGGGCAACAGGGTCAGCGCTGATTTGCATATCGCCATTGTCTAACCCAGGGTGGTGTGGAGTGGAAAAACGATGGATTTGGGCCCAGATCTTTTGACTGGGGTGAATGTGTGACATTGATCCACATTCTGTCCATCATTGTTGTGTTTGCAGTAACCGCTCTAAGTGTACTGGGGATGCTCAGACGTGAGTCCCAGACACTCCACACCACTGGAATCAAGCTAGCCGGGCTGATGAGAGGTGTTACCTCGAAACCGGACCGGTCCTCGGATGCTTGTTTCCGTTCTGGAAAGGACATGGCTTTTGTAGTTCGGACTGGACTGTTCCCATGGGGCAACAGGGTCAGCGCTGATTTGCATATCGCCATTGTCTAACCCAGGGTGGTGTGGAGTGGAAAAACGATGGATTTGGGCCCAGATCTTTTGACTGGGGTGAATGTGTGACATTGATCCACATTCTGTCCATCATTGTTGTGTTTGCAGTAACCGCTCTAAGTGTACTGGGGATGCTCAGACGTGAGTCCCAGACACTCCACACCACTGGAATCAAGCTAGCCGGGCTGATGAGAGGTGTTACCTCGAAACCGGACCGGTCCTCGGATGCTTGTTTCCGTTCTGGGAAGGACATGGCTTTTGTAGTTCGGACTGGACTGTTCCCATGGGGCACAGGGTCAGCGCTGATTTGCATATCGCCATTGTCTAACCCAGGGTGGTGTGGAGTGGAAAAACGATGGATTTGGGCCCAGATCTTTTGACTGGGGTGAATGTGTGACATTGATCCACATTCTGTCCATCATTGTTGTGTTTGCAGTAACCGCTCTAAGTGTACTGGGGATGCTCAGACGTGAGTCCCAGACACTCCACACCACTGGAATCAAGCTAGCCGGGCTGATGAGAGGTGTTACCTCGAAACCGGACCGGTCCTCGGATGCTTGTTTCCGTTCTGGGAAGGACATGGCTTTTGTAGTTCGGACTGGACTGTTCCCATGGGGCAACAGTGTCAGCGCTGATTTGCATATCGCCATTGTCTAACCCAGGGTGGTGTGGAGTGGAAAAACGATGGATTTGGGCCCAGATCTTTTGACTGGGGTGAATGTGTGACATTGATCCACATTCTGTCCATCATTGCTGTGTTTGCAGTAACCGCTCTAAGTGTACTGGGGATGCTCAGACGTGAGTCCCAGACACTCCACACCACTGGAATCAAGCTAGCCGGGCTGATGAGAGGTGTTACCTCGAAACCGGACCGGTCCTCGGATGCTTGTTTCTGTTCTGGGAAGGACATGGCTTTTGTAGTTCGGACTGGACTGTTCCCATGGGGCAACAGGGTCAGCGCTGATTTGCATATCGCCATTGTCTAACCCAGGGTGGTGTGGAGTGGAAAAACGATGGATTTGGGCCCAGATCTTTTGACTGGGGTGAATGTGTGACATTGATCCACATTCTGTCCATCATTGTTGTGTTTGCAGTAACCGCTCTAAGTGTACTGGGGATGCTCAGACTTGAGTCCCAGACACTCCACACCACTGGAATCAAGCTAGCCGGGCTGATGAGAGGTGTTACCTCGAAACCGGACCGGTCCTCGGATGCTTGTTTCCGTTCTGGGAAGGACATGGCTTTTGTAGTTCGGACTGGACTGTTCCCATGGGGCAACAGGGTCAGCGCTGATTTGCATATCGCCATTGTCTAACCCAGGGTGGTGTGGAGTGGAAAAACGATGGATTTGGGCCCAGATCTTTTGACTGGGGTGAATGTGTGACATTGATCCACATTCTGTCCATCATTGTTGTGTTTGCAGTAACCGCTCTAAGTGTACTGGGGATGCTCAGACGTGAGTCCCAGACACTCCACACCACTGGAATCAAGCTAGCCGGGCTGATGAGAGGTGTTACCTCGAAACCGGACCGGTGCTCGGATGCTTGTTTCCGTTCTGGGAAGGACATGGCTTTTGTAGTTCGGACTGGACTGTTCCCATGGGGCAACAGGGTCAGCGCTGATTTGCATATCGCCATTGTCTAACCCAGGGTGGTGTGGAGTGGAAAAACGATGGATTTGGGCCCAGATCTTTTGACTGGGGTGAATGTGTGACATTGATCCACATTCTGTCCATCATTGTTGTGTTTGCAGCTAGAGTTTCATAGGCTGCTTGGGGCATATTTACAAGGCCTTTGAGTCACTTTGATTTTATTTTCCCCATTTTAATTTAAGTCATTTTCCTGTGGTGCAAGGTCCTTGTAAATACGCCCCCATGTGTCCTTGGCAAATTTAGATTTTGTTTCTTTGAGTTACATAGCCATGTTAAAAGTGACGCACAAATGGTGCAAGGCCCTTAAAAATACGCGTTCATGTGTGCTAGGGCATTTTAAGTCACTTCCCCATGAATTTGGGTGAATAATTAGTTTACTTCATGTGTTTAAAAACGTTTCTTGAAGTCAATTAGGTTTCTTGAAATGTACTGCTAGAGTTTCATAGGCTGCTTGGGGCATATTTACAAGGCCTTTGAGTCACTTTGACGTTATTTTGCCCATTTTAATTTAAGTCATTTCCCCGTGGTGCAAGGTCCTTGTAAATACGCCCCATGTGTGCTTGGCAAATTTAGATTTTGTTTCTTTGAGTTACATAGCCATGTTAAAAGTGACGCAAAAATGGTGCAAGGGCCTTAAAAATACGCTTTCATGTGTGTTAGGGCATTTTAAGTCACTTCCCCATGAATGTGGTTGAATAAATATATTTATTTATTTCTAAATTTCATCTGCAACCCTGAGTAGGACTCACCTCAAACAAACCTCTGGATAGGCCACACCTTATCGGCATCCTGAATCATTCATTTAAAATGTTGGGGGCAGATTTATGATGGCCGTGTGCCTCTTTTGCGCCGCTGTTGCGTCACTTTTGTGACGCAGCAGTGGTGGAAAAGATGCAGGGGCCGTCAGAAGCTCTCCCTAGGTGAGGGGAACTGGGGCTGCGAGCTTTAGAGCAATTGTAGAATTAGATACCTGAATAGCGCAATTTTTAAAAGTGAATCTGGAGCGTTTTTATTTATTTTTAAAACCGCCTGATTTTATGTGGGGGACACCAGAATAAGGGGAATTGTTAATGTAGGTACTCTGACACCTCTACACACCTTACTGTTGCTGTTCAGGCCAGCCGCTTCTCAGCCGAATCCCGGCGGCGGTGGGCGCCATCTTGAGTGTGGCAGGTGGGGACAGCGCTCACGTCGGGCCGTCCTTCCCGCCCTCTTTCTGTATTTAATCCAGCCTTCCGCAACGCTCGGTGCCGTCAGAAGCTCTCCCTAGGTGAGGGGAACTGGGGCTGCGAGCTTTAGAGCAATTGTAGAATTAGATACCTGAATAGCGCAATTTTTAAAAGTTAATCTGGAGCGTTTTTATTTATTTTTAAAACCGCCTGATTTTATGTGGGGGACACCAGAATAAGGGGAATTGTTAATGTAGGTACTCTGACACCTCTACACACCTTACTGGCTGTTCAGGCCAGCCGCTTCTCAGCCGAATCCTGGCGGCGGTGGGCGCCATCTTGAGTGTGGCAGGTGGGGACAGCGCTCACGTCGGGCCGTCCTTCCCGCCCTCTTTCTGTATTTAATCCAGCCTTCCGCAACGCTCGGTGCCGTCAGAAGCTCTCCGTAGGTGAGGGGAACTGGGGCTGCGAGCTTTAGAGCAATTGTAGAATTAGATACCTGAATAGCGCAATTTTTAAAAGTGAATCTGGAGCGTTTTTATTTATTTTTAAAACCGCCTGATTTTATGTGGGGGACACCAGAATAAGGGGAATTGTTAATGTAGGTACTCTGACACCTCTACACACCTTACTGTTGCTGTTCAGGCCAGCCGCTTCTCAGCCGAATCCCGGCGGCGGTGGGCGCCATCTTGAGTGTGGCAGGTGGGGACAGCGCTCACGTCGGGCCGTCCTTCCCACCCTCCTGCCTCCTATAAAATGTGCACGGCGGCCAGACGGCGCAGCAGGCTGGCGCAGCGGAGGCGCCGGACGCGCGTCGAAGCCGCGCCTAAGCCAAGCCCGTCTGTGCCCGTCCGTGCCAAGTCCGCGCCGAGAGCCGGCCATACTGCCCAAATCCACCCAATAATCAGGTACAATTCGAACGACCTACTTACAATACGACGGCTAACTGCTAGCCATAGTTGTAAGGATCATTCTCCCATCTACCATCTTTGGGGCCCTTTTTCGTGTCGTCGATGTAGATGGTCCTCCCTGATGCCCACCAGCAATTTACCACGGCAACTCCCCCCAATTTCGCTAAAACCACCTTCCATCCACTTTGGACTTATTAATGCAAGATCTTTAGCGTGCCACGCACAAGACATCCATGACCTTGTACTTTTTCATGACCTCGAGGCCCTGTTTATCACCGAGTCCTGGCTCCATGACTCATCTAACCCAGATCTGGCAATTGCCCTTCCCCCTGACTTTACCATCTACAGACGGGATAGACCAGCTGGCAGGGGAGGCGGGTTAGCTATCATAATTAGAAAATCTCTGAGGTGCCACACATTTGACTTGGCCACCCTCAAGGACTGTGAGAGTATAGGTTTTGTAATCCACATTAACCCTTCTACTTCCTTTTCTGGAGGCCTTGTCTATCGCCCTCCTGGTAACGCTACGCCCTTCCTAGATTCCTTGGATGATACCCTCGGATCCCTTCTGTCCCACTATCCCAACTTCACCCTTCTCGGTGACTTCAATCTCCATTTGGAATCCCGCATAGACCCTCACACTCTCACTTTCCTACAATCCCTAGACATCTTTGGTCTCTCTCAATTAGTCATTCCCCCCACACACCAGGCCGGCCACACACTAGATGGCATTTGCTCAAATTCAATCACTCTTGCTGTATTCCCCCCTATCCCACAAATTTGGTCTGATCATTGCTTCATACCCTTCTCAGTCCTGGTAAAACCCATAGCACAACCGATTACCAAGAACACCCCCCCAACCTACTCGACCAACTGGAAGAAAGTAGCGGATTCTATTAAACTCCACCCTCAGCTCCCCACCCCCCCGCCCACTACTGTCAGAGATGTATCACAAGACTCCATAAACTTTCACACCTGGATTAATCAAATTGTTCTGGCCAATTCTAATTCAACCCACCTAAAATCTACTCTTCACAAAAGAAAACCCAATGCCCCCTGGTATACCCAGACCCTTAGCGATAGTCATCATAAGTGTAAGTTCCTTGAAAGAGAGTGGAGGAAAACCTATGATCCTTCTTCCAGAACCCGATACACCCAACAGAGGAAACAATACCTGTCTCTCATAAAAAACGCAAAAAAGGAGTTCTTTTCTGCAGCAATTGAATCAGCCAATCAGAAACAACAGACGATTTTCAACATTGTCAAGTCCTTCACCCATCCCAAGGCCCTCACAGTGGAAATCCCCCCATCCCAAACCCTCTGCGACCAAATCGCCGACTTCTTTGTTGAGAAAATTAATAATATTCGTCAGGATTTTCCCCCCGCTTCCGGTCCCCCACAAGCTGCCACCACCAATTTGTCCCTGCTTGGTAATTTTCCAACAGTAACCTTACTCCAAACCCAGAAGGCCATTATGTCTTGCCGATCAGGAGCCCCCACAGACTCATGCCCCCCTGCTATCCTCCACCTTTTTATCGAGGCCGTCAACCCTCTCATCAATTCCATTGTTAACCAATCCCTCAGCTCAGGCACCGTCCCCGCAGATTGGAAGAAGGCCATCGTTAAGCCGCTTATGAAAAAACAAAATAAATCCCCCACAGACCTTTCCAACATGCGCCCAATCTCCCTACTCCCGGTGCTAGGCAAAATCACTGAGCAAATAGTACATGTGGAGTTAAAAGCTTTTGTGGAAAATAACCACATCCTCCACCCACAACAATCTGGTTTCCGCCCCGGCCACTCCACCGAAACTGCCTTGATCGAGATATCTGACACCATCAAGTTCTTGCAGGATGAGGGGAAACACGCTGTACTCATCCTGCTCGACTTGACTGCCGCGTTTGATACCATCTCCAATGACATCCTCATTTACAGAATGCGCGAGATCGGTGTGACAGGTACCGCACTAAAATGGATAACGTCATTCCTCTCCCAAAGGTCCCAAAACGTCTCACTTGGCCCCTTTCTCTCCGGTGAAAGAACCATTATATCAGGGGTGCCTCAGGGGTCCATCCTTAGTCCCCTCTTTTTTAATATCTACATGGCCCCCCTGCTCGCCCTGATTGAATCCCTCGGCCCCCTAGTAACATCTTATGCCGACGACACACAACTCGTCGTCACCTTGGATAAAAAAACACCGGATGCCGCTTTGAGATTCCAGAATTGCCTCTCCCAAGTATTTGCTTGGCTCAAAAACAACCATTTAAAGTGCAATAGCGCCAAAACCGAAATCATACCCTTAGGCAAAGACATCCGTTTTTCCCCAAAAGATTGGTGGCCTCAACATTCGGAAGCTCCTCCCAGTGCAGTCTCCTCGGCTCGCAATCTGGGCGTACAATTCGACTCTTCCCTCAGTTTTGACGATCATGCGCGCATCACGGCGGGATGCTGTTTTAACCTTATCAGACAACTTAAGAAATTCTTTGACTTTCTCCCTATCTCTGCCAGGAAATCAGTTGCCGTTGCCCTGATTCTATCTAGGCTAGACTATTGCAACGGTCTCCTGGCAGGCATAAAGAAGTGGACCCTTAAGAAGCTACAGAGCGTACAGCACGCAGCGGCTAGGCTCGTCCTCAAACTCCCCCGAAGGTCTTCTGCCTCCGCAGCCCTTAACACTCTCCACTGGCTGCCCCTCCCCAAAAGAATCCTTTTTAAACTTCTTGTCACAGTGTTTAAAGCTACCAAGAACACAGGCCCCTCCTATCTCATTAAGCGCTTCCCACACTATATTCCTTCACGTTCCCTTAGGTCATCAGGAGCCAACCTGGTTGCCATACCCAGGTTTAAGCTCAAAACGAAGGGCGGAAAAACTTTCTCGCTCCTGGCAGCAAAGGCATGGAATAGCCTCCCCTCCTACCTCAGGCACGCCCCCTCAGAAAGCCTCTTCAGGAAACTCCTGAAGACATGGATATTTTCTCAGCTCGACTCTTCAGTCCTCGCAGTCATCTGATCCTGTTTCACGCCCAGGAGGCTTCTTCTGTTCTGCTCAGTGCCAAGATGCTCCTTCCGGAGCGATAGACGCGCTTTATAAAAACTAATAAATATCAAATATCAAATACCATGTTGCAAGATAGGCCTCACTTCATCTGCAACAAGATACCATCAGTTTAAACTGTATACATTTAGGACAGTGTAGGGGGCATGGAGAAGCTGAGGTTTCTGTAAGTGTCGAAGTTGTTGCATACAGTGCTCACCTTCTACGTACTCTTTCATATGCTAGACTACATCTGCACAATGAGATACCTAAGCAAAGGAAACACAGGTGATGTGATTGTGAAATGAGCAAAAGAAATTGCACGTTTTTCAATTACATCATCTGTGTTTCCTAATATTATGAATCACATTGTGCAGATGAGGTTTAGGCCTGTCCAGGGACACAGAGGAGGTATGGCCTTTGTTCAAGAGTGCAGTGCACATGACTCACTTAATTGGTAGGCCTGCACATGTACTATCTCCTCTGTACTCTTCAACAAGCCTAAATTTCATCTGTAACCCTGAGTAGGCCTCACCCCAAACAAACCTCTGGATAGGCCACACCTTATCGGCAATCTGAATCAATCATTAAAAATGTTAGGGGCAGATTTATGATGGCCGTGTGCCTCTTTTGCACCGCTGTGCGTCAATTTTGTGACGCACAGCGGCGCAAAAGATGCGCTATGTTGCGACATATTTACAACTTGATGCATCTAGGCAGATGTGTCACGCTGTAAAGTCCTGTGCCACATGAAACCTGCGTCAGGTTTCATGTGGGCGTTTTGTTGCAGGGTGGGCATTCACTTGCATGAAAGCCCTGTAAAACTAACACAGTGAAATTTACAAGATTTCACTGAGTCAGCTTTATGGCATTGCTGAATCAAATCCTTACGCCTGTTTGAAACAGGCATAAGGAGTGACGCACCATGCAATGTGTGGCTTGCCCCTGTGCATTGCAGTAGACATGTCGCGCTTACGACGTGATTCCTGCAATGCGCCGCTTTTGGGGCACAGATGCGTGACGCATCTGTGCTGTTTTTGCTCAATGGTGCACCGCATTGTAAATGCAGCACATCATGGGTGGCAGAGCAGCGGCGCACGTTAACTGGTGCATCCCTGGGGATGCGCCAGTTAACATAAATCTGCCCCTTTACATTTAAGTATGAGCAGGGGACACAGAGTCGGTGAGGCTTATCCAAGGTTAAGAAGAGATGAGTCCTGTTCACTGAAAACTTGGACATAGGCCTCACCTCCTGAGCATCGCTGGACATGGTTAAATATTATCTGCAAAATGTTACTCTTGTTAAACAATTTTACTATTATAGTCTCTGAGATTTGTCTCTTACTCTGCAACATCTCATTGTTGTTCTCTTTCTTTAAAGATAACGACAACATCAAGCATGAGTGATAATGAGCAATCTGTTGATCTCGATCTTATCATTGAACTTGTCATTGAAACGTCAGTGGAAGTAGATCCCTTGGATGATTTATATCCTGTGGATGATGAAGAATATGATGAGGATGCCGATTTGTCAGAAGTGTATGACATAGGGTGGGAAGCTGACCTGCTCGAGCCTATGGAACTATAAAGACTTGTTTTTAAAAGTTACTGGAAATGAAAAGTAACCATGTTAACCGTTTTATTTAAAATTAAATACAACTTCAAATACAGCTTGTGTGAAGTGTCTTTAATAAAATAGTGAAATATGCTAATAAAATTAGTTCAGATTCACATATAAAAGAGCACAGGTCAAATGTAGAAGCATTCCATTTCTTTGCTACTTTTTGTGAGTTTTAAATTTGCCAATGCACTAAAAATTATTGTATGTAGAATTGACAAGTAGTGTGTTAATTTTTTGACGACTGTTATTGATTTACTGTTTGGTAATAGTGGTTAATAAAATTTTTATTATATTTTACCACAGATTCAACTGCAGATCATTTCAAAATTACACAATGCCATCGAAGCAAAGAAGGAGAAAGGCTACAAAACGTCAAACACAGCAGCTTACTACATGCTTGCAGCAGTCCTCTACAATAAAAACTTGTCAAGTCACCAAAAAAGCTCCGGGTAAGAGAACCAAATCTTTCCTAAGAAACATTTCTAGAAAAAAAAGTATCACTACAGAACATGTTTTAGTTCAGAAAAAGAGAGCCAATTTAAACAGAAAGGAAAGGCCACTCAAAAATGTTACTGCTAGAGCAGGAGATAACTCTGTGCATGGTAGTAGAAGGAAAAATCAGTTTAGGGACATTCGTAGACGAATGTTCCACAACAGGATAATTGGCAATTTGTTAAAAAATATTAAGAAAGGTCAACAGAAAGTGGCTTTTTATAAGAGAAAGAGAAACATTGAGAAAATTATTGATCAGGCATTCGAAATTAAGCGAAAGATATTTATTTTGATAATCAATAGAATTAGGAAACTAAACAAGGTAATTTATGATTTCAAAACAAATAGTAGATGGAAGAGAACAGTTAATCGTAGTAATTTTTGTGAAGTTTTTTCAGGAGAATGGATGCATAGTTTAAGTTGTGAGGCATTTTTTTAATAGGAGAGTTATTTCCAGGATAATGATTTGGTGCATGCAGTTGACACCAGTGGTCGAGCATATGAGGTGAAAGACGGCTGTCCGGTTGAAAAAGAAAAACTTGTGTCAACAGAGGCAGAAGAGGTGTTCGGTAATGAGGTTTTAGGAAGACGTCCTAAGGGACCAGTGTACACCTGGAAGTGTAGTAGTATTTGCACTGTGCGACAGGATTCCATCAATTTGCTTTGTGATTTTGTACGGACATTTAATAAGAAAAGTTTAAAACAGAAAATGAAGTTGTTGCAAGAATTAGATCCTTGCAGAGTGAGAGAAGTGACAGGTTTGCATGGTCATTCATTGGCTTGTCTTTCCAGGAGAGTATGCCAGAGTGTTTTTCATCATTTCAGGATGCTAGCAGTGCATCATAATAAAGTGAGGAAATTGGTTAGAATGTTGTATTATGCTAAGAGTCCAGCAATTATGCTTAAACAATTATGCACTGCTCTTTTGCATGGTTCTGAAGTAGATGTGAAGAAAATTTGTGAAGAAATTGAGTTTTGTTACTTTGCAAGTAAAGAGGAGAATGTTGAAATTGACCCAGAAGAAGAAGGTAATGTGGAAGAGAGTGTACAGATTTCCAGTACAGATAATTTTCAGAAGGAAATTGCCACGTTTCAGGTGAAATCAAGTGAGAGGCCTAATTTCACTTGTGTGTGTTGTCGACGCACTTATTATAAGAATCAGACTAAGTTAGTGGATTTATATGCAAAAAGTGAAAGGGAAAATGATAGTGAATGGAAGGATTTCGCAACATACTTGATGGTAGAAAATTGTTTTGATTTGGGATCGGATCTACGTGTGTTTACTTATTGTTGTAGCAAATTAAATCAAAAACGGATGCCTGCTAGAGCGGTTCATAATAATCTGGAATTGGTTGACATTCCTTCTGAATTGAAGGATTTAAATACTTATGAATCTATTTTGATTCAAAGTGTCCATCCCTTTCAGGCTATTGTACGAATGGAGCCAAAGACTGGGAAATTGCCTCCATCAGATTTACAGAGAGGATTAAAGGGAAGAGTTGTTTATTTGCCTCTAGATTTGAAGAAAAACATTAATACAATTGGAGTAGAGAAAGTGGAAGAGGAACCTCTGGTTATCTTAGTTAACGGGGTTCCGACAAAGAGTAAAAAAATCTGGCAAGATTTAGTGGATGTTAGGAAAGTCAAAAAGGCAACATTGTATTTGATGAAAAACAATCAGCACTACAAGAATGTATGTGTTGCAGAAGAGGAAGTAAGTGAAGAAGAGGACAGCGATTTGTGTGCTGGACAAATTGAGAAAGTAGAAGTCTCTAAAAATGAAGAAATATATGAACATTATAGTGTTCATCCTTTGCATTCCAAGGAAGTCATGGGGAATGCTATTGAGTTGTTTCAAATGAAACAAGCCAAAGTGAGTCCCATTAGTGTTTGGGAGGAAAGTTTGGAAGCTCGGTGTTTCCCACAGCTATTTCCAACAGGTCAAGGAGGAAGATATGATGAGCGACCTCATCAAATTCCTGCTTCTGAATACCGGACTTTACGATTGTATGCAGAAGATCCTAGGTTTCGTCAATGCATTCCCTATTTGTTTCATCTACTGTTTGAAAGTGATCTGTCTGGACTGTCATATGCAGTGAACCACATTTTGAAAAGTGGTGTACAGATGCAAAATATCTCGGCAAGGGACTTTATGGATAAAGTCAATGTGCAAGACAGTATTTTGGATTCTCACCTGATTAATCTCATGGCGTGTCAGCGTGGTACTAATGAGTACTGGTACCGTCGTCATGGTGATTTAAAATGTATGCTGAGGAACTTAGGAACTCCCACATGGTTCCTCACTCTCAGCTGTGCCGAGTATGGCTGGGAAGACTTACTTGAATTTCTACGAGAGGCAAATGGAAACATTGAAAATATCGAATTCAAGACACCCGGAGAACTGTGCTATTTGGATCCAGTGAATGTATGCAGGTACTTCAATCATAGATTTGAAGCTATGATGTCTTTCATCATGAACAAGAAAAATCCACCTCTTGGAGAGGTGTTGGATATCTTCTGGAGAAAGGAGTACCAAGCAAGAGGTGCTCCTCATATACATATGCTGCTATGGATCAAAGAGGCACCCAAATTTGGAACAGATCCGGATGACTTAGTGATGAGTTTCATAGAACAGTATTCTACATGTGCTGTTCCAAAGACAAAGGAAGACAAAAGTCTAAGAGAACAAGTTTTACGCTTCCAAAGCCATCGTTGTGGAAAGTACTGTCATCGTAAATTCAGAAACAAGGACAAGTTCTACACAAAATGTTGTTTCGCCTTTCCATGACTGGTGATTTCTAAAGGAAGAGTGAACAGTTTGATGTCTTCGCTGCGACATAATGTGACGAGGAAATCACCCAAAAATACATACAATTTGAAAAGGAACGAAGAGTCCAAGTACATCAACGACTACAACCCAGTGATTTTGTCCATGTGGAATGCTAACATGGATATACAGTTTGTGGCTGATAACTGTATGGCTGTGGCTCGGTATGTGACATCTTTCATCACCAAAAAAGTAAAGACAGAATTGAAGGATATGTGGGAGGACATTTCCCATGAAAAGAACCTCAGTAAGAAGTTGTACAGTTTCAGTCTGAAGATGTTGTCGCATCGAGAAATCGGAGCTTACGAATGTTCTGACCGGTTATCTTCAGCAAGTCTCTATGCCAAATCTAGGAGTATCATTTGGGCGAGTCTTGGTCTTGCTGCAACGCGTAATCGAGTTCTGAAACCTGTGCGGGAACTTGAGTATTTGGCGGAAAAGGAGCCAAACAGTACCGATATTTTGAAGACCAACATGTTGAATACATATTATCCAAATAGAAGCAGTCACCTCGAGAATGTTTGTCTGTATGAGGTTCTACAAAATTACATATTCAAGAGGAACATCAAAGAAGATATTGATAAAGGAGTGTATGCTGTAATTGAAAGTGAGGGATGTCTGGTCAAGCAAAGAAAATGCCACTTGGTAAACCATCGAAAATTGAGTGGCGAATCTCCTGAAAAAAAGGAGTTTTTCTATTTAGCACTTTTGCAACTTTTCAAGCCTTGGGGTGCAGAAGAGGAACTGCTTGGCGATTTCCTCTGTTACGAAGACTCTTTCAATGCAGCCAAGTAGACCATAGAATGTCCTGTTTTTCCCAAATATCTAGAAATGTTGAATGCGGAAATCGAGCAGGAAGCAACGATTGCAGCCGAGATTGCTAGAGACAGTTCTCAGGACAGTCAGAGTTCTGTTTCATTGAGTCAGGATCCACTAGGAGGACCAGTTATCGAAAATGAAGCTGCCACTGCCATGATTGAAGTGGAAAGAGCCATGGCACATGCTCAGGAGGATGCGGTTAACTTAGAAGACTTGGAAAGACAACTCAACGTTGAGCAGAGGAAAATATATGATGAAGTTACCAACCAAATTGATCATGGATTAAGTCATGAGAAGAAAGAGTGCTCATGTACGTCGTTGAAGCCTGTCCGACTGTACGTGAGTGGAGAAGCGGGAACTGGAAAAAGTTTCCTCATTAAAGCAATTTCATGTTATTTGCAGAAAAGGACTGAGTCATCGCTGTCTTGTGTTGTCACCGCTCCAACTGGACTGGCAGCACATAACATTAAAGGTATTACTTTGCATCGTCTACTGATGCTGCCAGTGGAGCATGATAACAAATTACAATACCACAAGTTATCTGGAGATGCTTGTTGTGAAGTTTCCAGAGTCTTGAGGAAAATAAAACTTCTTATCATTGACGAAGTAAGCATGGTTTCCAATGTCATGCTTGCCTTTGTGCATTTGAGAATGCAAGAAGTTTTCAAAACAGAGTATGATGTGTTATTTGGTGGCAAACACATCATTGTTTTCGGTGATCTTCTGCAGCTGACACCAGTGAAAGGACAACCAGTGTTTAAACTGCTTATGCATGAAGATACCAGGAAGTGCCTAGGGAGCATTGGCAACGTTAACATATGGTTAAACTTCAATTATGCTGAGCTGCGTGAAAATATGCGTCAGGCGAAGGATGAAGATTACAAGAATATTCTACAAGATGTTAGAATCGGGAAAGTGACCGAGCATGGGAAAGAAGCTTTACATGCACGATTACTGTCAAATTTGTATCCAGAAGAAGACGTTCTGCCAGAGAATATTTTTCAGAAAATTACTGAGAAGAAATCTGGAATATGTTTGATGCCAACTCTTGCAGAATGTGCCATCTTCAACAACAAAAGGTTGAATTTAGAAAACCAAGAGATTGTGAAACTGGAAGCTATTGACAGAATAGAGCATATGGGAGCAACAATTATTTTGTCTGAGAATTTGAAATCTAAATTGGATTCATTAGAGAAGACTATATCTAAAACTGCTGGTTTTGAAAAGACTCTGAATGTGTGCTTAAATTGCCGTATCATTTTGAGAAGGAATTTACATGTTGAAAAAGGTCTGGTAAATGGATCAATGGGTAATGTTGTTGATTTTGAGAAATACAGAAATAGAGATGGAATTGAATTTTTAAAAATTAAATTTGATGGCAGTGAGGAAGTACAGCTAATTGGTCGTTGCTCTGCTAGGTTTTTGCTTGTAAAAGACTTATATGTTCGCCGTAAGAAGTTTCCTGTTTGCTTGGCATATACGGTGACAATCCATAAATCGCAAGGTTTAAGAGTAGACAGTGCATTGGTGAATATTGGCAGTTCTGTGTTCAAGGAGGGTATGGCATATGTGGCATTGTCACGAGTCAGAACTTTATCGGGATTGTACTTGATTGAGTCTGATGTCACAAACATTTGTGCGGATCTAGATTGTGTTAAGGAATACAATAGGTTAAGAAGAGAGTATGCGCCACATTTGCCTCAATATCCTTTGTTTGAGAAACGTGTGGTAGGCCGGAAACGAAGAAATGTGACCAATAGTAGAGAGGTTGTAGCAAAAAGACGAAAAATCGATGAACCTGAAATTATAAGCAGAAAGAAAAAGGATTCTGTTGAAGATGTTGTTGGTTTTCAATTTGAAAACAGTTCTGGTGTCAACTGCTATGCTAATGTAGTGGTTAATGTTGTCTTTTCTCTAGAAACTTTAAAAGAACAGATTGTGATCAATTCGGATCAAAGTTTTTGCTGCTTGTTGAATTCTGTGTTAGAGAAATGTAGCACTGATAGAACAAAAATAGAAAGTGTGTCTGAAATTCGAAATCTGTTAGACAAATGTTCAGGTCAAACGCAATTCTCTCAAAATATTCAGCAAGATTGTCAGGAGTTTTTAATGTATATGCTTGATGTATTGCAAGATGAAGGTGTAGATGTAGATCATCTGTTTGGCCTTTCTTATCAATGGCAGCATGACTGCGAGAACTTTAGGGTATCAAGTACTACTAGTGTAGACTCAGAAAGATTTATATATTTAACTTTGCCAGACAGTAAATCAGTCTCCTTTAATAAGCTAGTAAAAGCAGCCGATCAAAACATGGAGTGTAGCCAATGTAAGTCTGCAATGCTATCCACATTATTTATACGAACATATGGCCAGTATGTCATTTTAATGTTCCAACGATGTAGGCCTGATGGAACAAAATTGACAACTTTAATAAAAAAATTGTGGCTTCGCAGTTGTCAATATCAGGAAGGACTTTTGTAACTGCAGCAATTATATATCATGATGGTCCTTCAACAACATCAGGACATTACACAGCTTATTTGAAGTCTGGAAACGGCTGGTCATTCTGCAATGATTCTGTTTTAACTTTCAAAAAAAGATTGCCTTTTGACCTTAAAAATTCTTACCTGGTGTTTTTAGAACCAAAATATTAGGGTAGGAATCTCGGGATTTGCTCTGAGGAATTTCAAGAGGTTGTAATGGCTCCTACACTATTTGGCCTTGAGGATAAGTGTAGTACAGAGTCAAAAGTTATTTTTGAGTTTTAAGTAGTTCCTGGAAAAAAAAAAGGTTTTCTTACAGAAATTGGTGGGCACGGATTAGTTAAAGGACAACAGAGTATTTCCCAAAGCAAACAGTGTTCTTACCATAACACTTGACGTCATGGAAAAATAACTGCTCTTTGAATGAGTTCAGAAAAACTGTTTCTTTTAATAAGCTAATTCAAGCAGCCAATCAAAACATGGAGTAGAGGTAATGTAAGTCTGCAATGCTGTGCCCATTATTTGTACAAACTTTTGGTTATAATGTCATTTTAAAATTCCAACTATATAAACCTGATGAAAGTAAGTCTTCAACTTTAATTACAAATGTTGTGGCTACACAGTCATTGATTTTAGGAAGAACATTTGTAACTGCAGCTATTATATGACACGATGGTCCTTTGACAACATCCGCTTATTACACAGCTTATTTACAATGTAAAAAAAGCTGATGTTTCGGAAATGATTCACATTTGACTATGAAACAATGTTGCCTTTTGACTTAAAAATATTCTTACTTTCTGTTTTCAGAAGAGAGAATTTTGGGTGGGTAACTGGCCTATAATGATTCTAGGAGTTGATATAATTTTATGTACTGTTTTAAATTGCTTTGTGATTAAAAGTGATGTAGAAAATTAAATAATTGTAGTAGTCATAGAGGTAGTGTAAGTGTGCCTCATAGTAAGCAGTATCAATGTCATAGGAAATGTGGAACATGAGTGAGCAAGAAGGGTGAGATATTACTAGTACAGGATTGTGAAAGTGATCTTGAACGTTTTCTTTCTGAAAGTTGCGGAAAAAGAAAATGACGGGATTTGCTTAGAAGAATTCCAAGAGTTATAAATGGCTCTTACATGATTTGGCCTTGAGGAAAAGTGCGGTAGAGAGCGAGAAGTCATTTATTGTATGTAACATATTTGTCAAAACGATGGAGCTTTTCTTTCAGAAAGTGGCGGGCTGAAAATAATAACAGCACAACAGAGTATAAGCTGTTCATAGGACATCCTTCGACGTCATGGAAAGTAAGTTACTTTTAAGGAGTTCTGATTTCTGAATGGTTATGTTATATGGATTTTTTAAACACAATCATTTTGATTGTGTTTTTTTTTCCCCGCTGTTATATGATGAATACCTTCAACTCACTGTTTTTAGTGAAATTTGATATATTCTGAGAACAGCAAAAATAAACCATTTAACATGTATTATTAATTCTGTACTTTGTATAGTTAATTTTAATTTGTACTCGTCTTATCTCATGCTCACTCATCTTTTACTACCTTCTATCAATCCTCCTTACATACTCACATTGCGTTTTGTTTTATTCTCTTTCACCCTTGCTCTCTAACTCCACTTATCTTTCAACCTTTGTTTCCCTAATCCAACTCTGCTTTTTTCTTTTCCCCCTTGCACCATTTTCCAGCTTTTAGACCTTCTGATTCGCTTGTCTTTTCCATCTTTCCTCCCTTTGTTTTCTAAATTAAATATTTTTGGGTTCTCCATTTTTGGTGCAATCAGTTAGTATAACTCACCCTCACTCATTTATCTTTCTTTGTTGCCTCACTCAGTCTATATATGACACTCTTTCCTTCACTTCTTCTGTCTCCTCTCTCCCTCACTCTCTTTTCCTTATTCACCCTTTCCTTATATAGTTTACCTTACTCACTTTCTTTTAGTAGCTTACACAACTTCAATTTAGTTTTCTCTTCTATCCTTCTTTTCTGTCACTGAAAGTATCTTCCTTTTTTTTCTCTTAGTAATTTACTCTATTACAATTTCTTTTTGTCTCTGACTGTCTATCACCGTTTCTTTCTCTTTTTTCTGCATGTTTATCTCTAACTTTATTTCTTTGTAAAATTGGATGATTGTCAATCTTTTCCCTTGTCTTTTCTAATTTTTAAATACATGTTTTAATATTTTTCACATTTTTGTTGATTCTTTCACAGATTGAAAGTATAAAAATAACAAGTGACTAAGTTATCGACAATTGTAAGGTAAGTGTTTTGTACTCTTTTCGTTACATTTCTATCACATTTAACTTCTATTAGTTTCACTGCTTCATTTATTTAACCCTCAGTTTCCTGCCTTTGCTACTTCCCTCATTCCTTTTTCTATTACTTACTTACTCTACTCCTTCCACTCCTTTTCTCAGTCCCTCTGTTCTCATAGTTCCTCACTCCTGTTCACTCACTCCGTCTCTATTACTCTCACTATCTCTGACTCATCACTCTTTCACTACTTGTTCATTATGCTTTCTCCCTGTAGTTCAAGCACACTAAGGGGCATATTATCAACACAGGCGATAAAATTATCGCTGCTTTTATCGGCAGAAAACTGCCGCAAAAGCGGCTTTAGCGGCAGTTTTCTGCCGATAAAAGCAGCGATAATTTTATCGCCTGTGTTGATAATATGCCCCTATGTTATTTACATTTCTTTGCTGTTTCAATCATTCCTTTTCTGTCACTTCTTCTTTTCTGCTTTCTGTTTTTTCTCTCTGTTATTCCACATGTTTTAACCTTAGTCACTATCATACATCTTGTTTTATTCCTATTTACTTTCGCTCACTGTTTTCTTAACACTTTCCCTCAGGATTGTTCTTTTAGTCCGGTTCTATCCCTACCTCTCATTCCACATCCTTTACTGTTTTTCTTCTTAATTTGAACATTCACTCACATTCTCTAAGAAACTCTTGTTTATTATTCTTCTACTCTCCTTTTTTTCTTTCACTTCCTTATCTATTTTGTTTTTCACAATTATACCCTCTTCCATCTTTTCTATGGTAAATAGATCTATTAAACAGTATCTCTGTGTTACTCCCTCTAGCTGTCTTTCTTTTAACATTACTCTCTGTTTCCTTCCCTTATACTTACTCTTCTTTTTTTTAAATTTTTTTTTATTTTGGGACGCTTCCGGTTCGCGTACCAGAGCGCGAACCGGGAAGCGAATCAAAAGAAATAGAGGTTGCCAGAGTGCTAAACATTCTAGCAATTTTTTATAAAGGGGAGGTAGTTCTGAAAAGAACTTTTTTTTTATTATTGTTGTTGTTTTATATTTTTTTTATTATTTTTCTGAACATTTTTTTACTTTTTTTGTATTTTTTGAACGGTTTTATATTTTTTTGGGGGGGGGGAAACGAAAATGATTCATTATAAAGCGCTCAACAGGAGCAACAAAAAAAAAAGATAATTTATTTTCTGGGGCGATTTGGACAATTATGATTGTCGATACCTCTGTTGATTAAAGTGATGCTACTCTCCCTGTAGCAAATCAATTGGCCGCAAAAAATGCACACATGCTTCATAATCCCAAACTTCAGCTGGATATTTGGGACCATCTCCCTCGCCTCTGGTCCAGTCACTGCCTCTTGATTTGATGTACTGGCCACAGGACGGGGGTTATCCTGCAGGTCACGTACCTGCGCAGCACTATAATTATTAGGGTGCCACCTCTCCATATCGCGATGCATGGTGTAATTGCCATAGCTATATTTCTTATCTGTCCCTCTGGACAGATCTTTTTTGCAGATAAGGCAAGTAACATAGCGGGCATTTACTTTTTTTTGGCCCCGGGGATATTTGAAAAATTGCCAAATGAAATTTTCCTTGATATGGGACCTCCTAGGCTCTTCAGGCAAAAACTGCCTCTCTTGCTCCTCTTCCTCTTCTTCCTCTTCTTCCTCCTCTTGCTGAACGATAACCTGAGGAGGTGGTCCTCTCTTCCTAGGAGGTGGTGGTGGTGGTGGGGGTGCACCAGCTGCAGCTACAAGACTTGCCATTTCTAAGTAATCAAAAAGGGTCTTCCTCTCACAAAGTTGAAAGTCAGAGTGAGGGAACAAGGAGAGGTTTTCATCATTTGGGAAAAAAATAGTTCTAAACCAAGAAAAGTGTTATTTTTAGGTCACATGACCTAGCCTTACATCATTAGGAAACCAAAAGTGAAATGAACCAATGAAAAGTTTTATTAACAAGTCACATGACCTGTTATGCTTACGTTACGCGCTCCGCGCCGCGCCCCGGATCGCTTCCAGGAAGCTGCGCTTCGCGCCTAGCTTCGCGCACCGGAGCACTTCCGGGTGCGGTAACGCGGCGCGTCATATGACGCATTACGCGACAACGCGATACGTCGCGGTTACGCGACGCGTCATGATGTTGTTTTCTAACGCGGCAGTTGCGCAAACGGAACGTTTACCGGTTCGCGGACTGGGTCGCGGCAGCAAATTGAGCTAACGGGAAGCTACCCGGTTCGCGGACCGGGAGCGAAACAAAAAAAAATAATAAAAAAAATACATACAAAAATTGTATTAAAAACATATCAAATATTTTTCGATTTAAAGAAGAATACATTTTAAAGCTTTTGATATTTGCTATTAAAAAACCATTGAAATTCACTGAAAAAACCATAGGTTATAGACCATATATAGTTAGGAATTAGCATTTACAAAACCTTGAAAATTCACTGAAAAAACCATAGGTTATACACCATATATCGTTAGGAATTAGCATTTACAAAACCTTGAAAATTCACTGAAAAAACCATAGGTTATAGACCATATATAGTTAGGAATTAGCATTTACAAAACCTTATTTTACTCACAAAAAAACATTGAAATTCGCATATATAGTTAGTTGTACTAACTATATATCGCGCACCCGCAATCCACTGCTGATCATGTCACATATTACATCATTCATGACATGGTCAGTGACATCACTGATGACATCACTGATGACATCTCAAATGACATCACTGATGACAACATCCAGTGACTGTATGTTTCTGTAAAGTTAAAATATGTCTTACATATTGAAGAATGAGTGGATGTATAAGTGTCTGGATGAAGGATTTAGTAGGTGCATGACTGACTGTATGAGTGAGTGATTAAATGTGTCTCACTGAGTGCATGGGTTAGTGACTAAACTGTCTTAATTTGTGCATCATTATGTCTGTTGTTCTGTAAACTGCTGCATGTGTTGATCAGTAGCTATATGAGTAACTATATGGGTTATTGATTGGTTGCTCAAGTATTTGTATGGGAGACTGAGTGTGTGTGTGGGTGGCTGGGAGGTGTATGAATCTGTGCATAGATGTGTGAGCAGTTGATTCACTAGATGTATGGGTTCAAAAGTACATGTGGAAACAGCTGTATTGGCGGTTGACTGTGTGCATGAGTGTATTGGTGAGTGAATGGATATCTCAGTGCTACATGTCAAAGTAAGTACATATGTAAAACACAGTACATGTGAGAGTTGACATATATAAATAACTGTGCATAAGAGCCAGTGAATGTGTGAGTGGCTGTATGGATCATTGTGAACTTGTATCAGGGATTGTATAAGAGAGTAAATATGTGTTAGTATATGTTTGAATAAGTAAGGTGTGTATAACTGTATAGTTGAGGAAATGGAGGTGTGATTGATTCTTTGCATGACTGACAAGGTGTGTGAGTAACTCCATGGATGAGTGACAGTCTGTGAGTGTCTGTTTACACTGAGTGTATCTAAGGTTATATTAGAGTCTGAAGAGGTTCATCGTATTATCACATGAATGATGTCATCAGTGATGTGATCAGTAATGTCAACTGAGATGTCATCAGTGATGTAATCAGTGATGTCATTTGAGATGCCATCAGTGATGTCATCAGTGATGTCACTGACCATGTCATGAATGATGTAATATGTGACATGATCAGCAGTGGATTGCGGGTGCGCGATATATAGTTAGTACAACTAACTATATATGCGCATTTCAATGGTTTTGTGTGAGTAAAATAAGGTTTTATAAATGCTAATTCCTAACTATATATGGTCTATAACCTATGTTTTTTCAGTGAATATATATATATATATATGAACATACATAGAAACATATAAATAAACTAATAGTTTAAATATTAATATCATTTTAAAAATCATAACAATTTAATTACAAATAATTTACTGTAACCTTTAGGTACAAGGAGGGACGGAGCCAAGACTAAACGTTGTGGGTTAGTGTTGTTTATTGTAAACAGGGCAGGTTTCACATAAAATAAGATAGTGGTTTCTCCGGGAAGTTTCTTCTTCCAGGGCGTCTCCTTCCTTGTCTTTCGGAGTACTGCTTCCACTTGCCACCGTAAAACAAAAAGAAACAAACGTGGCTGTTAGGGCACAGCACTTAGTAGCACATGATATGGGAAAAGGGGGTTTTGAGGAGTACGTTTGTGGAACACAGTTACCACCACCAATAAAGACTTTAGCCCGAAAGTGCAGTGCGGTTCAGTGGGTAACGCGGTCCTCTTCTCCCTTCTACCCGGTCCCTCCCCTCTTAAACCTCAGCAAGGCACGGAAACGTTCACGCACCTGGCTTAGCCACGCGTCCTCCTGCGCGTGGCTGGGCGAAGAGCGATACCGGTGGCCTCCTGGCTTCTCCTGGTCGTCCTTTCGCTCCCGTTCTGCTTCCTCTGCGGCTGCTTCCTCCTTTTCTGTCTCGTCGCACTTCCTCTCGACCTCCGGATCTTCAGTCGGACATGCCTCCTCTGCTCCTGGGACCTTGCCTTGGATACCGTTTCGCGTCGCCTCGTCCTCTGGGTCAGCTGCAACGTCCGTCTTCCACGAGTCCCAGGACACGAACACCCTGGCGTCTTCCGCGTCCGCCTTTCTCTCCGATAAGGACGCTCCTGATAGGTGCACTTGACGCTGTGTCAGAGGGGCGGAGCTGGCCTCACCGTAGCTTAGACAGTTCTTAAAGGGGCCAGCCCAGTCCTGTAGGGAAGAGGGAAAGTCTGTTAGGGGCTAACTTCAGGAGTGCTCCCGACCCTCTGACATTTACAAACGAAAAATATTGGCATTTTTTAATATTATTATAATAAATCAGTTATATAAATTACAACATAAAATACATTACTAAAAAAATTAATTTCTCACTACATTAAAAAAACATGTTTGTACTAAATAAATATAGAAATAAGTACTCTGATCCAACACAACACACCAATAAAAATTATAATTAACAAAAAAATAATAATAGTCCCACTTCAGTCAGTGCAACAGTAGGGAAAGTGTTGGATTGAGGGGGTGGAAAATCTAATATTCAGTGCAACAGTAGAGGACTGTTGGATTGTGAAGGGGTAAAACTTACAATTCCCACTTCAGTCAGTACAACATGAAAAACAAATGGAATTTCTTAAACAAAATGAAAATATTAAAAAATAAAATATATGTTGAATAAAAAATACTAATATATTTAATATAAAAATGTAAAATAAATTTACTTCCCACCCATCCCCCTACAAAACCCACAACCCACACCAAAATTGAAAAAGACTGACGGACACAATTAACATCATTATTTATCAATTAAACAAATATTGTTTATGACAAGCAAAATATAAATTCATTAAAATTAATTCACTTCCCACCCTTTACCTATATTATCCTCAAATACCCCACCTAAAATGTAACTAAAAAACAATTAACAGAATTATATTAATTAATTTACAATTAAATAATTATTAATATTTAAAAAGTAATTAACAAATAGAATAGAAAAATGTACTCCCCACCCTATAAAACCCAGAATCCAAACCTAAAAAATATGTAAACAATTAACAACATTATCAATAATACTAATTAACAATTAATTAATTGTTAAAAAATAAATTACTTACTACCCTTTATTCCTATAAACCACACACCTAAAATATTTATTTATATAATTAGCCTAATAAATTGTCAAATAATCAATTTGTTAATAACTAATTATTAATAAATTAAAAATAAATTATTTCCCACCCTTTAACCCTATAACCCCACAGCCCACACCTAAAAATTAACAAAATTACACAATTAACAATAAATTGCCAATTACTTAATTCCTATTAATTCACAGCTAATTAATAATTAATAAACAATAAATTACTTTCCACCCTTCACCCCTATAAACACCACAACCCTTCAAAAAACAATTACATGAAAAAAATTAACACAATTAACAAACTTAAATATCAATTAAATAATATTAATTAAAATATAGTCATGAATGTATTATAATTAAATTACTTCCCACCCTATAAAACCCACAACCCACTACAGAACTAAAAAACACAACATTTTAATTAAATAACATTTTATAACTACAACAAATTCAACTAATAAAGTAAGAAGCAAACAATAATTAAACAAAAATATTATGTATTTTGACCATTTTTTTTTATTGAGAGCTCCTGGTACAAACATTAATAAAGAATTCATTATTCATTGAAGCACTGTCATTCGAAAATGATAAAACGTGATACAAAACCCGGATCAAGTGATAAACAGGTACAAAGCATAAAACCGGTTCTTGACAGGGGAATAAAAAAGACATATATATACTTAATTCATTAAAATGTAGCATGATAGCAGATATAGAAACCACCCCAATTCCTAGGTTAATACTAAAGCAACAACAACATTTACATTTTATGATCTGGAATCCCTCCATCTTTTTAGCGGTGCCCAGATACTCAAACCCATTTACCGGGTTGTTGTGCCCTTATGATTGTATAAAACAGGATTCTATATTATGCATTCCCAAAAGTCTGGCAAGCCACATTTGAAAGGAAGGAACTATAATGTCCTTCCAACCAGCAGAGATAAGAATCTGGAGCACCGCTACCAAGATGAAAACCAGAGCTTCCTCTTCTTTTGCAAACCCCAGCTTGCAATCAATGCCTAATAACATCAGGGTAGGGGATAGATTGATCTTGACATTTTGCAGCCCCTCCCAGATTTTCATAATTTCCCCACGGATTGAATTAAGTTTCTCGATAAAACTTGTGCAGTAAATCCGCGGTACCATCATTACACCTGGGGCATCTGTCATCTTCCCTTACACCCCACTCAAACAACTTTGCTGGAGTGTAATATAAATTAAACAATGTTTTATAATGCTCTGCCTGCAAGTTAGAAGAGCAAAATATTTTTTTATTTAGAAGTAGGGCTTTATCAAGGTCGACGTCTGGATCCCCTAATTTCGCAACCCAGATCATCTTGGGTACCTATCAGCAGCCAGTTATATACCGATTTGATTCTTTTGCCCCCTTTTGATAGTATTCCATCATCGTATTGCCTGTTCCCAAAGAGATACGGGGTCTAATGGCCAGCAATGTTTGAGAACTCTCAACATATTTAAACCATTGATTAGAGGGAATACCATATTTCTGCTGAATAACTTCGAACCCCAAGATGGAATCCCCTTCCATAACATCCCCTAAAGTCTTAACTCCCAGCTCCTCCCAAATCCGACAATTCCTATCATTATTAAGCTGAGGGAAAATGCTAGAATTCCATAAAGGGAGGTAGGGGTTTATTTTTAAGATAGCCAGTGTCTTTTGCACCAGTTTCCAGAACCCCCAAGCCCCTTCCAGAACCGTATAACGTATCTTTCTGTAATAACGGCGCTCAACTTCCCGCAATAGTTGTCCCTTAGCCTTGCTCCCCAATAACAATTCATATATGGAGGGTGGGCACTGATTACCCCCAGGTATATTAACCGTATTATTAGCAGGTTCAAAGAGTATGGCCATCTGGGTCAGCAGGCACGTCCAGTGATAAAACCTAAGATTCGGCATTGCCAGCCCTCCCCTTTCTCAGGGAAGTGACATATATTTCAATGAACGCCTGAATTTGCCATGCTGCCAGATAAATCTGATGAATATTGATTCGAGAGATTTAATCACCCCCTGATCTATAAAAAGTGGTATTGCACGAAATAGGTACAGAACCTTGGGAAACCTCGTCATTTTAAACCATTCACCCTGCCTATCAGGGACAAGTGCAGCACATCAATTCTTTTCAATTCTGCCGCTATTGATTTCATAAGTGGAGTAAAATGATCTGCGATGATCTGATCTACTGAAGCATTCACTCTAACCCCAAGATATACTGCCGAGTCCACGTACCTTATACCTGTCTTAATAATGTTTTTAGTGCAAATTATCTGGGTTTTACCCTCATTCAATAAATACCCCGACTGACAGCCGTACTCTTTCGCTATTTCAGCCAGAATTGGCATAGCGTGCTCGGGATCATGAGTTATTACCGCCAGATCATCCGCATATGCCAACAGTTTATTTTCAAAGCCATTGAGCACTACAGGTCTAATCTGCGCGTGTATATATATAATGAAAAAAGAATCGGCGAGCAGGGGCACCCTTGATGAGTCCCCCTCTTAATTAAGATCTTATCGGAGCTTTCCCCCATTATCTGGACACGAGAAACGGGATCCTGATACTTAGCCATAAGAGCTCTCATAACTTTGGGGCCAAAGCCTCTGCCTGCCAGTATACCCCATAGATATTTCCATGCCACGCGGTCAAAGGCCTTTTCCGCATCGAGGAGGATAATGGCCATTCACCCCCCGAGGCAACATGGGCATCGAACAGTGCGATAGCACGCCTAATGTGGTCAGTCGTGCCACGCCCTGGAATAAACCCATGCTGCCACGGAGAGACCAAACCGCCAATGACCCCCCCAATCTCTTAGCCCAGATCTTAGAATACAGCTTTGTATCGGTGTTGATAAGAGATATCGGTTGGTATGACCCGGGGATTTCCTTTGGTTTCCCCTTTTTATGAAACACGATTATGCTAGTTTCTTTCCAGGAATTTGGTATTGTACCTGAACACAATATCCCGTTGAATAGGTCCAACAGTAATGGGGTAATCTCTTTTTCAATACATTTGTACACCTCCAAAGGAATTCCAACAGGGTCTGCGGCTTTACCCGCGGCTAGTTCCCGTAACGCAGCACGAATCTCACTCTTTCTCAGGTCCTTATCTAACTCTTCTCTACCTAACTCGTCCAACAGGGGGCCTCCTTCCCCGAACTCGCCACTAAATATCCTCCTCCTTGTTATATAAGGTTTGAAAGAAATTTTTGAAAACATGCAAAATATCTTTAGGTTCAGTATAATTACTACAAACCTCCTGTATATTGGCAATTACATTCTTAACCTTGTCTTGTCTTATTTGTAGAGCCAATGCTCTACCTGCCTGCTCCCCTAGCCCTTGAAGCTTGATAACCACTAGTTGCTTTCTGGGTTAAACAATTTATGGAGTTCTGCTTTAGCCATCAACTTTTGTTGGCTCGCCACACCTTCCCTTCCTTGTCTGATGTCTCTAACATGCTGTTCTTCTGCTTCAGCTAGCTGCCCTGTCAGTCTCTCACACTCGCCTCTATCCTCTTCCTAATCCTTGCGGAAAAGCTAATTGTCTCCCCTCTCAGGGCGACTTTGAATGCATCCCATACGCCATTTCTGGATGCACTATAGCGGTTTGCGTCAAAATACTCCCCGGTCCATTTCTTAAGATGTTCCACATATCTGCTATCAGCTAACAAACTTCTTTCAAATGTCCATCTTGACTTTTTCATAACGGCTTTATCCAACTCATAGCACATTATCAATGGATTATGATCCGATATTACTTTCGGGAGTTTTCTAATGCTAACCTTTTTTAATTCTGAAGAGGATAATAAAAAGTAATCTAGTTTGGTATACTTCCAGAAGGGATTTGAATAATATGTAAATCCCGGATTATTGGGTTCCTTATCCCCCAGACATCAACCAACCGATGTGAGCTTTAAGTGTGGGCATAAAATTTGTTCCGCTCGCGGATTTTGCGCATTTTCCGCAATTTCCGCAATTTTGCGATCCGCGAATCACGCGAAATCGCGGCAAAATCCGCGAATCCGCAAACGGCCCGAGTTTTGCTCAGGAAGCACTCACAGGGTTAAATCAGGTGCCCAAGTTGAAGCTAATTTCTTTGTCACCATTTACAAAATGGTTACAATGAAATTTACTTCAACTTGGGCACCTGCTCTAACCCTGTAAGTGCTTCCTGAGCGGCGCCTCGTTGCCTACTTGCAACTATTCTCTGACCCTGCTTTGACCCTCGAAGCAAGGTCAGAGAATAGTTACAATTAGGCAACTAGGCTCTAAAATTAAACCTCAGCAGGAAGCACTTACAGGGAAATAAAGCAGGTGCCACTCTTCTGGGCCTTTACGCAGCTGTAGTGTAGGAAAAGCACGATACATTTACCCAACGAGGTAGCACTTACTGCTTTCTCCTCATCTGCTGCTCTGATCGGACTCTGACCCTTTATAAACAAGAGGCATGTGAACTCGCACAGAAGCCCGGTCCCACACACACTAGGCTATGCAACCTCTTCGTGCCCTTTCCCCCACTGTGATGGACAGCTCACATGAGGGACCTCTGCGCCTATGGGCGCGGTTCCAAAGTTACAGACACACGGGGTCACTGGAGACAACTCTTCTGGGCCTTTAAGCAGTTGTAGTGTCGGAAAAGCAGGATACATTTACCCAACGAGGTAGCACTTACTGCTTTTTCCTCATCTGCTGCTCTGAGTGGTGTCTGGCCCTTTATAAACAAGAGGCATGTGAACTCGCACAGAAGCCTGGCCCCACACACACTAGGCTATGCAACCACTTCCCGCCCTTTCCCCCACTGTGATGGACAGCTCACTAGAGGGACCTCTGCGCCTGTGGGCGCGGTGGCAAAGTTGCAGACACACGGGGTCACTGGAGACAACTCTTTTGGGCCTTTAAGCAGCTGTAGTGTCGGAAAAGCACAATACATTTACCCAACAAGGTAGCACTTACTGCTTTTTCCTCATCTGCTGCTCTGATCGGTGTCTGACACTTTATAAAGAAAAGGCATGTGAACTTGCACAGAAGCCCGGCCCCACACACACTAGGCTATGCAACCTCTTCCCGCCCTTTCACCCACTGTGATGGACAGCTCACTCGAGGGACCTCTGCGCCTAAGGGCACGGTGGCAAAGTTACAAACACACGGGGTCACTGGAGACAACTCTTCTGGGCCTTTAAGCAGCTGTAGTGTCGGAAAAGCACGATACATTTGCCCAACGAGGTAGCACTTACTGCTTTTTCCTCATCTGCTGCTCTGATCGGTGTCTGACCCTTTATAAACAAGAGGCATGTGAACTCGCACAGAAGCCCGGCCCCACACACACTAGGCTATGCAACCTCTTCCCGCCCTTTCACCCACTGTGATGGACAGCTCGCTCGAGGGACCTCGCGCCTATGGGTGCGGTGGCAAAGTTACAGACACACGGGGTCACTGGAGCCAACTCTTCTAGGCCTTTAGGCAGCTGTAGTGTCGGAAAAGCATGATACATTTACCCAACAAGGTAGCACTTACTGCTTTTTCCTCAACTGCTGCTCTGATCGGTGTCTGACCCTTTATAAACAAGAGGCATGTGAACTCGCACAGAAGCCCGGCCCCACACACACTAGGCTATGCAACCTCTTCCCGCCCTTTCACCCACAGTGATAGACAGCTCACTAGAGGGACTTCTGCACCTAGGGGCGCGATGGCAAAGTTACAGACACACGGGGTCACTGGAGACAACTCTTCTGGGCCTTTAAGCAGCTGTAGTGTCGGAAAAGCACAATACATTTACCCAACGAGGTAGCACTTACTGCTTTTTCCTCATCTGCTGCTCTGATCGGTGTCTGACCCTTTATAAACAAGAGGCATGTGAACTCGCACAGAAGCCCGGCCCCACACACACTAGGCTATGCAACCTTTTCCTGCCCTTTCCCCCACTGTGATGGACAGCTCACTCGAGGGACCTCTGCGCCTATGGGCGTGGTGGCAAAGTTACAGACACACGGGGTCACTGGAGACAACTCTTCTGGGCCTTTAAGCAGCTGTAGTTTTGGAAAAGCACGATACATTTACCCAACGAGGTAGTACTTACTGCTTTTTCCTCATCTGCTGCTCTGATCGCTGTCTGACCTTTTATAAACAAGAGGCATGTGAACTCGCACAGAAGCCCAGCCCCACACACACTAGGCTATGCATCCTCTTCCCGCCCTTTCCCCCACTGTAATGGACAGCTCACTCGAGGGACCTCTGCGCTTATGGGCATGGTGGCAAAGTTACAGACACACAGGGTCACTGGAGACAACTCTCTGGGCCTTTAAGCAGCTGTAGTGTCGGAAAAGCACGATACATTTACCCAACGAGGTAGCACTTACTTCTTTTTCCTCATCTGCTGCTCTGAGTGGTGTCTGACCCTTTATAAACAAGAGGCATGTGAACTCGCACAGAAGCCTGGCCCCACACACACTAGGCTATGCAACCACTTCCCGCCCTTTCCCCCACTGTGATGGACAGCTCACTCGAGGGACCTCTGCGCCTGTGGGCGCGGTGGCAAAATTGCAGACACACGGGGTCACTGGAGACAACTCCTTTGGGCCTTTAAGCAGCTGTAGTGTCGGAAAAGCACGATACATTTACCCAACAAGGTAGCACTTACTGCTTTTTCTTCAACTGCTGCTCTGATCGGTGTCTGACCCTTTATAAACAAAAGGCATGTGAACTCGCACAGAAGCCCGGCCCCACACACACTAGGCTATGCAACCTCTTCCCGCCCTTTCACCCACTGTGATGGACAGCTCACTCGAGGGACCTCTGCACCTAGGGGCACGGTGGCAAAGTTACAAACACATGGGGTCACTGGAGACAACTCTTCTGGGCCTTTAAGCAGCTGTAGTGTCGGAAAAGCACGATACATTTACCCAACGAGGTAGCACTTACTGCTTTTTCCTCATCTGCTGCTCTGATCGGTGTCTGACCCTTTATAAACAAGAGGCATGTGAACTCGCACAGAAGCCCGGCCCCACACACACTAGGCTATGCAACCTCTTCCCGCCCTTTCACCCACTGTGATGGACAGCTCGCTCGAGGGACCTCTGCGCCTAGGGGCGCGGTGGCAAAGTTACAGACACACGGGGTCACTGGAGACAACTCTTCTGGGCCTTTAAGCAGCTGTAGTGTCGGAAAAGCTCAATACAGTTACCCAACGAGGTAGCACTTACTGCTTTTTCCTAATCTGCTGCTCTGATCGGTGTCTGACCCTTTATAAACAAGAGGCATGTGAACTCGCACAGAAGCCCGGCCCCACACACACTAGGCTATGCAACCTCTTCCCGCCCTTTCACCCACTGTGATGGACAGCTCACTCGAGGGACCTCTGTGCCTAGGGGCGCGGTGGCAAAGTTACAGACACACGGCGTCACTGGAGACAACTCTTCTGGGCCTTTAAGCAGCTGTAGTTTCGGAAAAGCACGATACATTTACCCAACGAGGTAGTACTTACTGCTTTTTCCTCATCTGCTGCTCTGATCGGTGTCTGACCCTTTATAAACAAGAGGCATGTGAACTCGCACAGAAGCCCAGCCCCACACACACTAGGATATGCATCCTCTTCCCGCCCTTTCCCCCACTGTAATGGACAGCTCACTCGAGGGACCTCTGCGCTTATGGGCGCGGTGGCAAAGTTACAGACACACAGGGTCACTGGAGACAACTCTCTGGGCCTTTAAGCAGCTGTAGTGTTGGAAAAGCACGATACATTTGCCCAACGAGGTAGCACTTACTTCTTTTTCCTCATCTGCTGCTCTGAGTGGTGTCTGACCCTTTATAAACAAGAGGCATGTGAACTCGCACAGAAGCCTGGCCCCACACACACTAGGCTATGCAATCACTTCCCGCCCTTTCCCCCACTGTGATGGACAGCTCACTCGAGGGACCTCTGCGCCTATGGGCGCGGTGGCAAAGTTACAGACACAATGGGTCACTGGAGACAACTCTTCTGGGCCTTTAAGCAGCTGTAGTGTCGGAAAAGCTCAATACATTTACCCAACGAGGTAGCACTTACTGATCAGAAAGTACTCCAGTCGAGTATAGTGCAATTGCCCAAAAATCCGCGATTTCGCGAGAAAATCTGCAAATTCGCAGATTTTTTTGCAAATTTGCGCGAATTCGTGAAATGCGAATTCGCAAAATTCGCCCACACTTAGTGAGCTTATGAGAGAGCTAAGTGCCCGGAATACCCTAGGCTTTCGCCCTACATATGAAGACTTGCTATGCAGATCGGCAGATAGATTTAGGTCACCGCACACTATAATTGGGGTGGGCCAGCTGGCTAGGTCTCCTTCCAAGACATCAAACACCTCTGGGTCATCCTGGTTAGACCCATAGATCACACACAATGTACATCCCATAGATAGCTCTGCTACAACCCATCTCCCTAAGCAATCTGCCTTAAACCGCTTGGCTCCCTCCAAAGATGATTTTGCTAGAATTGAAACACCCCTAACTGTGGAGGTTTGCGTGGAGCAAGCCAACATCTCGAAGCCTCTTATATTTATCAAATGCTTCTTTTCCCAGGGTAGATGGGTCTCCTGGAGACAAAGTACATTGATGTTAACAAAATGGGCTAACCTTTGCCACTTCCTCCAGTCATTACACCCCCCAATATTAATTGTACATATTTTAAAGTTGACCATACTGTCATTTTAAATTGCCACCTTCTATCCATTGAATCAGTTGAATCCAATACTCAGCTGTACCTTGACCGGGCCTTACCAAGAAACACTCCAAAACTGTAAAGCACCAGGATATCTAATTTTTCCTATTTTTGAAAATATTATGTCGTATACATTTAAAATATATAATAAAAATAATTATTAAAAAACTGTATTTTAAACAACTATATTTTCAAACGATACTAATGACTTCTATATTTTAATTATCAATATTACTTACCCTAAAATAGATATTCTTGACAACGATATTCTTGCACTCAATATTTCCATTCCACAATATTTTTTACTCGATATTATGGTTCATTCAACATTTTTTACTTGATATTCTGCCTCACCACCTTTCGCAGGAACAGGGCAGGGCCTTGCACCTGAACCTGCACTCTCTCCACCTACATGAATGAAGGCTGAGTAGCAACAGCTGAGGGTGTTTGATCTCTCTCCTGAGGTGTGTGATATTATCCTGGCAGCCTTCAGTACCCCCATGGAAAATGATTTACGCCTACTGATGGGACAAATTTGTAGCTTGTGGTGTGGTACCAAACCGGCTGATCCTCTGTCTACATCCTTGTCTGAAGTCCTTTTGTTTGCTCCATCTTTTACCTGGCAAGGCTTTGCTATGAGGACAGTTAAAGGGTACCTCTTTACCATTTACCTGTGGTTGCTGGAAAAGCTTTTCCTGTTCAAGTCACCTGTTGTGAATCTTTGCCTAAAAGGTTTACAACACGTTTCCTCCTACGCCCTTTATTCTGCCCATTGTGAACTTGATTTAGTTCTCACCTTTTTCATGTGTTCACCAGTTGAGCCTATCCACAGCTGCCTTCTTATACTGGTGGCCATCAAAACACTCTTTCTTGTGGCAATAACATCTGACTGCAGGGTTAGTGTGTTGCAGGCTCTTTCTGTTAATCCTGATATACAACCTTTTTCTCAGACAATTTGGTCCTTAGAACCCGTACCACTTGTTTACCAAAGGTGATTACCCCTTTTCATGTCAGGCAGACCATCACATTGCCTACCTTTTTTGCTCCCCCTCATCCCAACAAGGAAGACAAGGGATTCCACCTTTCGGACCCAACAAGGGTGCTATCATTTTTCATTGATTAAACCAAGGACTTCCAGGTGGACGATCAATTCCTTGTGGGCTTTTCGAGTATGAAGAAAGGCAAGGTTGTTCACAAAGGAACCATCTCTAGATGGATCACCTTCTCTACACCACGGCCAAGAAGTAACACCATGTTGGCATGCACACTCATTCAACCAGATCTAAGGCTGCAACCACTACGTTATCAAAAGGAGTCCCTGCTCTGGACATCTGTCAAGCAGCCATGTAGGCATCACTGCACACGTTTGTCAAACATTACAGCTTAGACAGTCAGGTCCAGCGAGATGAGCATTTTACCCGTTTGGTCCTCCAGGACTTTTTAATAAAACAGTTAGCTGGTCCACCTCTGGGGAGAGATTGCTTTGATATCTATTCTATGGTAAAATATTTGTGACTAGAAGTCTTTATCAGATGAACTAGTCACTTACCTTCAGTAATGCCTTTCTGGTGGAGGCTATCTAGCCGCAAATTCCTTACCGATTCTCCCATCCTCCCTGTTCTGCGAACTGTGTATCTAACACTTAAGATATCCTTTTGGACTTAATACTGGCACACTAGTCATTTTTTTTTAGTAAGGTCTGTATTTGTGGTGCGGAAAAACAGTCAAGAATTGATGCCAGCATGCTGGAGTGGGGAGCATGTCACTTCCCTCATGGATGATGGTGACGATTCCACACAGAGCCGAAAGACACCACCTACAGGTGCGCATGGGGACTGCTAGCGTTTCTTAGGATTCAATTTGACACCTAGGGAATATTTTACGGTAAGGAATCGGAGGCTAGTTCGAGTCTCTTCTAGGTAAGGCATTACCGAAGATAAGTAACTTGCTCAATAGCTTGTATCTAATTTTTACATCACAATTCAACCCCAATACACATTCACCAGGAGCTTCTACAGCACAATGCATCACATCATTCAGTGCTCCTCTGATGCAAAAAAAACAGTGATCCCAATATGAAGTTTAGTGACCTTTGATGCACAGCACCTGACATGCCACTGTGGCACCAAATAGTTACAGTGCTGCCCTCAGGCACATCGCTGCGTGTTACTCTGGATCACACCGCCTTGTTCTCCTCTCAGATGCCTCTCCAGCAAAGCTTTGCTGTACATCCCCTTCTGCTCACCTGTTGTGACCCTCTGCTGCACTGCTGCACATCCCACAACTCCCCTGATGTATCTTACTTTGTCTCCACTGCCCATCATGCAATGCATTGCTGATGCACTTCTTTAGCTGCATAGTTATGTAGGTTTATAGGATTACTTATGGCTATTGGTCTATTTGCATTGACCCCTGTAAATGTACTTGTGTGTGTGTAATTTCAAATGTATGTCAGTCAGGGTCGTATTGACGTATAGGGCTACCAGGGAATGCCCAATCGGTTGGGCTGACATGTCAGAGTGTGGGCTGGTTTTTATGGTCTGGCGTGACAACGCTGCTGAGAATTACTAGAGAGGGGCTTTGGCTCCTCCCATGTGTTGGGAGCCAGGAGTGCATGTTTTGGTTGGACAGAAGTTGTGTGCTTCAAAAAAGTGAAGGCCCTCAAGATAGCTGTGATCATTTTGTTGATTTATCCAGAAGCCTCAGGTGGACTTTCAGTGGCACACACAACATTGTAATGCTACTAAAGTGTCTTAGATAACGAGATCGTTGATGTTGTTGTACTCTGGCAGCACCACAGATGGGAGGAGAGCAGTCTTTAACCTACATGGATTTTTAGGTCTGGCTTGACAATGCAACTTTCACATGGCCTTTTAACTAAACCCTTGAATTATTTCACTGTCCTTTGCTTCCACACAAATACATATTAATTGCCATGCTATTTACTTGTAATGCTTCACATTACTATGCAGCATTCTTTTAAGACAGACATTTTGACATTTCCAATGTTTGTTTTTTTGATTGTGGACCTGTTTTGTGGTCTGCTGGGCCGGTGTTTTCCTGTTGATTTCCCTGAAGAAACATTGCCTGTAGTAAGCTCAAATCCATGTAATCTTGGACACCATGCGAAACACTTACACAGCGTGTCTTTACAAGTTCAAAACGGCTCCAATTTACAAAGGTGGGCACATTTTTTACCTCTCTAGTTCATTAATGGGGGATCAATTTTATTTGCGTGCTTGTGCCTATATATTTCACAGTTTGACCCTGAAGTCACTTGAACTTGAAGACAATGATTCACATATGTCAGTCTATGGAAGTGTGACTGCTCTATGTGTGCATGTATATCATGCGTCTCTCTGTATGAACAATTCAAAAATTAAACCTAATCTCTTTGTCAATGCTTGTCCTCAATCAGCTTTTGGAAAAATTAATGAAACACAGGAAAAAAATGGTTTCAAACATCAATGAGTTAATTCAGATTTCCCTTTTTATTGGTTTCCCCAGGTGCTCCTACATTTCCAGTATCCCATCTGGGAGTTCCCAGACCTATCAATGCTACGGATTGGTGGGCCGTTATGTGAACGTCGTTATAGGAGACCGAGAGGAGTTCCTCACGCTTTGTGAAGTACAGGTCTTTGGTACACCGGAATCACAAAATATAGGCAACTAAAGAGATTTCATCAAATCCCTATAAGCTATATTCAAAGAAACTTAGACAGAAAATTGCATATTAGTCAGTTATTGAATCAATGTATTGAATACACATGAGTTGCTCTGCAATTGCTGAAACAAACTGCTAATTCAAACCGCACTAAAATATTTCTTATTCATTTCTATATTCTTCATTTTTTTTATTTGATTAAAAAATATGTTGAAATGTTTCTTTCAGTTTATTTCAATGAATATATAGCTGCAAAGGGTTTTCCATTGTATTAGATGTATTGTGCTATGCATGTATTCGTAATGTAACCACAAACTGAATAAGGAAATTGATAGAAGTCTGAGAAACAAAAACACCACTTTTTCAGTGACTATACTAGATGGTAATAAATGTTAACAGAATCACAACCTATTTGTCTTGTCCTGCATGTGGAAAACAGCCCTTTTAGAGTGACACTCCCTTTTTGCTGGTTTTATTTTATTGTTTGTTTTTAGACTCTTCACAATGGGATACTGCTGTCCAGAGCTTATGGTCTGACCCACAAAAAGTGTCAAATTGGCTGAGTCATCATTGGCATAATATTAACTCTAATGAAAGGCAATCATTTGTGTAGCCTACAATTTTCCAATGCATGGAAAGTAAAATCGAATGCAGAACTACTTTACCATCCAGTAGTGTGATCATGCAAACATTTATTTATTTATTTATTTAATGCCATTTATAAAGCGCGTGCAATTACCCTTAGGCGTCTCGGCGCTGAAATTGCATTAAAGTCTCACCCTCGACAGAAAACAACAGGCAGTGATTTATTGATTAAAAAGCCATGTCTTCAGTTTTTTTCTAAACTGAAGAAGAGTGGAGCTGGTCCTAATATCAATGGGTAGGGTATTCCAGAGTCTGGGGGCCGAGATTAAAAAACGGCGATCACCCCAGGAAACTGTGCGACTACGTTGGACCACTAGCTGGTTGGCAGATGTGGATCGAAGCTTTCTCACAGGATTGTACGGAGTCAGTTGCTTTTTAAAGAATCGAGGTCCTAAATCCTGAAGTGATTTAAAAACCGTGCACAAAGATTTGAATTTGACCCTATTGTGAATGGACAGCCAGTGGTATTTTTTAAGCGTGTCCGAAATGGGGGCAAATCTGGTTTTTTTTGCGAGTACACGGGCAGCAGCATTTTGAACGGTCTGTAATTTTTTGATGACTCTGTTCTGGGCGTTAAGCAACAGACCGTTACAATAGTCTAATGAAGACAGCACTAGCGAAAAAACTAGTGTTTTTGCTGCTGATTCAGGTAAGTATGGTATGATTTTCCTGACAATACGTAACTTGAAGTGAGCATTAGCAGCCACTTTATTCGCATGGGCCATAAAATTGAGCTGGTTGTCAAAGGTGACACCTAAGTTTCTCACTTTGACCGAAGGGGAAGGAGGTGTACCCATGGCTGCTGGCCACCAGGTTGCCGACCAGGGTGGGGAGAGCTTACCGAAGATAACCACCTCTGTTTTATCAGAGTTGAGCTTCAGGCAATTTCTTGCCATCCACTCACCAATTGCAGTCATCCCGTCTTGGAAACTCTCCGCCATCTTCTGTCCATCGTCTCTTATGGCCAAAACCAACTGAGTATCGTCGGCGTATGAGGTCAGGCCCATCCCGTAGGCTTTGATGACACTAGCAAGGTCCGACACATATATATTAAATAGTGTCGGACTCAGGGATGAGCCTTGTGGGACCCCACACGGCAACGACAGGTCGGCAGATTGAAAGGGGCCCAGGGTAACTGCCTGGGTTCTATTGGCCAGAAAAGAGGCCAGAAGATCTCTGGCAGCAAGCTGAATGCCCATCCTCTCGACACGGTCGACCAAGATCTTGTGGTCGACCGTGTCGAAAGCAGCAGACAAATCCAGGAGGACTAATACCGCAGTACCTCCTTGGTCACGGATGACTCTTATGTCGTCGGCTGCTTTAATGAGTGCGGTTTCCGTGCCATGATGTTTGCGGAAACCGAACTGTGTATCGTCCAGCAGATGATTGTTCTCTATATAGGCTGACAACTGCTGGTTCATGGCCTTTTCTATAACCTTCGCTAGGAAAGGGAGGCTTGCAATCGGGCGGTAATTTTTTAATTCGCTTTTGTCTAACCCCGGTTTTTTCAGCAGAGGTTTGATTAGTGTGTTCTTCAGCGCATCTGGGTAGGTTCCTGATGCCAGAATGGTGTTACAGAGTGTGGTTATAATAGGGATAACTATATCTGGTACTGTGGCAAGTACAGAGGTAGGGCAGGGATCCAAGGCTGATCCAGCTTTAATCGTGTTAACGATACTTTTAACTTGATCGGTAGTGAGGGCATCAAAGGATGTCATGGTAGTGCTAACCGGTGCCACTGCCGTGACCGAAGAAATAGTGTCACTACTATGGACCTGGTCAGGATTGAAATCTTGATAAATATCATTAACTTTGGTAAAGAAAAAGTCTGACAAGGCATCGCATAGGGTTTGTGATGGGGGTGGATTAAGATCCGGGGCCTTACCCGCAAGGGTTTTTGCAATGAGATAAAGCTCTTTGCTAGAATTTTTGGCAGATTCTATATGGCGAGTGTAGTAATCCTTTTTTGCTGTTATTATCATTGATTTATACGTAGCCAGGGTTTTCTTATAATTGACCTTGGTTTCAGTGTCGTAGGTTCTACGCCATTGTCGTTCTTTATTCCTCGTAAGTTGTTTTTGGTCTTTTAGTTGTTTCGTGTACCACTTAGCTTTAGGCCTATTTCTATTTTTAGAAATTGATTTGGTGGGTGCCAACTGAGTTGAAGCGTCACCCAACCATTTGTGAAATTGATTAGTGGCAGTCGTTGGGTCAGCGGATAATTCTGGGGTTGTGGTGTGGAGAAGCAGTCTTAAGTCATTGGGATTAATGTCTTTCCACGCTTTGAACGTGCCCTTTATAGCCGGAGACCTTATTTTACTCTGCGGCCCTTTGATGGTAAGTTCACTCATGATAACTGAATGGTCTGTCCAGGTCATTGGAAGAACAGAAGTGATAGACAGTCCTTCCACATTGGTGAAGATACCGTCCAGCGTATGGCCTGCCTGGTGAGTAGAGGTCATTACCAACTGTCTGAGGCCCATCGTGTCAAGGTCTGATATGAGGGAGATGGTATCCCTATCACTGTGAAGCTCTAGATGAAAGTTGAAATCTCCCAATATCGTTGTGAATTCCTCTGCCACTATAGATTCGGTGATATTGGTAAGATTTGTGAGAAACGCGGATCTGGTACCAGGGGGTCTGTATATCAATATCCCCTTAAAATTATACGTGGGAGCCAGCTTAATATCAAAATGCATGGCTTCGCATGCATTAATAGGGATAAGTGAGCAACGCGTTTTGTACGAGTCTCTTGCTATGATGGCTATTCCACCTCCTTTACCTTTAGGCCTATCCTGCCGATAGGCACTAAAGCCAGGGGGAACTGCTATAACATAGTCAGGGGCAGATGCTTCATCGGACCAAGTCTCGGTGATGAAAAGGATGTCTAAGTTATGATCATTTATTAGGTCGGCTATGTCCTGACAGTGTTTACTGAGTGAGCGCGCATTAACAAGTGCCATGGAGATGAGTGTGTCTTCCTCCATAGCTCGTGTTTTAATATGCCGCGTAGGGTTAACCAGAATGGGTAAAGAGTTACAGTGTAAACACCGTATGCCTGAAACCAATGGAATAAGTGATACATCCGCTTTAGTACATAGCGGAGCATAAGAAGGGCACAGCTCCATAAGTTCGTTACGAGAGTAGATGGTGCGAGAAGCAGGGGTTGTGGCCCTGGGCCCGGTCCCGGCGCGGACGGGCGCAGACGGGCCCGCCTTTGGCGCGCCTTCGGCGCGCCGCCGGCGCGCCCGCTGCGCCCGCCCGCTGCGCGGACGGGATGATGCCATGCTTTTATTCATCAGTGGTCGGAGGAGGGTGGGAGGGTTCTATCGACTGGAGCGCTGACCTTCCCTCACCAAGATGGCGCCTCGGGAGGGTCAGGTGAGATCAGGGCGCCTTCTAGCAGCGCGCTTTGTCTGGCAACAACCCGGAGACCTCAGGTGAAGTAATCTCACCCACGAGGTAATGTCCGGTTAAAAATGAGCAATTAAAATATTTTACAATTTTTTAAAATTGGTCGTTTGTGAGTCAGCGACTGAAGGCTAAATAATCAGATTTAAAGGGTAAAGAGAGATTCCCCCGGCTTTCCGCCTCAGGGGAGAGCAAAAACGCAATTACCTTCCCCTACCCAGTCCCTTCTTTAAGTACCTGGGAGGGCGGGAGGGTTCTATCGACTGGAGCGCTGACCTTCCCTCACCAAGATGGCGCCTCGGGAGGGTCAGGTGAGATCAGGGCGCCTTCTAGCAGCGCGCTTTGTCTGGCAACAACCCGGAGACCTCAGGTGAAGTAATCTCACCCACGAGGTAATGTCCGGTTAAAAATGAGCAATTAAAATATTTTACAATTTTTTAAAATTGGTCGTTTGTGAGTCAGCGACTGAAGGCTAAATAATCAGATTTAAAGGGTAAAGAGAGATTCCCCCGGCTTTCCGCCTCAGGGGAGAGCAAAAACGCAATTGCTTACCACTGTAGCCTGGCTATAGGATGTTTAAAAAACTGCAGCCCATCCTGTCAAAATATCCCTTTTTGACAGCAGAAACCCTTCATTTTTTAGTAATAAGTCACCTTTATGTAGGCCTTGTAACCCACAAGGCAGGTTACATGGCAGTTAAATGAAGGACATGTAGAAATGTAACTTTTTTCATGGCCTTACTGTGACACGCACCCAAAAGCCATTTTCACTGTTTTGAGGCTGGCAGCCACATAGGGAAACACTAAGGACATATTATTAAATATTCATTCTCCTTTCTCCAGTTAGGGACCTGCTAAATAAATGATTGACAAACAATGTTTTATATGTATTAAAAGTCCACTTAATTGTGATGTCAGACTTTTAATAAATATTATGGAAATGTCTTATTCCCCCATTCCTACATTTCAGAGATTAAATCCACAGGAGAAACCAATGTCCCAGTCTACAGTGACCACAGAGCATTGGTGCTTTGTGCCTCTTGGCACTTTTTTTACTTAAATCTTCTACAATTCATATCTCAGGTTCACCTGATTAGAGTTTTGTCATTTTGGTCATAAAATTATACACTATTTTTCTTATGTTGTGTTTTTTACTTTTTAACTGTTTTGGTATTCCTAAATGCTTTACATATTTTATCTAAGTAGAGCATGCCTGCTCTGTGTTATTGCTACCATGGATTAAGTTCAAGTTTAAACTACTGAATCATTTAACTTGACCTAACAAGATAGAGAAAACATTACTTGTGATGGACTACCATCAGCCTCAATTAATAAGTCCCTTTCTTACTTTTTACACTTTTGTTCACTTTATATGTATGCATTTGTGTGGGTCTGTGTAGAACATATACTTATTTCAAAGAAATGCCAGAGACAACAACATATAATGCAACTTATATTTTCCAAGCGCTAGTAGGAGTCCAGAGGGATTGGCCCGACATGAGTAATCCTGCACAGACCCTTATATTGTCTTCATACCCAACTAAACCCCTGCTCAGGGTGACTAATATTAAGGAAAAGTAACTTTTAGAGAGTTACCCTGTCCTGATGCCCTGGAGGCAAATTTCCATTAGCAATCCAGCTGATGCCCAGTGTGAAAACTGCTCCCACAACAGAGACAAGGGCTTGGGTGGTGAGGGGAGTTGTGTGCGTCTGGCAGGAAGACCAGTTGGGGCAGCAAGCAGCAATCCAGAGGCGAGTAGACTGACATGGGTAATCCTACACCAAGCTAAGCCCACCTCCCTTATGGTGACTCTACCCCAGCTCCACAGGACAGCTTGGGACATTTACTCAACATCTGCATGACTCCATATTTGTATAGCTGCTTTTTCTCTTTGCTGACATGCCCCTCACAAATGCGTATGTGACCCTGCCCGAGACTTACTGGTTTGCAGAGACACTCATCTTAAAGGACTGATTGCACCCTAGCCAGTAAGTATTCGAGAAGGAAGAGATGAGACCAATGGCTCTTTCTCCAACCCACCCTCCCATCACATGGCCTAATATTTTCCTTAAATATTGATTGTGTGGAAGACTCAAATATTCAAGAGGGGTGCTGTGAATTGCACATGGAGATTACATATCTTGCATACTTTTTTGGGACTTGCACAACATGCGTAAAACCAATGAAGCTTGCTACAGGTATTTTACTTTAAAAAAATGAATTCCCAACTTTTCATGGGCTAGTGATCAGAGACCAATGCCTCACAGAATACAGTCAGCCTAATATTCATTTTAGTTTAATATTTGCCAATAATAATATTATTGTTTGAAAAAGGTGGCAGACACTGAAAAAATGGCCATTTCAAATGACAGGTTCATCATTGAGCTGTAATCAACCTATATAATGGCATTCTGCATCTGGTAAGGTCTTCCTACAGCTTGTAGCAGAGGCCTGTTGTCAAGGTCCACAGACAGTGATATTGAAGTTACATCTCGCCAGGTAAAGAAGTCCAGAGAATCAGTATCAGGGTTCAAAATTGCCTTTATTTCCAATGGATTAAATCTCACGAAATGGGATCATTACACTCAGCGTTTCGTTTTCACATGGAGAAGAACTTCATCAGGGCTCCATAAGGTGAGTATCCTCACGATACTGAAATATTGCTACACAGAAAGTGCGCTCCAATTAATTACACTGGGCAGAGTGTGGGACTTTCAAAAGCCGAGTCCGGCCTCTGGTCATAGGTTTAAATAAAGGCGAGTATCCTCACAATAAGGAATAGTTGCTACACCAAGTTGCGTTCCAGATAAGTGCAAAAGGGCAGAGTGTGGGCAGTTCACGAAGCCGGGTCCGGCCTCCGATCATAGGTCTGTGATGAATGAAGAAATTGTGGATGATGCGCAAGGTTGCTGCTCCAGGCAATAACACTGGATGCAATCGGGATTTCCGAGGGCCATGTACAGCCTCTCTAATGTAATACCACCTATTACCGGCAAAAAAGAGAAAAGATTTGCCTCCATTGATCTGATCAAACCGCATTATGTGGCCGATTCTCAACATCAGGCCACATTGAATCCTGAGTAGCAGCAGATCTCTTCTCGCTACTATACAGGAAGTTCAGATGGAAAGACTAATAACGTTTTAAGACTCCTCTGCGCAAGATGCAGGAGTTGCAAATAACAGAGTACGAATTACACCTGTTAAAACAGAACAACATCCAAATGAAAATAACACGCAAATTGCAATTTGGCCTAACTTTACAACTTTACATTAACATGCCTTCACAAGAAGCAACTGCCATGACTACAAACACTGCAGAACTCCCAAAGATAGATCAAACTATGTCTGGCTTCTTTTTTTTTTTAAAACAGATTTTATTAGTTGCATGACAGAAATACATCGTGGAATTCTCTGAGCACCAGAGACAATCACTAGAGCAAATGATCAATAATACAGCATGCAAACATTTTCATAGGCGGTGAATCAGGAGAAGAGTGTAATCAAAGAAATGTCCAATAGTACCAGAAACCCCTCCGCCCTCATCCACCCACCCTCAACTCCTCCCCCCCACCCCCCACGTGTGCCGCTGCCTGCTCCGTCCGTTTCGTGCCATGCGCTGCAGATTGTTCGCCAGTACAAAGGCTGTAAGGCCGTCAGACATACTGTGTGGCCTCCTCCTCCAAGGGTGGGTCCAGGTCTAGGTCTCGATAGTCCGCCCACCTCTTCCAAATTTTATAGTGCTTGAGGGGGCACCCCCGTGCGACATAGACAGGCTGCTCCAGACCCATACAAAAATCCATCCCATTCTGCCAAGCTGTAAAGGTGGGAGCATGAGGTGCCTTCCAGGATCTCGCTATGTCCCTCTTTGCCAAGGTCAGACCCAGAAGTAGTAAGTGACGCTTGTATCTGTTGCCCCCTACACCAGCCAGCACATGAAGGAGCGCCAGTTTGGGGTCCCTCTGCAGCTCCCAGGCCAGTACCTCACTCAAACACCGGAACACTCTGTCCCAAAACCTCTGAAGAGCCCCACAGCTCCACACCGTATGCAGCAGCGTACCCACCTCTGAGTCGCACCTAAGACATGTCGGGGATGCAATCAAACCCGCCCTCCACAAGCGCTGCCTAGTGTAATATGTACGGTGTAGGTACCGGAATTGTATCAGTCGCAAGCGCGTGGAGACGGCCGCTCCCCTAGGCCCTTCTAGAGCTTCCACCCAATCGTCCTCGTCAAGCTCCCCAACATCCTGCTCCCATTGGGTCCTAAGGCGGGCAAGGTCTGAGGTAGTATGGCGCACCAGAGTTTGGTATATTCGGGAGATCTTTTTGTCCGGCAACTCCCCCATAAAGACCTTGGCCTCAATGGGGTTAAAGTCCGGCATATCTTCCACGTCTCGGATATATGGGGTAAGGGCATGCCGGAACTGGAGGTACTTGTAGAATTGGGCATGTGGCATATCAAACTCCTCCCCTATGTCTGGCTTCTTCATCAGCTTCAATGACTTTTCTTCAGATCGAAGTGACCTGAGCAAACGCCACCCATTTCCAAAAAAGAAAACTTTCCACAATTCTATCTCTGGCTGAAAAAGACTTACTTTGTGTAACCTGGGTTGCATCTTTAGTTTGCATTAGGGATCCTATTCTTATTAATTTGGATTGGTATGATAACTGTTTTTTCCTACTACTGAATGGACATTACCTCCCACAATGCTCTGCCGTACAACCTGTGAACTTGGTCCTGAAACCACATACGTTATCACACCGTAAGCAGAGGGACCGGTCCCTAGTGAACATTACAGCAGTTTCAGTACTGGATGGTATAGTTAGGGATAATGTTGCATATGATGCATTTGGTGCTACTGAACATTTGAAAATTCCACACGTATTTAAAATTGCATTGAATGATTTCATTACCCCAATAATGGTGCTTGAGCCGTCACACCAATATTTATGGTTTTCATTTTACCTGTATATGTAACTTTGTATCCCAAACTATATGGTAGAAAAATGTTTATATACTGCTTGGTGACTGACAGCAAACTTAGCTCTGTCCAGAACATGTTGCATGCGCATCTCTGACTTCATCACCTACGTCCCCATTTTATTTGTCCCCAAGTTTGTGTGGTTTGTGTTGTACGGGATTGTGGTGAGCTGCATCTACTCGTTTTTCTAGTGTAGGTAATGTCCTTGTGGGTTAGCGTGTGCATTATGTTCTGTCAATTTCAATCATTTGTTTCGATTGTTCTGGTGTTCCTAAATGTCTTATTGATTGCACTTTGTACGCCGTATGTGTAATATGTGCCTAGGCATGTTTAGTTTAGCTTTAGTTATTGTCTTGTAATATGTTATGTTTTGCATTTATTTCCTTGCTGTGGCTGTGATTATGCATCTTTGGCCCTTAATGTCTAATTAAATAATTTTTAATTGTTTCCAGATTTCTCTTTTTCCCTGTCTCTATATTGGTCACTTTTTCTATCTCTCTACTATTGTTTGCTCTCTCTGTCTCTCTTACCCAGTCTTTCCTTCGCCTCTCCTTTTTTCACTCCACTTCCGACTTTTTTACTTGCCATTCACCGCTGTGTGCTGAAAAGTATTCTAACAATCTGATAAGTGTCTCTTTTCATCTGTGCTTTACTTGCTGTGTTCAAACCCATGGACCTAGTCACCTTTTCATGGAAGTCAGGGTTCTTCCACCTTGCCATAGTGCTTATAGTCAGCTCCCTTAAAGATACCTTTCATTTTCTCTGTGCACTTCATTCAATCATTCTCTCTCCCCCTCCTTTTCTCTCTTCTGTCTCCAATTCTCTTTTGCTCTATCAGGCAGTCTCTCTATCCTTTTTTTTCTGGCTCTAATTCTATCTTTTACACCTTAATAACCCTTGTCAATAGTATCTCTCTTTCTTTTTTTATCTCCCATTCTATGTCCCTTCTGGGCATCTGGCGAGCACAGGGCATGCACGGGCAACTGGGTTTCAACCATTGGGGCTGAGGCCATTTCCCTCAGATGGCCCCGGCCCATTCGAATAGGGCTCTTTAAAGTAGGTCCAGGCACTTCATGAACAGTCACGACTCCTGCAGTTTGGCAGGCTGTAGGAAATTGAATTATTATTTGGTGTGGTGACAACCCACTTCAAGGAATAATCACAATCCTCATAAGAGTGAACGCTCAAAGTCACTAAATTTACCTGAGCTCAATCCCCTGGTAGCTATGGCACAGAGAAGACAGGTTTAACTTAAGGCAATTTGTAAATTATCTATGCAGTACCAAAACAGTAATAAAGTAGAAATGTCAAACCGATTAAGAAAAATAGAGGAGTTTTAATAAACAAAATTAAACCAAAAAGACAAAATCAGATAAGGGAAACTGGATATATGAATCTAAAATATTTTCAGTAGGAATAGAGCAAACATAAAGTGCCAATGATAGTCAATGGATGCAGTACACTGGGATATAGGTGCAAATTGTATGAATGTATGTATGTTTGTATGTATGTATGTATGCATGCATATATGTATGAGGTGTCAAAGTGCTAGCGCAGAGCACCCAATGTGAAGGGAACCAGGATACATGACATTGACCACAATGGAGCAAAGGTTGGATGCACCAACAAGGTTACCTTATGGCTGTAATCCATGTTAGAATTGGGGTCTCCAGTTGGCAATGGTTTGCACCTTTGTCCAAATAGGGACCCTTTCTTCTAGTCAAGATAAGTGGGATACACTTCTAAAATAACCCCTGCTCACCCCCCTTGGTAGCGGGGCACGAGAAGACAGACTTATTTCAGAGGCAGTGTGTAAAGCATTTGTGAACACATACAGTAATACAGTGAAAACACTACAAATGGACATCACACAAGTTTAGAAAAATAAATAATCTTTATCTAAACCAAAACAAGACCAAGCAACACAAATTCACAATACAGTATTAAAAGTAAGGCTTTCAAATAGTAGAAATAGTGCAGTTCAATGCAAGTTGTAAATGCAACACTTTTCTTACAAAGCACCTTGGATGTGTCACGCAAAACAAACAAAATGGTCGCAGGGAAGGTGATGCATCGGTTCCTTACACGCAGGGAAGGTGATGCGTCAGTTCCTTGCTTAGGGAAAGGCGACGCGTCGATTCCTTACTGCAGCGCAGGGGAGGTGAGGCATCTATTCCTTATAGGAGAGGAGATAATGCGTCAATTTCTTACTGCATGAGGAAGTGATGCGCCTGTTTCTTACTGCGTCCCCCAACGATGCGACAGACTTGGCGCCTCAATGCAATGCGATACTCCAGTACGATGCGTGAACTCTTGCAGCCACACCGCAGGCCTTGCGTCGAAATCGGTGCGTCGGTCTTGGGCTTCAGAGATCGGAGCACTCAATGCAGGGTGCAGTGATTTCTCGAGCCACGGCTGGCGCTGCAATGGTTTCCTCGGCGATGCATCGGAAACTGGTGCGGATGCATTTCTCTTCTTCGAAGTTGCATTGATTTTTCCGCTCCATGCAGAAAGCAGTTCTATAGAGGCCCAAAACAACAGCAGGTACCTCTTGCAGGTCAAAACTCCCAGCAGGGCAGCTATGGGGAGCTGGTGATGAAGTGCCTGGGTCCCTGAGACTTCAGAACAGGAACAAAGCTCATTTTCAAGCCCTTGGAGATCTTTTCTTCAAGCAGGTGACAAAGCAAAAAGCAAAGTCTGTTTTCTCTTTTCCTTGGCAGCAAGCAGCCACTGCAGGCCAACCTGAGACAGCAAACAGCACAGGGGCAGTATTCTTCCTCCGCTTATGCAGCTCTTCTCCTTGGCAAAGGTTCCTCTTGATTTCCCAGAAGTGATCTAAAAGTCTGGGGCCTTCTTTGTATACACAAAAACCCTTTGTTCTATGAAGGCAGAGGATGTCTGTACCCAGCCAGAAACACTTCTGTCCTCACTGGTGCAGCTTCCTGGCAGGATGTGGAGACAGTATTGTTGAAGGCAGACCAGGCACTTGCAGGTGAAAGGAAATCTCCTCCCCCTACTGTAAAAGCAACCCAAGTCTATTCAGCCCAGCCCTGGCTCACCAGACTCACAATAGAGGGGTGGAGCCATCATTTTGGAAGGCAGGCAGGGCCCTATTCAGGTGAGGGTGCTACTCCTCCCACCACTCCAAATGCAGACCAGGCCTATTCTGCCTAGCACTGACTCATCCAGACCCTCTTGAGCCACTGCACCTCCTCAGCACATGTCACCCCAACAGCCAGACAGTCAATACACAAACCTAGCAGAGGCACACTGGATGGTTAGGCAAGAAAAGACCTACTTTCAAAAAGTGGTATTTTCAAACACAAAATGTAAAAATCACCCACACTAAAAGATGCACTTTAACATTTTTAGTTCAGGCATACTAAACCTTCTTTTTCTACCTTGATCCTAGGGTCAGTTATGTTCATAAAATGTTATAATCTAGCTCACCATTCTGTCCAATGGGAACAGGTAGCCTTGCAATAGTGAAAAACTAAATTGGCAGTATTTCACTATCAGGACATGCTACACGCATCCGAGCATGTCTTACCTTTCACATTCAATGCACCCTACCCACAGGGGTGCCAGGATAGCTTGATTCCAGTGGCATGGAGAGCGCAGGACTCACATCTGCGCATACCCGTCCCACTCGGGGTGACAAATGCAAAAACAACAGTTGATGGACAGAATGCAGCACAGTGTCATACATTCACCCCAGTACAGAGATCTAGACCTAAATCCGTTTTTTTTGTGCTCACCATACCATTCCTGTTTGAACCCAGCCATATGCAAATCAGCCTTGACCCTGTGCCCCATGGTAACAGTCCAGCCCAGCCCGAACTGCCAATCCAGGTCCTCCCTGGACTGGAAACAAGCATCATAGGACCCGAGTGGGACGGGTATGCTCAGACGTGAGTCCCATGCTCTCCATGCCGCTGGAATCAAGCTATCCTGGCTGTAGAGGGCTGGAAGCCCAAAACCGGTCCTAGGATTCTTGTTTCCAGTTCAGGGAGGACCTGGCTTGACAGTTTGGGCTCGACTGTTCCCATGGGGAACAGGGTCAAGACTGATTTACATATGGCTGGGTTCAAACTAGAATGGCATGGTGAGCAAAAAAATGATGGATGTAGGCCCAGATCTCTGTACTGGGGTGAATGTATGACATTGTTCTGCTTTATGTCCATCAATAGTTCTTTTTGCATTTGTCACCCCGAGTAGGACGGGTATGCTCAGACGTGAGTCCCGTGCTCTCCATGCAACTGGAATCAATCTATCCTGGCTGAAGAGCAGTGAAACCCTGAACCCGGTCCTAGGATGCTTGTTTCCAGTCCAGGGAGGACCTGGCATGGCAGTTCGGGCTGGACTGTTCCCATTGGACACAGGATCAAAACTGATTTGCATATGGCTGGGTCCGAAGTGTAATGGCATGGTGAGCAAAAAAACAATGTATTTAGGCCCAAATCTCTGTACTGGGGTGAATGTATGACATTGGTCTGCATTCTGTCCATCAATAGTTCTTTTTGCATTTGTCACCCCGAGTGGGCCGGGTATGCTCAGACGTGAGTCCCGTGTTCTCCATGCCACTGGACTCAAGCTATCCTGGCTGAAGAGGGGTGAAACTATGTAAAGTAACAGGAGCCCCCTGGTGCAAATAGCAATCCTGGGTCAGGGTAGAGAATATATGTAAGCAAAAATTCCCAGGCATGCACAAACGTGACTAGCAGGTACACATGTAGATAGAATTAGCTACAACAACATTAGACGAACTGCTTTCTCCAATAAAATTGGTTTTAATTTTTCAAATATTCATAAAAAGTTCATATGATAAAAATGCATTACAATGTTCAGAGTCAATGCAAACTTCATTGTAATTATACATGATCTGTTAAGGTTAAAAATTCAATAAACATTATAAAAAATGATGGTTTCCTGTCGACGCGTTTCGACACGTAAGTTGTGTCTTCCTCAGGACTGTACCATCGATGTTCTTATAGTATGTCTCAAAAATGGCGTTGGTTTGTTTTAGATTTGATTTTCTAAGGGCGAATTACACAACGAAGTTCCCCAATCACAAGGATATCAAGGCACTTAATATCTCGGATATGGTGGCATGTGTTCATATGATGATATTAAAATATGCTTTTTCCACTGTATGATATATCAGGAGGCTGGGGACGCTGTAAAACGCTCGTATTGCCGACCCGACTTAACTTCAAAGAACCACACTTGCTCAAAGGATTTGGTTTAACATGTGGACCAGCAGGGGGACGACCAGACTTAACGGAATGCAGTTCGTCCGTTTAGTGGCGGGTAAAATGAAAACCGCTCTGTGCAGACCCCGGCAGCGACTTGGCACCAAAACGCCCCACCTACTCCGAGGGTTGAGTGTGACGTGTGGACAAGCAGGGGGACGGCCAGACTTGACGGAATACAATTCGTCCGTTAGGTGGCAGGTAAGGTGAAAGGCCGCTCTATGGAGACACCGGCAGCGGTGCACTCGCAAAGATATAGTTGATTAACAGGAGCGGTACAGCATGTGAGTTGTTCGTGGTGCCGTTGGTCTATACGTTATCCCCGGTCCGTGAGTCACAAATGCTGTCTTCCTTCGGTCGGTCAGGAAGAGGGGTGAAACCCTGAAACCGGTCCTAGGAGGCTTGTTTCCAGTCCAGGGAGGACCTGGCCTGGCAGTTCAGGCTCGACTGTTCCCATTGGACACAGGGTCAAAACTGATTTGCATATGGCTGGGTCCAAACTGGAATGACATGGTGAGCAAAAAAACAATGGATTTAGGCCCAGATCTATGTACTGGGGTGAATGTATGACATTGTTCTGCCGTCTGTCCATAATACAGTTCTTTTTGCTCCTGTTGATCAAGGCAGTCAATGCTTCTGTAACTTGCATCCAGAATCTATTTTCATTCGAGCAATGCCAGGCCAGGTGAATAAAATCAGCCACACCCTATCCCCCCCGCACTGAGGACAATATTTGCGTTAATCTGCAGACCGTACTTATTCAATTGTAGTGGCCTGTTATATATTTGATGCAAATATTTCAACTGAATAATCCGTAGATTGCAATTTGATGTTAACATGCTCAATTGTACACAGCATTGCCTCCATTCAACTTCTTCCATTGGCTTATTTAATATTGCGTTCCATTTTTCCATCGACGTTCCCAGTCCTTGATTGTCTTCCATTCGTGCCGCATTGTATAGCCTAGTCAATAGGTGCTTGCTAGTTTTACTGGTTAGCAGTGTTTGGAATGCTCTAAAAATAGGGGGCTCCTCTGGGAAACATGAATTGTGTGCCTGTATTGCTGCTCTTAGCCTATAATATAGAAAAGTACAAAGTGGAGAACCTGTTGCTTGCGCCCCAGCTTCAGCAAGCGTTAAAAATGCCCCATTAATATATAGATCCCCATCATCTGCAGACCTGCCTTTTGTAGCATCTTAAGTGACTTTACTTCCTGTGTCACTGATATGTCTGGGTGGTGTAAAAGAGGCATCTCGGGGCATATATTACCGCCTGACCAGCTCTCATGGTGAGTGCCTTCCATGCCTTCCTCGTGGTATACACAATGTTTATTTCTGTGCGTAAAGGAGAGGTGTGCTTATGTGAGATTAAGGCGTTGAGTGGTAGTGGGGCTGCAGTGTCATGCTCGACTGCCACACGTTATGTCATGTGGCATAAAGTCATATGGCATATACCAGTAGTGCGTGAACTGTGCATGCGCACATAAATAATACAACTTTAGGTCTGGTGCACAAAATTCTCCCTCTGCATATGGTCGAACGAATACCTCCCAACTTACTCTTGGTGTTTTGCCCGCCCACGTCAATGTTATGAAATGTGTTCTCAATTGTTAAAAAAATGCTCCAGTTAACATCAAAGGCACATTTGTAAAAAGGTACAGGAATTGTGTTAAAATTATCATTTTTGTAACTGCTATCCTATCTGCCATGGTCAGTGGAAGTGCGATGCTGTGCGTCACATGGTCCACTAACCAGGACATCGCCCTACCATAGTTTTCACTGATCATCACTTCTGGATCTTTATGCACCCACGCTCCTAGGTCTCTACCCCATTCCAGTGGGAATTCAACAGCACAGGGCACTGTCGTAGGTGCAAGAAGAAAGATCACTGACTTTGCCCAGTTTATGCTTAGTCAAGAGTGATATTTGAACTGTACATATTTTCGAATTATAGGCGCTAAGTTAGTCTCTGGTTCCCTAACATTTAGGGCCCGATTCCGATTTCGAATGGAAGTGCTTTGAACAATGGTCGGAGCCCTTCCGCCCGAACTGGAATTTGCCGGCGAATTCCTTTCCTACTGAGCCATTGTGATGGGCTCGGTCGGAAAGGAATCCAACTTGGATTTCCGGATGGCTTACGATGGGCTTGGAGAGCACGTCCGCCGTCGGAAATCCTTCAGTACTCCCCCGGTCGCCTCTTTACAACCGAGGGAGTACGATGGCAGTTTTTCACTGCCTTTTCGTGCCAGTGTTTCCGGCATGAAAAGGCCGTTGGAAACTGTCTTTGAGGGCCCCCAGTAGGGCCCCAATGGGTGTGAGGCCGCCGAATGGTGCCCCTCTTTTGATCCTTGCACCCGGTGGCGGGCACCTCGGGTGCAGGGATGAACTGCACCCCTCCATTTCACAATGTGGGCATGCATTTCACTGGGAATGCATGCTTCCATTGTGAAATATACGAGTGCGACCGAACAGGGTTCGGTCGCATCGTACTGAAAGGGCCGTAATCGCCGACAGTAGGTCGTTCGGTCATGGTTCCTGACTGTTGTCCAACGGACTCAGGTCAGTGCAACATCGGAATCGGGCCCATAGTGTCAAGTCATCTGCATATAACAATATGATCAATGGGCACAATTGAAAGTTGATTGCTGCAACCACATTTTTCTGTCTAAATTTACAAGCCAGTGGCTCCATTATGAGTGTAAACAATAAAGGGGACAATGGGCAATCCTGCCTTGTCCCTCCATATATTCTAAAATGGTCTGATGTATGCCCATTAACTCGCACCGTCGCCTTCGGGGTCTCGTATAGTATCCTAATCCATTTGAGAAAAGTTTCAGGAATACCCATTCTGGCCAGCACTGTGAACATTAACGGCCATGCAATTGAATCAAATGCCTTGGTAGCATCTAACAACACTGCCGCCGCCTGCATATTGGGTTCAAGTTAGTGGAGCATAGCACAGAGAGTTTGCAAATTATGGGTGGTAGACCTAGCAGTGATGAATCCCTATTGATCTGGTAGCACCATATTCAGTAGCAACAGTTGTAGCCTCATAGCTATCACTTTAGCTCAACTTTGGCATCTATGTTTATTAATATCAGAGGCATATAGGACTCGCATTTGTTGGGTGGCATGTCTGGTTTTAGTATGGTATAATGAGTGCCTCTTTGAGCGACTGTGGTAGAAAGCCATTCTTATAGGCCTCCTCATAGACTGCATGCAGGCGAGGAGCCAACAATTCAACATATTCTTTATAAAACTACCCCGTGAACCCCTCCATGCCTGGTGCCTTGCCATTTGGTAATGTCTCTATTGCAGACTTAACGTCTTCTAGTTACATGCTGCACAAGATATTCCCTCTGCCCGGAGGATAACCATGCCAATGCTACATCGTCTAGATAACGCCATAGTTCTACTATATGGCCGTATTTCTTTCCCCATATAAATTAGCATAAATGGTTGTAAATAACTTCACTACGTCTGGGTTTGTATAGTGCTCCCTCCCTTCCTCGTTTAGGAGCTTAGTTATTGAGTCCTCCGCTTTCTGTATCTTTAGCTTCTGAGTGAGGGTATGCCCGGGTCTCCCACCCTCCCCATATGCACGAGCCACATGGCGCTTATAAAGAAACCTCAATTCTTGCTCTGCCAGTTTCTCAAAATTAGTAAATTGTTCCCTAATGTGAGCTAGCTTGCACTCCATGGGCTGCTGTTCGTATTCCCTTTCCAGGGAGTGTAAAGATTATTCTGAGTTTGCTAGCTGGGTAAATATGCTTTTTAATACACCCACTTGAGAACAAATACTTTTTCCGTGTATTGTTACTTTAAAGGCCTCCGATAGGGAACGATTGCTATCCATAAGGCCCTCATGTTTGAGAAGTATTCCTCTATTGCCACCCGTAGTTCTTCCTTATAAACCGCATCCAGCAAGGCTGCTGACTGGAAGCACCAGGTAAAAGGTCTGGGGACCACCCCAGGAATCCTCAATAGTAATAAGACCGGTGCAGGGTCCTATAATGTCTTGGGGAGATGGTGAACATCTGCCATCCACAGACATATTTCCATGGAAACCAGCCAGTAGTCCAGCCTGGACCGGGTGTCATTGAAGAGATGAAAAAAATGTGCCCTCACATTTCTGTAGGTTTCGCAATATCCAGGCTTCCACCAGGCCATAGTCTTCAATCCCTCCCCATAATATTTTAGCTGCTTGCTTACCTTAGCAATTAGTATTCGATGAGCTATTGACGTTAGGGTCCAGGTATGTGTTGATATCCCCTCCCCAGAGAACATGCTCGTGTGCAATGCTATGTATTTGCCACCACACATCTTAAAATGTTTTTGGATCATCAACATTTGGGGCGTATGTGTTTATCAGTGTAATATCCTTCCCAGCCAATTTCCCTTGCACCAACAACATTGTACCCTGCTCATTAGTGTGTCACTTCATAGGTTTGAAAGCTGTCACGCGTTTAATCAATTTTAACACGTGCTCTGAATAAGATGAGTAGGAGGATGCCACCCGATACGTCGCGTCTCTTGTAAGTGTGCTACGTGAATCTTATTCCTATCTAAGAACTGTAGTATCATTCTAACTTTTCGGGGGTTATTCAAACAGTGTATTTTCCATGTCAAAATATTTATGTTGTTTCCCATTGGCTTGTCAATATCATCACAATACTGTGGCGCAGACCGATGTGCTGTATGCTAGGTCTATTGTTCAACTAGTGGTACATGTCTCCTATGCAAAGGTTAGCTACTCTCAAACATACCCACATCCCACCCACTTTTGCAATCCCAACTAGGCAAAAACATACCCTCTTAACAAAGTTATGCAAGCGTACAAACACATCTTATAAAAACAATTGCAGCACACTGTGCTGGACTCATCTAGGGTGCTCCCTTGCAGGGGGTTGGCCAGCGGCCCGAAACACCCTCCAGGTGGACGGAGGTGGCAGGGTCCCGCCAAGCATCTTATTAATCCATGACCAGTAGTCACATAGATGATGCACATGTCCATAGTCTACCACACATCCTGTGCGATAGTTGGCACTCTACGCCCACTGAGTGATGTTTAATACGCTCACCTGAGCTGAGCCGTTTATCACTGCACCTTTTAGTCTTCTTCTTCGTCGACATCTGAGGTGTTCTGAGCCTTCTGGTTTCCATTCAGCTGTTTCAAGTTGTCTTTAGCTGCCCTCGGCATTGCAGATATGTGTTGCTTGCCTTTATGCTCTATATGCAATCGGGCTGGGTGCAACATTGCGTATGTTATATTTTCTTTTTGCCATTGGTGTTTGATGGGTAAGAACCCTCTGCGAGCTGATTGCACCGTCATCGTAAAATCTGGGTAAAAGGAGATTTGGTTATTCTGATACTGCAGTTCCACTTTCTCCCTTGCCAGTCTCAAAATGGTGTCTCTATTGTAATAATTTAATAATTTTGCTATTATGGCGCACAGTCCAAATATCAAATTTTAAATATTGATATGACAAAATATCGATTTTTAAATATCGAGTGGACAGAATATCGAATGTCAAAAATATAGTGGTGCAGACTCTCGAAATGCAGGTAAGAATATCAAATTAAATATTATCGATGTTAATAATATAATTGTTTTTAGTGTTTTGTATATTAGTTTATGTGTTAAAAATGTAGCTTATTTTTGTAATGTAAGTTTGAATATTTTACAGCGAATTTATATTATGTTAATCATTTTTTGCACATTTTAGTTATGTAGCGGGTTGTGGGTTCATAGGGGAATAGGGTGGGAAGTAATTTAATTATAATATATTTAATAATCATTTTTTAGAAGTTATTAGTTTAAAAAAAAACATAAATATTGCGTTTTATTTCCGTAGCGAGTTGTGGGTTCATAGGGGAATAGGGTGGGAAGCAAATTCATAGTAATTAATCAATTATAGTTTTTTGAATTAATAATTTTGTATTTAAAAATTGATATTATTAATAGTGTTAATTAATTTGTTATTACTTAATTATTAATTGTTATTAATAATGAATAATTAATTGGTAAATATGTTGTGTAATTTTTTGAGGAGCGGGTTGTGGTTTCATAGGGGAGTAGGGTGGTAAGTAATTTAATTATAATTAATTATTAATAATTTTAGTAAATAATATGTATGTAATTCTTATTTTTTATTGTTCATTGTGTTAGAAAATGTTATTAATTACTTAATAAGTGGATATTAATTATTAATTAATAATTGGTAAATATGTTGTGGAATTTTTGGAGAAGTGGGTTGTGGTTTCATAGGGGAGTAGTGTGGGAAGTAATTTAATTATAATTAATTATTAATCATTTTTGTAAATAATATTTATGTAATTAATATGTTTTATTGTTCATTGTGTTAGAACATGTTATTAATTACTTAATAATTGGATATTAATTATTAATTAATAATTGGTAAATATGTTTTGGAATTGTTTGAAGAGTGAGTTGTGATTTTATAGGGGAGTAGGGTGGGAAGTAATTCAATTATAATTAATTATAAATACATGTATTAATGATCATTCATGTAATTAATATTTTATATTGTTAATTGTGTATTTTTTAATTATTTGGAAATTAATTATTTATTTTTTAATTGGTAAATATGTTAATTGTGTGATTTTTTATACGTTTTTTGTGTGTTTATAGGGAAGTAGGGTGGGAAGTAATTTAATTGTATTAATATTTTTATTATTTTTCTATATGCAATATTTATTTAAAGTAATATTATAGTGTTAATTGTGTGAACTAGTTTATTTTTAATTGTTTTTAATTTGCTTTTTAATTGCAATCAGTTAATTAATTAATTGTTAAATAATTATGTTGATTGTGCAATATTTCACAATATTGTTGTGATGTTTATAGTGGGAGATAAATAATTTTTGAAAAATATATTATTTGTTAATTAATGTTAATTATTTTGCGGAGTGGAAATACTAAATTATTCCCCTCCGCTATCCAACACTTTCCCTACTGTTACACTTGGTGGCGTGGGAATAGTACATTATTCCCCCCATCCAACACTTTCCCTACTGTTGCACTAGCTGGAATGGGAGTAGTAAGTTTTACCCACCCGCAATCCAACACTTTTCCTACTGTTGCAGTCACTGGAGTGGGAACAGTAATTTTTACCCACCCGCTATCTAACACTTTTCCTACTTTTGCACTTGTTGGAGTGGGAATAGTAATTTTTACCCACCCGCTATCATCAAGCGGTTGGGCAGGTTCAAGGCCATTGCGCTTGGACGAAGTGAGACCCCTCCTCTAGACAGCGGGAACCCGCCGTTGAGGCACTCTATTCGTATTAAGGGGTAATAACAGGAACACAACTGAGATGTGCCTTTGAGTACTTTAACTCATTCAGAGCCTTAATAGAGGTAACATAGGACTATACGGGGCCTTTTTCCCTACTTCTATTTTTATTGATTTTATTGCACTAATTCACATCACACGGTCCTGACGAAGTGCACCAGGATCCACTTGGGAACTCCGTTTAGCACAAAACATGTCGACCAGGCTTCACATTTATGAATATACACGGGTACTGAGAGCAACAGAGTAACACCGCGTCCTCTACTATATTTGTTTATAGAGGTGGCTCATCCATCCCAAATTATCTTTTTACCTTGACCCCATGGACCTACGAATAAACCTTCCTTCAGGGTACAGGTGGGGTAATTTTAATATATTCGCACTATCCTCCTTTTTAGGCCCACACACCCACATGCACAACCGCGGCGTCTCCTAAAAGATCTTCAACAAAGAGCCCTCTCGCGGGGCCCATGGAGGACTGCAGCGCCACCCCCACTAGGAGCAACGCCCGTTGATGGAGCATGACACTCGCAAGAGTGTGTGAGGGCACTAATTTCGAAAGGAGAATTTCCCCATCTTCATCAGACTGGAAGCACAGATAAATACTTTTTTCTAACTCATGTTCTATGTAACCTAGTAGGTTATATCTTTCTCTTTTAGGAACAGTTACCAACCAGTGAGTACATGTCAGTTCTTGGGAACAATGGTACTGGACCTACCTTTCCTTTAATGCTTCCTGTCCCCCCTCTCTAAGGGGCCCATTAGGATGTCGGGCGGATTGCCCCCGCTAGGCTTGCGGTAGCCAACGCCAGCCTGGCGGGGGCAATCCGCCCGTCATCCTAATGACCCCCTTAGTGTTTAGTAAAGTATTTATGCAGCACACAAACAGTGAGGACCAGCCAATTTAATAACACATGAAAAATCCCACAATTATTTAGAAAACAGAGCACCTTTTTAAAAAATATTGTACACTGTTAATATTATAAAATACAATGTCAATGTACGTATAACAACAAACTTGCAATGCTGTAGTGAAATCCACCTGAGATGACCTCCCCATCAACCGCAATCAAAAATATATGGTCAGGCAGGTCCTGCAACCTAAGCCTGAAGCAACGGATTGACAGATCACAGGTGGAGGGACATGTAACCCTTAGACAATGGCGCAAACAAGAAAACCCAGATCGATCCCACAGCGACACCACAGTATTCTTAAGAGATTGGCACAAATAAAACACTTTGGAATTGAGGGAGGTGCGTTCCCAAAACACCATAAAATCAGATGTCACACTAAGGTGCTCATTAGGATGGGGGACGGACTTGCATCCGTCCGCCACCCTAGAGGAGGAGGGACCGTCCGCAGGGGCCGCGGCGGTCTCTCCAGTGCAATTAGGATGTGACCGCCAGGGTGGCGGTCACATCCTCTATCTTTAACATTGCGGCGGGTGCAGCTTCATGCTGCACCCGCCGCAATGTTAAAAATGCATGCACCGCATTTGCGTGCACAAAGTGGCAGGCACCGCGCGGTGCCTGCAGCTTTGTTCACGCAAATGCAGGGGGGTACCATAGGTACCCCCCATGTGCATCCCCACCCCCCCTTCACCCAGGGGGCCCGCAAAGGGCCCCCAAAGTGAAGGTCCATATGCTTTACCACGGCGGAAAAGCCGCCTCGGAAAAGGATACATTTTACACCATCCTAATATGGCTGGCGGTGTCTGATAGACACCGCCAGCCATGTTAGAGCTTTTCCGCCGCGGTTGTAAGCCTACCGCGGCGGAAAAGCGGCGGACTGAAACCAGGACCCACCAGCCATCCTAATGTGGCGGTGGGTCTTTGGTGGGTCCGCAGAGGATTTTCCGCATCCGCCGGGCTGGCGGTGGCTTCCGCCGGCCCGGAGGATGCGGAAAATCCTCCATCATAATGTGCCCCTAAGTTTGGAACACTCAACTAATCAGAACCCCACATGCACACTATACACAGTGATCACCCGCTCTCCATGTCGGACATCTGGACATGTGCTCACTGTTCTCACATTGTGTCCATGCAAGGTTGGAACCCACCTGCACGTCTTATCAAATGATAAGATTTTGAACCTGTGATTAGGCCCAGATTCCTGTTCTAAAAGAATGTACATTTGCTTTATGACACTTTGCGAAATGTATAAAATGACAGCCAAAACCAATGTACTTTGAACAGTCCTCAAACCCCGACTGTTGCCTGTTCTCCCGGGCACTGCGTCTATGTATTTAAGGTTTTATATAGCGCTAATTAGACCCTGAGGTGTCAGAGTGCTTTATGGAGTCGAGAACAATACAATAATAAGTCACTGAGAATATTATGTGCAATAATCATAGGTTCAAGTAAACATAATATATTAACAAGGGAAGTATAGTTAGGCAGGGCGAGAGGAGCACACCAAAATATATACAAAGAAAAAAAAATATTTGCCCATAAAGGTGGAATTGCTGAATTGAGGTTCATTCAAACATTTAGAGATCAAGGACCAAGGACATCAAGAACAATAGAGGCAAACACAAAGAAAGAAAAAGAGCCAACTGATCAACGTAGTTAGAAATGAAACCAGAGAACAAATTTTAACCGAGTTTAGTTTGTTCAAGAGTTCCAGTATTTGTTAAATCAACTTTTTGTGTTTTGCCAAACCCCTCATGTCTTTTATTTTTCAAATTAAATTCAAATTCGATCAACAATACCAAGATTGCAGAACTCCAAGCAGTAGAACCACAGTTATAACTTTTTTAATGTTAAGGTAAAAACAGGCATCTAAAAGATGAAAGTGCCACCTGTGGACATCTAGTCGCATCAGATCAGGTCAAAATTGAAAAATATGACCAACCACGATGAAGTTGAGTCAGATACAAAGGGCCCCATTAGGATAGCGGGCAGAAAATCACCCCGACCGCCATTGCTTTGTTCACCCTCATCTAACAGGTAGGTAGCCATCTTCAGTGGCAGGCCTGTTTGTGTGTGGGAGGCCTGCACTACCACTCCCACAATGCCCCCGGTACCATACTCCAGCAGCATGGAGGCCTCATCCACCCAGGAGCATGTGTCAGCCATTGCACTGTTCACCCTCAACTAACAGGTAGGTAGCCATCTTGTATTGGAATATTGTTGGGGGGTGGGAGGCCTGTACCACAACTCCCACCATGCCCCCTGTCCCATACCCCAGCAGGATAGAGAGCTCCCCCACCCAGGAGCATGTGTCAGCCATTGCACTGTTCACCCTCAACTAACAGGTAGGTAACCATATTATATTGGAGTATTGTTTGTGGGAGGGAGGCCTGGACTGCCACTCCCACCATGCCCCCTGTACCACACCTGAGCAGGATAGAGGCCTCCCCCACCCAAAAGCATGTGTCAGCCATTGCACTGTTCACCCTCACCTAACAGGTAGGTAGCCATCTTCGCTGGGAAGCATGTTTGTGGGAGGGAGGCATGCACTACCACTCCCACCATGCCCCCTGTGCCACACTCCAGCAGCATGGAGGCATCCCCCACCCAGGAGCATGTGTCAGCCATAGCACTGTTCACCCTCAACTAACAGGTAGGGAGCCATCTTGTATTGGAGTATTGTTGGGGGGTGGGAGGCCTGTACCACAACTCCCACCATGCCCCCTGTCCCATACCCCAGCAGGATAGAGAGCTCCCCCACCCAGGAGCATGTGTCAGCCCTTGCACTGTTCACCCTCAACTAACAGGTAGGTAGCCATCTTCACTGGGAAGCATGTTTGTGGGAGGGAGGCATGCACTACCATTCCCACCATGCCCCCTGTGCCACACTCCAGCAGCATGGAGGCCTCCCCCACCCAGGAGCATGTGTCAGCCATAGCACTGTTCACCCTCAACTAACAGGTAGGTAGTCATCTTGTTTTGGAGTATTGTTTGGGGGTGGGAGGCCTGTACCATGACTCCCACCATGCCCCCTGTCTCACACCCCAGCAGGATAGAGCCCTCCCCCACCCAGGAGCATGTGTCAGCCATTGCACTGTTCAACCTCAACTAACAGGTAGGTAGCCATCTTGTATTGGAGTATTGTTTGGGGGTGGGAGGCCTGTACCATGACTCCCACCATGCCCCCTATCCCACTCCCCAGTAAGATGGAGGGCTCCTCCCACACCACCCAGGAGCACCTGGAAGCCATTGCACTGTATGCCAAACACACTTACAGGTAGATAGCCATCTTCACTGGTCTTGCTGTTTGTGGTTGTGAGACCTGCAACACTACACACGGCACCAATTGCATGCAATGCATCGATACAGGACATTATGATTATTTGATGTTCCCCTCCACCATGTAATAACAGCCAGTATTGCATTTAACAATAATAGTAAGGTTGTCTCAATTGTGTAGTGTACAGACAGCAGATGACATGCAGCTAACAGAATACCTGCACATTGCACAACACTGACCATTCCCCATCTAATCCACAGGTGATGAAGATCTCGCTGCTGAGGACAACAACGACCAGCAGAGCCAGTCTCCACCCCCGGTACATGGACTCTCGGATGTTGACTTCCAGGACAGTTTGGCCGATGAGCTCCGGGCCGGCCCGTCTGGTGTGCAAAGGCCCAACAGGTCCCAGGACCCCATCCTCACCACCACCACATCTGCTGCACCAACAACTGCACAGCAGACCCCTGCAGTCATGTCCTGGGCCTCCATCACTGCCACCTCATCCACCACCACCACCACCAGCACCCTCCCTGTCCCAGGGGACGACCAGGACACACCACCAACTGTGGAGGCCAGGGAGAGTGCGCGGGGACCCACCGTGGCGAGGCACCAGGTCTGTGGCAGCAGGGCAGGTGGGAGGGCCAGGGTCCCCCCCAGACCTTCGGAGGTTGTCCCACCATCCCTGGACCACTTCACCCGGGTCATCAGTGCATATGAACAGGTCCAGGGACAAAGTGGCCGGTCGGACGAACTATTACGTGAGCTCATCCTGCTGATGAGGTCCTTCGACACACGCATTGGTCAAATGGTGGACCTCATGGCCCAGCAAGTGGCGTTGCTGAAGGACAGGCCTGCGTCACAACCAACACCTCCGCCCCCTTCTGTTGTGCTGCAGGACCTCCAGTCCTGTCAAGGCAGCGGAATCTTGATTCGAGTAGGCCAAAAGTCTGCTCAATGACATGTCGGGTTCTGCCATGGGCCTCATTGTACCTGACGTCAGCCGGGGTCCTGGGATTCCTTAGTGGGCTCAGCAGCCCTGGACGAATGGGATATGCAGAGTCACCTAGGAATGACAAACACTCATTGCAATGATGCAAATGCAGAGGGCAACAGGTCACACACACACAGCACTCCATATCACTAGGCATACTCACCCACAATCCAAGCACGATCGGGAAGCAGGTTAGCCATCATCCGGGGCACCATGCTGTTCCTCATGACATACGAATCATGGGCTGAGCCGGGGAATCTTGCACACTCATGTGATATGGTCATGTCCGCAAGGCACACCACATGCACATTTATTGAATTATAATGTTTGCGATTCCTAAAAATGTGTTCAGTGGCCTGTGGTGGCACCTGACCGACATGGGTGCAATCAATGGCACCAACTTCAGAAATAGTGCTTTCAATAACAATTGGAAGCATCCCCTGGCGCTTCACTCTGAGGTAATTCAAATTTGTTCAAAATAAAGTTCATACAAAGATTTTTTTTTAGGAGAAAGTCTTATTTTATATTCATAAGATCGAGTTGTAAATCATTGTCCATTCGTTTATAATTTCATTAGGTCAATAAACAAAACAACACGTTTCATGTCCGATGCATTTCGGGCAGATTTGCCCTTCATCTGGGACAACAGGTGTCGTTTGTTTTTAGTCTACTTGTTCGGACGTGGGTTACAATGTAGATGTACGCGGAGCGTCTCTTGAGATATCGGGCAAGTTGACGGTTTCACGTCTGCCGCGAAAGACGTGAAACCGTCAACATGCCCGATATCTCAAGAGACGCTCCGCGTACATCTACATTGTAACCCACGTCCAAACAAGTAGACTAAAAACAAACGACACCTGTTGTCCCAGATGAAGGGCAAATCTGCCCGAAATGCATCGGACATGAAAACGTGTTATTTTGTTTATTGACCTGATGAACTTATAAACAAATGGAAAATGGTTTACAACTCGATCTTATGAATATAAAATAGGACTTCCTCCTAAAAAAAATCTTTGTATGAACTTTATTTTGAACAAATTTGAATTACCTCAGAGTGGAGCGTCAGTGGATGCTTCCAATTGTTATTGAAAGCACTATTTCTGATGTTTACTTGACGTCCTTGACAAAAGACGCCTCCCAGGCAGCAAACCTCATTAACCGTTGAACTTGAACTTACATATATTAACTTTTTCTAACCAAACATAGCTGTGCAACTATCCATACCTTCTGATCAATGGCACCAACAACATGGGGGATGTGCCCAAGGGCATAGAAGTCACCCTTCACACCGGCAAATTAGCTCCCCTGGGGAAATGTATGTATCGATCCTTATATATCATCATGGCTGCAAGAACATCCCTCAGCACCATGCTGAACATGGGTTGTGACATCCATGCGGCGCCGACCACGGTCTCCTGGAAGGAACCAGTTGCAAAAAAGTGGAAGGCTGCCATCACTTTGTATGAGGGTGTGAATGCTGTTGGGTAGTGGCGACGAGGCTGCAGGTGGGGCTCCAACAGATCACAAAGGGTCGGCATGGTCGGTCTGTCAAGGTGGAATTTTCGGATATCCTCTATGTCCTCCAGCACTGTCAGGTGACATATGAGATTTGGCCTCCTCCTAGTTGAGATGTACATGGACACATGTCAATGACAACCATCATGAGGTGGCCTCAGCACATACCGTTAATCATGTCACGCAAAACCTTACAATTCCATAAGAGATTATTGGCACACAAGGTTACATGTGTGGAAATTTGAGACACACAGATGACACACCAATTCATTCTCAATACACAGGTGCTGTAAACAACACATAGGTCAATGGGAATGCACACTTTCTGAACACCACATTCCACATGTGCACACCTCATACCGTACCATCCACAAAAGTGTGTAAGATGACCATGAATGCCTCCCACCCATCTGCTGTACCTGTCACACCTCAATGCATCATGTGAAGCTGGCACACATCAAGAGCCCAATGATCACAGTAGCTGGTAAACTTGTGTGCATGGGCTGATATGGTAGCACAAGTAAGTAACAACACCATTCAGTAAAGACAAGCCTTGCCAAGGTCAGCACTGACCCACAACACATTGATTTGTCACACATCATTGCCATCAGCTTAACACTGTCAAGCATCATCAACCATCAAATGCATCAGTGACATTGCAGGGACCACAGACCAATGTGCGTCACACATAACGTGCAACCACCTGTGTATTATATCGAATAATGGCATTGTGTGCACAATGATGTGCCATTAAACATGTTGCTGCTGTGCACTGATGGAATTTGCCATTGCATGTGACCCAAATCGCGGTAGCTACCGCCTGTCCACGGCGGTGTGACACCAGCACCACCCCCTTCACAAGTGCGGTAGACATTGGCATGGAGACATGGGTAGATGGCAGTGGGCATGCTGCACCACCCAAATCACAGTAGCTACCACCTCTCACGGCGGTGTGATACCAGCACCACCCCCTTCACAAGTGCGGTAGACATTGGCATGGGTAGAAGGCGGTGGGTATGCTGCACCACCCAAATCGCGGTAGCTACCGCCTGTCCACAGCAGTGTGACACCAGCACCACCCCCTTCACAAGTGTGGTAGACATTGGCATGGAGACATGGGTAGATGGCGCTGGGCATGCTACGCCACCCAAATCGCGGTAGCTACCGCCTGTCCATGGCGGTCTGACACCAGCACCATCCCATTCACAAGTGTGGTAGACATTGGCATGGTAAGAAGGCGGTGGGCATGCTGCGCCACCCAAATCGCGGTAGCTACCGCCTGTCCACGGCGGTATGAGACCAGCACCACCCCCTTCACAAGTGCGGTAAACATTGGCATGGGTGGATAGCGGTGGGCATGCTGTGCCACACAAATGGCGGTTGCTACCGCCTGGCCCCTGCAGTGCATCACCGCCATGGAGCATTGCCTACAGCCAATGGGTGCGATGTTTGCGGTGGCATGATGCAGATTTGAAATCCGCGGAAGTCGTGCTCCCCCACAGCGGAGCCGGTCATTGGATGCTTTTGAACAATGCACCATCACGGTAGTGCACCCCGTGCCCCTGCGGTCCATCACCGCCATAGAGCATTGCCTACAGCCAATGGGAACGATGTTTGCGGTGGCATGATGCAGGTTTGAAAACAATGAAACTCATTTTCCGCCACCGCGGAGCCGGTCATTGGATGCTTTTGAACAATGCACCATCACGGTAGCGCACCCCGGGCCCCTGCGGTGCATCACCGCCATGGAGCATTGCCCACAGCCAATGGAAGCGTTGTTTGCGGTGGCATGATTCAGTTTTGAAAATCGCGGAAGGTGTGCTCCGCCACCGCGGAGCCGGTCAATGGATGCTTTTGAATGAGGCAGACCTGGACAACCAATAATTGCAACTTTGCACCTCACAAAGTAGCCTAGGGGGCTATACATCTGTGGGAGTGAGCCCCACATTTCCACTGCTCACAGAGCCTGCTACCTGGGACCGTCTCCTGCTGCTGCCTGAAGTGCCTGCTGCCTGGGACACTCTCCTGCTGCTGCCTGGGATCCTCTCCTGCTGCTGCCTCAAGTGCCTGCTGCCTGGGACCCTCTCCTGCTGCTGCCTCAAGTTCCTGCTGCCTGGGACCCGCTCCTGCTGCTGCCTGGGACCCTCTCCTGCTGCTGCCTGGGACCCTCTCCTGCTGCTGCCTCAAGTGCCTGCTGCCTGGGACCCTCTCCGGCTGCTGCCTGAAGTGCCTGCTGCCTGGGACCCTCTCCTGCTGCTGCCTGAAGTGCCTGCTGCCTGGGAAACTCTCCTGCTGCTGCCTGGGACCCTCTCCTGCTGCTGCCTGGGACCCTCTCCTGCTGCTGCCTCAGTGCCCGCTGCCAGGGACCCTCTCCTGCTGCTGCCTTAAGTGCCTGCTGCCTGGGTCACACTCCTGCTGCTGCCTGGGACCCTCTCCTGCTGCTGCCTCAAGTGCCTGCTGCCTGGGACCCCGCACCACTCACTTCAACCACAGGTGTTCCATGTACACAGGATGGCAAGAACAGAGAAGATCCGTGCCAGTCCATTCACAAGCGAGGAGCTGGAGGTCCTAGTGGACGAGGTGCTGGCACAGTACCCGAGGCTGTATGGTGGCCCCAATGTAGTGGTAAGTTATCATTGAGGGTGCTGTTGGGCAGAGGGGGTGTCAGACATGCATGGGAATGGTGTTGTCTGCGACCCACTGAGGGGTTCAGCCATGTGATGTTCGTGGGGTGATGCTGTGCTGTGTCATGTGAGCGGCTGCAGGGATGTGTGCTAGTGTCAGGCATTGTGCATTGTGCCAAACAGCCCTCACAAGGCTGATACTCCCTGCTGTGATTTTTCATAGCCAGATGTGTTAGGATTCACATGGTCATTCTGCATTGGGATAGTGTGGGGAATCTATTAGGGGGTGAACAGAAGGGTCCACTATCTGAGTGTGAGTTCATGTATTCCTACTTTGCATGCACCATGATCGTTGAGGGTAACCCGTCTGACAACAAGGTGCCCCAGAGTACCCACATGGTGCTTGGTATGCCCTACTTGGCATTGTGGACTGTCATGTCCTAACCGGTGAGTATGTTGTCCCCTCCGGTTCCCTAAAGGCCTGTCATTGGCAATGAGTGTTGGGACTTGATAGGTGTGGGCATGGCAAGTTAGGTGTCTGGTACACTTTATCCACGGTCAAGGTGTTGTGTGGCCTCAATATGACTCAGTCATGGCAGCTATTCAGTGTTGCAGGCACTGTTGTGGTCTATGTAGTGTGTTGCTGCAATGTGATTGCAGGGTGTGGTGGTCACCATGTTGATTTGGGCATCCCCTGTATGCATTGTTTGGATTGCTTTGTCCTGATGATGTCATTTATACAACCCTGCATCTCTCTCTCATGCAGAATCGCTAGTGGGCACGGAGGAACGGAAGCTGGAAACCAGTGGTGGCGAGAGTAGCACTACAGCAGCACCGAAGGCCAGTGACACAGAGCTCACCAGCGCATCTGAGGGGGACCGGAGTATGCAGGAAGAATCCGTGGCTGAGACACTGAATACTACATGATCTGATGCCAGAGGTGATGCATCCATGTTGTCAGGCATAGGGAATGGGGAGTCTGGTACATCATCTACCACTCACTGGCCAGTGCCCAGCCTCCTATCCACTTCCTCTGGTGCTGCCCGTGTCCTTGTCAGTAAGAGGGGACGAGTTACATTCACACCTTGCACCGCTGACCCTGCACCTGTCCCCCCTGCTGCCCTCAGTGCTGAGTCTGTAGAGCTGCTGCGCCAGCTTTGTGTGGGCCAGACCGCCCTGCTCAATGCCTTCAGCGACCATGAGAAGAAATTAGGGCAGGTGGTTGCCTACATGGAGGGCATACATTCAGATGTGGGTGGGCTCTACTGTACAGTCCAGCCTTTGTCATCTGCAGTGACGTCTGCCCTCCAACAGGCACATGCTGCCATTCCTGCTCAGGTGCCTTTGTCCACCCCCAGTCAGTGGCCACATCAGAGGACAGTGACCACGGTTCGCATGCGTCAAAGACACGATACAGCACAAGGAGCACAAAGCAGACACAACCCAAGCGTTCCCGACCACAGACACCATCCCCCCAGAAGATCAGAGCCAGCCCAGAATGCAAAGACAAGAGCCCGTCAGGCAATGAGGTTGACATCAGGCTCACAAATCTCTCAGGCATCACCAGCAAAGGACTCTCCTGTCCCTAAAACTTCACGCAGAGCTAGGCGTGCAGTGTCTGTGACCACTGAGGAAGTGTGTATAGCAAGGGTACACCTAGGAAGGGCACAGGGCCACATCCCCCACCACATCAACTCCAATTCCAAGCCCAGTGATGCAGGTGGAGGAGGGCACTGTAGGGGCAACCCAGGCAAAGTGGCAAATGAGGGCACTGTAGGTGGGACACCTTGCAAATAGGCAAAAGAGAGCACTGTAGCGGCCACCCCATGCACAGAGGCAGAGGAGGGCACTGTAAGTGGGACACCTGGCAACCAGGGGAAGGTGGTCCAGAGCCATAGCCAGACAAAGAGTTCCGCAGGATCCAGCACGTCACCAGAGGGAGTACCAGTGTCTGAACCTGATGCGGGAAAGTTGGTGTGTGTGCCTGTTGTGTCATCACCAGTTCCCATTAACCCCAAGACAGGGAAGCCATTTCGTATTCCCAAGAAGTGGAAGGGCACCCCTCCAACCTCTCCCACCCGCACTGTGTCACAGGTCTGCATGACTCTACCTCCACGTGCCACTATACCACCTGGTCCAAACAGCCCTACAGCTTGCCAAACGACTGATAGCCCTACATCACTGGCTTCTCTGTCTCCCCAGTCAAATGTTCCTGCTGACCCCGACACATAGCCAGCTCCGAATCAACCTGACAGACAAATGTGAGTGGCAGTCCCCCTTATACAGCTGTACTTGTCCTGCCCATTGTCTGCCACCTGGGTGTATTGTACTCTCCCCTGTGCCATGTACACTGGCCCTGTTGCTCTGCTGTGTTGTACTCTCACCTGTGCCCTGGACACTGGCCCTGTTGCTCTGCTGTGTTGTACTCTCCCCTGTGCCATGAACACTGGCCCTGTTGCTCTGCTTTGTTGTACTCTCCCCTGTGCCACTGGCAATGGCCCTGTTGCTCTGCTGTGTTGGGGTCTCCCCTGTGCAGCCTCTCATGTACTTGCTGTGCCACCTGCCCTGGACACTGGTCCTGTTGCTGTGCTGTGTTGTACTCTCACCTGTGCCATGGACACTGGCCCTGTTGCTCAGCTGTGTTGTACTCTCACCTGTGCCCTGGACACTGGCCCTGTTGCTCTGCTGTGTTCTACTCCCCCCTGCGCCATGGACACTGGCCCTGTTGCTCTGCTATGTTGGAGTCTCCCCTGTGCCATGGACACTGGCCCTGTTGCTCTGCTGTGTTGTACTCTCACCTGTTCCATGGACACTGGCCCTGTTGCTCTGCTGTGTTGTACTCTCACCTGTGCCATGGGCACTGGCCCTGTTTCTCTGCTGTGTTGGAGTCTCCCCTGTGCAGCCTCTCATGTACTTGCTGTGCCACCTGCCCTGGACACTGGCCCTGTTGCTCTGCTGTGTTGGGGTCTCCCCTGTGCCATGGCCACAGGCCCTGTTGCTCTGTTTTGTTGGAGTCGCCCCTGTGCCATGGACACTGGCACTGTTGCTCTGCTGTGTTGGAGTCTCCCCTGTGCCATGGACACTGGCCCTGTTGCTCTGCTGTGTTGGAGTCTCCCCTGGGCAGCCTCTCGTGTGCTTGCTGTGCCACCTGCCCTGGACACTGGCCCTGTTGCTCTGCTGTGTTGGAGTCTCCCCTGTGCCATGGGCACTAGCCCTGTTGCTCTTCTGTGTTGTACTCTCACCTGAGACATGGCCACTGGCCCTGTTGCTCTGCTGTTTTGTACTCTCCCCTGTGCCATGGCCACTGGCCCTGTTGCTCTGCTGTGTTGGAGTCTCCCCTGTGCCATGGACACTGACACTGTTGCTCTGCTGTGTTGGAGTTTCCCCTGTGCAGCCTCCCATGTACTTGATGTGCCACCTGCCATGGACACTGGCCCTGTTGCTCTGCTGTGTTGGAGTCTCCCCTGTGCAGCCTCTCATGTACTTGCTGTATCACCTGCCCTGGACACTGGCCCTGTTGCTCTGCTGTGTTGTACTCTCCCCTGTGCCATGGACACTGGCCCTGTTGCTCTGCTGTGTTGTACTCTTCCCAGTGCCATGGACACTGGCCCTGTTGCTCTGCTGTGTTGGAGTCTCCCCTGTGCAGCCTCCCATGTACTTGCTGTGCCGCCTGCCCTGGACACTGGCCCTGTTGCTCTGCTGTGTTGGAGTCTCCCCTGTGCAGCCTCTCATGTACTTGCTGTGCCACCTGCCCTGGACACTGGCCCTGTTGCTCTGCTGTGTTGGGGTCTCCCCTGTGCCATGGCCACAGGCCCTGTTGCTCTGCAGTGTTGGAGTCGCCCCTGTGCCATGGACACTGGCCCTATTGCTCTGCTGTGTTGTACTCTTCCCAGTGCCATGGACACTGGCCCTGTTGCTCTGCTGTGTTGGAGTCTCCCCTGTGCAGCCTCCCATGTACTTGCTGTGCCGCCTGCCCTGGACACTGGCCCTGTTGCTCTGATGTGTTGGAGACTCCCCTGTGCAGCCTCTCATGTACATGATGTGCCTCCTGCCCTGGGCACTGGCCCTGTTGCTCCGCTGTGTTGGGCTCTCCCCTGTGCCATGCCCACTGGCCTTTGTAGTTTGCCTGTGGAGATTATCTTGCATTTGATCAGCATTTTGTGCCTTGCTCTTGAGTACTGTTGTTCTACTGTCACATCTGTGCAATATGTGAATAAAGACAGTTCCTCCTGTTGTGTGTTTTGTCAGTGTCTTTGCTCATTAAAGTTTTTTTTTTGGTGTGTGCATTTGGTTGCCTGTGCCCCATACTCTATGTGTCACTTGAACATTGCCAACCTCTTTTGCCGCATCACATTTTTATACAGGGGGGACAGGGTCTTCAGTACATTCAGGTACTGATACTTGTGTTGGCTCTTTTACCTGTCATGCAGTTCTCTTTTTGTGGTTTGCTATTGTTGGCTACGTTGTTGCCATGTCAGGTTGGGGTACACTGCCAGCACAGGGTGTGATGCTGTGCACAGGTTTGCATGCAGGCTGGGCAATGTCATGATGTATGTGTGTTATTCCTTTATGTGTGCCCAGCTGTGTATGTGTATGGTCATCTTGTGTTGGCCCTTAGTCCTGGTCCCATGGCCTACACGAGATGTGTGCTCTTGGGTGGTGAGGAGGTGTGCAGTGTGGAGGGTGTGACTTTGTAGTGGGTGTAGATGTGTGTGTATCCCTGGTTTGTGATAGACACACGTGTCACCCAGGAGTTGTGTGCCTGTTGTTTGGATTGTCCTGCACTGTGTAAATGATTGTATGCACTTGTGTGAGTTGTCTGTTGTGCACTGTGCGTTGTGTTGGTGTGTCCATGCAGTTCTGTGTAAAACGTCCTTGTTGTTTTGTTCACTTATGAGTGTGCAAAGTGTGTGACTTGCACATCAGTGTTGAGTTTGTTTGATCATCTATGTGTGTTGTGTGTGTTTGTGTAGACTGTGTGGGCCTGCTGCTCCTCACTGGCATTGTGTTTGACTTTCTCATGCATTGCAGGCACATGGCGCCTTTTCTCCTCCTGTATGGTATGTTGTATGGTGTGATGCCACCCCCTATGTGTGCCACTTGTGCCTAGCCATTGTGGGTCTGGACTCCCTCTATTTGTGTATGGTACACCCCTTGCATGTCTGCTACTGACATGCAAGTTGGTTGACTTTGATGTCTGCTGTCACCTTTGTTTACAAGTGTATGTGCCTCCACATCACTTCATTTGTGAGACTGTGCCTTGTGGTGCAGTTCTTGGGCCAAGAGTGATGTTCCACTCTGGACATGGCCCCATTGGTTTATGTGTGATGTTCTTGTGCTATTCATCAGTGTGTATTGCCCTTGTGCACTTGAGCTGTGTGTTGCCCAGTGCTCTAGTGTAGCTGGTTGTGCTCTTGTATACCAGAGTGGTGCATCCTGTGGTTGTTATATTGGATGTCTGTGTGTTGGCTGTGGTGTTGCTTCACTTCCTGGGTGTGCTGTAGCTTTTGTGCTGTGCTGATTTGTGGTGTGTGTGTTGAGGTTGTGTCAGTCATGTCTGTGTGTAGCTTTTGTGCTTGTTGTGCACACACTGCTTGTTATGGATACCGTGCTGTGGGTATGTGGGCTTGGCATTGCCTGATATGCATCTCCTGATGTCCTGTGGTGTTTGTTGATTTGTGCTTTCATGTGCATGTGTGGTTTGTTTGATGTGGCAGTGTAGTTCTGTGCAGGTGCAATTCGTGTGTGATTTGTGGTGTGTTGTGTGTGTTTTGTTTGTGAGTGATGATGTTGTGCAGTCATGTTGTGTTTGTACTCCCATTGCCTTTCCACAGTTTGGCTGACAGGGTATGTCTGCTTCTGTTGGGGTTGTGTATGTGTTCATGTGGTGTTTGTGTGTAGTTTTGGGCAGGTATCTGTTCAGGCTACCCTGTGTGTGTGTGTACTGTTTGTGGATACACCCAGGGTGTGTGTTTGTTTGTGTGTGTATGTGTTGGGAAGTATTGTCAGCCTTGAGTGTGTGTAGCACTAGTGTTGTGTGTTCCTTGTCAGCCACTCCTGCAGTGGCTGTCTCCCTGGTTGTCTGTTGTGTGGTGCAGGGTGTGCATTGTGCTTGCTAGTTCCTGTGCTTGTTGCTGTGCATGGGGGTGCACAGGATGGGCACCTGGCCTGTATGATGCTGGTGTGTGTTGATGTGTGGTTGGGGGTGGGGTATCCCTGTGGTCTCTGTGCCCTGGCCATGTCTTGTTGTGGCCCTGCCTTCTGCATTGTGCGCATGTGTTGACCGCTGCGGTGACGTGACAGGGAGCTGGACGTTGCTGCTAGTTCGCGGTCGATGTGTGTCCCGGATGCAGAGGTATGACTTGTTGGCAGGTGGGTGATGTAGGGGTGCCCTTGTGAATGTGTTCTGACCCAAGCAGGGTGTCTGTGATAGAATTGGACCCTGCGTCAGCCCGTGTGTTGTGTGTTGTATTTGTGTAGTTGCTACCTGCGGTGGCGTCCGCTGCGGCCCATTTGATGGTAGTGCAGTAGCAGGTACATGACCGGATGCATATGTAGGGCTGTGTCCATGGCGTTCATGACCGGGTGGAGAGAACAGGGTCTCTGCTATGGGGCTCCGCTGTCGAGTTTCCGCTGTGTCTGGTTAGGCAGTGTCTCCGCTGCGGTGCGTCTACCTGTTTGGGCCATCCTAATTTGTGGAGCAGTGAGTCTCTATTGGCTCCCACTGCTGCGGTGGCGGGCGCACTTTGATGGCGGTGCGCGCCGCATCACGGCAGATGGGAAATGAACTATGTTTTGCTATACTAATATGGCGGACGTGAGTACCACTGCTCGCAGGCGGAAAAAGGCATTTTTTAGCACTGCCAAAACTGCGGTGGTGCCACCGCCCAACATCCTAATGGACCCCAAAGAGTGGATTGGATCTGGTTTGAACTTAACTTTGTATTTTTAGAAAAAAAAATTCTGAGAAGGTAGAAGTTCCACAGGGCAAAGTTGCAAGTAGTGTCCAAAGAGAACATGTCGCCGGAGTTCCGCAGGAGAAAGTCTCAGTGAAGATTTTCACATTCCTACTGTGAATAACAGCTTAACAGGATATGCTGTTCCGAAGAAGGACGTAGTGGGAGCTCTAGCGAAGTTAGGCTGTTCAGCAATGCACCTTGGGCAGATAGATAAGGACATTGGTCCCAGTCTCCTCTCAGTTCTCAGAGCAGTCTAGAGCCAAAAATGTTCTATTGCTCTATTTTTCTATTTGTCCCAACTGTGCTCCTTTAACACCGCCACCATGGGCTCACTCAGGCTCAATCCAGGTGCGTGTTCAAGATGGTTGCCCCTGAGGCTCTGTTTAGGAGGCCAGGCAACTAACCTTTGGAGTCCCTCTAGTAGTCCTGGGTTAAAAAGTGGAACAGGGCTCACAGCACGACAGGCCTCTGAGGGTTGAAGGCAGGCTTTAAGCAGCAGAGCAGTTCTTCCAGGTACAACACAGCACTCTTTCAAGGTAAACGGAAGGCTACAGCAGCAGGCAGTCCTATGAGAATCCTTCCACAGGTCCAAAAAGTGAACTGAAGAATGGATCTGAGGGTCTAAGTTTTATACCTGGTGACTTTTTTGAAGTACGAGAAGCTTCTAGAGTACTCCCTTTGAAGTGCTTTAAGTTTCCTGCCTCCCCTACCCTTGCTTCAGGCCGACTACATGAACAATGCAGTGGTGACAAGTCATTTTTGTGAAGGCAGAGTACTGCCTCTTGATTTGTAAGTGGGGCTGTGTCCAGCTCCGGCCCTCCTGACAGTAATGGCCTATACAGGCACACCTAATACCTCTATTGTGGCGCTCTCTCAGGGGAATAAATAAAGTCCGACTTCACCCAGTCATGCATCTCAGGAACAGAATGCAGGCCCCAAATAGGGCAGGAAAATGCCAACTTTCAAAAAGTGTCATTTTCAAAATTGTAACTTAAAATCTGACTTTACCATGAAATAGGATTTTAAATTACAGTTTCTCAGACACCAAAACATGAAATCTTCACTTGTTCTTATACAAACATTAGCACTTATTAAATGTAATACAGCAAACTAATGCTATCCTATGAGAGAGGTAGGTATTACAATAGCTTAAAACTAATTTAAGAGTTTTTCACTACCAGAATCTACAAAAAACAAAAGTCCAAACTTTTATTTACATTGCACCCTGCCCTATGAGGTACATAGGGCTTAGGGGTTTCTTATCTGTAATAAAGGGGGAGTTTAAGGCATAGCAATGGTCTTATTTTTCATGTTGAATTGCCAGTTTAAAACTGCATTCAGGCTGCAATGGCAGACCCGGGCCATGTTTTAAGGGGCTACTTAAGTGAGTGGCACAATAAGTGCTGCAGGCCCATGAGGAGCATTCAATTTACTGGCCCTGGGTGTAAGGTATACAACTTTAATAGAGACGCATAAGTAAATTAAATAGGCTAAACAAGTGTAAAGCAATTTACCATGTTTGAGGCAGTGAGCAGTTAGCACGCATTAGAAGTGCTAAAGTGCACGGATTCCTAAGGCCAATAAAAACAAATTAATCAAAGTAGGAGGATGAAGGCAAAATGTGTGGGTCAAGGCTAACCTAATGCTGGAAAGGTTAACACGAAACATGCAGGGCCCGATTCACAATGGTAAACTCACACTTTTCTGTAAGTTTACTACTTTTCGGCATTCACAAAGGTAAACTGTGACCAAAGGTCTAGCTTTACTAGTAGTAACTTACCTTTGGGAAGACTGAAAAGTAGTAGAGGTAGACTTTTGGTCTAAGTTTACGTTTGTGAATACTGAAAAGTAGTAAACTTACCCAAAAATGTACGTTTACTTTTGTAAACCGGTCCTGCAATGTTTATTATTACAGCAAGAATGACCTGATCGCTTTACCAGAAGGTCCCTACAAAGGTAATTGTCAACTTTGTCCGAGCCTTAAAATGTCTCTGAATTTATGCTTTTCAATTAAAATGTGTGTTGCCCATGGGTGTTTGGAATCTTATTTTATGTCTCATCTTTTAAACTGTATTTCTATTTACAAATATTGATTGTACTGAACCTTTCTGCCATTCTGTCTCGATCTGCCCCAAAAAGACCTTAAGACTGAAATGTAGATGAGGTCTGAGCACCTCTGACTCACAGAGGTTGGCATTCTTGTGTTTATGTCTTTCGTAACCCAGTTCCTTGTTTTTCCTGTGTTTCTCTATTTCTCCTACTCTCACTTTCTTTCTCTTTCTTTCTCTTTCTCTCTCTCTCCCCTTCTCCGTTTCCCTCCCTCTCTCTCTCATCCTTCCCTCCCTCACTCAGCCCCCTCTCTGCATCTGCCTCGTTCTTCGATCGTCTTGCAGCTGTTTTCTGGGTGAAATCTGATCAGGGTGGAGACAGGGTATATGTTGTTTTTATTTTGCTGGGAGTCGAGGGGTCAGCTCTCTTTTGTTGGCAAACAGCCTGGGTTCCCGAGGACCACCCTGACTTCGTCAGAAGCGGTCGCTCCCTTCTGCCCTGCTCTCTCCTGACTACGCTGGCTGGGTATCGTTAGCGCTGCTCTGCTGACCTTATTTAGCGCTTGATACGTGCTTGCATTATTATTTCATTATTTTCACGCGCCCGTTGTGTCTGCTCGACAGTGCCTGCATTGCTTCACTGACTGAGAGTGCCTGTGTTATTTAGATCGCATTACCGCTTCGTTTGTTTGTTTGCTGCTGTGGGCCATTGCTTCTGCGCTCCGCTCCTCAGGCGCCCCGCTACCCACCACATAAATAAATAATTTAGTCTCCCCAACCCGGTCTGCACTTCCCTTTTAGCCGCCATTACTAGTGTTGATGTTGTGCCCGGAGCCCGCCCCCTCCACCACGCACCCGCCTCCCAGCTGCTCCTCCCTCGCCCCTCCCCCTCCATCTTCCATATATGTTAGATGCTCTCCCGCGCAGCGTTCACGCGCAGCGGTCGCGCCCCATGCGTGCCGAAGGTGCGCCAAAGGTAAGCCCGTCTACACCCGTCCGCGCCTGGACCGCACCCAGCGCCAGACCCCCTGGTCCCCGCCGCTCCCAACCCTCTATAATATCATATGATGCCGCTACTCTCCTCGCACTCAACCCTGGACACACACCACTATGCTGCAAAGCTACTCCTGGACGTACTCACGGCCCATTCGCCTGCCTCGCCTGCAAATTCAACTGCTCCAGGAACCTCACCAAATCCACGCCCTCCAAACACAGCTCCGACTACAACCGCCTAAAGTGCATCCTGCTCAACACCCGCTCGGTCCACAGACACGCAACGGAACTCTGGGACCTACTCGACACTGCGTCACCTGACATCGCCTTCCTCACTGAAACATGGATGAACACATCATCATCACCCGATATCGCAATAGCCATACTGGACACCTACAAGATTATTCGAAAAGACCGCACCATTCAAACAGGAGGAGGCATCGCCATTATCCACAGGAACACCATCAAAATCACAACCAGCTCCGACGACAATCTTGCTATCGCCGAACATCTCCACTTCCAGATCCACACCGACCCAAGGACCACACTCAGAGGCACCCTCATCTACAGGCCTCCAGGTACCCGCAGTCAATTCAGCGATTACATCACGGACTTCGTCAGTCCACACGCCCTCGCCTCCGAGAACTACATTCTTCTAGGAGACCTCAACTACCACCTTGAAAACAAACACGACAGCAACACCACCACCCTTCTGGACAACCTGGCCAATCTCGGACTCAAACAACTTGTTGACACCCCCACCCACACAGCCGGTCACACGCTCGACCCTATCTTCACCTCCACCAAGCACATCTCCTTCGACCGCACTACAACGCTCCACTGGACGGATCACAGCTGCGTCCACTTCACCTACATAACCACCCCAACCCACAACCGTCCACAACCTATTCCCCGGAGAAACTGGAACAAAATTACCTCCGACCAACTCCTCACTTCACTCAACAAAAACCCTCCCACCCTCTCAACGGACCCAAACCAAGCGGCCACCAACCTTAGGCAATGGATTACCAACAGTGCTGATGAATTAGCACCCCTGAAAAAGCACCAGATGAAATTAGCCAGCAAAAAGGCTCCCTGGTTCAATGACGAACTCAAAAAATCCAAGAAGCTATGCCGCACCCTGGAGAAGATATGGAGAAAAAACCCAGCTTCCGACAACATGGCCTCCCTTAAGACAGCCACCCGCAAACACCACCAACTGATCCGATCCGCCAAGAAATCAACAATCAAGGATCGTCTCGACAACAACACCCATAACAGCAAGGAACTCTTCAACATCGTCAAAGAATTCACCAACCCCACCGCAGCATCTAACGACATCACTCCCTCCCAAGACCTCTGCGACGCGTTATCCTACTTCTTCTACAACAAAATTGCCGACATCCACAACAGCTTCACGAACACTCCCAGCGACCAACCCTCACCACCTTCCTCAGATCCCACTCCACTAACTAACAACCTCAGCGCCTGGAACCCAATCACCACTGAAGACACCATTCGCATCATGAACTCTATCCACTCTGGCTCGCCTACCGACACCTGCCCCCATCACATCTTCAACAAAGCTGACTCCATCATCGCACCCCACCTCCGTGATGTCATCAACTGCTCGTTCAACTCTGCCACCTTTTCAGAAAACTGGAAACACGCCGAACTCAGCGCCCTTCTGAAGAAACCCACAGCAGACCCCTCTGAACTTAAAAACTACCGACCCATATCCCTCCTCCCATTCCCGGCCAAAGTTATCGAGAAAGCCGTCAACAGCCAGCTCGCCGCCTTCCTTGAATCCAACAACTCCCTTGATCCATCTCAATCCGGGTTTCGAGCAAAACACAGCACCGAAACCGCCCTCATTGCAGCGACCGACGACATCCGAACACTCCTGGACAACGGAGAAACAGTGGCCCTCATCCTACTCGACCTATCCGCCGCTTTCGACACAGTTTGCCACAGCACCCTTATACATCGCCTCAGCAACATCGGCATACAAGGAAAAGCCTTGAACTGGATCATCTCATTCCTCGCTGGGAGAACTCAAAGAGTCCACTTCCCCCATTCTACTCAGAGGCCACCGAAGTCATCTGCGGCGTACCTCAAGGATCCTCACTCAGTCCCACCCTCTTCAACGTCTACATGAGTCCCCTTGCCTCCATCGCGCGTCAACACAACCTCAACATCATCTCTTACGCCGACGACACCCAGTTAATCCTTTCCCTCACCAAACACCCCAACACCGCCAAAACCAATCTTCACGAAGGCATGAAAGAAGTAGCCAAATGGATGAATCATAGCCGCCTAAAACTCAATTCAGACAAAACGGAGGTGCTCATCCTAGGATCTTCCCCCTCAGCTTGGGACGACTCTTGGTGGCCTTCCGCTCTGGGCACAGCACCCACACCCACAGACCATGCACGCAACCTTGGCTTCATCCTAGACGCCTCTCTCTCGATGTCCAGACAAGTCAGCGCAGTCTCGTCTTCTTGCTTCAACGTACTTCGCATTCTCAAAAAGATCTTCCGCTGGATCCCCCTCGAGACAAGAAAGACTGTCACCCACGCACTGGTCACGAGCCGACTGGATTATGCTAACACTCTATATGCCGGAATCGCAGCAAAATTACAGAAAAAACTCCAGCGCATCCAAAACGCGTCAGCGAGACTCATTTTAGACATCCCGCGCCAAGATCACATCAGCGGACATCTAAAAGACCTCCACTGGCTTCCTGTCAACAAGAGAATTACTTTCCGCCTTCTCATCCACGCCCACAAGGCCCTCTACAATCTAGGACCCGAATGCCTCAACGCTCGACTATCCTTCTACAAACCCACCCGCCAACTAAGATCGTCTAATCAAGCCCTCGCCGCAGTCCAGCGCATCCGAAAATCCACCATGGGTGGCAGATCCTTCTCCTTCCTGGCTGCCAAGACCTGGAACTCACTCCCCACTCACCTTCGCCTTACTCAGAACCACATCTCCTTCAGAAAAGAACTTAAAACCTGGCTATTCGACAAATAATGAACCCCTTCCCCTAGCGCCTTGAGACCAACCCCTTCCCCTAGCGCCTTGAGACCCTCTGGGTGAGTAGTGCGCTATACAAATGCCCGAACTTGAACTTGAACTAGAAGTGTATTTATGATTAATGATACTGCATGTTCTGGCAGCCGGCCTCTTCTTTGGAAACCCAGGTGATATGTCATCAGTACACAGTTACGTGAAGCCCTTTGGTATGTGAAATGTAAGCCTCTCAGCGCTTTGTATACAACTCCGGAGACAGTGACTAGGAGCACTGGGGCAACAGCTCATATGCGGCCCTTCTTCTTTCAAAGTGGGCACCAGCGCCCTTTAGAGCATGTTTGCTCCAATCCAGTCTGTGGCATTGATTGTTGGACTCGTGGAGTATCTGTGACCCTGTGAGGATGAGTTAGACACGAAGCCATAGTTCAGGGGTCATTAGTTTCTAGGTCTGTCACCTTATGTCAGATAGTGTTTGTAAAGTGAAAGGTGTACCGTTGAAGGACTGGACTTTTTAACAGTACCAGCGGTGCCAGGGAACAACACCTATAACCTTCATGGGATACCTGTTTCGGCGCACAAACTACAGAGACACGGGACACTTCCTTTGGCGTCAAAGATTCAAGGTTTATTACTGCAGGGAAAACAGAAGTCACGACAAGTACAACACGTGTAACTTGGGGAGACTGCTTCGAATTGGTTCTGTGGATCGCTCCTTTTATACAAAATTAACTCATAGGACAACATGGTACACAAAAGTTTACAACCTGGTTCCCATAATTATCCCTCAGAGGGGTCGCTTTGGTCACTTTGGTACACATAAGGTCCGGAACATAAGTGCGGAAACATTTGGCGGTTCCCAACTGTAAAAACCCATCTTCCCAACATTAGTGAATTCCAATCGGCAGTAAAACAGATCGAAATAGGGACAAAGACAGGTGCAGAGGGAGATGGAGACAGTGGGGAAATCGAAAAGGGTGTAAAAGGGGAGGTATCGGGAAACACGAGATACAGGCATCAAAGGGACGTGCCTAATGAGATGCACGGCTGAGACAATAAACCGGACGGCAAGATGAGCCTCGAGCGGGGCCATCTGCCTTACAGTATCATCCCCCTCATCGTAAAAGATATTTACAAAGTACATGTGTCTTCCACAAATATCCTGAGAGTCCCAGGGTGACGAAGCGGACAGTGTCCGTTCGCTGGCTACTTGAGGGCAAGAGACAAAATGGATGCCGTATCTAAGATGGAACCCGTGGGTACAGATGAAAAACCCACATATCAAACGAACGGTTTAAGTTAGCACAGCGAAACTGCGCACACTTACTAAACTCGTCATTTGCGGTTCTTAGATACCAGACTCGACCATATTCGTGCGAGTCGAAAACATCACTTAAAATTGTCACGGAACCTCAGACGCTCCTTTTGCCCTCATGTAGGCAAGCACTAGTCGGAATCATATTCGATATTCATCAGACCCTCGAGATGTTGCTGTAGCATAGCTCTGTCCAACCGAGACCCTTTGGTAACAGGTGGCTGTCTCATACACGTTGTAGCACAGAGGCCACATAAGGCAGGACCGCACTGCACGCAAAGGCAACACGTGAACAGGAACACTACAACGACTCCAATGATCATCAGAATTTTCCAACCGCAGGTCGACATCAGGCCCCAAAACCATCCAAGTAGCGTCCAATCCCCTACATCCACGTGTATGGATTTGGAGATCTTATGCAACTTCGAGATGGCTTGATAGACAGTCGGAGCGTTATCAGGAATGAAAATACAGCAGCTCGAATGGATCACCTTACATACCCCACCTCGATCTGCTAAGATCACATCTAAAACCATACGGTTTTGTAACGTCATAAGTCTATCCGCCTGAAGTTCTGTGGTGATATTACCAAGGGCACTGGCAGTAATATTAGCTGTCGATTCTACCACTCGAGTCAACTGTCTCAGGTTCCTACTATTAACCATAGGTCCCCAAAATGGGAGGAAACCCTTGAAAAAGTCTCCTGCCTCTTGACCGGCAGTATCCTCTTCGCTAATTACGCCTCTCACAACTCTAGTTTTGTGATAATCTGCATCTACAGTAAATGTCGGAGGCAACAAGTTTGCGATAAAACATGAGCCCATGAAGTCAGAGGGCAACCATGAATACGCACGATCATGACAAATAAAGTATGTACCCTTGGCAGCCAAAAACACAGGGGACGAGACCATTGGCAAAATATAATTTTCAGTGCAAGCACTGTCTCCAAGTCGGGCTTTCGATCTACGGCCGCGACCTATTAAACAAAAATTGCCAGTGTGGGGTACGACCCATATCGGAGGCGAGCTTTTAAGCTGTTTTTCACCAGTGAACACACTATATTCGCCTCTACTTAGGACCCTATAGGCTTGTACCTCTTCTTCAGGGATAAGCGAGGGATCATAGATATCGCTATCTAAATCCTCTATTGCTATAGACAAAGATTTTTGGTACGAGGTAGGACCAGAGTAGGGGGAACGTGGTTCTCGAATGGGGTGGAAACCCAGTGCGCTGCGAAACATTGTTTGAAATGCTCGAGCAGACCCTTGGGAGCTATACGGTAACACCAGATATGGAATTCCCTTATCCGTAGTATGTGGCATCAACCCACACACCCAGCAATTAGTAGTGTTAACCACTAACTGATGCTGATGAAGGAGCTGAATAAAGGAATTGTTGCGGAATTCTGCACGTCTAGCCTGCTCGTGTTCAGGTAAGATGTGAAAAGAATGAGGAGAAACAGTGGAGGTGAGTTTAAAGTCAGGGGTAGGAGTAGGTATGATAGAGGGCAAGAAGTAAGACATTGTGTAATACACTCCACCCGCCAATAACGCAGAAACAGTCACAAACAGTACGAATATTTGGAACACACAACATTTGGTACGACTGAGTTGCTGCAGCTTGAATCTTTGTGCTTGAGCTTCTTCCAAGTCCATCAGCTTCAAAAATGCCATTCCCTATGACCGTCCGCAACGTTTCTTGACGCAATTCGTTCTGTGTAGCAATAGTCAATTCCTAGGAGTTCCCAGGAATCGACGGTCTTTAACCTAGCGTCAAGACCTACTAACCAGGAGGAAGTACACGCGCGGCCCTACGGCCTTTATTTCACAAATATATATATATATCAAAAACAAATGTCTCTCAGCTGTGGAAACAAAAAGTGTAAGGAACGAAGCTCAATGAATATATACAAAAATAATTACAATAGTATGAGTGTTCAAACTGATCATGGAAAACGGGATAATGCATTTGTCAAGGGACAGAACGGGGTTTTTTATTAGTCTTTAGTGCTGGATCTCAAAAAATATCGGGTTTTCCCAGGACGTGTCTGTTCGTTAAACAAAAGATCCGTTGAAGGGACAACGCCCTGTTTATCAGCTGAATGTTCTGGTCTTGAGTTTTCTGATGGCAAGTGTTCAATAATGCCTTTTTGCTGCACTGAGGATTCTCCGACAGGTTGTGCGTCGCTGAAAGGTACAAACGCCGGCAATCCTTCGGTTTCAGTTGATGCAATGCCTTTCCTTACCCACGAGTCTGCTGGCAACGGAATGGGGACTTTCTTGGTATGGGTGGCATGCACCCAATTTTTCCGCCCCTCAAGACGAACTGCAGTTCTCGTGGCAAGGAGGACCTGATAGGGTCCAGTGAACCTGGGATCCAAATTGTTCTTGCGCGAAAAATTGCGCGTTACCACCCAATCTCCGGGCTGGAGCTGGTGGCCTGGACCCTCCGTCTGTGTCGGCAATGCTTCGTGAACCTGTTGGTGAATTAACCTCAGTTTAGCAGTCAAGTCATAATCGATTAACATTGGATACTCAAGTTCACAAAAGGCACCCGGTCTAGGGACCCCCCAAACATTGGCAGGACGACCGAACACTATTTCATAGGGACTGAGCCCTACTCGGGAGTGTACAGTTGCCCTTGTTGACAGTAATGCTAAGGGTAAAGCGTCAGGCCACGAAAGACCTGTCGTAGCCTGAATCTTTGCTAGTTTTAGTTTAAGGGTGCCATTGTACCCTTCAACCAAACCGGCTGACTGAGGATGATTGGCACTATGAAATTTCTGTACAATCCCTAACCCGCGACACACACTCTTCATCACGCTCCCAACAAACTCACTTCCGTTGTCTGACCACACAACCCGAGGCATTCCGTAGCGGGAAAAATACTCTTTGAGTAAAATTTTTGCCGTGGATAAAGCCGTATTATCCTTAAGGGGGTAGGCCTCAATCCACCTAGAAAATGCACACACCACAACCAGCACATACTTCAAATTATTACATCTCTCCATGTGGATAAAGTCTAACTGGATAACTTCGAAAGGGTACGCAGGAGGGGCAAAATGGCCAGGTGGAGTGGGAGTGCCCTTACCAGGATTGTGCATCAAACACACCATACAATTCTTAACCAAGCGTTCAGCACATTTCGTAATACCATCATTCTTCCACACAGGAAACAGCAATTTACAGATACCTTTCGCGCTAATATGTGCTAACCCATGTGCCATAGTCACAATAGCCAGCACATACGCATCAGGCAACATCCATCTTTTCTGTTCCGATAAGTCAATCCAACAACCATTCGCATCCAACTTTCCCGTACTTTCTTTCCACTTCGCCTTTTCAGTCTCGGTGGCCTCATTCTGAATTGCTTTCACACTTCCGATAGTGTTTTCACACATACTTGATTCTGCAGGCCACCTAACCGAACTCGTCACATACATTCGAGTGCTAAGGTTCCGGGCAGTCTCCTTAGCAGTCTCATCCGCAAACGCATTTCCACGACCAACATCATCCGTTACTTTCTGATGTGCGCTACATTTGATTATGGCCACCTGTTTAGGCAATGTGAGTGCATCTAAAAGATCATTTACAAGCTGTCCATGTTGAATCTTCGTACCATGTGACGTAAGGAATCCTCTCTCTCTCCACAGTCGTCCAAAACTATGTGCCACACCAAACGCATACTGGCTATCTGTAAACACATTCACCCGTTTATCTTTAGACAACACACACGCTCTCGTCAAAGCAATTAACTCAGCAGCCTGAGCCGAATTTTGATTTAATCTTGCACTTTCCACAATCGTTCTCAATGTAACTACAGCATACGCAGTCGTCACATCACCATTCGGCAACTTGAAACAAGAACCATCCACATACAAAGTACCATCGGGATTTGTCAATGGAGTATCTTTTAGGTCAATACGACCCTTGGTTTCCTCTTCAGTTTTGAGATAGCAGTCATGTACTGCTTCATCACTTGATTCTGTGTTGATTGGCAGCAATGTTGCTGGATTCAACACATTACATCGTTTTATCCGTATATGACTGGCCAGCAACGTCAACTCATATCCGGACAATCTTGCACTTGTCAGATGTTGAGTTTTCGTTCGGTTCAATAGAGTGTCGACTGCATGCGGAACCATTACCGTGAGCATGTTATCCATGACTAGACCTGCGGACTGTCGAATGGACGCCGCAGCTGCCGCTGTTGCCCTTAAGCAACTTGGCAAGGCTCTTGCTACTGGGTCTAAAGTCGAAGAAAAGTAGGCACATGGGCGTTGCTTACCACCAAAAGGTTGTGTCAAAACACTCAACGCGCAACCATCCCTCTCGTGAACGTATAGTGTAAACGGCTTACTGTAGTCAGGGGTACCCAACACAGGAGCCGAACACAGCGCATCACGCAATTCAGAAAAACTTTTCTGACATTCTTCAGACCAAGGTACTGGGGATGAAACATCCTTGCACGTAAGGGCTATCAATGGTTTCGCCAACAATGAAAAATTTGGAATCCATTGTCTGCAGTAGGACGTAATACCTAAAAAGGCGCGAACATCTCTTTGGGTTTTTGGCACAGTCATTCGGGAAATCGCTGCAATTCTCTCTGGGGTCAACCTTCTCCCTTCTTTTGACAATAAGTGACCTAGATAGGTAACTTCTTGACAACAATACTGTAGCTTTGAAGGCGACACCTTGTGGTGCAAGTTATGTAGATAGTGCAATAATGATACTGTAGCCGTTTTGCAAATGGCCTCCGTATCAGCTGCCACTAAAAGATCGTCAACGTATTGAATCAAAGCTGCACCTTTAGGCAATACAAAGGCATCAAGCTGACCTTTAAGTGCTTGGCTGTAGATTGACGGACTCTCACAGTAGCCCTGTGGAGCGCGTTTTAGCCTAAAACTGCGACCTCCTAATGAGAATCCGAACAGGTCTCTGCTTTCCTCTGCAATCGGGATGCTAAAGAAAGCATTCTTTAGATCGATCACTGTGAACCAGGAGGCAGATGCCGGAATCATTGTTAATAAAGCCGTAATGTCAGGTACCACAGGAAATTGTGGAACTACTATTTTATTTACCTCTCTCAAATCTATTACAAAACGATACACAGGAGGTTTAGTTGGGTCAGTTCGTTTCAGAATTGGCAATACAGGGCTATTGCACACGTTTCCACGAGTTTCTTCAACAACACCTTTTCCAATGAGATCATGAACGATTGCTAACAGCGCTCGTTCGCCCTCAAGAGAAATACGATATTGAGGTAAACGCGGTAATCGCGCATTTGGTTTCAATTGAATCACATAGGGTGGAATGTCTAACAGGCCCACATCATTGGGACCTGTGGCCCATAGAGACGCAGGGAGGGAATTCAATTCCGGTGGGAATTTATCAACCGATAAATACATGGGAGAGACCACTCTCCTTCCCAATGTAAGCTCCACTCCTTCGGGGGAACAATACAATGTTGCATATAATCGTTTCAACAAATCCAGGCCCAAAAGATTTTCACCACAACCTGTAGATAGAATCAGTGGAGCCGTTAGCTCACGTGGTCCAATCATAAGAGGCAAAGGGTTAGAGACTGGGTTACTAACAGGGGCGCCAGAGAATCCAACGGAAACATTCGTTAAGCCAGACAAAGGTGCGCCAGGGAGTTTTGAATGCATGATGGAACTTTTCGTCGCACCAGTGTCTAACAGAAAAGGCTCAACTACACCCGATGTAGTCACTGCAACGTAAGGCCCACTCTGATCGACCGGAACTGACACTACTCCCTCTCTTTGTCGTTGGCTGTCCTAGTAGTGGTCATTTACAACAGTCTCGTGGTCTATATAATAATCATCAACATTATACTGTGCAGATCGAACTGACCCCGCATTTCGCTGGTCAAAATAATTATTTGCATCTGAAAGGTTTTGATGACGATCAATCTGATTGTGGGATGAACCACGACCTCTACCACGTGGTGCCTGCTGAGGACCACCGCCACGATTTCCTCGTGTCGACACACCATTCAGACGGTCCCGTAAAGCAAGACAATCATATTTTAGGTGTCCCTCTTTCCTACAATATGCGCACTGATTATACCCAAGTGAAGATCTGGGATCGAAGTTGTCAGAGCGCGGCTGTGTCCTATCGGGCTGTGCTCGTGGTCGATACTGCTGTTGTGAATCATTTTGGTTTGATCGTGGAGGGTATGCTTGCTGCAACAAAACCTTCGTTTTGAGTTCTTTCGTTTTCTTTTCTACACGATCACTTTCTTCCTTTTCCCTATTCTCATAATACTGAGCCGTTGCTAGTATTTGCGCAGGGGTTGAAACTGCCCACGCACTTTCTGAATTCTTTAATTTGTTGCATAGCTCAGGCAGCAAATTTGACACAAATTTGTCAACGAATAACCGCTGACCTCCCTCAGCGCCCATGTCCTGACCGCTGTGGTCGACAAACGCTTCCTCAAACCTAGTAAAGAAATCTGAGACACTCTCGTCTTTCTTTTGTTTACAAGCTGATAACTTATCCCAGTTCACCTTCATCGCTGGCATGAGAGTTTTCATGAGCGTAATGATTTTCTGAGGCAAATCCAAGATCAACTGTTCAGGTTTAGCCCCACCAACTTGTAATGCATCAGCTGCTAGCAGTGCAGCCCAATCACCCCCTAATTCAGCTGCGTGATTGGCTTGACGAATTTTAGCCCAAACTGGTTGCGGTACAACATTGCCAAACAACATGTCGATGTCGGCAATATTCATAATAGAAGCTTCTATCAGTTGTGATAACTCCTTATAATAACCAGCCGGATTTTTACGCGGATCGGGTAAGGATTGCTTCACTTGCAAAACTTCCGATCGTTTCCATGGAAGATGTATCCACACCCTTCGAAAATGCGGTAGCACCACAGGGTTCGCATTAGGATCACCAGGCACCCATAGTGGCGGAACTTCTCTCATGGGATACTGACCAGGAACCGCTTTCCAGTTCTCAGTGGTATCATCTAATGTCACCCGAGAATGTGCTGTGGGTCTGAATGCTAATAAGCGTTCCACGGCACGTCGTACATCGTCTCCTATAATCATACCGTTCGAAAAGTGACTCTGGAGTTCAATTATATCGGACGGTACATCATCTACATCATTATTGTACCATTCTTCTCTCAAAAAGTTACACATCTCCTCAAATACGAATCTCTGCGTAGGCTCATTAAACTGAGAAAACGTATCAAATACTACACGCGGAGTGTAATTAGCAGGATGTCTTATCCACCTATGTGCCATTGTTACTAACGTCTCTTTCTCCCTACCACTAGGGATCTGACTCCGTCTCTGAGGAGTTTCAGATGAATCAGACGAAAATAACGGACCAGAAAGAGGTGAATAAAGGGTAGCAACAGAGTTAGGAACACGCTTACGAACAGAAGGAGAAAGAAAAACAGGAGCAACAACACTAGAGGTGAAGGAAGGCATAGTAGGAATGGACAAGATAGTCGGAGTAGCAGAAACAACAGTCTGCAAAGGTACAGGTACAGGAGCAGTAGGAACGAGGACAGGTGGTGAAACAAACGTAGGGTTAACAGCGGGCTGGCCCGCAGCCGCTGGAGCAACAAGAGGAACAACAGGAGGAGCTATAGGAGGAACTACAGGAGCAGTAGCACCCTGTACATAAGGAGGTGGTGATTTCATCAAGTATGATAACAAGGAATCCTCCTTCAAATCTTCTGCTTTCTTTTCTAGATTATTCGGTAAAACTGGGTAACATTTATCTATTTTCATGTGATGCAATCTAGTAGCGATTTCCATATCTTTTTCTTCTTTGTCTTGTCTACATTCTTTTATAGCTTGCATTATCGGAACAAACTCTTGCTTTTTATCTTTTTTAAGTTGTTTGATTTCTTTCTGTTTGGCCTCTTTACGCCATATCCGAAAGGAATCAAACATAGCTGGCCTAGCTTTCTTTAAAAATAATTTAGCCTCAAGATTATCTAAAATCGAAAGTTCAAAAGTTCCGTGTGGTGGCCATCTAAGGTCACCGTCTTTCTTTGTATAGCGGATCCAGTAATCATTATAGATTATAGGACCTACCCCATGTCGACTATATAGATCATGTATCGGAGTTCCAGCTGGAGGTATCGGACACGAGTCCTCCAACCGGGAATCCATTGCGCAACATTTGAAAATACGAAACAAATCACTATGGCTAGGCATCGTGCACACTAACCTAGTATCAAACTTCAAGGATTACCGAAGCAATGAAACCTCGTGTAAGTCAAAACCCTTGGTTTTTGGCAATTGCAACTGTCAAATAATACTAAGAACCAATACTAAGAACCACAAATGCAATGGAACCATGCAATACAACAAAGCCTTAAGGCTATTACAAAGCTCGGAGAGCTATTACCACAAAGCCTTAAAGGCTAACCACAAAGCTTTCAGAAAGCTAGAACAACCACTAAGGACTGGGAGCGACCCACAAATACTTAACTCAGAACTTCAATGGCGTCACCAGGAAGGCCCGTCTATCGTCTCGCTTGTACATAAGGTCTACGCCGGGCGTCGAAGACAGGTCGACAGTCAGGGCATCGGTCCGTTGCAGCTGTCAGGAGGCGGGAATCTTCGCATGGAAAAACTTCGGGCCACTTATTTCGACAACAGGATCGATGAAGCGGGGTGCACCTTCCCTCGGAGATTTCACACGAAGTTCCTCACGATCATCAGGCTTTGGACCGGACCGGTACCGCTGAAGTCGCCCCACGTTGGGCGCCAACTGAAGGACTGGACTTTTTAACAGTACCAGCGGTGCCAGGGAACAACACCTATAACCTTCATGGGATACCTGTTTCGGCGCACAAACTACAGAGACACGGGACACTTCCTTTGGCGTCAAAGATTCAAGGTTTATTACTGCAGGGAAAACAGAAGTCACGACAAGTACAACACGTGTAACTTGGGGAGACTGCTTCGAATTGGTTCTGTGGATCGCTCCTTTTATACAAAATTAACTCATAGGACAACATGGTACACAAAAGTTTACAACCTGGTTCCCATAATTATCCCTCAGAGGGGTCGCTTTGGTCACTTTGGTACACATAAGGTCCGGAACATAAGTGCGGAAACATTTGGCGGTTCCCAACTGTAAAAACCCATCTTCCCAACATTAGTGAATTCCAATCGGCAGTAAAACAGATCGAAATAGGGACAAAGACAGGTGCAGAGGGAGATGGAGACAGTGGGGAAATCGAAAAGGGTGTAAAAGGGGAGGTATCGGGAAACACGAGATACAGGCATCAAAGGGACGTGCCTAATGAGATGCACGGCTGAGACAATAAACCGGACGGCAAGATGAGCCTCGAGCGGGGCCATCTGCCTTACAGTATCATCCCCCTCATCGTAAAAGATATTTACAAAGTACATGTGTCTTCCACAAATATCCTGAGAGTCCCAGGGTGACGAAGCGGACAGTGTCCGTTCGCTGGCTACTTGAGGGCAAGAGACAAAATGGATGCCGTATCTAAGATGGAACCCGTGGGTACAGATGAAAAACCCACATATCAAACGAACGGTTTAAGTTAGCACAGCGAAACTGCGCACACTTACTAAACTCGTCATTTGCGGTTCTTAGATACCAGACTCGACCATATTCGTGCGAGTCGAAAACATCACTTAAAATTGTCACGGAACCTCACCGTGAGCAGGGACTCCTGCTGATGAGGTCTCTCGCGCCTGCTGAGTGTTGCTCAGTGGTCTGGTCGAAGGCATGGGACAAAGACTGACTAATCTCCTCGGATAACATTCAAAACTGCAGAATATGGGGTCAAATCATTTCGAGGCTCTTGTCCATAGTTTGAAAACCTGATTTTAGAATCTAGAATTGTTTACATTGCTTGATAATGACCCTCTGCAAGAAGTCCATTAACTCGACTTGTGTAAAAATAGCTGCAGGGCGGTTGTTGGTCTGTCTATGGTGTAGCACAGCTGCTTAAATGAAAAGTTCCAGTAACTTCTCAGGTCAAAGGCCATATAGAGCTGATAGCCTCATGGACTTGAATTATAAGACTGTGAGAACCCTGTAGAAGTGTTTATTCGTATTGATCATCTAGTGTGAGGGCAATCACTTGGAAATCAGTTCCTTCAGTCTGCACGCATGCGTCTGTGCAAGCCGTACAGTGCCATGCTGAGGGCATGCCATCGGGACTGGCACCTGGGCACACGCAAGGATCAGCACTGGGCGAGAGGCTGATGGCACAAGAGAAATAATACAGCTGCCACAGCCCTGACATCTATCCAGCCAGCTTGTGACCATGAAGGTTCAGTGGAGGGATCAGACTTGAGAGAACAGAGGGGTGAGAGGTATAGGCCTCTCAAGAGAACCCTTCCTGGGTGACCATCGAGTGAAGAAGGAAAGGTCAGTATCCAAGGCAATAAGGAGAAGCCCAGAGTAGCTCCTGCTGAACACAGGATGGGAGGCACCATGGAGTCTGCCCCCTGTGACGACACGCATTAACAGAACTCCATCACCTACAGAGAACATCTAAGGAGAGATGCGTCATAAGGCAGAGATATTCACCTGTTGTCACCATTCTAACAGGACCAATAAGAGATTATTATCTCTTGTGATCTAGCATACATGGATGGATGACAAGCAACTTACAACAATGTGTCTATTCTTCCCAAGTAACCAATGTGGCTATTACTTAATATTAGATGAAAAATAAAGAAGTGTACTTGCAGCACAAAATATGAAATCAGGCGATTATCTTAATGTTTCAAAGCTGGAAATTTGGAATTTGTCCTGAGGCTGACTGTAGCTGTCACGCATATTCTTCATGCAATACCATGCTACACGAAAAGGAGATCCCAGCACTCCCCTGTCGCTGTGGTTACACGCGATGCTGGTAGCCCAGAGGACACAGTACAATGCAATGTTATGATCACTTTATGTAGCAAGGCATAATTGGAGAGTTGGGCTGAATTAAACATGAAGATCTGGTTTCTACAAACTGAGGTGGACTACAGAGATTGCGACACATCTCCATATAGGATGCATAGGAGAGTGCAAGATCACTAGTAGACCAGCATTGTGAATATTTATTTGTAATGTGTACAAAATCTGAGGACATCCAGTCATGGGGTTGGGGACAGCTGCATTCCAGTGGTATGAAATCCCAAAAGTTTATATGTATCTTTAGGTTAAAAACCTATGTTTAAAGCTCTAGCTCTTAAATTGTTACGTTGTCTTAACATTTTTCCTTTTCAGAAAAAGTTTCAAAGGGGATTGTGGATTGTACATTTTAGGTACAGGAAATCAAATTGAAGTTCTTGAATGGATTTTTTTAATACTTGGTTGCATATCATATTCTTACATCAGGCCTAGTAAAATCCTTTATGCACCTTCTCCTCTGATTCTAATACTCCAAAAACTTCACATTTCATAGGCAAAGTCTTTATGATCAACACACCCTTTCACCTGGGTTATATCCTGCACCATTCTCTATTGTCAAAGATGGGATTAGGTGTGGTGTGGAGAGGCTCGAACCCTGCAAGTTAGAAGGTGGAACTCAGTTCTCCTTCGGTTAGTCTGATTTGATCTCTCTTCTCAATCTTTCAAATGTTTACTATTTTTTATCTCAAGCCTCACTTTTTCATAGGATCCTCTTTCCTGCAAGTTGGAAGGTGGAGGTCAACTCTCTCCTTCTGTCAGTTCCAAATCATCTCAAAGACTGGCAGGGAATGACAGCTAATACAGTAGAGGGGAGAGTATTCTACTGGCTCCACACCCATTTCTATTGGCACAGAGCTAGAAATTTCTTTAGGACCAGGCTTCTTAGTCGTTAATTAGCCTCAGTGTGCCCGGGCTGTTTTTGGGTCACCACCTTCTAAACAAATGTGCCCTCCTTTTCTTTTTGTAAGAAATGGGGTTATTTGTTGATGTGGGGGTAGAACCCAAGTCAAGAAATAATTACAATCCTTTTTAGGGTGAACTACAATTGTCAATAAATAAACCTGTGCTTCGCACAAAGGCGCAACTTAAACAATATATGTAACGTTTTTTGCAACACTCAAACAGTAATAAAGTGAAAACACAACAAAATAAAAATCCCCAACCAATTTAGATTATTTTAAGAATCAAAACAGCATCCGAACGACAAGAATTCAGTAAGTAGAATTGGAGATAATTAAAAAAAAACATTTGTGGTGAAAATAGTGCCAAAACGCACGAAGCCCCAATGTATGAACCTCGATCGCAATAGACGGAGTCAAAGTTTAGGCCAACCACGAGGGATCACCAGTCGGATACAGGGACCAGGTTCATCCCTTTGGAAAAATTACCTTTGCACTTAGGAACTTGTTGACGGAGTGCCAGTGGAGCAATGCTGAAAGCTTGATCCAAAGCATTGCTTGTCGACGGCGGATTGGTGAAGCAAGGGTCCTCAGCGTTCAGACAGAAAGTTCAAGGCACTCAATGTCAACCGCTGGAAAACTCAGAGTGGGTGAAGCTCTCTATGTTTAGGTCAGGCAGCCATTGACATCAGCAGGTTTCTCTTTGGATCTGATCCAGGTGAAGGCTTCTATGTTCAGAATTAGAAACTTTTCTGGAAATCAGGATAGTCCAGTGGGGCAAACCAGGAAGTTGAATCTCACCAGTCATTTGGAAAGAGTTCAGAAAAAGTTCCAAGTGTCCAGTTTTTGAACAGGACGAATACTCCCTAACACAGATTTCTCCAAAGAGTAGCTTGTGAGCTGCTGGTAGCTCTCCAGTTACCTCTAAGAGGCTCTTGTGTGTGCAGTTTACCCATCTAAATTAGAAGCTTTTAATTCACTGAATTAATTAATGTGTTGCAAAATTGAAAATCACGTTACAGAGACAAAAATATATGTATTTTCAGAACTGATAAGCTGATGTTTGAAATTCCAAAATATCTTTAAAGCTGATATTTGAAAAATCATGTGGTGCTGAGGAGGGTTTATTACTTATATTTTTACCTTGGTGTAAGGGGCATTTAAGATACGGCTGTTATGTAATATCCATGGAAAAACATTCTAAATTGGCAAACCCTTTTTATACGTGACTGCTGGCAATCCTGCATGATGCACTGAGGTGATCACTGCGGGTAATTTTGCATACAGTAGTCGCTAACGTAATCTTGTCTGATGTGGTCACGATTACACCACTAATGATATTAGTAGATCTGTAGGGTTTTTATTGATCAGACGTAGCCTTTATTACAGAAAGGATGGGAGGCCCCTGCTCTAACATCAGCCACAGTACTTGTCCTGGATGACACCTGTTGGGCCCTAGGATTCACTCCAACAGAGGCCAGTAGAGTGTCCAGTGCAGTTTTAGGGCCTCATTATAATACTGGTCAGAAAGCACGGTGGCCGACTCCTTGTTGGAGAGTCTGACCAATCGATTACAGTGTTTGGGAAGACCGTTCAGTCGGACTCCCATTGACTTCAATAGGAGCCTGTGTTCCGACTGACAGCACAGGTTCCCATTGAAAAAATAGGTGGGTGCAGAAAACCTTGCATCCTATGGGTGGCACTCTATGGTGCCTGTCACACTTTGTATTATTGTACAGAGGGGTCCCACAAGTACCCCCTCGGGCCCCAGCCGGAGGCCTCCAAATGAAGGGGGGCCTGCAAAGGGCCCCCAAATTTAGTTTCCGAATGCCGTTTCGTGTCAGACAGACCGATTCGGAAAGGCTGTCAGAATCTGAAAATGTAATACGTCGGTAATATGCTAGGCGGAACGCGGAGTCTCTGAATGCAAGTCGGAACCGAGTTGGATAGACAGTTACCTCCTATCGTAATTGGTCAGTCAGAAATGTTTCCGAATCAGTCGGAAACATGGGTTCCGACACAGGTTAGGAAATTCTGAATGCCATTAGGAGCCTTTCTGACCGACATCGTAATCAGGCCCTTAGTTGTAACTGGCCAGCAGCAAAAGCAGAAAAGTTGCTGAAGATTTCCCCTGGAAGCTTGTGTGTCTCTGTAGATCACACAGAAGGTCAGCCAACTGACCCTTCAAGTCACATATGGGGTCCTGGAGACTGTTATGTTCCATATAGGTACCATAATAGAGGCTTGGGTAATAACATATACCTTCTCCTACATTATCTCCCTTACACCGCACAGTAACAAACTTTTAGGATTAAACCTTTACCTAGTTCTAGTCCTGGGCACAGAAGGAGGGTTTCCCTGAATAATACCCTCCTATAACTTCATCAATAGGACTCATGCAGTATGAATGAATATTCATAAGTGTTCTTGGAAACCAGGCAGAAGCTACACCACCTGCATAATATCTACGCACAAGGTTCATCCCATATGTCATCCTCAAATCCAAGAATCAAGGGGCAAAGAAACCGCAGATACTTTTCGTATAAATACAGCACATCTTACTGGGTTAAGGTAGAAGAGACTGAGACCTCCCGGCCGACACACTGACCAGAGATGCTAATGCTTCTGCAAGCAGACGCTCTAGCTGACAGTGGTCTAACACATCCCTCGCGGGGTGTGCAATTCGAGACCAGAACGGGGTCACACACTCTCTCACTTCAGGTAATGGGGTTAGACTAAATCCTGTAGGGATTATTGGCTTCACACCTACTCACATGCTAGGTAAACATATGTGCATCTAGACAGGCATTGTAGGAGGACAAACTCTTTTTATCATGCATTATATATTCATGTATTTATTCATGACTATTGCAAGGTGGTAGAACTATACCATCCTTTTATGTTTCTAATACTGCTGATCATATATGCTTGCTATTGTCTAACAGTTATTGCAGCACATCTATTTTATACTAGAATAACAACTGTTCAATAAATACGTATTGAAAATCGTCTCAACCATTAATTCTGTATATCTCTCTGAGAGAAAGTACGCACGAGAGACTGAGCGAAAGGTAGTACATTGTTTCCACGATTCTGAGGGATCAGGGTTGTCATATTCTGAGGTTGCCAAAAACTAGCCTCTCCCCGATAATAGGAGATTCTAGTGACACTGTGAGCTAGCTAATACAGAAAGGCTAACGTACCCATTGGGGGTGTACGGAACCAGTCTGTCACCAATCCCACTGACTATGATATCCGAACACACATATCCTGTATGGGTAATATAGGAACGTCACAACAAGAAAAGGCGAGCAGGTAAAGCCTTCTTTCAGAGCTCAGACACCTGAGAAGTCCTTTTTCAGAGTCTTCCCTGGTCCAGGAGTGTTCTGATTTCAGATCTTGGCCTTCCCTTGATTCTACCCAGTGCCAGCCTTTGGGTGGGTTACAAACCCTGGTCTACTTCTGAACTGATTCTAGACAGTTCTCCTTTCCTTGTTTTGGCCCCAACCTGGCTAGGGGGACAAAGACAGGGGTAGGCCTGGTGTCAGGTTTACTTGGATCATTTATTGGATCTCTGGATTAGCAGTGTCTGCTAATCAGCTTGTCATCCATTGTGACTTCGCTACCAGATAATAGTGCACCAAGATGGACACCCCCATACTCAGGGATTTAAGCTTGCTAAGAGACACTTAGTATATCTTTCAGTGTGGTGTCTATTGCAGCTAATTGGCACTTCAACAAGCATGCTGTGATGATGTTGAAATAATCAAAAAAGAACGCGTGGTAATGGATGTCTCCCTCGCAAGAAGCACCTTATATAGTCTGGATATCTTTAAATAGGCCAACAACATGTATAAATCCCACATGAAAATGCTGTCAAAAAATATGGCTGATCTACCAAGCAACAATGCAAAACATCCACACAATTGGATGGAAAAGCTAGGCCTGGCTCATTTACAATCTCACATCTTACTTAACCTGATGAACCAATTGTTGACAGATCAATACATGACTCTAAACACCAAACTGACTATTGCAGTCCAACCTGGCCTGCCACTCCCCCATCAGCCAAATCACCCAGTCCCACATCCTGTGTCCTGATGAGTATAGCAGTGTCGGAACAGGCATTCACCAAAGCCTCCGCTCTCCATCATCTCAGTTGGGTCACCATAGGGAGTCACAAGCAGTATAGAATGTTGGATGTGTCAGTAATAACAACATTTGAAGGATCCAACACATATCCAGAACAGGACTCAGACAAATTAATCCCTTCCATACAATCCCTAGCATGCACCCAGGTCTGCAGCGGAGGAGATAACCATGCAAAAGACCATATCAAAGGAATCTAGTGTTGCAGTCACTGAGAAATGTACAGTTGACAACAATACAGAATATCTAAGAAAGGAGAATGCTACTCCATATAATCGGATGTAATAGCCACCCTTACAAAATCGGAGCATTGGGAGTAAATAATGTGTTCAATCAAATTGTTAAAGAGCCCATAAAAGTAACAAGACAAATACAACCAAGTTTTTCCAAATCCAACATAGCAAGCAGCATAATACAAACAGCCACAATGTAGACATGAAAGTGTGAAGAAGCCAGCAGTCTAATCAGGAAGGAGGAGGAATAGTGCGGAGGAAAGGTCACTTTGAAGGTGTGAGGGATATCCGTGGAGGTCCAGTGGGGTGGAACCGAGTGATTGTATTGTGGAGAGAGTAGGGTGGGATTCAAAGCATGCGAGTGCTGGGAAGCTTCAGTTGTTGAAAGTAAGTTATCGCGTAGAAGTTGCGATATATGCCTTGTGTGAGAAGTTGGCCTGGTATATGATATCCATTCTAGTGGGCACCCTGCACCAGTCCAAACGACCCTTATGGTGATGGTTGTCAAGTCAAACTTATAGACCAGCTATCCTAGTGGTAGCATGGACAAAGCAGCCTTAGGCTAAAACTTCAGAGAGCATGTGAAGCCAGCTGTTTTGCCAATTATAATCCCTTGAATACCTTTTTTTTTAAATATCTTTATTATTCAACAAGTCAGCAGATAATATAAACAGTATTTCAATTATTCAAAAGTTGTATACAATAATAATAAGCAGAAATATTTATAGAGAGAACATATTCAAATAGTATAAGAGTTATAATAATACGAGAAAGATCATATGTATCACAATAATTCTAAATCATATCAAAAACATTCCGAAATGAGTCCCCAAACAGAGTTAAGTTTATTCTGGGCCTGTGAGCCCCTAGACTTTGCTAATATATGTTCCATTGAATATGTCTGATTCAGCAGAGCCCACCAATCCCTAATATTAGGAGGATGTATGTCAATCCAAGCTCTAGCGATGACCAGTCTACCCATCACAAACAATATCAATAATAGCCGGTTTTGTTGGTAACTATACATACGAGGTCCTAACATAATATCCCTTGGGCCTCATTTATGAGAAATGACGCATTGCTGCGTGAAAGCAGCGGTGCGTCACTTCTCAGTGCGCACTCCTTGCGACATGATTGTTGCGTCGTATTCACAGTATCAACAAGAAACACCAAAAGGGGTTGGCTCAAACGCAGTAAGGCTGCGCCACATGTCAATCTCAACAAAACAAGATGCCAGTACTGCGATATAGATTTATCTATTTTCTATGCACAATGAAATTAAACAATTGTCGCATAAACACCAAACATAATGTTTCATTTCATTGTGCATAGAAAATAGATAAATCTATATCGCAGTACTGGCATCTTGTTTTGTTGAGATATTTACAGTATGATGCATCATGTCGCAAGGAGTTACAGATACGTCAGTATTTCTGACGTATCTGTAAGCGCAAAAGTCACGCATTGCTGGGGTGTGTCACAAAAGTGACGCAACTCCAGCAATGCCTCCTTTCACATGGGGAAAGCCCCATATGAAAGGGCTAGCGTCAGTCTTACGCCTGCTGTGAGGCAGGCGCAAGATTTTGACGCAACAGCGTCATAAAAGTGACGCAGTGAAATCTCATAGATTTCACTGCGTCACTATTACGAGGCTTTTTGCGGGGGAACGTCCCCTCTGCATACATTATACCTGACGCAGGTGTATAATGTAGCACAGGGGTTTACAAAGTGACGCATCTGCTTAGATGCGTCACTTTGGAAATAGTGCTCAACAGGAGGCATGTTTTATGCCGCCGATGCGTCACAAAAAGTGACGCATCGGAAGCGCAAAACTGACGCAAGGCCTCATAAACGAGGCCCCTTGTATTTATAATAAGTTTAATCCCTAACTTCTCAGAGCAGATTTTAGCGAGCTGTTGCCAAATATCTTACAGTTTTGGGCATTCTAAAAGCATGTGTATCAAACTTGCAGCCTGGAGATCACATTTAGGACACTTCGTGCGTGTGCTAGTTTGGCTGGTATTAACCCATTTAGTTATTCTTTCTTGTGTATAATACGGATGTATGACGTTAAAACGCATACTTTTACAACGCATACCGTTACAACGCATTTTTTACAACGCAAAAACTTTTACAACGCATACCATTACAACGCATGTTTTTACAACGCTAGTACTTTTACAACGCATGCCATTACAACGTAAGAATTGGTAAGTATATAATATTTTATATTAAAATAAATGTAATTAATATAATTTAATTTAATTTAATTTATTTAATCTAATTTTTTTTACCTTGTACCCCTGTACCCCAAAAACCCAAATTAACCCAGAAACCTAAAAATACCCCTGTACCCCAAAAACCCAAAACTGTCCCTGAACCCTAAAAATACCCTTGTACCCCATAAACCCAAAACTGTCCCTGAACCCTAAAAATACCCCTTTACCCAAAAACTGAAAACTGACCCTGAATCCTAAAAATACCCCTTTACCCAAAAACTGAAAACTGACCCTGAACCCTAAAAATACCCTTTTACCCAAAAACTGAAAACTGACCCTGAACCCTAAAAATACCCCTTTACCCAAAAACTGAAAACTGACCCTGAACCCTAAAAATACCCCTTTACCCAAAAACTGAAAACTGACCCTGAACCCTAAAAATACCCTTTTACCCAAAAACTGAAAACTGACCCTGAACCCTAAAAATACCCCTTTACCCAAAAACTGAAAACTGACCCTAAACCCTAAAAATACCCCTTTACCCAAAAACTGAAAACTGACCCTGAACCCTAAAAATACCCCTTTACCCAAAAACTGAAAACTGACCCTAAACCCTAAAAATACCCCTTTACCCAAATACTGAAAATGTTAAAAAAAAACAAACATATAAAATATTAAATATAATTATATACTTACCAATATTTACGTTGTAATGGCATGCGTTGTAAAAGTACTTGCGTTGTAAAAACATGCGTTGTAATGGTATGCGTTGTAAAAGTTTTTGCGTTGTAAAAAATGCGTTGTAGTGGTAGTGCGTTCTAAAAGTTGCGTTGTAAAGGTTGTTCACCGTATAATACAGATTGCAAATAGTACGATATTGCTGCATTTGTAGGTTAGTAGCATGAACAGACTTCCGCACGATAAATAATCCCTTGAATACCAAATGAAAGGACACCACGCAAGGTATATATCAAATATATAAGTATTTATTACTAACACAATCCCTTTGCACTCTTTATGAGGTCAGAGTTCGAGGTACAGCACAAGTTACTCAATAAGCATACTATAAGTTGCACAAATACAATTCTGCCCTAGGGGCCTCACGAACCATATACTAAGTAAGTGGTATAAGAATCACTTCAGGAAAGGTGAATAGGCCTACAGCCTAGGGAATTGCTGCGGCTGCACTGAACAACCAAGGGATTGAAAGTAGGAGGCCCACGGGAGACGTGTGCAGTGTCTAAACACACACGCAAGTTACCATGGAGTTATAATGGGAATGTAAAAGTTACAAAGTAGTAGATTTTGGACACTTCCGGTTGGACTACGGTAAAACCCTTTTAAACTAGGACACTTGGATAGTTAACACCCATGGGAGCACCGGAGTACTCGAGTTACCTCACCCAGGGAAGCCGGGTGCATAGGTGTACTTTCGTGTCGGGTTTCGTCGCTGATTCCTATGGAGAGCTGCAAGAAGGTGCTGCAGGCGACCAGAAGAAAAGTGTCCAGGTGGATCCAAGGGTGGATCCGAGTCATGAAGAACCTGAAAGCAGAGGGGACAGAGTCAGGGTCACTAGCCAGTGACCAGGAAGGAACCAGGCAATGTCGAGATTCAATCAGGTAAAGAGGTGAAGCTTGTCTCTGCAGCCACGAGGACCAGGAGGCGTCGACGACAACCAGAAGCTGGATTCCAGCTATCCCACAAAGGATCTAGTTGACTGCGGTGTCGGTATTTGGATAGGACCCAACAAACCTTGGCAAACGCAATCCATGCAGGATAAGAAGATTGGCTTCAGTTCAGACCAGCAAGGTCTTGAGAGCTTCTCCTTCACAGGGAAGCTGGAGCAAGCCCGGAGCAACCAGGCAAGCAGTGTAGTTGTACAAAGAAGTCTTCAGAGGGCTCACTAGCCAATGGGATAGCAACTGCAAAGATGCATCAAGCTGAAATGCAGGAACAGGCCCCACCCGGAACTCGTGGAGTGTGGAGGGCTGAGCTTCGGTACAAATGCTGCTCGGGTCTGGGGCTTCTTAAACCCCAATGCACAACTTCAAGGGTACCTCAGAAGCTGCACGGTTAGCAAAGAGCAGGTAGTCCAGGGTGTCTAGTCCCACGTCTCTCGTGTCCACCACGGGTCTCAGCTTTGCTGTGGATGTGGGTCGAATTCAGAGAAGTCTGGAAGTCCAGTTCCTGAGTCGCTAAGTCTTTGGGTTTCGGCAGGAGCGTCGACAAAGCAAACCAGCTAGTTACTGATGGTGCCTGTTTGCAGAGGGTGGTCACTCCTTGACCACAAGGGAGATGTCTTCAGTCTTCCAGTCGATATGGAACGTTGAAGGTCCAAGAGTTTGTTTCAGAGTTTTTTCCAGGATAATCTAATCTCTCTAGACACAGCTCCTATCTTTATACTAAACTAAGGGACTGGATTACCTGCTAGGTCTCTCCTATGGGTAGAACCTGGGAAGGGGTGGCCACACCCTTTTCCCTTTGTCGAATTTCACACCAGAGCTGGGGCTGCAGTTCCCCAGCAACTGGTTTGAACCAGGCTATGCATGGAGCACATTGTGTGCCCCAGGCTGTGTCTGGAAAAGCATCTTTCCATTGAAGCCACCCTGCCCCAATACACTACAGGCTGTCTGGGGAGGTGCTAGCACCTCCCTCGACAGGAAACCTATTGTCCAGGCCTCCCTTGCTGGAGTTTCATACAGCTGCAGGAGGTCAGAGTCGTGTCTGTGGCAGCAGCATTCATTTTGTGATGCTGAGGCTCTGTTTAACTTTAACCGGGTAAAGCAGTAACTACATGTCTTCTCCCTCTAGAAGGGTGGAATGCTACCCCCGCTGCCAGAACTGGCAGGGGCGGAGGTAGTATTCCAAAGTGTTTGACACCTCACACAACATGTTTTGATAAAGCCAAACCAAAGTTAGCATTAACCGCGAGGATTATAATGCACTCAAGAGTATATGGTATGGCTATATCATAGAACAGCTATAAGGACATGGTTCCGAAAGCTGCAGACGGGCTCAGCTCATGCTACAGCACCATCTGACATAAAACCAAGCACTCTGCCTTCAAGATTGTCAAGGCCTGCCATAGGAGACTTATAGGTATACATGTGTCTATATATATGGTTAGATATACTATATCTACGCAAGGGGTGATTACACCACCTTGCCCAAGCTGAGGGATCAGCCTGTGGTGTCAGTTTGGATGGCCAGCCAGGGGTGGCATAATGCATGCTGCAGCCTCTGGTAGGCCTTGGATGCACCTATGCCCTGGGTACCTCTGGTACACTATACAGGGGCTCACAAAGGTGACCCAATACCCAATTAGGTATGTACCTAAAGTACATGGAGTCCATTTTACAGAGAGAGCAGATAGCCTGGGGCCCTGAATAGCAGGATCCCAGGCCAACTAAGTCAAAAACCAGCTAAACACTAGGCAAAAAGTTGGGGTAAATATATAGTCAGATATCCACCTTCCTACACCTTCGTCTGGATAATGGTGGGTTGGACTGAAGCGAACATTTTGCTGTTAGTATTACAATATGTTATGCTGGTCATCCAGTTTTTTACATTGGGCGTGTGTCTGCTACCCCAGTATGAATCAATCTCATGTATGAACTGTGGCATCGTGTAGCACTAGGCTGTTATGTGGCTTATTTATGCTTGGGGTCCAATCCACTCTGAGCATTGGGTCCTCACCATGGGGCCTCTGCCATGCCTGAGATTGTGGCACATTGACGACCTGGGGAATGGGGCGCAAACACCCCAAGCAAAACACCCTGCCCTTCAAACCACATGGTCCTGGCACTACTGGGGAGCAGTCCACCATGGTCAAGGGAGATAAAATGCATACGGCTGAGGTGGCAGGGCATGGCAGCTTGCTGGTGGAACTGAGTGCTGGGTTTAGAGCCTTGGATACCAGGTTTGATACCCTTGACAGAAGGTTTGGCTCCATGGGGGCCAGGCTGGACTTGCAGGAGGGACGTCTGACAGTAGCAGAGGGCAGAATCTCAGACCTGGGGGACAGCGTGGCCCTGACATCCAAGAAGTTTGAGAGAATGGAGAAGCTCCTTAAGTCTGTTGCCATCAAGAACGAGGACTTGGAATCTCTTGGGCAGAGGAACATCCATATCCTGAGGGTGCCTCAATCCACAAACACGGGGCGCCTGGCCCGATTCTTTGAAACGCTTTTGACAGATATACTTGGCAGTGAATCCTTTACCACCACTTTTGTGGTTGAGCAAGCACACCGTATTTTGGGGACACAATCTAACCCAGGGTGCCTACCTAGACCAATCATAGCCCGGCTCCTGAATTGTAGGGATAGGGATACAGCCCAATGGCTGGCTCGTGAATAGGGTTGGCTTGAGTGGCAGGGCTCGAACAAATCCCTCTATACTGACTTTACTGCCATGGTCCAGGACGCATGTAGAAAATACGCAGGTGTGAAGGCGGCCCTGCGGAAGATGGGACTACGGTATGGGATGTTGTGCCCAGCACGGCTGACGGTGGACGTTGTAGTCGGTCCTGAGTGTTTAACTCCCCCCATGACGCTCAAGAGTTCTGTCAGAAGTACTCCAATGCCGCGAGGAAGAAAGGCCCGGCAGCGCTGCAGCATACCCATGACATACCGGACTCCGATGCTAGTGCGGATTTGTTTTCCGCTAGTTTGTGACACCACACTTGTTTTGAACATTGCAGTATTATGTTGTTATGTTCCCGCTGCTTGTTCTTCAATCACCGTTGACTTGTGCCTGTGTGCACGTTAGTGTGCCGCCAAAGACCTATCACTTGCCATTATACATGCACCCTATGCCGATAATAGGGGAAGTGGCAGGGTGTTGCCACCCCCCCCGGTGCAGTTGTGCATGTTCTGATTTGTGCAGGTTTACAGTATAATTTGTTTTTGTTTGTATGATTCTATTAATATGGTTGAAAGGGATGGTGACTTTCCCCCAGAGTTGTGTGTGGGGGATGGGTGGTGGAAGGGGGGGATCTGGGGTTATTTGCAAATATTTGTAGCATGTTATTATTGTACATCTCAGTTGCAGTGTTGTGTATGTAGTCCTGATACCAGTGGGTTCGAAATGCAGGATATAGACTATGACTAACAGGGTTGTTGCAGATCCAGTGTGGTGCTTATGTCTTGGAATATTAGGGGTTTAACAATGCCCATATGTGTAAACAAGTGACCAACTATATCAACGTTATCAAGTGGATATTGCATTTTTACAAGAGACTCAACTTGCTGCAAATGTTAGGACATCATTGGCATTGAGTTGGGGACAGCATAAATACTTTGCTGGATATAAATCTTATGCCAGAGGAGTTGCAGTGCTGATACACAAACAAGTGCTGTTTCGGGAGGAGAAGGTCTATCGGGATGTCGGGGTTTGTTATTTATTGGTTAAATTCACCATGCTTGATCACTACATGCTCCTTGTTAATATATATGCCCTGAATGCCGACGACCCAGTTAATTTAGGCTATCTACGGGCACATAGTTCGCATGGGGGCAGATTGTGTTTATATGGGAGGGGATTTCAACTTGTTGCTCGACCCGGGAGGCGATAGCACAGTGCATGCGACAGCCACAAAACGAGACGCGCAGTGCTGGACACTATTGAACAGTTTGAGTTGGTGGATATATGGAGATATCACTGCGCAGACCGTGAGGGGTATACTCACTACTCTGCGCCCCATAATACCTGGATGTGGTTGGATTGCTGGTGCCTGTCTGCTGGGGTGGCAGTGTGGGTTGATAGGGTTACACATCTCACGCGCACTTTATCGGATAATTCTCTGGTGATGGTAAGCTTGCATATCCCTAGAGTTGGGGTGAGGGTGGAGCAACAGTGGCGATTACCGGATATGGCCTTGAGGGATACTGTTTTTGCAGCTGAACTTGGGAAAGCGATAGTAGAATATTTAAAGATAAATATTGGGTCGGTGGACTCAAAGGCTATCCTGTGGGATGCCTTCAAGGCCTATGCAAGGGGGGTGTGTATCTCCAAGAACGCTGGGGTGCGCAGGGCCCCTGCGCCGCACACTTGAGCATGCAGAGACACAGCTTATGGAGCTAGATATAGAGGCAGTCAATATTGATCCCCTCAATTTACACAGACGCGCCGCACTCAAGACCGTGAACGTGAAACCATTTTCTCAGTAAATATACAGTTGCTCGGCAGTATGGGGAGGGTGAAAGGCCTGGTAGGATGCTAGCAGAATAATGCAACAAGCCCGCAGTCCCACCTACATAGCCTAACTGAGCGTGGAATATGGTGAGCGGACCATGGGTAATGTAGGGGTATTGAGAGAGGTACTTAAGTACCATATAACCTTATACACCTCCAGAACTGCCGACCTCCCCTCAGCCTGTAGTGGTTACCTCAACAAGGTTTCACTTGTCTGGATGGATAAGGCACACCAACAATTCCTGGCTGAGCCATTTTCAGAGCATTAGGTAACAGAAGCTATCAATGCACTGGATGGCTCTAAGGCACTGGGGCTAGATGGTTTTAAGGGTTGTTTTTATAAAAAACTATAGGAGCCTACTCGTGCCAAACCCTGTTGATATGTGTCAGGAGGCCATCGAACTTGGAGTGTTACCACCCACTTTGAGAGAAGCTTTCATAATCCTGTTGCCCAAACCTGGAAAGGATGTATTAAAAAGTAGCTCGTATCGGCCCCTCTCGCTCCTGAATTTTGCTGATAACATTTTGGCAAACATGTTGGTGACCAGGCTGGCTTTAATTGTGAAGAAATTGATTTCTCAGCGCAGTCTAGATTTATTTCCCAATCCACTCTGTTTGCCACGCTAAATAGGATTTTGCTGGCGATCCCTGCGGCCGTCTTCCTCCTCGATGCTGAGAAAACATTTAATTCTCTTGAGTGGCCTTTATTGTATGCTATCATCGGAAGACTGGGGATGCCAGAGCAGTTCTTGGCGGTAGTTTAGCTGTTGTATACGTTGCTCATGGCGTGTATCCAGTGAATGGTACATTGAGTAAGGCATTTCCGCTTATGCTTGCACGTGACAGGGATGTCCCTTGTCCCCCCTGCTGTTTGTCTTAGTATTAGACCCACTGGTTCACCAGTTGCTGAAAAGGCATTGTGAGACTTTGGCTTGGCATATGCAGGTCACTATTCTAGTGTGCACCTTGCACCAGTCCAAATGACCCTTACTGATGGTAGGTTAAAGACAACCTTTATAGAAAGCTATCCTAGTGGTAGCTGTGGAGAGCAGCCTTCAGGCTAAGTCTTGGAGGAATGTAAAGCAGCTTGTTTTACCGGTCTATAATCTCGTGAATGACCAAATGAAAGGAGGACCAAACAAGGTATATATATAAAATATATGTATTTATTCTAGACACATCCCACCAGTCTCTTTATGAGGCGAAAGGCAAAAGTACATAAAGTAAACTCAATAGCACACAGCAAATTAGCACAATATATGTTGAGCCCTAGGGGCGTACCACACAATATATTAAGAAAGTGGTATAAGAACCACAAGACCTAGAGCCTGAAGAAGTGCTGGGGCCACAAGGAACCACCACAGTTAATGACACAGGGGACCCACAGGGAACAAGTGCAGTGTTTGAACACAGCCGCGGGTTGCCGTTAACTTAAATGGGGAAAGTCGCAGTTGGAAATTTAAAGAAAAGAGACACTTAGAGGAGGACTTTGAGCAAACCCCTTGAGACTTAAGGGGTTCTAGAGCCAACACCCACGGGAGCACCGGAGTACTCGAGTTACCCCACCCAGGGAAGCCGGGTGCAAAGGTGTCTTTTGGTATGGGGAATCGTCGTCGTTTCCAATGGCGATCTGCTTCAATGTGCTGCTGCCGTCATAGAGGAAAGTGTCCGGAGTGATCCAAGCCTGGATCAGAGATGAAAAGAACCTTAAAGCCTGTGACCCCTCCCCAGCTGAGATTGACTATGGCCATGGGGTGATCTGTTCTGACACCATCAATGATGTTCACCTGGTATTTAAACTCAGGTTAAAGCTGTTGAGGGGGGACTAGTTTCCCTGTCACCATGGTGACACTAGCCCCTGTGTCCCTGTATGCCACAGCTTTCTCACCATTGATTATGGGCTCCTGTCTTTACCTGTCCAAAGCATTGGGACCCATGCTAAAAGTGGCAAATTCCATGCCACCATCACAGACTAAGGAGGCTTGTTAGGGGGACCTGTCTAAACTAGGGCCCACCTCTGTTCTTCATGAGAATGCACCTAACTTTTTAGGTGCAACACCACCACCTGGGGGAATACTACTAGTAGCACCAGGAGGAGTGGTAGTGTTGGAGAACAATTTTCTTTTTTGTCAACTCTAGGAAACTGGAATCAGTTTTCCAGTGGCCAGGCTTTTCACAAACATGGCAATATGGTTTCTTTTCAGGAGAGGAAGGAGTTTGGGACCCGCCCCCATAAGTGGATTGTTGGGGTCCTATAGGGGGTTTGTTGTTTGTTTTATCCCCACCTTTCTCTTGGGATTTGGTAGAACCTTTCTTCTGTTCACCACCTTGTTTCTTTGGCCTTACCCTGGTTCTGGCCCATGTGTCTGCCTTCTTTCCCAATTCTTGGGGAGAGGTCAGATCAGAGTCCACCAGGTATTGGTGTAAAAGCTGTTTTTGACAGTTACTAAGGATCTGCTCCCACATAATTAAGTTGTCAATCCCTTGTAATCACACACCTTAATGCCATGTATCCAACCTTCCAGAGCCTTGGTAGCACAATCTACAAAGTCAACCCAGTCCTGAGTCTGAGCCTTTTGGGTATCCCTGAACTTTATTCTGTATTGTTTAGTGGTTAGGCCAAACCGTTCAATCAGAGCACTCTTCAGGACTGTATAAACATCAGCATCCTCTTCTCTAACAGTGAGGAGCTTGTCTCTACCTATGTCTGCAACGGAGAGTCACAAGATTGCTGCCCACTGCTCTTGGGGGACCTTCTGAACTTTACAGGCCATCTCCAGTGCAGTAATCCATTTGTGGATTTCATCCCCATTCCGATAGGGAGGGACAATCTTGTTTAAAATCCTATGGTCATGAGATCTCCCTTTACCACTAGGGAAGTTGCTGTCACCATGGGACTCTAGTCCCTTCTTTAGTCTAACTCTTTGGAGTTCTAGGGCCTCTCTTTCTAAGGCTACTTGATGTCTTCTGATTCTAACCTGAGCTTCCTCATAACTCTGCTGCCTTTCTCTCCTCTCCTCGGAGGTGTCCCTCCTGTGAGAAGAGACAGAGGTCCCTATTGATACACCAGAATGGTCAGACTCCACAGAAGGAGATCTGGGCCTTCTAGGCATACCTCCAACCTTTCCTGGGGGAACAAAGACAGGGCCTTCCTGGCCTCCATCTTCATTTCCAAGAGGAGCTGCATTGTCTAAGTCAAGGTCATTGTCACCTTCCTGGTCAGCATCGGAGTTTGAGTCCTGGTAGTTTGTACCACTGGGCTCAGCCTCCTCTGCTGCCCTATTCCCACTGCCTGACCCCTCAGGCTCTGAAGCCTTTCTAAGATCATCCAGCAGTAGTACTTCCTTGAGGCGTTGGGTGTTGGCACTTTTGCCTGTCTTCAATTTCCTTATAGTACACAAAGCCCTTAATTCTAAGAATGGGAATGTGTCATGCTTGGATGCCTTTAACATACTGACATCTGGCAGGGGACCCACTGGTTCCTCTGCCTTGAAGACATTACTAGTGTGGTGTGATGTACGCACCTACATACTGTAGTGTGGCCTACTAAACTCTCTTGAGTTGTAGAAAGAGTGTGCTAAGCTCTTGACACACAAATCTTAGTTCAGTTGGACTTACTGTATTTTAAGCTTGTATTATATGTACCTCTGGTACCTTTAGTGGTTTTCAGTTAGTCAATCACTTGAGATTATCTGGTTAAACAATGGCAAACTGGAAACCCCCGCTGCCACCAATGTGAGAAGTTGGCCTGGCATATGCTGTCCACTATTCTAGTGGGTACCTTGCCCCAGTCAAAACAACCCTTATTGATGGTAGGTTAAGGACAATCTTTATAGAAAGCTATCCTAGTGGTAGCTGTGGAGAGCAGCCTTCAGGCTAAGTCTTGGAGGAATGTAAAGCAGCTTGTTTTACCAGTCTATAATCTCATGAATGACCAAATGAAAGGAGAACCACACCAGGTATGTATATAAAATATATGTATTTATTCTAAACACAAGCCACTTGTCTCGTACATACAGTAAACTCTATAGCACACAGTAAATTAGCACAATATACGTTGAGCCCTAGGGGCGTACCAAACCGTATATTAAGAAAGTGGTATAAGAACCAGAACTTGACTAGACACAAGGCCTAGAGCCTGTAGAAGTGCTGGGGCCACCAGGAACCACCCCAAGGTAGTGACACAGGGGACCCACAAGAAACGCGTGCAGTGTCTGACCACAGCCACAGGTTGCTGTTAACTTCAATGGGAAAGTCGCGGTTGGAAATTTAAAGAAAAGGGACATTTAGAGGAGGACTTTGAGCAAATGCCTCGAGTCTTAAGAGGTTCTAGAGCCAACACCGATGGGAGCACCAGAGTGCTCGAGTTACCTCATCCAGGGAAGCCAGGTGCATAGGTGTCTTTTGGTGTCCGGAATTGTTGTCGTTTCCAATGGCGATCTGCTTCAAAGTGCTGCTGCTGTCATAGAGGAAAGTGCCGGAGTGATCCAAACCTGGATCGGAGAAGAGAAGAACCTGAAAGCAGAGGGGACAGGGGCACGATAGTTGAATGCCCAACGATGTCTGGTGATTGCAGGTGAAGAAGGTGAAGCTTGACTCGTCAGCCACGAGGACCAGGAGTGCTGACGACAACAAGGTTCTGGAATCGAGCTGTCCCACAAAGGATGTCAAGTGCTGCTGTGTCGGTGTCCGGATTGGACCCAACAAGCCTTGGCAACAGCAACCCACACAGGAATCAAAGAAATGCTTTGGTGCAGACCAGCAAGGGCTATGAGACTTACCACGCAGTGGGGAGTCATGGCTCGTCTGAAGCAATCAGGGAGGTGTAAGGAAAGTCAGATTTGCCTTCACAGGGACTGTCGAGTCGACTGACCGGGGATCTCAAAGGAGCCACAAGCTGAAATCCAAGAAGCGAGCTCACGGAACACTCGTAGAGTATAGGCCCACAATCTTTGGTGCAGATGGTGCTCGGGGCTTGGGCTACAAGTAAACCAAAGCACAACTTCAGGAGACGTTGAGAAGTCAATGCACTTGCAAATGTGCACGGTGCCCAGGAGTTCTGGTTCCACTCACGAGGGCTGCCGGTCTCAGCTTTGCTGGGGACTCGCCTTGGCCTCGGAGAAGTCTGGAAATCCTCTTCCTGGGCTGCAATTACTTCAGAGTCCGGCGGGAGCTTCAGAGATGCAGACCAGCAAATGCTTTGTTGGTGCCTGCTTGAGCAGGGGAGTCCCTCTAGTCTTTAGTAGAGCGTCGAAGTTCTAGGATTCAGTTTCAGATTTTCGTCCATGTGAAATCTAAATTCCTGTTGCCAGGGGTCCCTTACTTGTACTCAAGAAAGGGGTTGCACATACTCTGGGGACCCACCTATGGGAGGGTTTGGAAAGAGGGGTGGCTACACCCATTTCCTTTGTCCAGTTGCGCACCAGAGCAGGGACTGGTAGCCTCTGCAACCGGTTTGAACTGGACTATGCACAGGAAACCCCCAAACGTGCTCCCAGTGCAGACTACAAAGCACTCCTGGAGTGCACCCACCCAGCTCTAATACACTAAAGCCTGTCTGGGATGTGGTTACACCTCCCTGTTACAGGAAACCTATTGTACAGGCCTCCCCTGCCATAGTTTCCTTCAACAGCAGGAGGCCAGACTCGTGGTTGTTGCTGCAGCATCCATTTTGTGATGCCAGGGTTCTTTTAAACATTTACCAGGCAGACCGGCATGTACATGTCTCTCCCTCTAGAAGGGTGGAATTCTACCCCCAACAGGACTGGGGGGTAGGATTCCAAAGTGTTTGGCACCAAACACAACATGTTTCCATGCAGCCATTTCAAAGTTATCATTTACCTCGAGGAATATATGGTCTGGCTACATCACAGAACAGCCCCAGAGAATAGATTCCGTAGGCTGCAGAGGGACTCTGCTCATGCATGGGCACCCTCTCACACAAAACCAAGCACCCGGCCTTCAGGATTGATAAGGCGTGCCATACGGTTGACTGATAGGTATATATGTGTAGTGATTTAGGGTAGATATAGGTAACCTATATCTCCGTAAGAGGTGCATGCACTAACTGACCCAGGCTGCAGTATCAGTCCTGTGGTGTCATTTTGGAAGGCTTCCCAGGGGTGGCATAATACATGCTGCAGCCCCTGGTAGGCATGTGGGATACCTATGCCCTTAGAACCTAGTGTACCATATACTAGGGACTCACAAGGGTACCCCAGTAACCAAACTGGAGTATACCTATAGTACATGGAATCAATTAAGAGAGGAAAACAGATAGTCTGGGGACCTGAACTGCAGGTTCCCAGCCAAACTAAGTCGCAAACCATCAAAACACCAAGAGAAAAGTGGGGGCAACCATGTAGTCAGATTTCACCTTCCTACAGGCATAGTCACAGGGGGGTGAAGTTTAACACCGGGCCATTGCTCCTTACGCTATACGCTGACTATATTATTCTCTATGTGAGGCACCCAGGTGGCAATCTCACCCTGTTACTCAGAAGTAACGAGATATGGCACCCAGTCGCGTCTTCATATCAGTTGGGAGAAATCGGAGGTGCTTCAACTGACGGAAGGAGCCTGTGCTATAACGGTGGATTATCCACTGACCTGGCATGAAGACACTGTGAAATACCTTGGAGTTCACATCCATAGAGACAAGGGGCATGATTCACAGAATGAACTTAAGACTAAATCCTAAACTTACTACTATTTTGGTATTCACAGAATGCACTTACTACTTTTGGCATTCACAGAATGAACTTACTACTTTTGGTATTAACAGAGGGAACTTACTACTTTTGGCATTCACAGAATAGACTTACAACTACTAACTTTACATCAACTCCCGGGCCGGAATTTCCGCTTCCGGGGCGGAATATATGGCTCTACAGCAGATTTTCTGATTCCGGTCCGCAATTTCCAGCTCTGCGCCGGAATTTCCTAATTCTGGGCTGTAATATACGATCTGTGGCCATTGATCATTTTAGCCACGGGTAAACACCTGTCCAAGTGCCTACCATTCCCCACCATGGATCAGCTGACACACTGCAGCCAATCCTAGCCCTGCAGCATGTATAAATGCAGAGCAGACCCTTTCAATATGTCACTGAATATGTTTGTTGCACTGCCCCTTGCCATGCGGCAAAACTACTTGAGGAGGAGGAGGAGAGCAGAGAGGATCTACAGACAGAGGATCAACCTAGATGGAAGGGCCAGGTACCGTTTCCCTCCAGAAGTCATCTTGGATATGGTATGTGAGTGGGAGCAGGAACTTGGCTCTATGACCTGCTGCTCACATGTAATACCAGCATATTTCATGATCCTTTCTGGTCTCCATTTCATTGCCACTGGGTCTTTCAAAGGGTCTTGCACAACTCCCACGCGTGCTGAGTGCAATTGATGGTACACATGTGGCCCTTCAGCCACCCCGCCACATTGCACACATTGCACACATCTTCTGCAACAGACACAGATGGTATTTCATCAATGTGCAAGCTGTCTGTGATGCCAGTGGGAGGTTCATTAATGTGCGTGCAGTGTTCCCAGGCAGTACTCATGACAGCTTCATATTCCGCATGTCACCTCTCGCCCGGATAATGGCTGCTGGAGAATTTGGCAACATGTGGCTACTGGGTAAGTACCAAGCACTCAAAATGAGTGATATGTGTCATTGAAATGTCTGAATGCCCCCCAATATCTTCCCTTCTCAGGTGATGCTGGGTATGCACTCTCCCCACATCTCCTCACCCCTTACAGGCGTGCAAATACTGTACCTCGGCATAGGTACAATAGGGCACACATACGGACTCGAGCCATCATAAAACGCACTTTTGGTCTGTTGAAGTCTCGATTCAGATGTCTCAACCGTACAGGGGGTGTGCTGCTGTACTCCCCAGAAGTCGTGTGCAAGATCATATTAGCTTGTTGTATTTTGCACAACATTGCTTTAACGCATGGCTTACACATACCTCTGGAACCTCGGCAATCTCTGAATCTGGGAAACCAGGCCATTGCACATAACCAACGTCTGGGCATGTAAGTCTGTGATCAGCTCTTTGCCAGGTTTTTCACATGAGGAACCTGTAGTGTCATGGACAAAATGTGGTTGGATAGACACGACTGTATGAATAAATTCCACCCTGAGACGACTTTGCAAGCCACACTAACTGCATGTAAATCACAGCTGCTGACAGTAGTCAAAAGGTGGAGGGTGCCTCAGATCATGTGCCCATGTCAGGGATCAGTGTAGTGGATGTCCCTAAAAACAACTATTCACGCTAATGACTAACAATACATGTCCTGAGAGACCAACCTGGGCCGCAATAGGATGGTTCACTTAATCAGAAAAGGCCATCACCCTTGCATACTCAGGCCTGTGACCTCAACAGATTTGACTCCCTCACAAACGATGGTCCCAGAACATGAGTGATGATGTCATGGGTGAATCAGGCACCATGGGGCAGATTTACAATAACTGGTGCATCCCTGAATATCATCAGGGAGGTGCCAGTTATTGTGCATCACGGCAGACACCTCTTGCGCCACCATAGATGTGCTGCATTTACAATGCGGTGCACCATGGCGCAAGAATAGAAAGATGCGTGACTCATCTGCTGCCTTAAAGGTGACGCATTGCTGGAGTCACGTCGCAAGCGCAACACAGCTCCAGCAAGGCTCGGGGTGACCCTATGCCTGTAGATTTCACTCAGCCACTTTTAGGAGGTATTCCTGCGCCGGAACGCCCTCCTCTGCGCCAGAAACCCCACATGTCACGCAGGGCTTTACAACGTGACACATCTCCCAGATGCGTTCACGTTGAAAATACCCCACAGCATGGCTCTGGCTTTGCGCTGCCACTGCCTCACAAAAGTGATGCAACGGTGGAGCAAATGTGGCGTGCGGGGCTTGTAAATCTGACCCCATGTGTCTGTGATATATCCACACTGCTCCAACCCAAAAACACATCACACAACTCTGATAATGAGCACTCAATATGGACTACAGGTACCATAATGCAAAGTAGTAGAAAATGAAACTGGGATTTGATGTTGTGTCAGCCCCCCTCCCTCTGTTCATGCAGAAATGTCATTAAATGATCTGTTCCCCTTTTTGTTACATATTCATGATTCTCACCTGCACTGTAATTTCAGTTTTTTCTACAACAAAACAACAGGATGGCAGTGGATTTGATTACTGATTGTGTATGGATCAGGATGAATACAAAAAAGCTGCCAACTGCTTCCTGTGATGTATTTCCTGTCTCCCACTTCCTGTATAACATTTCCTCTATGAAATTATGTGTTCCGGGTCATTTTCGGAGGTTACGGCCCAAAAACGTAATTTCCGGTTTTGAAGCGTAATGCGCGGACCCGAAGCTCTGGAACCGGAAACTATGTTTTCTGGCCGTAATCTCTGAAAATAAACTAGAACACATAATTTCATACAGGCAATGTTATACAGGAAGTGGGAGACAGGAACTACATCACAGGAAGTAGTTGGCAGCCATTTTGTGTTCATTCTGAGTCATCCTGTATCACTGATCAGATTCTCAGACATCCTGCTGCTCTCATCACAATTATTTCCCCCAAAATGGCTGAGGAGTATGAAGAGAGAGCACCCCCTTTCACAGAAAGGGAATTAGACATCCTGGTAGAGGGGGTGCTGGAGAAATTATAGAAGCTATATGGAGACCCTGAGTACCAGCTGAGCAATGCAGCCCGGGCCAGGCTATGGGCCAACATCGGTGAACGCTGCAGTACAGTGGGAGTCTACACCATGCTGCAAGCGCTGGGAGGACCTAAAACGCTGGTCCCGACACAAGGCTATGGAGCTGGTGGGCCTGTCTTCCCAGCACCATGTGCATCGTCCTCGCCTCTCCCCACTGTACAGGAGGGTCCTGTGAGCAGCTTGGCCGACCCTCCATGCTCATCTGGAGGAGCATGAGCAGCAGGAACCTAGTAAATGCATCATATGCAATATGTGTCTGGGGGTATGAGGTGAGTGAAACAGTGCGGTACCATTATGTGTCCCTTGCCTCCATTCACCAATTTCGTGTCCATGCAGCAGTCACCAAGGTTAAAAAGGCACACTGTGGCATATGGATTGTACAGGGCAGAGTGCATTTTGGGAGTTGTAGTTTCTTCATGACAACTGGGTAAATAAGCCACACTTGTGCATTCATATTGAAGTCTGCTCTACCAGAACCACTACCATGGAACCAAGGAAATCATAACAGATGTGTGCATTGGATGAGCAATGTTACAGACACTGTCCAGTGTGTGCATGGCAGGCAAAAGGGTATTGGATGCTGTGACTTGCATTGCATTTGTAGAGTTTGGATTCCAATTGAGACAGATCATCATGTGCCATGGAGTCAAGACAGACTTTGAGATCCTTTCATCACTCCTAAGTGTTCCTAAATTTCCAAGGTGTGTCCACTGACAGACGTCTCACCCTCAGTGGCCTGTATGACATTTCACATGTACAGGTAGCTGTCATAACGACCCACTACTGTTCACCGGTGTACTGCACTACCTTTTAAGTCAACAAAACCAATATGTGGCACTGGATTGTCAGATGATATGTGGGGACGGCAAAAGGCTAGACTCACAATGTAGCTAGAGAAGTAGCCCAGACCCTATGTGGAAGTGTTACCCACATTCAGCATTTGTCTAGTCCCATACAATGCTACAAAGCAGATGACACTTGTCCAGATGTTAAATAGCAGCAACTCATTTAAAATGGCCAAATTCAATTAATTCTGGACTCTTCATGTTCTCCTTTGATGGACTGGTTTTGGAACTGGCACATGTAGCAGTGACAGGACACACAAATCCCAAGAATGCCAAGGTTGTGGGTTGGCCAATACCGTTGCGTATGCCCGAAAAATACACATGAGATGTGCATGTCAAACTCAATTCAGTAAATGACAGTGAACATACATGTAATGTAAATTTGTAAACACTGAGGGGCAGATTTACAAGCCCCTTGCACCTCTTTTACAGCGCTGTTGCATCACTTTTGTGACACAGCAGCGGCGCAAAGCCAGCGCCATGCTGCGGGTAATTACAACGTGACGCATCTGGGAGATGCATCACGTTGGAAAGCCCTGCGCAACATATAGACGTTCTTGCGCAGGGAGGGGTGTTCCAGCGCAGGAACGCCTCCTAAAAGTGGTTGAGTGAAATCTGCAAGATTTCACTTAGTCACTTTTAGGGCCATGCTGCGTCAAAACCCTGCACCTGCTTGAAGCAGGCGTAAGGATTGACACAGCATGTTAGAGATAGGGCACCCCCGAGCATTGCTGGAGCTGCGTAGCGCTTGCAACGCAACTCCAGCAATGCGCCGCATTTCCGCAGGGGAAGTGTCACACATCTGCCCATCCGAGCGCCACGGTGCGCCGCATTGTAAATGCGGCGCATCAGTGGTGGCGCACTAGTGGGCAGTTGCGTCGCAACTCTTCTCGCTCATCTCTGCTGATTAGTAGAGATGCACCAGAAGTCATATATCTGCCCCTGACAACTGTAGAGTGTGATCAGAGGAAAACAATTTCTGACCTTGGCTCATCTACGTATGTGTCTCGTCCTGCATGGAACAACCACCACATCAGGATTTTGCTTACATTTCAGCAGGCACGGCTGGTGATATAGAAGAACTGCAAGAACAAGTCCGGAGAAGGAGGCCATCAGTTCACTGGCGGCTACACACTCTTTCCACCAGCGAGGAAGAAGAGGAGGAGGAGGGACCCTCAACATCAGGAGGCAAGGTGATTGTCCCTCGTGTCACGATCCCATGTGGTCACAGAAAAATCAACAAGACCCTGTCCAGGGGCGTCACAATGAGTCAGTAAGGGAGAAGAACAGTCATACAGTACTGATAACCACTCCAGCATCCCACAGTAAGTGTGGAAGTGCTATAACTGCTAAGCGCCAGAATGCAATAAAAGACCACTTTTCCTTGACAGACCAACAACGAGCACCCAATTGTGTGACCCTACTAGGTCTACCACACACCTCCACCTTCAGCATATGGAGTCACATTCCTTTTGAAAAAAAATGTGTGAAGACCAAGTGACACAAACAACATTTGGCTATGATCACACATTGCAGATAAGCTGAGAATCTTTGAGGCTTCCCGCCTGCAGTGGATTATCGTGTTGCTCTTCAGCCAAGTTATTTTGCAGGTGTAACTGCATGAACATTCACCTTAGCAGCCCCTACACCCATCTCAAAGGTAGACAACTGGCATCAGTGTGTGCCTCAGCCATACCAATTTATTTTTGATTTAACAATGTATATTTTGCTAGGGATTTATCCTATCATTGAATTGCAAGCCTGTTGTGTTTTGGTCGGTTCATATGACACATTGGGGCATATTACCAAGCAATAGCGATAATTATCGCTATTGCTTGGTTAGAGACAAAAATTTACAGCTGAGCTGCGGCGATTTTTATCGCAAATAAACCTTGGTATTACCAAGGTTTATCGCAAATGCGATAAAAATCGGCCGCAATGCATGAATATCGCTGAAAAGTCAGCGATATTCATGCATTACCGAGCTAATGCTCTTAGCCATGTTATCCACCTCCCATTGGATAACATGGCTAAGAACTGCTCAGGGCAGGCGTTAGCTTTTGGAGATATTTGCGCTTAGCGCGAATATCTCCATAAGTTGGTAATAGGAGATAGCGATGTTAGCGACTGTTTCCAGTCGCTAACATCTTGGCACGCCCACTTTGCATGTCATTAGTGATAAATATCACTGACATGCAAAGTGGGGCCCAAGATGGTCGCTATCTCCTACTAGCTGTCGCTAACTGGTGTTAGCGACAGCTAGGTAATAGGGAGATGATTTTATCTCCATTTCTTGGCTTTTAAACCCACTTGATAATATGCCCCATTGTTCTATTGTATGTCCATTCTGCACTCACTTGGCATACGTTTTGTGTCAGCCTCTCATTTGCCACCAGGTTCTGATCTGACAAGTGTTCAAATTCCGTATGTGAGCATATTGTGATGCAGGATAACAGTGTTGTACAACACATACAATATACAGTGGAAGTGAAAGGCCCAATTAATGAGCATGCTGCCAGAATTATTCTCGTTTGACTTACCTTGGCCCAGCACCGGAACAGTGGGTGGTCCCTGAACAGATGTCACGTCCAACCTTGTAGCAGAAGTCAGTGTGTGTCTTTGATTCTGGGAGGCCCGCATTGTACATACCATGATAAGTGTGTTTTGCAACTTTACATTTTTGCTGCCACATGTGATGCACTCAATTTCTGGCACAAAGGACGAGCACATGCAGTTGTGGGCACCACAGTTGCAGAAGTGTGATATACATAATGTCATGAGTGATCCCACATATGACTTAAATGGGTCCACTACCTAGATTCAACCTATATCACAATTACATGTCTAGAATCCAGAGGTAAGGTCCACTATCGTGTTTTGTTGATGCCCTACAAATAATCCATCCAATGTGAAAGTACATGACCAGCTGCGTGGACTGTGCAATTTAATGTTTGGAAAGATTTGAAGTTGGACAGTGGATGCATTGTCAATACTACTGAGTCTGGTATCTCACTGCTTGTTCATCAATACCATATTTGTGCAAATAGGATTTCTTGATTAGGTCTACAGACACTATTACAATATAGTGGAGACACCCTTTTGACTAATTGTGGCATTCGATTACAGGATTGGATTCCCAAGTCTGGGACATGTTATATTTTGTCTGTTCACAAATGTCATATGCTAAAGGTGAAAATCCATTCACAACTCCAATTATAATGAAGCAAATTTTTCATCTCTGGTTGACTTTCATATGAGGGCACTATATGTCCCTCTGTCGTCTCCTGACAATGTATGCATTTTGACCATCTCCTGGCCAGTTTGACTTACCAGTTAGTGAGGTGGTAATGCCTTTCTCTGTACGTTGTTGATTCCTCCCAGTAGATGCAGGGACCTCTGCTACTGCAGTTGCCTGTGCTCTGGCTGAATGTGTTAATGGATGAGAAGAGAGAAAAGTAACCAAATGGAAATGTGCTTGTTGAACTTTTAAGGGATTTCCCCATATCTCCTGCATGCTAACAGTGTTGTGAAGTACAGCCGCAGACGGGGCAGGTAGGAACAGTGGTAGGTTGGGGATGTAATGGCGTGGTAGAGTGGGAAATGAACAACAGAATATGTGTATGACATTTTGATCTGATGATTCTCTAAACTTCTGCTTTTTGATTAAGGCTGGCACAGGGTGATTTACTTCTTGGATAATTTGTGGCAGGTTTACAAGCCCCTTGAAAATGATGTACACTGCTGTTGCCGCACTTCGACACATTTCAAATGATTTGCAATGTGACTCATCTATGGTGAAGCGTCATGTTGTGAAGCCCTGCGCAAAATTGAACCTGCGTCAGCTTTCATGCAGGCAGGCTGTGCATTCCTTTGGGCTATGCCTTGTAAAAGTGATGCAGTGAAATCTACAAGATTTCACGGAGTCACTTTTCAGAGGCTGCTGCAACGCAACCCTACGCCTGCTTGAAGCAGACGTAAGGAGTGGCGCAGCACGTTAGGTATGGGCGGTCCATGGACATTGTTAGAGTTGCATCGCACTTGCAACACGGGTCCAGCAAAGCACCCCCTAAAGCCATCAGATTCAACACATATCTGTCTATCCCTGCCCCACAGTGCACCGCAATGTAAATGTGACGCATCCGTGGTTGCGCAAGGGTTGATTTGCATGTCGCATTGGTACTCGCACATCCCTGCTAATATTTGCCAATTGCTACTTAGCAGGGTACGGCAGGAGTACTGTGCACATGTTTTCAAAGGTGGGATAGGGATTTCCCATATCTAATGCTAATTCTGGTGCTACATCCAGAGTGTGACACATGAGTCTCTGACTGACTATATTTTTATATACGCTTTGGACAAGTTCCTTACTCACAATGACAGTGCAACACAGACAATATTTTCATTCACTTTTTCTTTTCATCCCATTTACCTGGTACCACGTAGCAGATGTCACTGACAGGCAGCCTATATACCAAGTGGGGGTGTATTGTGGTAAGTATATCCTCCTCCAGTGGGGTGACAGGGATGCGGGGTCCAGGGTATGCAGCAGGGAAGATCCTGCTTAATTTGATTCTTAAGTACTTTTCCTTTACCCTCTGCCTTTCATACTGCCACTTACTCTTGATGTCCTGTACTGTGCGCCTCTCCTCCCTCAACACTGTGACAGCAGTGGCGAATTGCTGCCATAGTTCTGCCTTCTGTGTCCCACTGGTGCAGTAGTCTATATAGGCGTTTGTGATATCTCAAAATAAACTCCACAAGCATGGTGGTCTCCTCTGCAGTGAAGTTCTTCTTTCTCCTCATTAGTTCAATGTTTCTCTGGCAATGTGAGCATTGTGAACATGAGCTCTCTGTGGCCAAACTGTTCCTTCAATGTGTGCTGCTTTTATATGTTTTGTGGTGCTGGTCAATTAGTGTTAATTGGCTTCAGCAGGAGCATGGTTGGGGATGGTAGGCATTTGCAACATTCATCATGGCAAAATGGAGCCATTGGCAGCGATTGGCTTCAGTGTGTCAGCTGATCCATGGTGGGGGGTGGTAGGCACTTGGACAGGTGTTTACCCTTGGCTAAAATGATCAACTGCCATTATTCGTATCTTCGGGCCTGTAATCGGAAATTCCGGGCCAGAATCGGAGATTCCGCAGAAGAGCCGTAAATTCCGGTCCGGAGGCAGAAATTCCAGCCCAGGTGCGGAGGTGAAGTTAGTAGGCATACGTCTATTTTGTGAATACCAAAAGTAGTAAGTTCCTTCTGTAAATACCAAAAGTAGTAAATTCATTCTGTGAATGCCAAAATTAGTAAGTGCATTCATTGAATACCAAACTAGTAGTAAGTTTAGGATTTAGTCTTAAATTCATTCTGTGAATTGGGCCCAAGGATCGTATCCTGCAGCTAAACTATGGCCCTTCAGTTGAGAAACTGGAGCACAATATTGAACGCCGGTTGCAACTGCTTATGTCAATGGCTGGAAGGATAGCTATAATTAAGATTGTGGTACTGCCACAATTCCTGTATCTCTTCTTAAACATCCTCATACCGCTATATAATAGCTTTTTCTCTAATCTAATCTACGTACGCTGTTAACACAACTGGTGTGGGGTTGTAAACCGGCCCGTATTGTCTGGGACCCTTTAACACTCCCATATGAGTGTGGAGGGTTTGGTGTGCTGAACCTGGATATTTATTTTATGGTGGCACAGGCGAGCTTTGCACAACATTGGTACTGCACAGATCTTCGGATTCCATACCATAGGCAGGAGGCAGATTTGGTACATCCATCTGCGCTCAACTCCCTGTTGTGGTGGGGGTTTCCTCTGGACCTGCAAGACATACAGACAGTGTCCACAACAAACTGGGCTTGGCATTAGCTGCAGCGTGTGACAAGGGCTTGTGTATTATATTCACCCGCATTAACACTGGCAGGAAATAATTGGATTCCCATCCTGTTGGAGGCCCTAGTAAAGCGCATATTGGCCAAGTTTCAGATGATCATATTTGGTGATTTGTTTCCAGGAGGAGCACATTTTTTCTCACACTGAAGACCCCCGTCTTCCAACTTCTACTACAATGAATCCCTTAGTGCTGATGAGAGTGCAGTTGGCGCTGCACGCTGCACGCTGCATGGATAGCTATCCCATGGAGACCCCTGATTTAAATTGGGGTTATTCAGGGTGGGGATGAGAGCCACTTAGTAGCCCGGATGTACAAAGCGGCAGTGGCACTGCTCTCATGCCATGATGCGAGCATGCAGGCATTGTGGAAGCGTGATCTTGGGTACCCTTTGGTGGATGGCATAAATGACCCCTAGTAAATTGCATTGTATGGGCTCCCCTCGTCCACACGCGTGCCAGATGTAATGCTCCCCGGAGGCCAATTTTGCGCATTTGACGTGGACATGCACTAGAATAGAGGATTATTGGAAGTCGATTTTTAGGGAACTCTCTCGGATGATGGACATTAAAATTGAGCCATAGCCTTTACTAGCACTACTAGGATATGTTCATGGTTGCCCCAAATCTAAGCGCCGCTTTGTCGCTATAGCGCTACTTCTCAAGCGTGAAATAGCTATCAAGTGGGCCTGCTTACAGGCCCCTTCTTTTGCCGCATGGCTTCATAGTATGACATTTTGCAATACGACCAGCAACACATATGCAAAGCTGAAGCCACTGGCTTCTCGGCCCGTGAACATTTGTCAACCGCTTCAAATTTACCTATTGGCAGGGCAGGATAGTAGTGACCCTCCGACTCAGGAGCCGTCTGACCCCCTGGTCCTGCAATTATGTAAAGTCATAAATGATATGTGTTTTATACCTTTGTCTCAGGGTTAATGCATTTAGCAACTAGTATCTATGTGAGGATTATCAGCGTATGAATATATGCATGGTATTGTATGGGTCTATAGCCATGTATGTAAATGATACACTGTTATGCATGCTGTTGTCATATTCCTTTCTCCGTATTGCTACTCTGTAATGCTATGAACATTATGTTTTCTTTTCAATGTTCATTGTAATTTGGAAAATTCTATAAAAATAATAATTGTAAAAAAAATAACAATGAATGGAAGGAATTTGTCTGGTGCTAATGGGTAGGTGGTATATTGGTATATAGTGCAGTATGTATGTGATGCATGATAAAGCTGTTCATGACAGTAGCTGTAGTGAAGTGAGCATCTCTGGAGTTAATGAGATTGTGATCATCTGGGAAGTGGACCTCGAATGTATGGAGGCCATATTGTACAATGATATGTTTGACCAGTGTTTCGCACATGATGGGACGCTAGGAGTTGTCTGCCGGCTCACAAAGCTGCAGGCAATCCTAGGTACGGTAAACCTTTTGCTATGGCCAACATATGGTGGACAGGGTTTAATGTCTCTGGGATCGAGGGGTATACCCTGGGGAAATTTAGAAGCTTGAGGTTTTGGAGCGGCTTGGTTCATCTCAGGCTTGGCATATGGCGTACGGTTGTGACCTGTGGCGTGCATACTGACAAGGCTCTGCCAGATAATATAAGCGCAGGTGATGTTCTACAAATCTGCCTCTCTCATACAGGAGTGTCAATGTGTCCCAGCTGCCACTTGGATGTTTGCCAGCCCAAATAAGTCTTAATAGCAGGCCTCGTAAATGGGCAAATAAATAGTTGGTGAGAGGGTTAGGAATATTGAGAAAGAGATAGAGAAATTTTGGGGAGAACCATCATTTTTAGGTCAAGCATCAGCGCGCATGTCCTATCTGCACGACTTGCTCAAATCACTCTACGTAGAGTCATTACAGCCGTTGCTTGCCATTGGTTAAAAACACCATTGCTCTTTTTTCTTGGCTCCTTATTGGCTGGTGCTCCCCATACATCACTTCCATTTGTAAGCGGGAAGCACCGGCTAACTACAGTTTCCTTACACTGTAGGTTTGTATCTTTTTTATAAGGACTATTTATTTATGTATTTACTAGCGCCCCATTCTGCGCTTTACCTTTATTAGATAAACAAATATTTTTCCTTCTAAAAGCACCCCTTCCTGCTGTCCCGCCCTTCTCCCCCCCCCCGGCGCCGCACTTAATGGAGCAGCAGGGCACCCGCCTTTTCTTTTACATCGTGGGCACACACATTTAACACTGGCACTTGTGGCTCATTTAATTTCCCTTCATATTCACAGAGAATTAAAAAAAAAATTACAGAAATAAAAAAGGAATGCTCTTCATGCTGTCAGCAGCAAACATTGCCATGTGACAGGCTTGGGTCTGGAGCCGAGGGAGGAGGAGCCGGCTCGGAGCTCTTCTTTCCTCCCTGCTGTCACACTGAAGAACAGGACCCTCCTTCTCTCTGAGCACCAGTGGCGAGCCATCTTTCTGCTTCTACCAGTGACCAGCGCATTCCTTGTTCATATGTTCTGTTAGGTACTGACTCCAGGGAGGAACAGCATGTGCTGTGTATGTTGGCGGGTGTGGGATTCACAGCCCGACAGCAGCAGAGGGTGTCAGCGGCGACCACGTTTTCTGGCCCCTTGTCCTGAAAGCTCTTTCACACACTTCCATGCACTCGAGCTGCAAAATACACATGAATTAATGATCTAAATAAATCATGAAAACGCTTCTTTAGAAACAAACAGATTTGAGCGGTAAGAGATGTTGTATTTTGAAAAATGGAGGGCAAGATGCATGAAGAACTCCTGTTACAAGATTGACAACCAACACAACTGGTCAGGGGAATTACATGTTCAGGGACGCTCTTCACCTGTCACATCAAAGGGAGGAATGAATTTGTGTTTGCATTAAGGAGTAGAAAATGAAGAGGGAAAGTTAGGCAGAAGTTAACAGTAGGTAGGGACGTTTTCGTATTAAAAACGTAACATATGTTTAACATTTCATAGCATTTTATTGTATTTGAGGGATATTTAAGTGCTGTATGTATGCTGCTTCACGTTTAGTTACAAGCTACCAAATCAGCATAAACTGAGAAAAATCCTAACTTTAAGACTTTCGGTATTCACAGAAGACATTTAGGAGTCTTAAAGTTAGGACTCCTAACTTCTGAGAATACCGAAATGTGTAAGTGCCTTCTGTGAAAACCAAAATGAGTAAGTGCCTACTGTGAATACCAAAATGGTAGAAAGTTTAGGATTTTGTGTTAAGTTAGTTCTGTGAATCGGGCCCAGAGACAAGATTTAAGGAATAAAACAAAAATGCCATTTGGGGAGATTTTAAATTTCAAATAGGTCTAGGATATGGGTTGGTAGTGTACACCAAGTTACTGTATGGTACTGCACACACAAAAGTTCTATTCTCACTGCTGATCATCAGAGTTATATAATGAATGGAAGCCCTGGTGAAACAGTAACCACAATCCTAGTCAGGGTAGTCACAAACACACCCTAAATTGCCTGTGTTCACCCTCTGGTAGCTTGGCTTAAAGCAGACAGACATAACTTAAGAGGCAATGTGAAAAGTACACATTCAAACAGTTCAAGAGTGAAAGAGTGAAAACACCACAGAAAAAGATTCCACATCAGGTGAGGGAAATAGCTCCTAAATTAAGACCAAAATGACAAAAATCCAGTAAGCAGAACTTGAGATATGAATTTGAAAAGAATAAACTGTAAAATAGCACTTAGGAGCAATAAGAGTTTATTTTGGATATCTGGTCACACCGGACCAGAACAAAGTCACAAGTTCAGACCAACCATGATGGAGCGTGGGCCAGATACAGGGACCCAGTATGCCCTGCTGAACAAAAATGCCTTAGTCTTGGTTGCGTGGATGAAGATGCAGGGTGCAGCTGAGCAATGCACCGGTGTTGATCCTGCAGTTGAGGCAATGGGTCAATTTTCTCCACGCAACAGCGATGTGGCAGTTCCTAAGACAATGTGCTGGTTTCATGATGCAGTGGTACTGTAGACAATACAGTGGGTTTCTCCACGCAGCAGAGGTGATAGGTCGATCTTCTCCATGCAGTTGCAGCAATGCAATGGTTCCAAAGTGGCTGTTCTGATGGTGAAGCGTTAGTTCTGAGGGCAATGTGCCAGTCCTATTCCTGCAACAGCAGTGATGAGTCAATTCTGCTCTCGCAGCAGAGGATGTGTTGGTTCCCCTCGAGCAAGCACCTCAGACCCACATCCAATGGTCCAAGCACTGAAGCAGAGTGATTGGAAGTCTGTTATGTCTCTGAAAATTCTGATCAGGAGCCAATCAGCTAGCCCTTGGAGTCAATCTGGGCTCACGTGATGTAGGTTCAGACTCTATCACAGACGTAAGAGAGAGCAGTAGGGCAACACAGCAAGGCAACAGTTCTCCTAGAGCAGCAGTCCAGCAGGGTGTCATGTCTTCAGCACAGCAATTCCTCTTTCAAGCAGAGTGGGTATAGGTCCACAACTGTACTGAAGTAGTGTGGTCAGAGGTCCAGTTTTTTTTACCTAGTTTTGCCTTTGAAGAGGGGAGATTTCAAAGAAAGATCATTAAGGTGTACAGAGGTCCTCCCTTCCTGGTTCACTACAGGGGCATATGCAGCCCTTTTTGTGGGGACAGGACATAGCCTATGAAGTTGTTAGCGTGAGCCTGGGCCCAGCTCCTACATGTGAAAGATCTTCAAACGGTTGCCAGAAAATACCCAAAAAATGATCATGTGAGCTTTCATGACCAGCGGCTCCACTACAGCAACACACTCTACAAGGGGGACCAACAAGCAGCTTCTGAACAGACTACAAACCATTCGAGAATGCCGCAGCAAGTCTAACCCTCATCCTCCTGTATTACACCCACAGCACCCCACACCTCAAGAAGTTCCACTGGCTCTGAATCCACAAATGCATGCATTTCAAAGTGCTGACCCATGCCTTCAAAACAATCCACAACAGAGGCCCCACATACCTCAAAACATGCATAGAGTTCTGACGGCCTGGCTCTTTCACTAGCATTCAGGAACATCACTGTCTACACACCGACTTTGCACCAGGGAACCCTCACAAGTAAATAGTGTGCCCTACCGTTATACCATCCCATACCATAGCAGAACTTAAAAACATATAACTTGACATGATATGACATGCCATAACAACCATGCAAAGGGAGGAAGAGCCTCAGCAGCTAAAGATTTAAAATGCACATTTTACTACTAATTATCACATGTAGTTGTAATGAAAGAATAATATAAATAGCTTGAAAATATGCAAAATAAGTTGTGATCTGTTAAATGTCAACATATTCTCCCCTTTTCTGTGCTGTAGTTGTTGCTTGGGACATCTACCCCTTGCTACTGACCTGTCTATTACAAAGAATATGTAAAAAACTACACAAGAAAAATCAGGTTGTTGGCCTGCTAAGGGAACACCCACAATCCTTGTCGTGATGCACCATAAAAGTTAGCAAATTACCCGGTGCTTACTCCTCTGGTAACCTGCCACAGAAGGAGTCAGGTTTAACGTAGAGGCAATGTGTATAGTATTTATGCAGCACACAAACAGTGATAAAGTGACACAATAACACAAGAAAAATCCCACAATAATTTAGAAAAACAGAGCACATTTTTTATAAAATATTTTACACTGTTAATAATGAAAAATACAATGTCAATGTACGTATAACAACAAACTTGCATTGCTGTGGTCGAATCCACCTGATATGACCTATCCCTCAAGCGCAATCAAAAATATGTTGTCAGGCAGGCCCGGCAACCTAAGCCGGAAGCAATGGATTGACAGATCACAGGTGGAGGGACATGTAACCCTTAGACAATTGCGCAAACAGGACAACCTAGATCGATCCCACAGTGACACCACAATGATCTTAGGAGATTGGCCCAAATAAAACACGTTGGGCTGGTGGTAGGTGTGTTCCCAAAACACCATACAATCAGATGCCACACTAAGTTAGGGACACTCAACTAATTAGAACCCCACATGCACACTACACACTGTGATCACCCACTCCCCATGTCGGACATCTGGACATGTGCTCACTGTTCCCACATTGTGTACACACAAGGTTGAAACCCACCTGCGCTTCCGATGATCAGATTTTGGACCCGTGACTAGGCCCATATTCTTGATGTAAAAGAATGTACATTTGCTTTATAACACTTTGTGAAATGTATAAAATGACGGCCAAAACCAATGTACTTTGAGACAGTCCTCAGACCCCGACTGTTCCCTGTTCTCACGGCTACTGCGTTTACTTATTTATTTATTCAAGGTTTCATATAGCGTAGCTAGACACTGATGTATCAGAGCGCTTTACGGAGTCAAGAACAAGGCAATAATAAGTCACTGAGCATATTACATGCAATAATGATAGGTTCAAGCAAACATAACATATTAACAAGGGAAGTATAGTTAGGCGGGGCGAGAGGAGCACACCAAAATATATACTCAGAAAAAAAACTATTTGGGCAATAAGAGTGGAATTGCTGAATTGAGGTTCATTTGAACATTTAGAGTCCAAGGAGAGAAGGACATCAAGAACAATAAAGGCAAACACAAAGAACGAAAATCAGCCAACTGATCAACGTAGTTAGAAATTAAACAAGAGAGCCTATACGAACCAAGTTCCGCTTGTTCAAGAGTTCCAGTATTTGTTAAATCAACTGCTTGTGTTTTGCACAACCCCTCTTATCTTTTATTTTTCAAATTAAATTCACAATTGAGCAACAACACCAAGATTGCAGAACTCCAATCAGTAGAACCATAGTCATGAATTTTTAAAGGTTAAGATAAAAACTAGCATCTAAAAGATCAAAGTGCCAACCCAGGACATCTAGTCGCATGAGATCAGGCCAAAGTTGAAAAATATGACTAGCCACGATGAAATTGAGTCAGATACAAAGATTGGATTGGATGTGGTTGGAACTTAACTTCCTTCTTTCAGAAAAAATCTTCTGAGAAAGTAGTAGTTCCACAGGGCAAGGCTGCAGGTGGAGTCCTGAAGGACTGGACTATTTAAGGTCCAGCGGTGCCAGGGGACAACACCTAAAACCTTCGTGGGATACCTGTTCTGGCGCACTAAAGACAGAGACACGGGAGACTTCCTTCGGCGTCAAAGATCAGCGTTTATTACTGCAGGGAGGCAAAAGTCACAAGAAGTACAACAGAGTGTAGGTTCTGAGAGTCTGCTTCGAATTGCATATGTGGGTCGCTCTTTTTATACACGTATTCGACATTGGACAACATACGGACAAAAGGTTACAACTTAGTTCCCACAATAAACTTAAAAAGGGCTTTCCGAAACCCGGAACATAATTATAGTAACATTGCCGGTTCCCAACTGTAAAAGCACATTATCCTGCTGCTAGGCACATTCCACTCTAGTTGTAAAAGGACGAGAGTAGAGACAAGAACAGCTGCAAGGAAGTCAGACAACAGTAGAGAAAAGAGTGTGAGGGTAATATCGGAAGCATGATCACAGGATCAAAGGATTCGAGCCGAGCGCATGCAAGGCTGAAACAATAGACCAACGTGGGAAGATTACCCTCGAGCGGAGCCATCTGCCTTTGCAGTGTCATTCCCCCGGTCATAAAGACGCATGAAAGGAATATGCATCTTCCGTAAGGCTTGGGAACTAAAGGGTCACGAGGCGGACAGTTGCCTGCTTGCTGACTACGTGAGGGCAAGAAACAAAATGGATGCCGTATCTAAAATGGAACCCGAGGGTTCAGATGTAGAAACATGTAAATAAGGCGAACCCCGCCAAGTAGTGTAGCGAAAACGCGTACTCTTACTGAACTCGTCATTTACGGTTCATAGATACCAAACTTGCCCATATTCGTTCATGCCTAGAACACCGTAACGATTCCCACGGAACCTCAGACGCTCCTTTTGCCCTCATGTAGGCAAGAACTAGTCGAAGTCAGAGTCGATCTCGATATTCATCAGATCATTCAGATGTTGCTGGAACATTATTCTATCCATTAATGTCTCTTTGGTAACAGATGGCCTTCTTATACACGTTGTAGCACATAGGCCACATAAGGCAGGACCACACTGCACACAAAGACAACATGTGAATAGAAACGTCACAACAACCCCTATAATCATCAGAATCTTCCAACCCCAAGTGGATATCAGACCCCAAAACCATCCTAGAAGCGTCCAATCTCCCTCGTCCACGTGTATGGACTCTGAGATTTTATGCAACTTGGAGATGGCTTGATAAACCGTTGGAGCGTTATCAGGTATGAAAATGCAGCAGCTCGAATGGATGACCTTACACACACCACCTCTATCTGCTAGTACAACGTCTAGAACCATACGGTTCTGTAACGTCATAAGCCTATCCGCTTGAAGCTCGGCTGTCAGATTACCAAGGGCGCTTGCAGTTATGTTAGCAGTTGACTCTATTACGCGAGTTAACTGCCTCAGATTCCTGCTATTGACCATAGGGCCCCAAAACGGTAGGAAACCCTTAAAGAAGTCTCCTGCTTCTTGACCGGCAGTATCTTCTTTACTAATGACACCTCTCACAACTCTGGTCTTGTGATAGTTTGAGGCAACAGTGAAAGTCGGAGGCAAGAGATTCGTGATATAGCAAATACCCGAGAAGTCATGAGGTAACCACGTATATGCTCGATCATAACATACAAAATAGGTACCCTTGGCAGTTAGAAAAACAGGGGAAGAGAGCATCGGTAGAACGTAAATATCAACACAAGCACTCCTCCCAAGCTGAGCTCTCGGATTTCGGCCACGACCTTGCAGACAAAAGTGGCCTAGGTGAGGTACAATCCAGATTGGTGATGAGCTTTTGAGCTGCCTATCACCCACTGATACACTATACTCAGCTTCACTAAGGTACTTATAGGCTTGCACTTCCTCCTCTGGGATAAGCGATGCATCAAAAATGTCTCTATCTAAGTCAGCAATAGCTATCATCAGAGACTTGTGGTACGGGCCAAGACCAAAGTTTGCTGAGCGTGGCTCTCGATGGGGGTAGGAATCTAGTGCACTACGGAACATGGTTTGGAATGCTCGAGCTGACCCTTGGGGGCTGTACGGAAGAACTAAATATGGAATACCCCTATCCATGGTATGTGGCATTAACCCGCACACCCAACAATTGGTAGTATTTACCACCAACTGATGCTGATGCAGAAGTTGAACGAAGGAATTGTTTCTAAATTCTGCACGTCTGACTTGTTCATGTTGGGGTAGTAGATGAAAAGAATGTGGAGAAGCAGTAGAGACGAAATTTAGATCATGAGAAGGAGGAGTAGGTGAAGTAGAAGGCAACAATAATTGAAAACCAAAATACACTCCACCCACCAGCAGCATAGACACAGTTAGGAACAACATGAGAACCTGTAACAAAAAACATTTTGTTCGAAATGTTTTGTATAATTTAGATCTTTGCACCACCTTTTTCTCCATTTTCGACAGCTTAGAGAACTCCATCCTCTAACGACCGTCCGCAACGTTCTTGACGCACTTCGTTCTGAGTAGCGATTGTCAATTCCCAGGAGTTCCCAGAAATCGACAAAAGAAATCGACCTAGTGTCAATAACTGCTAAACAGAAGGGAGTACCCGCACGGCCCTACGGCCAACCCAGATGATAGGTTTAAATCAGTTGAACAACCAATGTCATGTACGTCTCCTAGCTGTACTGGAAAAAGATACATACATAATAAAATGTCCACAATATTCGAGGCAAATGTGAGGGGGTAATGTGAAATCAAAAATAATAAAAATAATTTATTAGTCTTTAGTGCGTGGACGAAGAAAGTATCGGTTTCTTCCAGGGCGAGTCTGCTCTTCAAACAGTGGATTGGATGGCAAAAGAGTGTTCGATTGTTCAGGCAATTGTTCAGAACTTGAATTCTCCAATGTTGATGGTAATGATATTGTTTGAGAGGAATCAACAGGTGTGTCGGAAAAAACTAAAGTGTTCCCTATGGGCTGAGCTTTGCTAAACGGTGCAAAACGCTGAGGGGCGTCGGTTTCTGACGAGGCGAATCCTTTCCTCATCCATGTATCTGCTGGCAAAGGAAGCAGAACCTTCTTGGTGTGGGTGGCATGCACCCAATGTTTCCTTCCTTCCAGTCGAACCGCCGTCCTCGTTGCTAGTAACACCTGGAAGGGTCCCACGAACCTCTGCTCAAGATTTCGTTTTCGTCCAAAGTTGCGGGTGAGCACCCAGTCTCCTGGTTGGAGCCGATGACCAGGACCCTCTGTTTGTGACGGTAGAGCCTCAAAGACCTGTTGATGAATCAAACTCAATTTAGCAGTCAGATCATAAAGATAGTCGATCAACATTGGATATTCAATTCTGTCAAATTCTTTAGGCCTCGGAACTCCCCAAATGTTCGCAGGACGGCCAAACACAATCTCATAAGGGCTAAGCCCTACTCGAGAGTGTACAGTCGCCCTGGTCGATAAGAGAGCTAGAGGCAAAGCGTCAGGCCATGATAAACCAGTTGTTGCCTGAATTTTAGCAAGTTTTAGTTTCAGGGTGCCATTGTATCCTTCCACCAAACCCGCCGACTGAGGATGATTAGCACTATGAAATTTTTGGACTATGCCTAGGCCACGACACACACTCTTCATCACACTTCCCACAAACTCACTTCCGTTGTCTGACCATACAATCTGAGGCATGCCGTACCTGGGTAAATACTCTTTGAGCAGAATTTTAGCTGTGGATAGGGCAGTATTATCTTTAAGAGGGTAGGCCTCAATCCATCTGGAGAACGCACAAACCACAACCAAAACATACTTTAAATTATTGCATCTCTCCATGTGGATGAAGTCCAATTGGATAACTTCGAAAGGACATGTAGGAGGGGCAAAATGACCAGGTGGAGTGGGGGTGCCCTTACCAGGATTGTACATCAAACACACCATACAATTCTTAACCACTCTTTCCGCACACTTAGTAATCCCATCATTCTTCCATACAGGAGACAACAACTTGCATATGCCCTTCGGGCTAATATGTGCTGTGCCATGGGCCATTGTAACAACAGCAAGCACATATGCATTTGGTAACATCCATCTCTGTTTTTCTGACAAATCAACCCAACATCCATCCTCGTCTAACTTTCCCGTGCTTTCTTACCACTTAGTCTTTTCCATCTCAGTGGCCTCGTTCTGTATTTCCTTCACACTCTCAACTGTGTCTTCACACATACTAGTCTCTGCAGGCCATCTCACTGAACTCGTAACATACATTCGGTTTGTCAGATCTTTAGCTGTCTCCTTAGCAGTCTCGTCTGCAAACTCATTACCACGACCAACATCATCTGTCACTTTCCGATGCGCACTACATTTAATTATGGCCACCTGCTTAGGCAATGTAAGTGCATTTAAAAGGTCATTCACAAGCTGTCCATGCTGAATCTTTGTGCCATGCGACGTCAAGAATCCTCTTTCTCTCCACAATCGGCCAAAACTATGTGCCACACCAAAAGCATACTGGCTGTCTGTAAACACATTCACCCGCTTTCCTCTGGACAACACACACGCTCTCGTCAAGGCGATCAACTCAGCTGCCTGGGCCGAATTCTGATTTAATCTCGTAGATTCCACAACCGTTCTCAACGTCACTACAGCATACGCAGTCGTCACATCACCATTCGGTAACTTAAAACAGGAACCATCAACATACAAAGTACCATCGGGATCTACCAATGGAGTATCTTTTAGGTCAATACGACCCTTCGTCTCTTCTTCAGTCTTCAGATAGCAGTCATGTGGTGCTACATCACTTAACTCCGTGTTGATCGGCAACAATGTTGCTGGATTCAACACATTACACCGTTTTATCCGTATGTGACTTGCCAGTAACGTCAACTCATACGCAGACAACCTTGCGCTCGTCAAATGTTGAGTTTTCGTTCGGTTCAAGAGAGTGTCGACTGTATGTGGAACCATCACCGTAAGCATATTATCCATGACCAGACCTGCGGACTGTCGAATGGACGCCGCAGCTGCCGCTGTTGCTCTTAAACAACTTGGCAAGGCTCTAGCTACTGGGTCTAAGGTCGAAGAAAAATATGCGCATGGACGCTGTTTGTCGCCAAATTGTTGCGTCAAGACACTCAACGCACAACAATCCCTCTCGTGAACGTATAGTGTAAACGGCTTACTGTAATCAGGAGTACCTAACACAGGAGCCGAACACAACGCATCACGTATTTCAGAAAAACTTTTCTGACACTCTTCAGTCCATGGCAAAGGAGATGAAACGTCCTTGCATGTAAGGGTTATCAATGGTTTTGCCAATAATGAAAAATTCGGAATCCATTGTCTGCAGTATGACGTAATACCTAGAAAGGCACGTACATCTCTCTGAGTTTTTGGCACAGTCATTCGGGTAATCGCTGCAATTCTCTCTGGGGTCAACCTTCTCCCATCCTTTGACAATAAGTGACCTAAGTAGGTTACTTCTTGGCAACAATATTGCAGCTTAGAAGGTGACACTTTATGATGTAAGTCACATAGGTATTGCAACAATGATACTGTAGCGGTTTTACAAATATCCTCGGTATCAGCAGCTACTAATAGGTCGTCAACGTACTGAATCAAAGCCGCACCCGTCGGTAACACAAACGCATCAAGCTGACTCTTAAGGGCTTGACTGTAAATCGACGGACTCTCACAATAGCCTTGTGGTGCGCGTTTCAGTCTAAAACTGCGACCACCTAATGTGAATCCGAATAGGTCTCTGCTTTCCTCAGCGATCGGGATACTAAAGAAAGCATTCTTTAGATCGATCACCGTGAACCAGGAGGCAGAAGCTGGAATCAAAGTCAACAAGGCCGTGATATCAGGGACCACGGGGAACTGTGGGATCACGATTTTATTCACTTCTCTTAAATCGATTATAAAACGGTACACAGGAGGTTTAGATGGATCAGTTCGTTTTAAAATTGGTAGCACAGGACTATTACACACATTTCCCCGAGTCTCTTCTATGACATCCTTTTTGATCAGGTCACAAACGATCGCTAATAGCGCCCGTTCACCCTCAAAGGAGATACGATACTGTGGTATACGTGGCAAATGCGCATTTGATTTTAACTGAACCACATAAGGTGGGATGTCCAACAGGCCCACATCATTGGGACCTGTGGCCCATAGAGACACAGGAAGGGAACTCAATTCCGGTGGGAATTTATCGATCGACAAGTACATAGGAGAGATTACTCTCCGACCCAATGTAAGCCCCACTCCTTCAGGAGAGCAATACAAAGTCGCATATAACCGTTTTAACAAATCCAAGCCCAAAACATTCTCACCACAACCAGTAGATAAAATCAATGGAGCCTCCAGCTCACGAGGGCCAATCGTAAGGGGCAAAGGGCTAGAGACAGGATTGCTAACAGGGGCGCCAGAGAATCCAACGGAGACATTTGTTAAGCCGGACAAAGGTGCGGCAGGGAGTTTCGAATGCATGATGGAACTTTTCGTCGCACCAGTGTCTAACAGAAAAGGCTCAACTACGCCAGATGTAGCAACTGCAACGTAAGGCCCACTCTGATCAACCGGAACTGATACTACTCCCTCTCTCTGTCGGTGGCTGTCCTAATAACGGTCGTTTGCAACAGTCTCATGTTCAACGTAATAGTCGTCCGCATAATACTGTGCTGATTTATCGGACCTCACATTTCGTTGATCAAAATAATTATTCGCGTCTGAGGACGTATTAGGGCGCTCAGTCTGATTTTGGGAGGTACCGCGGCCTCTACCTCGAGATGCTTGTTGAGGACCACCACGACCCCCTCGTACCGATACACCATTAAGGCGGTCACGTAAAGCCGGACAATCATATTTTATATGTCCCTCTCTTCTACAATATGCACATTGATTATACCCAAGCATAGATCTAAAGTCAGAGGAGTCAGAACGTGACTGCATTCTGGAGGATTGCGATTGTGGTCTATATTGCTGTTGCGAATCATTGTGATTTGAACGTGGAGGATACGCTTGCTGCAACAAAACCTTCGTTTTGAGCTCCTTCGTTTTCTTATCTGCACGATCACTTTCTTCCTTTTCCCTATTCTCATAATATTGAGCCGTCGCTAATATCTGTGCAGTGGTTGAAACAGCCCATGCACTTTCTGAATTCTTCAATTTGTTGCATAGTTCAGGCAACAAATTCAACACAAATTTATCAACAAACAGCCGTTGGCCCCCTTCAGTGCCCATATCCTGACCACTATGATCGACAAATGCCTCTTCGAATCTAGTAAAGAAGTCGGAGACACTCTCGTCCTTCTTTTGCTTACAAGCTGCTAATTTATCCCAGTTTACCCTCATCGCCGGCATAAGCGTTTTCATGAGCGTAATGATTTTCTGAGGCAGATCCGTAATTAACTGCTCAGGCTTAGCCCCACCAACTTGTCGGCCATCAGCCGCTATTATTGCAACCCAATCACCACCTAACTCATTCGCATGATTTTCCTGGCGAATTTTCGCCCAAACCGGTTGTGGTACAACATTACCGAACAGCATGTCGATGTCGGCAAGGTTCATAATAGTAGCATCTACCAATTGAGACAACTCCTTATAGTAACCCGCCGGATTTTTGCGTGGATCAGGCAAGGACTGTTTGACCTGCAAGACTTCTGATCGCTTCCATGGGAGGTGTATCCAAACTCTTTGGAAATGTGGCAGAACCGGAGGAGCAACATTAGGATCACCTGGCATCCATACTGGCGGAACCTCTCTCATAGGATACTGACCAGGAGTCGCTTTCCAGTTATCAGAGTCGTCATCAAACGACACTCGAGAAGGCACTGTGGATCTATGGGCTAACAATCGCTCTAAGGCACGTCGTACATCTCCACCTACGATCATACCGGTCGAAAATTGACTCTGAAGTTCAATCATATCGGGCGGTACATTATCTAAATCATCATTATACCATTGTTCTCTCAAAAAATTACACATTTCTTCGAACACGAATCTCTGTGTAGGCTCATTAAACTGAGAAAACGTGTCGAAAACCATGCGTGGAGGGTAGTTAGCAGGATGTCTTATCCACCTACAAGCCATATTCGCTAATGTTGCACTCTCCCTTCCACCAGGGATTTGACTTCGTCTCTGGGAAGTTTCGGAAACACTGGATGGTAGTATCGACCCGGACAGTGGGGAATAGAGCGTAGCAACAGTATTAGGGATACGGGTGCGAACGGAAGGAGAAGAAGGAAAAAGAACAGGAGCGACAATATTAGAAGTGAACGTAGGAACAGCAGAGGTTGTCGGGACAGCTGAGGTAACAGGAACAATGGACTGAGGAGGTACAGGCAAAGGAGCAGTAGGAATAGAAACAGGTGGTGGGACAAACGTAGGACCAACAACGGGCTGGCCAGCAGCCGCCGGAACAACAGGAGGAACAACTGCAGGAACTACAGGGGCCGTAGCACCCTGTGCATAAGGAGGTGGCGATTTCATCAAATACGCTAACAGGGGATCCTCCTTTGAATCCTCTTCTTTCTTATCCAGACTAGTTGATAAAACCGGATAACATTTGTCTATCCTCATGTGATGTAGTCTAGCAGAAACTTCTATTTCTTTTTCTTCTTTATCTCGCTGACATTGTTGTACAACTTGCATTATCGGGACAATACCTTCTCTTCGATTCTTTTTAAGCTGCTTGATTTCTTTCTGCTTGGCCTCTTTACGCCACAACCGAAAGGAATCAAACATAGCTGGCCTAGCTTTCTTTTTAAACAATTTAGCTTCAAGATTATCTAAAATCGTAAGGTCAAAACTTCCATGTGGTGGCCAACTAAGGACACCATCTTTTTTCGTATAACGGACCCAATATTCATTATATATAATAGGGCCCACACCATGTCGACTATAGAGCTCATATATCGGAGTTCCAACTGGAGGTATCGGACACGAGTCCTCCAACCGGGAATCCTTGTTGCAACATTTAAAGAAACCAAGAAAACCACTATGGCTAGGCATCGTGCACACTAACCTAGTATCAAACTTCAAGGGTTACCGAAGTGCTAAATCTTCGTGAAAGACAAAACCCTCGGTTTTTGGCAATTGCAACTGTCAAATAACAACTAAGAACCAACAACTAAGAACCACAAATGCAATGGAACCATGCATACAACAAAGCTTCAACAAGCTGCAACAACAACTAAGGACACTGGGAGCGACCCACAAATACTTAACTGAGAGCACAATGGCGTCACCAGGAAGGCCCGTCTATCGTCTCGCTGTACGAAAGGTCTACGCCAGGCGCCGAAAACAGGTCGACAGTCAGGGCATCGGTCCGTTGCAGCCGTCAGGAGGCGGGAATCTTCGCGGGAAAAAATCTTCGGACCACTTATTTCGACAACAGGATCGATGAAGCGGGGTGCACCTTTCCTCGGAGATTTCACACGAAGTTCCTCACAATCGTCAGGCTTTGGACCGGTACCGCTGATGTCGCCCCACGTTGGGCGCCAACTGAAGGACTGGACTATTTAAGGTCCAGCGGTGCCAGGGAACAACACCTAAAACCTTCGTGGGATACCTGTTCTGGCGCACTAAAGACAGAGACACGGGAGACTTCCTTCGGCGTCAAAGATCAGCGTTTATTACTGCAGGGAGGCAAAAGTCACAAGAAGTACAACCGAGTGTAGGTTCTGAGAGTCTGCTTCGAATTGCATATGTGGGTCGCTCTTTTTATACACGTATTTGACATTGGACAACATACGGACAAAAGGTTACAACTTAGTTCCCACAATAAACTTAAAAAGGGCTTTCCGAAACCCGAAACATAATTATAGTAACATTGCCGGTTCCCAACAGTAAAAGCACATTATCCTGCTGCTAGGCACATTCCACTCTAGTTGTAAAAGGACGAGAGTAGAGACAAGAACAGCTGCAAGGAAGTCAGACAACAGTAGAGAAAAGAGTGTGAGGGTAATATCGGAAGCATGATCACAGGATCAAAGGATTCGAGCCGAGCGCATGCAAGGCTGAAACAATAGACCAACATGGGAAGATTACCCTCGAGCGGAGCCATCTGCCTTTGCAGTGTCATTCCCCCGGTCATAAAGACTTATGAAAGGAATATGCATCTTCCGTAAGGCTTGGGAACTAAAGGGTCACGAGGCGGACAGTTGCCTGCTTGCTGACTACGTGAGGGCAAGAAACAAAATGGATGCCGTATCTAAAATGGAACCCGAGGGTTCAGATGTAGAAACACGTAAATAAGGCGAACCCCGCCAAGTAGTGTAGCGAAAACGCGTACTCTTACTGAACTCGTCATTTACAGTTCATAGATACCAAACTTGCCCATATTCGTTCATGCCTAGAACACCGTAACGATTCCCACGGAACCTCAGTCCGAGGAGAACGTGTCGCTGGTGTTCCGCATGACAATGTCACGGTAAAGATTTTTACATTTGGACTGTGAAGAACAGCTTACTAGGATACGCTGTTGCGAAGAGGAACGTAGTGGGAGCTGCAGCAAAGTCAGGCTGTTCGATTATGTCCCCTGGCCAGATAGATAAGGACATTGGTCCTGGTCTCCTCTCAGTTCTCAGAGTAGCCTTCTATTTCCCTATTTTTCCCTATTTTTCTATTTGTCCCAACTGGGCTCCTTTAACACCGCCACCAAGGGCACACTCAGGCTGAATCCGGGAATGTGTTCAAGATGGTTGCCCCTGAGGCTCTGATTAGGAGGCCAGGCAACTAGCCCTTGGAGTCCCTCTAGCAGTCCTGGGTTCAACAAGTGGAACAGGGCTCTCTTAGCAGGACAGGCCTCTGAGGGTTCAATGCAGGCTTTAAGCAGCAGAGCAGTACTTCCAGGTCCAGCACAGCAGTCCACAGCAGCAAGCAGTCCTATGAGAATCCTTCCACAGGTCCTAACAGTGAACTGAAGAATGGATCTGAGGGTCTTAGTTTTATACCTGGTGACTTCTTTGAAGTAGGAGAAGTTTCTAGAGAACCGCCTTTGAACTGCTTGAAGTTCTCTGCATCCCCTAACCTGGCTTCAGGCCAACTGTATGAAAAATGCAGTGTTGACGAGTCATTTTTGTGAAGGCAGGGTACAGCCTATTGATTTGTAAGTGGTGCTGTGTCCAGCTCTGGCCCCCTGCCAGTAACTGCATATACAGGCACACCTAATCACTCTATTGTTTAGCTCTCTCAGAGGAATAACCCCTTGCATGCAGGGCTGATTCCTCCGCTGTGTTGGGGGGAGGGAGACATGCACAGCGCCCCCGTGCTCATGACGAGCTCAGCTCGTCATGAGCCACGGTGGTCGTGTGCTCATGTCGAGCTGAGCACATCATGACCACACCCGTTCCTGTAGAACGCTCGCACAGCAGGGGAATTAGCCCAGCGTGCGAGCCTTCCAACGGCACCGTGGCTCATGATGAGCTGAACTCGTCATGAGCATCAAAGGTGATAAATAAAGTCCACCTTCACCCAGTCAAGTATCCCAAGAACAGAATGCAGGCACCAAATAGGGCAGGAAAATGCCAACTTTCAATAACAATAACAGTTTCTCAGACACCAAACATAACATTTCCACTTTTTCTCAGTCAAAAGTTAGCACTTATTAAATGTAATTCAGCAAACCAATGCTATCATATGAGAAAGTTAGGAATCACAATAGCTTAAAACGAATTTAAGGGTTTTTCACTACCAGGATGAGCAAAGCATAAACGTTCTACTTTTTAATGACACTGCACCATGCCCTATGAGCTACGTAGGGCCTAACCTAGGGATGTCTTATCTGTAAAAAAGGAGGAGTCTAAGGTTTAGCAATGGTCTTATTTTCCATGTCGAATTGCCAGTTTAAAACTGTATTCGGGCTGCAACGGCAGACCTGGGGCATGTTTTCAGGGCTACTTTAATGAGAGGTACAATACATGGAGCAGGCCCACGAGTAGCATTCAATTTACTGGCCCTGGGTGTACGGTATACCACTTTAATAGAGACTTATACATGGATTAATTTGGCCAAACAAGTGTAAAGCAATTTACCATGTTTGAGGGAGTGAGCAGTTAGCAAGCATTAGAAGTGGTAAAGTGCACAGAGTCCTAAGGCCAATAAAATCAAATTAATCAAAATCGAAGGATGAAGGCAAAACTTTGGTGGAAGGCTAACCTAATGCTGATAAGCCCAACACGAATCATGCAGGGCCCGATTCACAATGGTAAACTGACACTTTTGTGTAAGTTTAATATTTTTCGGCATTAACAAATGTAAACTGTGACCAAAAATCTACCTTTACTACTTTTCAGTATTCACAAAGGTAAACTTTGACCAAAAGCCTAGCTTTCCTAGTAGTAACCTACCTTTGGGAATACTGAAAATTAGTAAAGTTAGACTTTTCGTCTATGATTACCTTTGTGAATACCAAAAAGTTGTAAAGTTAGACGTTTCGTCTAAGTTTACCTTTGTGAATCCTGAAAAGTGGTGAACTTGCACAAAAATGTAAGTTTACCTTGGTGAATCAGCCCGCAATGTTTATTATTATAGCAAGAGTGACCTGACGGCTTTAACAGATGGTCCATGCAAAGAAAGGTCCAAGCCCTAAAATATCTCAGATTTTATACTTTTCAAATAAAATATGTGTTGCCCATGGGCGTTTGGCATCTCATTTTATGTCTCATCTTATTAACTGTATTTTATTTACAAATATTCTTTGTACAGAACCCTTCTTCTGACTCCTGTTTGCTCCTTGATATCTCTGACAGATCAGACCATTCTGTCTCGATCTGCCCCAAAAAGACCTTAAGACTGAAATGTAGATGAGGTCTGAGCACCTCTGACTCATAGAGGTTGGCAATCTTGTGTAGCTGTATTTCTTACTCCCTTTCCATGTATTTCCCGTATTTCTCTATTTCTCCTACTCTCACTCTCACTCTCACTCTCTTTCTCTCTTTCTCTCTTTCTCTCTCTCTCCCCTTCTCCATTTCCCTCCCTCTCTCTCTCATCCTTCCCTCCCTCACTCAGTCCCCTCTCTGCTTCTGCCTCGTTCTTCGATCGTCTTGCAGCTGTTTTCTGAGGGAAATCTTATCAGGGTGGGGACAGGGAATATGTTGTTTTTATTTTGCTGGGAGTCGAGGGGTCAGCTCTCTTTTGTTGGCAAACAGCCTGCGGTCCCGAGAAGTGTATCTATGATTAATGATACTGCATGTTCTGGCAGCCTGCCTGTTCTTTGGAAACCCAGGTGACACGTCATCAGGACACAGTTAAGTGCATCCCTTTGGTATATGAAATGTAAGCCTCTCAGCGCTATGTAAACAACTCCGGAGACAGTGTCTGAGAGCACCGGGGCAACAGCTCATATGCGGCCCTGCTTCTTACAAAGTGGGCACCAGCGCCCTCTAGAGCATGTTTGCTCCACTCCAGTCTGTGGCATCGATTGTTGGACTCGTGGAGTATCCGTGCCCCTGTGAGGATGAGTTAGACAGGAAGCCATAGTTCAGGGGTCATTACTTTCTAGGTCTGTCACCTTATGTCAGATGGTGTTTGTAAAGTGAAAGGTGAACCCTGAGCAGGGCCTCCTGCTGCTGAGGTCTCTCAGTAGTACCTGCTGAGTGTTGCTCAGTGTCTGCCCGAAGGCATGGGGCAAAGACTGACTAATCTCCTCGGATAACATTCAAAACTGCAGAATATGGGGTCAAATCATTTCGAGGCTCTTGTCCATAGTTTGAAAATCTGATTTTAGAATCTTGAATTGTTAACATTGCTTGATAATGACCCTCTGCAAGAAGTCCTTTAACTCGACTTGTGTAAAAATTGCTGGAGGCTGTTGTTGGTCTGTCTATGGTGTAACACAGCTGCTTAAATGAAAAGTTCCAGTAACTTCTCAGGTCAAAGGCCATATGGAGCTGATTGCCTCATGGACTTGTATTATAAGACTGTGAGAATCCTGTGTTTATTCGTATTGATCATCTAGTGTGAGGGGCAATCACTTGGAAATCAGTTCCTTCAGTCTGCACACATGCGTCTGTGCAAGCCGTACTGTGCCATGCTGAGGACATGCCATGGGGACTGGCACCTGGGCACACGCAAGGATCAGCACTGGCCGAGAGGCTGAGGGCACACGAGAAATAATACAGCTGCCACAGCCCTGACATCTATCCAGCCAGCTTGTGACCATGAAGGTTCAGTGGAGGGATCAGACTTGAGAGGCCAGAGGGGTGAGAGGTATAGGCCTCTCTCGAGAACCCTTCCTGGGTGACCATCGAGTGAAGAAGGAAAGGTCAGTATCCACATCAATAAGGAGAAGCCCAGAGTAGCTGCTGCTGAACACAGGATGGGAGGCACCATGGAGCCGGCCCCTGTGACGACACGCATTAGAAAAGTCCATCACCTACAGAGAACATCTAAGGAGAGATGTGTCATATGGGAGAGATATTCACCTGTTGTCGCCAGACTCACAGGACCATTAAGAGGTTATTGTTTCTTGTGATCTAGCATACATGGATTGATTACAAGCAACTTACAACAATGTGTCTCTTCTTCCGAAGTAACCAATGTGGCTATTACTTATTATTAGATGAAAAACAATGAAGTGTACTTGCGGCACAAAATAAGAAATCAGACGATTATCTTAGTGTGTCAAAGCTGGAAATTTGGAATGTGTCCTGAGGCTGACTGTAGCTGTCACACATATACTTCATGCAATACCATGCTACACGAAAAGGAGATGCCAGCACTCCCCTGTCGCTGTTGTTGCACGCGATGCTGGTAGCCCAGAGGACACAGTACAATGCAATGTTATGATCACTTTATGTAGCAAGGCATAATTGGAGAGTTGGGCTGAATTAACATGAAGATCTGGTTTCTACAAACTAAGGTGGACTACAGAGATTGTGACACATCTCCACATAGGATGCATAGCAGGGTGCAAGATCACTAGCAGATCAGCATAATGACTGCTTATTTGTAATGTGCACAACATCTGAGGGCATCCAGTCACGGGGTTGGGGGAAGCTGCATTCCAGTGGTATGACATCCCAAACGGTTATATGTATCTTTAGGTTAAAACCTATGTTTAAAGCTCTAGCTCTTAAATTGTTACGTTGTCTTTACATTGTTCCTTTTCAGTAAAAGTCTCAAGGGGGATTGTGGATTGTACATTTGAGGGACAGGCAATCATACTGAAGTTCTTAAATTGATTTTTATAATACTTGGTTGTATATCATAGTCTTACATCAGGCCTAGTAAAATCCTTTATGTATCTTCTCCTCTGATTCTAATATTCGAAAGACTTCAAATTTCATAGGCAAAGTTCAACACACCCTCTCACCTGGGTTATATCCTGCACCATTCTCTATTGTCCAAGATGGGATTAGGTGTGGTGTGGAGAGGCTCGACCCCTGCAAGTTAGAAGGTGGAACTTAGTTCTCCTTTGGTTAGTCTGATTTAATCTCTCTTCTCTATCTTTCAAATGTATACTACTTCTATTCCCAAGCCTCACTTTTTCATGGGATCCACTTTCCCGCAAGTTGGATGGTGGAAGTCAACTCTCCTTCTATCAGTTCCAAATCATCTCACAGACTGGCAGGGAACAACTGCTAATACAGTAGAGGGGAGAGCTGGCCTACATTCTACTGGCTCCACACCTATTTCCATTGGCACAGAGCTAGAAATTTCTTTAGGATCAGGCTTGTTAGTCGTCAATTAGCCTCAGTGTGCCCGGTCTATTGTTGGTTCACCACCTCCTAAATAAACGTGCACTCCTTTCCTTTTTGTAAGAAATTGGGTTATTTGTTGATTTGGGGGTAGAACACACGTCAAAAAATAATTACAATTCTTTTTAGGGTGAATAGACAATGATAGAGTGATAGACAATATTTAAAGAATCAAAATGGCACCAAAATTACAAGAATTCAATAAGTAGAATTGGAGATAATAAAAAAAAGGTTTGTACTGAAAATAGCACCAAAACGCCCAGAGCACTAATGTATGAACCACAAACGCAGTAGACGGTGTCAAAGTTTATGCCAACCACGAGGGATCACCTGTCGGATACAGGGACCAAGTTCATCCCTTTGGAAAGTTTACCTTTGCACATAGGATCTTTTATGGTTAAAGTACTTGTTGATGGAGTGTCGGTGGGGCAATGCTGAAAGCTCGATCCAAAGCATTGCTCGTTGATGGCCGCTTGGTGAAGCAAGAGTCCTCAGCGTTCAGACAGAAAGTTCTAGGCACTCAACGTCAATGGCTGGAAAACTCAGAGTGGGTGAAGCTCTCTATGTTTAGGTCCGGCAGCCGATGATGACAACAGGTTTCTCCTTGGAGTTGATCCAGGTGAAGGCTTCTATGTTAAGAATTGCAAACTTATCTGGAAATCAGGATAGTCTAGTAGTGCAAACCAGGAAGGTTAATCCCACCAGTTATTTGGCAAGAGTTCAGAAAAAGTTCCAAGTGTCCAGTTTTTGAACAGGATGAATACTCCCTAACACAGATTTCTCCAAAGAGTAGCTTGTGAGCTGCTGTTAGCTCTCCAGCTATCTCTAAGAGGCTCTTATGTGTGCAGTCTACCCATCTAAATTAAAGGCTTTTAATTCACTGAATTAATATATGTGTTTCAAAATTGAAAAGCACGTTACAGAGACCAACATGTATGTATTTTTAGAACTGATATGCTGATGTTTAAAATGCCAAAATATATTTAAAGCTGATATTTGAAAAATCATGTGGTGCTGATGAGGGGTTATTACTTATATTATTACCTTGGTGTCAGGGGCATTTCAGATAACAGTATTATTTAATATCCATGGAAAAACATTCTTAATTGGCAAACCCTTTTTTTTACATTACCGTTGGCAATCCTGCCTGATGCACTGAGGTGATCACTGTGGGTAATTGTCCATAGAGTAGTCACTAACGTAAACTTGTCTGATGTGGTCGCGATTACAACACTAATGATATGGTTTTTATTGATCATAAGTAGCTTTTATAACAGAATGGATTGGAGGCCCCTGCTCAAACACCAGCCACAGTACTTGTCCTGTACGACGCCTGTTGGGCGCTAGGACTCACTCCAACAGTGGCCAGTAGCAGGGCCTAGTGCAGTTTTAGGGCCTTATTACAATATTGGTCAGAAAGGATTCTGACCAACTTCTTGTCTGGGAGTCCGACCAATCGATTACGGTGTTTCCGAAAACCGTTCGGTCGGACTCCCATTGACTTCAATAGGATCCTGTGTTACGACCGACAACATGGATGGTTGCAGAACACCTTTCACCCTATGGGTGGGACCCTGTACCCCACGGGCCCCAACCAAAGGACTCTGGATGAAGGGGGCCTGCCACGGGCCCCCAAATTTAGTTTCCGACAGCCGTTTCATGTCAGACAGACTAATTCGGAAAGGCTGTCAGAATCCGACATTATAATACGTCAGTCGAAAAACACGGTCCATAGACCTGTACCAGTCAGCTCCGACCGACTCAGAGTATCCGAATGCCAGTCGGAACTCAGAGTCTCTGAATGCAGGTCGGAACCGAGTTGGATAGACCAAACAGTTACCTTCTATCATAATCGGTCAGTCAAAAATGTTTCAGAGTCAGTTTGAAACATGGGTTCCGACGTGTTAGGAAATTCTGAATGCCATTCGGAACCTTTCCGACTGACATCGTAATCAGGCCCTTAGTTTGAACTGGTCAGCAGCAAAAGCAGAAAAGTTGCAGAGGATGGCCCCTGGAAGCTTGTTGTGTCTCTGTAGCTCACACAGGAGGTCAGCCAATTGACCCTTCGAGTCACATCTGGGGTTTGGGAGACTGTTATGTTTCATATAGGTACCCTAATATAGGCCCGGGTAAAAACATATACCTTCACCTACATTATCTCCCTTACACTGCCCAGTAACAAGCTTTTAGGATTGAACCTTTACCTAGTACTAGTCCTGGGCACAGAAGGAGGGTTTCCCTGAACAATACCCTCCTATAACTTCATCAATAGGACTCATACAGTATGAATAAATATATTCATAAGGGTTCTTGGAAACCAGGCAGAAGCTACACAACCTGTATAATATCTATGCACAAGGTTCATCCCATACGTCATCCTCAAATCCCACAATGGCTATTACAAGAAATAAGGGACAAAGAAACCGCAGATACTTTTCGTATAAATACAGCACATCTTACTGGGTTAAGGCAGAGGAAACTGAGACTTCCCGGCCGACACACTGACCAGAAACGCTGAGGCTCCTGCAACCAGACACTCCAGCTGACAGTGGTCTAACACATCCTTCGCGGGGTGTCCAACTCGAGACCAGGATGGGGTCTCACACTCTCTCACTTCAGGTGATGGGGTTAGACTATATCCTAGACGGATTATTCGCTTCACACCTACTCTCATGCTAGGTAAACTTAGGTACATCTAGACAGGCATCGTAGGAGTACGCACTCTTTTTATCATGCATTTGATATTCATGTATGTATTCATGATTATTGCAAGATGGTAGAACTATACCATCCTTTTACGTTTCTAATACTACTGATCATATATGCTTGCTATTGTCTAACAGTTATTGCAGCACATCTATTTTACACTTGAATAACAACCGTTTATTCTGTGTATCTCTCTGAGAGAAAGTGTGCACGAGAGACTGAGCGAAAGGTAGTACATTGTTTCCACGATTCTGAGGGATCAGGGTTGTCATGTTCTGAGGTTGCCAAGAACTAGCCTCTCCCCGATAAGAGGAGATTCTCGTGGCACTGTGAGCTAGCTAATACTGAAAGGCTAACATACCCATTGGGGGTGTACAGAACCAGTCTGCCACCAATCCCACAGTCTATGTTATTCGAACACCCAGATCCTGTATGGGTAATATAGGAACTACACAATAAGACAAGACAAGCAGGTAAAGCCTTCCTTCAGAGTTCAGACACCTGGAAAGTCCTTCTTCAGAGTCTTACCTGGTCCAGGAGTCTTCTGATATCAGATCTTGGCGTTCCCTTGTTTCTACCCAGTGCCAGCCTGCGGGTATGTTGCAATCAATGGTCTACTTTCGAACTGATTCTAGACAGTTCTCCTTTTTTCCTGGGTTTGGCACAAACCTGGCTAGGGGGACAAGGACAGGGGTAGGCCTGTGGTCAGGTTTACTTAGGTCATTTATTGGATCTCTGGATTAGCAGGTTCCACTAATCAGCTTGCCATCCATTGTGACTACGCTACCAGATAATAGTGCACCAAGATGGACACCCCCATACTCAGGGATTGAAGCTGGCTAAGAGACGCTTGCTATCTATAACCACCCCATAGTATATCATTCAGTGTGGTGTGATGATGCTATGATGATGTTGAAATAATAAAGGAAACAGTTCCTGACAACCATTTTGGTGATATCCATCTGGCTCCAAATCATACGGGGAGTGCCTTACAAAAAATGGCACTTGCCTGGGCCTTGAAATAGCTGCTGATATGTTTCTGTTAATCAGGGCTTGATCTGTATGTTAGAGTTATGTCTCCAGATATTTGAAAGTAATGAGCTTTCATGTCATGAGTTTGGCCTGCAGACCAAGCTCTGTTAACAATTTCAGATGGTATACACTCAACTTGTCCGTATTCAGGGATTCTCTCCCTCCGCAGAAGCGGATATTCTGGCAGTTTTGAGGTCCATGAAGTCTGGGTCCCCAACCGATCCATGTCCGGCTCGAGTGTTGGGTGGAGTAGCTGAGACAGTATGTGTGGAGGTCACTCAGATTGTTAACCTGTCTTTTCTAACCGCGACTGTTCCGATCTGCTGGAAGCAGGCTAAATTACTGCCGCTTCTTCAAAAATCCGGGTTGGATCCATCTGCCCCGTCAAGCTACCAGCCTATTTCCTTGTTGCCGGCGCTAGCTAAGGTCTGTGAAAAGATGGCGTTTCGCCAACTGGACAACTTTGTGGAGACCTCCAATGCCTTGCACCCAGCCCAATCTGTGTTTCGGGTGGCCTGCATCACTGAAACATCTCTGGTTGAAATGTCAGAGGCTATTCGGGAGTGCTTGGACGGAGGCGGCAGAGCAGTCCTGATTTTGTTGGATCTCTCTGCCGCCTTCGATACGGTGCCCCATTAGCTTCTCCTTGCCAGCTGTCTGCTATTGGAATTACTGGCTCCGCTCTAGAGTGGCTGACATCATTTCTAAATAATCGGACCCAGCAGGTTTGGATACCGCCTCATGTGTCCTCGTCTAGGATACTTTCCACTGGGGTGCCACAGGGGTCTACCCTCAGTCCCCTGTTATTCAATGTTTACTTGACCCCTCTGATCTACCTGGCAGAGCAATTAGGGGCAAAAATATTTGCCTATGCTGACGACACCCAGCTTTTGTTTACCTGGCCAGGTGACAATCTGGATACGTCGGCTGTTCAGCTCTGTCTCTCTTCATTATTTCGTTGGCTTGCGCTTGCCCAATTGAAGTGCAATGAGGAAAAATCCGAAGTCCTCTTATATGGTGTTTTCCCTAAGTAACTTTAGAGATCTATGGCCACCAGACGCTCCCTGCCCTAAAGCCATGGGTCGCCCGGCAAAAAACCTGGGCGTTTGGTTTAGTGAAAATCTCAAATTTGAAGACCACATAAAAAAATTAACAGGTGTCTGTTTTGGCACTCTGAAAGCCTTGCGCAGATTTTTCCATTTACTTCCGAGGGAAGCTAAAGAGATGGTGTCACGTGCCCTTATTTTATCTCGGTTAGACTATGCTAATGCTCTATTTAGTGGTATTCCAACCTACCTGATTAAACGCCTTCAGGTTTTTCAGAATGCGGTAGCTAGACTCCTTTTTATCATCCCTAGGAGGTCTAGCGTCCGCCATCATCTGCGTAGTCTACATTGGCTGCTGGTGGCACAGCAGATTTTATTTAAATCCCTGGTTCTCTCTTTCAGAGCGACACACGAGCAAGGGCCATTGTATCTGAGAAAACAGTTCTCAATGTATGTCCCCAAACATTGCCTTAGATCTGCTAACCAGTGTCGGATGGTCCTTCCCCGATTCCAGCGTGCTCGGCTGGGGGGGTCAGTCTATTTCTGTAACAGTGGCCAGAGCCTGGAACGCACTTCCCCTTCACCTTCGTGCTATGCAGGATATTGCCCTTTTAAAAAAAGCCTTAAAAACCCATCTTTTTAATATAATAATTTGATTCCCCCTTACATCCTCTGCCTTCATTTCTGCTCTCTGTCCCTCCATACTTGACTGCACCAGGATACTCCTGAGTAATCGAGCGCGCTACAAAACTTTTTATAACATAACATAACATAACATTCACCCTTGGTACAGTTATCTCTACAAATAGTTCAAGGTGTATCAATGTTGGCTGCTTGATGTCAGAGTTTGATTCTTGCAAAGAGTGTCTGTGGCTCCAGTGGAAAGGCAAAAAGGAGCGAGGATAGAGGTTTTCCTTGTAGCATCCACTGTTGAATAGAAAAAGACTCAAATATGACTCCAAGTCTTCATCCTGGCAGTTGGATCCTCTTACAGCAGTTTCATCCATGCTGATCCTAGGATTGGAGCCTTGCACATGGAGGACTGAGAACAGACAACTCCAGTTGATGGCATAAAACAATTCATGTTGATTCAAGCCAGTGCAGTGGACAGTCATCACACAATCATTCTCTCATAACATGGAAGAAGCTCCTCACATTATCTATTGTGTTGCTGCGGAGTACGAAGGTCAGGCAACAGTGGCAAAATCCTAGCTGCTAGAACTTTGCCCAGAATTTTGCAATCCAGGTTCAGCATTGATAGCAGACTATAGGAGGACAGCTCTAGTAGATCCCTAACTGGTGTTAGTAAGGTCACTATTATAGATTTTTTGCTTTATTATGGCAACACCCCAATTTCTCTGGCCACTTGAAATATATATAGGCGACCGGGAGCTAGCAAAGAGCCATATACGCCTTAGATCTCTTAGGTGAACCCATCACATTCTGGACATTTCCAGATGCAAACCCCCTATTTGCTGTTGTGATGCGCCCCTCCTGTGTGTATAACTTTTATGCATGGTAGCTTTCTTGACTATTGGCTACTCTCTGCTTGTTTACTTCCAGTTGGAAATTCAATTGCTGTGTATTTAACAGCATGTTCAAAATGTGGTGTGTCGTTTGGGAAGGACCATGCTGTGTCTAGAACAGTGATCCTGGACCTCACACTCTTCCACGGTAGCTCAATGAATTAAACAGCACTGTGTTCCCAAATTTTAACTATACGTAAGAGGCATTTCTTTTCACTACAAAACTGTGAGTTCCCCTTAAGGAATGCTGCCATTTGATCTTACGCTTTCTGGAGTAGAGATATTTTTATTATGTAAGTAATGGGCTCTTGGACTCCCAGGGGGTGTGCAGTGTGAATGAGTCAACTGATCCCTTTTGCCTAATACCTGTTTTTTCTTGTTGTTCCCTTATATGCAGTTTGCCCACAAGGGATCTGGTATACTGCAGTGCTGCACTCCACTACCAGACGTAGTCAGGATACCCCTATAACATCACAGTGTTTATTGTTTTCTCCTCTTCCCTTTTTACCCAGAGTGCTCCCTTACACAGTGGTGTTTGTAGCCCTCTGCCTGGGTTTGCAACCAGGGGAGGAGGGGGGCTCTCTATGCGCCTTCATCCCTGCTGGCTAACTTTGAGGTTAGTGGCTTTCTTGGTCCTCTGCTACTAACAGCCTGACAGCACCTCCACGAGCTGCCCCTCCCAATACTCCTCAGAAACCTTATGCACCATTAGAGCCACTTTCAATGCAGAGACCCACTTGTCAAAGTCATTCCCCACTACATTGCAGAGTAAAAAATCCTTGGGTTTCCAGACCCTTGCTTCTACAGTGGACACTGCTGGTATGGTGACACCATTACTGCTGCAGTCAATCCGTGTATATCTGAAATCCAGCTCTCTAAGACTGAGCTCATGGGCCATCCTTCGCTCTTCCATGGCCAGTCTCTACTCCTCCAAAGCTTTTTCCTTCTCCCCCTACTCCAGTTTTAACTTTTCCATCTGCATCTTGAATTCCCTCTCCTGCCTCCTGTCAGCCAGTTCCTCTTGGGAGAGGCCGTGAGAAGAGGCACAGATTTCTGCCCTAGCAGGAAGCAATAAAAGTTTATTTTGGATATCTGGTCACACCAGACCAGAACAAAGTCAAACGTTCAGGCCAACCACGACAGAGAGGAGGCCAGATACAGGTTCCCAGTAAGGCCCACTGAAGAAAAGTGCCTTAGTCTTGGTTGTGTGGATGAAGATGCAGGGTGCAGCTGAGCAATGCACCAGTGTTGATCCTGCAATTGAGTCAATGTGTCAATTTTCTCCACGCAACAGCATGTTCCATGATGTGGTGTTACTGAAGACAATGTAGCGGGTTTCTCCATGCAGTAGCGGTGATACGCCAATCTTCTCAATGCAATGGTTCCTATTTGGCGGTTCCGATGGTGAAGTGCTAGTTCTGAGGGCAATGTTCCAGTCCTGTTCCTGCAACAGCAGTGATGTGTTGATTCTGCTCTCGCAGCAGAGGATGCTTTCATTCCCCTGGAGCAGGCACCTCAGGCCCACATCCAATGGTCCAGGTACTGAAGCAGGGTTAGTGGAAGTCTGTTATGTCCCGGAAAATTCACATCAGGAGGCCTGTCAACTAGCCCTTGGAGTCAATCTGGGCTCAGGTGATGTAGGCTCAGTCTTTATCACTGAGGACAGAGAGAGAAGCAGGGCCACACAGCCAAGCAGCCGTTATCCCAGAGCAGCAGTTCAGCAGGGTAACAGTCCTTCAGCACAGCAATTCTTCCTCCAAGCAGAGTGGGTATAGGTCCAGAACTGCACTGAAGTGGTGGTGTCAGAGGTCCAGTTCTTATACCTAGTTGTACCTTTGAAGAGGGGGAGATTTCAAAGAAAGCTCAATTAAGTGTACAGAGGTCCTCCCTTCCTGCCCTGGCCCAAGGCTCACTACAGAGGGGTATGCAGCCCTTTTTGTGGGGACAGGACATAGCCTATTAAGGTGTTAGTGTGAGCCTGTGACCAGCTCCTACCTGTGAAAAATATTCAAATGGTTGCCAGAAAAAAAACAGCAAATTATCACATAAGACTTCATGACCAGCCGGCTTGACTACAGCAACACACTCTACACGGGGTCCAACATGCAGCTCCTGAACAGACTACAAACCAATCCAGAATGCCGCCGCAAGTCCAGCCCTCATACTTCTGCATCCAACTCGCAGCACCCCACACCTCAAGAAGTTTCACTGGCTCAGAATCCACAAATGCATCCATTTCAAACTGCTGACCCATGCCTTCAAAGCACTCCACACCTCAGGCCCACATACCTCAAAACCAGCAGAGAGTTCTATCAGCCTGCCAGACACCTCAGCTCAGCCTGACTCTCACTTGCACACATCCCTCACATGCACAATTGCAGAGCAGGAGGTTGTGCTTTCCAGTACACACCCCAAGGCATGGACCGACCTTCCTCACTAATCCGAGCGTCCTGCTCGCTGCTGTAATTCTACAATGGGCTGAAGACCTGACTCTTTCACTAGCATTCAGGGAAATCACTGTCTACATACAGGCTACGCACCAGGGAACCCTCACAAGTGAATAGTGTGCCCTACCGATACACCATACCATACCATAGCATAACAAAAACATAACTTGACATGCCATAACATAACCATGCAAAAGGAGAAAGAGCCTCAGCAGCTAAAGGTTTGAAATGCACAATTTACTACTAATTATCACATGTAGTTGTAAGGAAAGAATAATATCCATAGTTTGAAAAATATGCAACATAAGTTGTGATCTGTACAATCTCAACATATTCACCCATTTTCTGTGCTGTAGTTGTTGTTTGGGACAGCTACAACTTGCTACTGACTTGTCTATTACAAAGAATACGTGGAAAAACTACACAAGAGAAATTGGGTTGTTGGTTGAGTGGGGTGTTTACTCTGCTAAAGGAACAGCCACAATCCCTGTCATGGTGCACCATAAAAATCACCAAATTACCCGGTGCCTACACCTCTGGTAACCTGACACAGAAGGAACCTGACACAGAAGGAGTCAGGTTTAACTTAGAGGCAATGTGTAAAGTATTTATGCAGCACACAAACAGTGATAAAGTGACTCAATAACTCAAGAAAAATCCCACAATAATTTAGAAAAACAGAGCACAGTTTTATACATTATTTTACACTGTTAATATTGAAAAATAAAAATGTCAATGTATGTATAACAAGAAACTTGCATTGCTGTAGTCGAATCCACCTGATATGACCTCCTTATCAACCGCAATCAAAAATATGTGGTCAGGCAGGCCCTGCAACCTAAGCCTGAAGCAACAATTGACAGATCACTGGGACCTTGCTCTAGTGTCCAGCTAATGTGCATTGTTCCATGAACTGAGCAGGTGTTACTCAAGACATCTGCAACCTCAACGTAACCGTTAGAAAAAATCAGATCAAGCAAGGGATCTTCTGAATAGGTGGGTTTGTCCACAAACTGCCTCAAATTCCAAGTGGACATGGCACCCTTAGACAATGGCGCGAACAGGAAAACCCAGATCGATCCCACAGCGACACCGCAATGGACTTAGGAGTTTGGCCCAAATAAAACATGTTGGGCAGAAGGGAGGTGTGTTTCCAATACACCATAAAATCAGATTCCACACTAAGTTAGGAACACTCAACTAATGAGAACCCCATATGCACACTACACACTTTATCACCCAATCCCCATGTCGGACATCTGGACATATGCTCACTGTTCCCACAATTAGTCCATGCAAGGTTGAAACCCACCTGCTCTTCTTATCAAATGATCAGATTTTGGATCCATGACTAAGCCCAGATTGCTGTTCTAAAAGAAAGTACATTTGCTTCATGACACTTTGGGAAATGTATAAAATGACGGCCAAAACCAGAGTACTGTGAGACAGTCCACTGCATCTATTTATTTAAGGTTTTATATAGCACTAGCTAGACCCTGAGGTATCATAGCGCTTTATGGAGTCGAGAACAAAGCAATAATAAGTCACTAGGCATATTACGTGCAACTATCATAGCTTCAAGTAAACATAACATATTACCAAGGGAAGTATAGTTAGGCAGGGCGAGAGGCGCACACCAAAATATATACACAATTGTTTTGCCATAAGAGTGGAATTGCAGAATTGAGGTTCATTTGAACAATTAGAGACCATGGAGAGAAGGACATCAAGAACAATAGCGGCAGACTCAAAGAAAGAAAAACAGCCAACTTTCTAACGTAGTTAGAAATAAAACAAGAGAGCCTATTTGAACCGAGTTCAGTTTGTTCAAGAGTTCCAGTATTTGTTAAATCAACTGTTCGTGTTTTGCCAAACCCTTGGTGTCTTTTATTTTTAAAATTAAATTCACATTTGAGCAACAGCACCAAGATTGCAGAACTCCAATCAGTAGAACCATAGTCATGAATTTTTAAAGGTTAAGGTAAAAACTAGCATCTAAAAGATCAAAGTGCCAGCCGTGGACATCTAGTCGGCATGAGATCAAAGTTGAAAAACTATGACAGACCACGATGACATTGAGTCTGATACAAAAAGTGGATTGGATCTGGTTGGAACTTAACTTTGTATTTTCAGAAAAAAATGTTCTGACCAGGTACAAGTTCCAAAGGGCAAGGCTGCAGGTGGTGTCCTAGGAGAGCGTGTCTGCGGGGTTCCGCAGGACAAAGTCACAGTGAAGATTTTCACATTCGGACTGTGAATAACAGCTTAACAGGATATGCTGTTGCAAAGAAGAACGTAGTGGGAGCTGCAGCGAAGTAAGACTGATTCACAATGCACATTGGGCAGATAGAAATGGACATTGGTCCTGGTCTCCTCTCAGTTTTCAGAGCAGTCTTTAGCCAAAAATGATCTATTTCCCTATTTTCCAATTTGTTCTAACTGGGCTCCTTTAACACCACTGCCAAAGGTTCACTCAGGCTGAGTCTGGGTGTGTGTTCAAGATGGTTGTGCCCTTAGGCTCTGATTAGGAGGCCAGGCAACTAGCCCTTGGAGTCCCTATGGTAATCCTGGGTTCAAAAAGTGGAACAGGGCTCACAGCAGGACAGGCCTCTGAGGGTTCAACTCAAGGCAGGCTACAAGCAGCAGAGCAGTCCTTCCAGGTACAGCACAGTAGTCTTTCAAAGTAACACAAAAATGAATGGGAGACAGGACTCGAATGCCCCAAAAAGGTGTCCAGCAACGTGCTGTTTAAAACCTACAATTTTACATTTTACACAGAGAGTATCAAATGCCAGCGCACCTGCAGCGATATTATCCAACCAATCAGTTTCTATGCCCCAGAAGTCAATCACCGGACAAAGACTTTAATCACATGTTTTGGACTTACCCCACAATACGATCATATGGGAACACTATCCATGAGACACTAAAAGACATTATGGGTCTATCCGACATGAACATACGGGAGGCCTGTGCACTCGGAATATTCCAAAGGCGGAAACAACACAAAGTTCAAATTTGTTTCGCGTTGCTAGCAATACTAATAGCTGAAAGGGGAATAGCTATGCTCTGGTGGGCCCCTGATTGACCCCCGATGGCAGCCTGGGTGGGAGCAATGAGCAAATGGCCAGCAGCAGAAGAGGAGGCAAACAGGAAGGAGAACAAAAAAGGAATATGCAAATACCACATATCCATGGAGTAGACTCTACTTTTACACCAATTCAAACAACAAACAAACTGAGACAATCCAAGCATATCATTGCAAGCCCCAGCAAGCTCCCAAACACAAGCCCAGATCATAGGCACACCCATTATTCCCCAAACAAGCACAAGTGCGTAACGGCGAACGAAAACTCAACCACACACTAACTAGGTCAGCCAGAAAAGCAGTGATGGTTGGACAAGTTCCAACCTGAAGAAATGAACCACTCCCACAGGCAGGATACAACACGGCCCCTGCACCCCATCTGACCCACAAATCTCGGATCTCACGAACACCACCCCAGTTAAACACCCCAGTTAATAGTTAAGAACCACAACCGGTAGTTGGTAAACCGGTAGTCAAAAGGAAGAAGATGCATTTTCATGTGTAAAGACATGCACAATAATGTGATAATGTATATTGCAGCAATCATACTATGTAAAAGGTAGATGCCATCCCAGACAAACAACTTTAATAACAAATGATAATAACATACAAAATGAAGTCAGTGTAAATGTACTATCATACGATCTGTTACAAATACGAAAATGTTAATAAAAAATATTTGACCAAACAAATGCTGTTGCGAAGAAGAACGTAGTGGGAACTGCAGCGAAGTCAGGCTGTTCGGCAATGCACCCTTTAGCAGATAGATAAGGACATTGGTCCCAGTCTCCTCTCAGTTCTCAGAGCAGTTTTAGCCAAACATGTTCTAGTTCCCTATTTATCTATTTGCCCCAACGGTGTCCCCTGAAGCTCTGAATAGGAGGCCAGGCAACTAGCTCTTGGAGTCCCTCTAGTAGTCCTGGGTTCAAAAAGTGGAACAGGGCTCACATCAGGACAGGCATCTGAGGGTTCAAGGCAGGTTTTAAGCAGCTGAGCAGTCCTTCCAGGTGCAGCACAGCAGTCTCTCAAAGTACACAGATCGTCATAGGAACAGGCAGTCCTATGAGAATCCTTCCACAGGTCCAGAAAAGTGTGCTAAAGAATAGATCTGAGGGTCTTAGTTTTATACCTGGTGACTTCTTTGAAGTAGGAGAAGTTCCTAGAGATCTTCCTTTGAAGTGTTTGAAGTTTCCTGCCTCCCCTAACCTGGCTTCAGACCGACTGCTTGAACAATGCAGCGGTGACAAGTCATTTTGTGAAGGCAGAAATAAAGCATATTGTTTGTAAGTGGGGCTCTGTCCAGCTCCGGCCCTCCTGCCAGTAATGGCCTATACAGCTACACCTAACCCCTCTTTTGTATGGCTCCCTCGGAGTAATAAATAAAGTATAACTTCACCCAGTCATCAATCAATCAATCATATCACTTGTATAGCGCGCTACTCACCCGGAAGGGTCTCAAGGCGCTTGGGGGAAGGGGGCCGCTACTGCTCGAACAGCCAGGTCTTGAGTTGTCTCCTGAAGGTGAGGTGGTCCTGGGTCAGCCGAAGGTGGATGGGGAGGGAGTTCCATGTCTTGGCCGCCAGGTAGGAGAAGGATCTGCCTCCGGCGGTGGCTCTTCGGATGCGTGGTACGGCGGCGAGGGCGAGGCTAGCGGATCGTAGCTGACGGGTGGGCGTGTGGAAGGTCAGGCGGTCGTTGAGGTACTTGGGGCCCAGGTCGTGGAGAGACTTGTGTGCGTAGGTGAGGAGCCTGAACGTGATCCTCTTGTTGACGGGGAGCCAGTGCAGGTTCCTCAGGTGGCCGGAGATGTGGCTGCGTCGAGGGATGTCAAGGATGAGTCGGGCGGAGGCGTTCTGGATGCGTTGTAGTCTTTTCTGTAGCTTGGCTGTGGTTCCGGCTTAGAGGGTGTTTCCGTAGTCCAGCCGGCTGGTGACGAGGGCCTGGGTGACCGTCTTCCTGGTTTCGATCGGGATCCAACGGAAGATCTTGCGTAGCATGCGGAGGGTGTGAAAGCATGAAGAGGAGACGGCGTTGACTTGTCTGGTCATGGAGAGGGAGGAGTCCAGGATGAAGCCCAGGTTGTGTGCGTGGTCTGTCGGCTTGGGGGCGTTGCCCAGGGCAGGGGGCCACCAGGAGTCGTTCCAGGCGGAGGGTGATGGTCCAAGGATGAGGACTTCTGTCTTGTCTGAGTTCAGTTTCAAGCGGCTGTTCTTCATCCACTCAGCGACGTCTTTCATCCCTTCGTGGAGGCTGGTTCTGGCGGTGTCGGGGTCTCTGGTGAGGGAGAGGATCAGCTGGGTGTCGTCGGCGTAGGAGATGATGTTGAGGTTGTGTCGGCGTGCGATGGCTGCGAGGGGTCTCATGTAGACGTTGAAGAGGGTGGGGCTGAGTGATGATCCTTGCGGGACGCCGCAGATGACTTCGGTGGCCTCGGAACGAAACGGGGGGAGGCGGACTCTCTGTGTTCTTCCAGCTAGGAATGAGATGATCCACTTCAGTGCCTTCTCTTGGACGCCAGTGTTGCTGAGGCGCTGGACTAGGGTGCGGTGGCAGATAGTGTCGAACGCTGCAGAGAGGTCCAGGAGGATGAGTGCCGCTGTTTCCCCGTTGTCGAGCAGGGCTCGGATGTCATCGGTGGCTGCGATGAGGGCGGTCTCGGTGCTGTGGTTGGCTCTGAAACCGGACTGCGAGGGGTCGAGGGATCCATTCATCTCGAGGAAGGTGGCCAGCTGTCTGTTGACGGTCTTCTCGATGACTTTGGCAGGAAAATGGAGGAGTGAGATGGGGCGGAAGTTCTTGAGGTCGGTGGGGTCCGCTGTTGGTTTCTTCAGTAGGGCGCTGAGCTCAGCATGCTTCCAGCTCTCCGGGAAGGTGGCGGTGTCGAAGGAGGTGTTGATGACGTCTCGGAGTTGGGGTGCGATGGTGGAGACGGCCTTGTTGAATATGTGGTGGGGCAGGGGTCAGTCGGAGATCCGGAGTGGATGGTGTTCATCGTGCGGGCTGTGTCTTCGGTGGTCACTGCGGTCCAGGTGTGGAGGGTGACGGTGGGGTGCGTTGGTTCGACGGTTGGGTGCGAGGATGGTGTGCCGAAGCTGTTGTGGATGTCGGCAATCTTGCGGTGGAAGAACGAGGCGAGGGAGTCGCAGAGATCTTGTGAAGGGGTGATGTCATTGTTGCCGGTTCTGGGGTTGGAGAACTCCTTGACGATGCTGAAGAGTTCCTTGCTGTCATGGGCGTTGTTGTCCAGTCGATCCTTCAGTGATTTCTTCTTGGTGGTGCGGATGAGCTGGTGGTGCTTGCGGGTCGCGTGTTTGAGGGCGGTCATGTTGTCAGTGGTCCGGTCGAGGAGCCAGGCTTTCTCGAGGGTGTGGCAGGTGTTCTTGGAGTCCTTGAGTTCGTTGGTGAACCAGGGGGCCTTCTTGCTTCTGGGTTTGCTGTGAGGGTTCTTCAGTGGTGCGAGGTCATCGGCGCAGGCGTTCAGCCATTGCGTGAAGTTGCGGGCTGCTTCGTTGGGGTCCGGTGTGCTGGCAGGTGGGTTCTGGCTGAGGGAGGCGGTGAGCTGGTCGGCGGTGATCTTGCTCCAGCTCCTGTGAGGAACCTGTTGCGGGTGGTGGTGGGTGGTGGTTTTTCTGAAGCTGAAGTGGACGCAGCTGTGGTCGGTCAAGTGAAGTCCGGTGGAGTGGCTGAAGGCGATGTGCTTGCTGGATGAAAAGACGGGGTCGAGCGTGTGGCCGGCGTAGTGGGTGGGGGTGTTGACCAGTTGCTTGAGTCCGAGGTTGGCGAGGTTGTCCAGCAGGGTGACGGTGTTGCGGTCCTTGTTGTTCTCCAGGTGGAAGTTGAGGTTCCCTAGGAGGATGTATCCCAGGACCAGAAGCAGGCACCAAATAGGGCAGTAAAATGCCAAATTTCTAAAAGTGGAATTTTCAAAATTGTAACATAACATCTGACTTTACCATTAAATAGGATTTTAAATGACAGTTTCTCAGACACCAAACATGAAATCTTCACTTGTTCTCAGTCAAACGTTACAGCAAACCAATGTTATCCTATTAGAGAGGTAGGCATCAAAATAGCTTAAAACGAATTTAAGAGTTTTTCACTATCAGGATCTACAAAACTTAAAAGTCCTAGGAGGGACCATCGTTCGGAGCCCTGATACTCCCTGCTGTGATTTTTCATAGCCAGATGTGTTAGGATTCACATGGTGATTCTGCATTGGGATAGTGTGGGCAATCTATTAGGGGGTGAACAGAAGGGTCCACTATCTGAGTGTGAGTTCATGTATTCCTACTTTGCATGCACCATGATCGTTGAGGGTAACCCGTCTGACAACAAGGTGCCCCAGAGTACCCACATGGTGCTTGGTATGGCCTACTTGGCATTGTGGACTGTCATGTCCTAACCGGTGTGTATGTTGTCCCCTCCGGTTCCCTAAAAGCCTGTCATTGGCAATGAGTGTTGGGACTTGATAGGTGTGGGCATGGCAAGTTAGGTGTCTGGTACACTTTATCCACGGTCAAGGTGTTGTGTGGCCTCAACATGGCTCAGTCATGGCGGCTATTCAGTGTTGCAGGCACTGTTGTGGTCTATGTAGTGTATTGCTGCAATGTGATTGCAGGGTGTGGTGGTCACCATGTTGATTTGGGCATCCCCTGTATGCATTGTTTGGATTGCTTTGTCCTGATGATGTCATTTATACAACCCTGCATCTCTCTCATATGCAGAATCGCTGGTGGGCACGGAGGAACGGAAGCTGGAAACCAGTGGTGGCGAGAGTAGCACTACAGCAGCACCGGAGGCCAGTGACACAGAGCTCACCAGCGTATCTGAGGGGGACCGGAGTATGCAGGAGGAATCCGTGGCTGAAACACTGAGTACTACATTATCTGATGCCAGCGGTGATGCATCCATGTTGTCAGGCATAGGGGATGGGGAGTCTGGTACATCATCTACCACTCACTGGCCAGTGCCCAGCCTCCTATCCACTTCCTCTGGTGCTGACCGTGTCATTGTCAGTAAGAGGGGACGAGTTACATTCATACCTGGCACCCCTGACCTGCACCTGTCCACCCAGCTGCCCTCAGTGCTGAGTCTGTAGAACTCCTGCGCCAGCTTTGTGTGGGCCAGACCGCCCTGCTCAATGCCTTCAGCGACCATGACAAGAAATTAGGGCAGGTGGTTCCCTACATGGAGTGCATATACTCAGACGTGGGTGGGCTCCACCGTACAGTCCAGCCTTTGTCATCTGCAGTGACGTCTGCCCTCCAACAGGCACATGCTCCCATTCCTGCTCAATTGCCTTTGTCCACCCCAGTCAGTGGCCACATCAGAGGACAGTGACCACGGTTCGCATGCGTCGCAGACACGATACAGCACAAGGAGCACCGAGCAGACACAACCCAAGCGTTCCCGACCACAGACACCATCCTCCCAGAAGAGCAGAGCCAGCCCAGAATGCAAAGACAAGAGCCCGTCAGGCAATGAGGTTGACATCAGGCTCACAAATCTCTCAGGCATCACCAGCAAAGGACTCTCCTGTCCCTAAAACTTCACGCAGAGCTAGGCGTGCAGTGTCTGCAACCACTGAGGAAGTGTGTATAGCAAGGGTACACCTAGGAAGGGCACAGGGCCACATTCCCCACCACATCAACTCCATTTCCAAGCCCAGTGATGGAGGTGGAGGAGGGCACTGTAGGGGCCACCCCAGGCAAAGTGGCAAATGAGGGCGCTGTAGGTGGGACACCTGGCAAATAGGCAAAGGAGGGCACTGTAGCAGCCACCCCATGCAAAGAGGCAGAGGAGTGCACTGTAAGTAGGACACCTGGCAAGCAGGGGAAGGTGGTCCAGAGCCATAGCCAGACAAAGCGTTCCGCAGGATCCAGCACGTCACCAGAGGGAGTGCCAGTGTCTGAACCTGATGCGGGAAAGTTGGTGTGTGTGCCTGTGTCATCACCAGTTCCCATTAACCCCAAGACAGGGAAGCCATTTCGTATTCCCAAGAAGTGGAAGGGCACCCCTCCAACCTCTACCACCGACACTGTGTCACAGGTCTGCATGACTCTACCTCCACGTGCCACTATACCACCTGGTCCAAACAGCCCTACAGCTTGCCAAACGACTGATAGCCCTACATCACTGGCTTCTCTGTCTCCCCAGTCAAGTGGTCCTGCTGATCACGACACATAGCCAGCTCCAAGTCAACCTGAGAGCCAAATGTGAGTGCCAGTCCCCCTCATACAGATGTACTTGTCCTGCCCATTGTCTGCCACCTGGGTGTGTCGTACTCTACCCTGTGCCATGTACACTGGCCCTGTTGCTCTGCTGTGTTGTACTCTCACCTGTGCCCTGGACACTGGCCCTGTTGCTCTGCTGTGTTGTACTCTCCCCTGTGCCATGGACACTGGCCCTGTTGCTCGGCTTTGTTGTACTCTCTCCTGTGCCACCCGCAATGGCCCTGTTGCTCTGCTGTGTTGGAGTCTCCCGTGTGCAGCCTCTCATGTACTTGCTGTGCCACCTGCCCTGGACACTGGTCCTGTTGCTGTGTTGTACTCTCACCTGTGCCATGGACACTGGCCCTGTTGCTCTGCTATGTTGTACTCTCACCTGAACCCTGGACACTGGCCCTGTTGCTCTGCTGTGTTGTACTCTCCCCTGCTCCATGGACACTGGCCCTGTTGCTCTGCTATGTTGGAGTCTCTCCTGTGCCATGGACACTGGCCCTGTTGCTCTGCTGTGTTGTACTCTCACCTGTGCCATGGACACTGGCCCTGTTGCTCTGCTGTGTTGTACTCTTCTCTGTGCCATGGGCACTGGCCCTGTTGCTCTGCTGTGTTCGAGTCTCCCTTGTGCAGCCTCTCATGTACTTGCTGTGCCACCTGCCCTGGCCACAGGCCCTGTTGCTCTGCTGTGTTGGAGTCACCCCTGTGCCATGGACACTGGCCCTGTTGCTCTGCTGTGTTGGAGTCTCCCCTGTGCATCCTATCATGTACTTGCTGTGCCACCTGCCCTGGACACTGGCACTGTTGCTCTGCTGTGTTTGAGTCTCCCCTGTGCCATGGACACTGGCCCTGTTGCTCTGCTGTGTTGGAGTCTCCCATGGGCAGCTTCTCATGTGCTTGCTGTGCCACCTGCCCTGGACACTGGCCCTGTTGCTCTGCTGTGTTGGAGTCTCCCCTGTGCCATGGGCACTAGCCCTGTTGCTCTGCTGTGTTGTACTCTCCCCTGAGCCATGGCCACTGGCCCTGTTGCTCTGCTGTTTTGTACTCTCCCCTGTGCCATGGCCACTGGCCCTGTTGTTCTGCTGTGTTGGAGTCTCCCCTGTGCCATGGACACTGGCCCTGTTGCTCTGCTGTGTTGGAGTCTCCCCTGTGCAGCCTCTCATGTACTTGCTGTGCCACCTGCCATGGACACTGGCCCTGTTGCTCTGCTGTGTTGGAGTCTCCCCTGTGCAGCCTCTCATGTACTTGCTGTGTCACCTGCCCTGGACACTGGCCCTGTTGCTCTGCTGTGTTGTACTCTCCCCTGTGCCATGGACACTGGCCCTGTTGCTCTGCTGTGTTGTACTCTTCCCAGTGCCATGGACACTGGCCCTGTTGCTCTGCTGTGTTGGGCTCTCCCCTTTGCTATGCCCACTGGCCTTCCTGTTTGTAGTTTGCCTGTGGAGATTATCTTGCATTTGATCAGCATTTTGTGCCTTGCTCTTGTGTACTGTTGTTCTACTGTCACATCTGTGCAATATGTGAATAAAGACAGTTCCTCCTGTTTTGTGTTTTGTCAGTGTCTTTGCTGATTAAAGTTTTTTTGGTGTGTGCATTTGGTTGCCTGTGCCCCATACTTTATGTGTCACTTGAACATTGCCAACCTCTTTTGCCGCATCACATTTTTATACAGGGGGGACAGGGTCTTCAGTACATTCAGGCACTGATACTTGTGTTATCTGTGTTGGCTCTTTTACCTGTCATGCAGTTCTCTTTTTGTGGTTTGCTATTGTTGGCTACATTGTTGCCATGTCAGGTTGGGGTACACTGCCAGCACAGGGTGTGATGCTGTGCACAGGTTTGCATGCAGGCTGGGCAATGTCATGATGTATGTGTGTTATTCCTTTATGCGTGCCCAGCTGTGCATGTGTATGGTCATCTTGTGTTGGCCCTTAGTCCTGGTCCCATGGCCTACACGAGATGTGTGCTCTTGGGTGGTGAGGAGGTGTGCAGTGTAGAGGGTGTGACTTTGTAGTGGGTGTGGATGTGTGTGTGTCCCTGGTTTGTGATAGACACACGTGTCACCCAGGAGTTGTGTGTCTGTTGTTTGGATTGTCCTGCACTGTGTAAATGATTGTATGCACTTGTGTGAGTTGTCTGTTGTGCACTGTGCGTTGTGTTGGTGTGTCCATGCAGTTCTGTGTAAAACGTCCTTGTTGTTTAGGTCACTTATGAGTGTGCAAAGTGTGTGACTTGCACATCAGTGTTGAGTTTGTTTGATCATCTATGTGTGCTGTGTGTGTTTGTGTAGACTGTGTGGGCCTGCTGCTCCTCACTGGCATTGTGTTTGACTTTCTCATGCATTGCAGGCACATGGCGCCTTTTCTCCTCCTGTATGGTATGTTGTGTGGTGTGATGCCACCCCCTATGTGTGCCACTTGTGCCTAGCCATTGTGAGTCTGGACTCCCTGTATTTGAGTATGGTACACCCCTTACATGTCTGCTACTGACATGCAAGTTGGTTGACTTTGATGTCTGCTGTCACCTTTGTTTACAAGTGTATGTGCCTCCACATCACTTCATTTGTGAGACTGTGCCTTGCGGTGCAGTTCTTGGACCAAGAGTGATGTTCCACTCTGGACATGGCCCCATTGGTTTATGTGTGATATTCTTGTGCTATTCATCAGTGTGGATTGCCCTTGTGCACTTGAGCTGTGTGTTGCCCAGTGCTCTGGTGTAGCTGGTTGTGCTCTTGTATCCAGAGTGGTGCATCCTGTTGTTGTTATATTGGATGTCTGTGTGTTGGCTGTGGTGTTGCTTCACTTCCTGGGTGTGCTGTAGCTTTTGTGCTGTGCTGATTTGTGATGTGTGTGTGGAGGTTGTGTCAGTCATGTCTGTGTGTAGCTGTTGTGCTTGTTGTGCACACACTGCTTGTTATGGATACAGTGCTGTGGGTATGTGGGCTTGGCTTTGCCTGATGTGCATCTCCTGATGTCCTGTAGTGTTTGTTGATTTGTACTTTCATGTGCATGTGTGGTTTGTTTGATGTGGCAGTATAGTTCTGTGCAGTTGCAATTCGTGTGTGATATGTGGTGTGTTGTGTGTGTTTTGTTTGTGAGTGATGATGTTGTGCAGTCATGTTGTGTTTGTACTCCCATTGCCTTTCCATAGTTTGGCTGGCAGGGTATGTCTGCTTCTGTTGGGGTTGTGTATGTGTTCATGTGGTGTTTGTGTGTAGTTTTGGGCAGGTATCTGTTCAGGCTACTCTGTGTGTGTGTTCTGTTTGTGGATACTCCCAGAATGTGTGTTTGTTTGTGTGTGTATGTGTTGGGAAGTATTGTCAGCCTTGAGTGTGTGTAGCACTAGTGTTGTGTGTTCCTTGTCAGCCACTCCTGCATTGGCTGTCTCCCTGGTTGTCTGTTGTGTGGTGCAGGGTGTGCATTGTGCTTGCTAGTTCCTGTGCTTGTTTCTGTGCATGGGGGTGCACAGGATGGGCACCTGGCCTGTGTGATGCTGGTGTGTGTTGATGTGTGGTTGGGGGTGGTGTGTCCCTGTGGTCTCTGTGCCCTGCCCATGTCTTGTTGTGGCCCTGCCTTCTGCATTGTGCGCATGTGTTGACCGCTGCGGTGACGTGACAGGGAGCTGGACGTTGCTGCTAGTTCGCGGTCGATGTGTGTCCCGGATGCAGAGGTATGACTTGTTGGCAGGTGGGTGATGTAGGGGTGCCCTTGTGAATGTGTTCTGACCCAAGCAGGGTGTCTGTGGTGGAATTGGACCCTGTGTCAGCCCGTGTGTTGTGTGTTGTATTTGTGTAGTTGCTACCTGCGGTGGCGTCCGCTGCGTCCCATTTGATGGTAGTGCAGTAGCAGGTACATGACCGGATGCATATGTAGGGCTGGGTCCATGGCGTTCATGACCGGGTGGAGAGAACAGGGTCTCTGCTATGGGGCTCCGCTGTCGAGTTTCCACCGTGTCTGGTTGGGCGGTGTCTCCGCTGCGGTGCGTCTACCTGTTTGGGCCATCCTAATTTGTGGAGCAGTGAGTCTCCATTGGCTGCCACTGCTGCGGTGGCGGGCGCACTTTGATGGAGGTGCGCGTCGCTCCACGGCGGTCGGGAAATGAACTATGTTTTGCTATACTAATATGGAGGACGTGAGTACCGCTGCTCGCGGGCGGAAAAAGGCATTTTTTAGCACCACCAGCACTGCGGTGGTGCCACCGCCCGACATCCTAATGGACCCCAAAGAGTGGATTGGATCTGGTTGGAACTTAACTTTGTATTTTCCGAATTTTTTTTTCTGAGAAGGTAGAAGTTCCACAGGGCAAAGTTGCAGGTAGTGTCCAAAGAGAATGTGTCACCGGAGTTCCGCTGGAGAAAGTCTCAGTGAAGATTTTCATATTCAGACTGTGAATAACAGCTTAACTGGATATGCTGTTCCGAAGAAGAACGTAGTGGGAGCTCTAGCGACGTTAGGCTGTTCTGCAATGCACCTTGGGCAGATAGATAAGGACATTGATCCCAGTCTCCTCTCAGTTCTCAGAGCAGTCTAGAGCCAAATATGTTCTATTTCTCTATTTTTCTATTTGTCCCAACTGTGCTCCTTTAACACCGCCACCAGGGGCTCACTCAGGCTCAATCCAGGTGCGTGTTCAAGATGGTTGCCCCTGAGGCTCTGTTTAGGAGGCCCTCTAGTAGTCCTGGGTTAAAAAGTGGAACAGGGCTCACAGCAGGACAGGCCTCTGAGGGTTGAAGGCAGGCTTTAAGCAGCAGAGCAGTCCTTCCAGGTACAACACAGCACTCTTTCAAGGTAAATGGAAGGCTACAGCAGCAGGCAGTCCTATGAGAATCCTTGCACAGGTCCAAAAAGTGAACTGAAGAATGGATCTGAGGGTCTAAGTTTTATACCTGGTGACTTTTTTGAAGTACGAGAAGCTTCTAGAGTACTCCCTTTGAAGTGCTTTAAGTTTCCTGCCTCCCCTACCCACGCTTCAGGCCGACTACATGAACAATGCAGTGGTGACAAGTCATTTTTGTGAAGGCAGAGTACTGCCTCTTGATTTGTAAGTGGGGCTGTGTCCAGCTCCGGCCCTCCTGACAGTAATGGCCTATACAGGCACACCTAATACCTCTATTGTGGCGCTCTCTCAGGGGAATAAATAACGTCCGACTTCACCCAGTCATGCATCCCAGGAACAGAATGCAGACCCCAAATAGGGCAGGAAAATGCCAACTTTCAAAAAGTGTCATTTTCAAAATTGTAACTTAAAATCTGACTTTACCATGAAATAGGATTTTAAATTACAGTTTCTCAGACACCAAAACATGACATCTTCACTTGTTCTTAGTGAAACATTAGCACTTATTAAATGTAATACAGCAAACTAATGCTATCCTATGAGAGAGGTAGGCATTACAATAGCTTAAAACTAATTTAAGAGTTTTTCCCTACCAGAATCTACAAAAAACAAAAGTCCAAACTTTTATTTACATTGCACCCTGCCCTATGAGGTACATAGGGCTTAGGGGTGTCTTATCTGTAATAAAGTGGGAGTTTAAGGCTTAGCAATGGTCTTATTTTTCATGTTGAATTGCGAGTTTAAAACTGCTTTCAGGCTGCAATGGCAGAACTGGGACATGTTTTCAGGGCTACTTAAGTGAGTGGCACAATAAGTGCTGCAGGCCCATGAGGAGCATTCAATTTACTGGCCCTGGGTGTAAGGTATACAACTTTAATAGAGACGCATACGTAAATTAAATAGGCTAAACAAGTGTAAAGCAATTTACCATGTTTTAGGGAGTGAGCAATTAGCACGCATTAGAAGTGCTAAACTGCACAGATTCCTAAGGCCAATAAAAACAAATTCATCAAAGTAGGTGGATGAAGGAAACAAGTTTGGGGAAGGCTAACCTAATGCTGATAAGCCTAACACTAAACATGCAGGGCCCGATTCACAATGGTAAACTCACACTATTGTGTAAGTTTACTACTTTTCGGCATTCACAAAGGTAAACTGTGACCAAAAGTCTAGCTTTACTAGTAGTAACTTACCTTAGGGAAGACTGAAAAGTAGTAAACGTACCCAAAAATGTAAGTTTACTTTTGTAAATTGGTCCTGCAATGTTTATTAATACAGCAAGAATGACCTGATTGCTTTACCAGAAGGTCACTACAAAGGTAATTGTCAACTCTGTCCAAGCCTTAAAATGTCTCTGACTTTATGCTTTTCAAATGAAATATGTGTTGCCCATGGGTGTTTGGAATCTCATTTTATGTCTCATCTTTTAAACTGCATTTCTATTTACAAATATTGATTGTACTGAACCCTTCTGCCATTCTGTCTCGATCTGCCCCAAAAAGACCTTAAGACTGAAATGTAGATGAGGTCTGAGCACCTCTGACTCACAGAGGTTAGCATTCTTGTGTTTATGTCTTTCGTAACCCAGTTCCTTGTTTTTCCTGTGTTTCTCTATTTCTCCCACTCTCACTCTCACTCTCTTTCTCTCTTTCTCTCTCTCTCCCCTTCTCCATTTCCCTCCCTCTCTCTCTCATCCTTCCCTCCCTCACTCAGTCCCCTCTCTGCTTCTGCCTCGTTCTTCGATCGTCTTGCAGCTGTTTTCTGAGGGAAATCTTATCAGGGTGGGGACAGGGAATATGTTGTTTTTATTTTGCTGGGAGTCGAGGGGTCAGCTCTCTTTTGTTGGCAAACAGCCTGCGGTCCCGAGAAGTGTATCTATGATTAATGATACTGCATGTTCTGGCAGCCTGCCTGTTCTTTGGAAACCCAGGTGACACGTCATCAGGACACAGTTAAGTGCATCCCTTTGGTATATGAAATGTAAGCCTCTCAGCGCTATGTAAACAACTCCGGAGACAGTGGCTGAGAGCACCGGGGCAACAGCTCATATGCGGCCCTGCTTCTTACAAAGTGGGCACCAGCGCCCTCTAGAGCATGTTTGCTCCACTCCAGTCTGTGGCATCGATTGTTGGACTCGTGGAGTATCCGTGCCCCTGTGAGGATGAGTTAGACAGGAAGCCATAGTTCAGGGGTCATTACTTTCTAGGTCTGTCACCTTATGTCAGATGGTGTTTGTAAAGTGAAAGGTGAACCCTGAGCAGGGCCTCCTGCTGCTGAGGTCTCTCAGTAGTACCTGCTGAGTGTTGCTCAGTGTCTGGTCGAAGGCATGGGGCAAAGACTGACTAATCTCCTCGGATAACATTCAAAACTGCAGAATATGGGGTCAAATCATTTCGAGGCTCTTGTCCATAGTTTGAAAATCTGATTTTAGAATCTTGAATTGTTAACATTGCTTGATAATGACCCTCTGCAAGAAGTCCTTTAACTCGACTTGTGTTAAAATTGCTGGAGGCTGTTGTTGGTCTGTCTATGGTGTAACACAGCTGCTTAAATGAAAAGTTCCAGTAACTTCTCAGGTCAAAGGCCATATGGAGCTGATTGCCTCATGGACTTGTATTATAAGACTGTGAGAATCCTGTGTTTATTCGTATTGATCATCTAGTGTGAGGGGCAATCACTTGTAAATCAGTTCCTTCAGTCTGCACACATGCGTCTGTGCAAGCCGTACAGTGCCATGCTGAGGGGATGCCATGGGGACTGGCACCTGGGCACACGCAAGGATCAGCACTGGCCGAGAGGCTGAGGGCACAAGAGAAATAATCCAGCTGCCACAGCCCTGGCATCTATCCAGCCGGCTTGTGACCATGAAGGTTCAGTGGAGGGATCAGACTTGAGAGGCCAGAGGGGTGAGAGGTATAGGCCTCTCAAGAGAACCCTTCCTGGGTGACCATCGAGTGAAGAAGGAAAGGTCAGTATCCACATCAATAAGGAGAAGCCCAGAGTAGCTGCTGCTGAACACAGGATGGGAGGCACCATGGAGCCGGCCCCTGTGACGACACGCATTAGAAAAGTCCATCACCTACAGAGAACATCTAAGGAGAGATGCGTCATAAGGGAGAGATATTCACCTGTTGTCGCCAGACTCACAGGACCATTAAGAGGTTATTGTTTCTTGTGATCTAGCATACATGGATTGATTACAAGCAACTTACAACAATGTGTCTCTTCTTCCGAAGTAACCAATGTGGCTATTACTTATTATTAGATGAAAAACAATGAAGTGTACTTGCGGCACAAAATAAGAAATCAGACGATTATCTTTCCCCCACATGCATCATTGTGACATTTTGCACTTCTTAATTTGCGAAAAATAAGGAATCGCAAATTAAGAAGTGCAAAATGCTATGCATCATTTTTTTTCGGTATTCATTTGTGATTCGGTAAAAATCGCAATTTTTACCGAATCCCAAATAAATACCGAATTCTTAAGTTAATTTTCGCAATTCCCATTGATTCCTATGGGCCAAAAGGCCCATAGGAATCAATGGGAAGGCATGCACCCCTGAAATGTATTTTTCGCATCATGTTTCACACACACATGTCCTAAGGACATGTGTGTGTGAAACATGAATGTTGAAAAAAAAACATTTTCAGCATTTAAAACACTTTTTCCAAATTTACCGAGTGGTTCAACCACTCGGTAAATTTGGCACCCTAATTGCGACTTTTGCACTTTTAAAAGTAATGATGCATTGCTTTTAAGAAATCGCACATCTGCGACTTCTTAAAAGCAACCGCAATTTTAGAACTCGCAAAAATGTTACGAATTCTAAAATTGCTTCATGCATCCCAAAAAGCACTTTTGCATTCGCAAATGGCCGATTTTAAGGAATCACACCGTTTGCGACTACAAAAATGCTTGATGCATGTGGGGGTTAGTGTGTCAAAGCTGGAAATTTGGAATGTGTCCTGAGGCTGACTGTAGCTGTCACACATATACTTCATGCAATACCATGCTACACGAAAAGGAGATGCCAGCACTCCCCTGTCGCTGTTGTTGCACGCGATGCTGGTAGCCCAGAGGACACAGTACAATGCAATGTTATGATCACTTTATGTAGCAAGGCATAATTGGAGAGTAGGGCTGAATTAACATGAAGATCTGGTTTCTACAAACTAAGGTGGACTACAGAGATTGTGACACATCTCCACATAGGATGCATAGCAGGGTGCAAGATCACTAGTAGATCAGCATAATGACTGCTTATTTGTAATGTGCACAACATCTGAGGGCATCCAGTCACGGGGGTGGGGTAAGCTGCATTCCAGTGGTATGACATCCCAAAAGGTTAAATGTATCTTTAGGTTAAAAACCTATGTTTAAAGCTCTAGCTCTTAAATTGTTACGTTGTCTTTACATTGTTCCTTTTCAGTAAAAGTCTCAAGGGGGATTGTGGATTGTACATTTGAGGGACAGGCAATCATACTGAAGTTCTTAAATTGATTTTTATAATACTTGGTTGTATATCATAGTCTTACATCAGGCCTAGTAAAATCCTTTATGTATCTTCTCCTCTGATTCTAATATTCGAAAGACTTCAAATCTCATAGGCAAAGTTCAACACACCCTTTCACCTGGGTTATATCCTGCAACATTCTCTATTGTCCAAGATGGGATTAGGCGTGGTGTGGAGAGGCTCGACCCCTGCAAGTTAGAAGGTGGAACTTAGTTCTCCTTTGGTTAGTCTGATTTAATCTCTCTTCTCAATCTTTCAAATGTATACTATTTCTATTCCCAAGCCTCACTTTTTCACAGAATCCACTTTCCTGCAAGTTGGATGGTGGAAGTCAACTCTCCTTCTGTCAGTTCCAAATCATCTCACAGACTGGCAGGGAACGACTGCTAATACAGTAGAGGGGAGGGCTGGCCTACATTCTACTGGCTCCACACCTATTTCCATTGGCACAGAGCTAGAAATTTCTTTAGGACCAGGCTTCTTAGTCGTCAATTAGCCTCAGTTTGCCCGGTCTATTGTTGGGTCACCACCTCCTAAATACACGTGCACTCCTTTCCTTTTTGTAAGAAATTGAGTTATTTGTTGATGTGGGGGTAGAACACACGTCAAAAAATAATTACAATTCTTTTTAGGGTGAACTACAATTGTCAATAAATAAACCTGTGCTTGGCACGAAGGCGCAACTTAAAGAAAATGCGTAAAGTCTTTTTGCAACACACAAACAATAATAAAGTGAAAACACAACAAAATAAAAATCCCCATCCAATTTAGAGTGATAGGCATTATTTTAAGAATCAAAATGGCACCAAAATTACAAGAATTCAATAAGTAGAATTGGAGATAATAAAAAAAAGGGTTAGTAGTGAAAATAGCACCAAAACGCGTAAAGCACTAATGTATAAACCACAAACGCAGTAGACGGTGTCAAAGTTTATGCCAACCACGAGAGATCACCAGTCGGATACAGGGACCAGGTTCATCCCATTGGAAAGTTTACCTTTGTACTTAGGAACTTTTATGGTTAAAATACTTGCTGATGGGGTGTCAGTGGGGCAATGCTGAAAGCTCGATCCAAAGCATTGCTCGTCGATGGCGGCTTGGTGAAGCAAGGGTCCTCAGCGTTCAGACAGAAAGTTCTAGGCACTCAACGTCAATGGCTGGAAAACTAAGAGTGGGTGAAGCATTAATATGTTTAGGTCAGGCAGCCGATGATGACAACAGGTTTCTCATTGGAGTTGATCCAGGTGAAGGCTTCTATGTTAAGAATTGCAAACTTTTCTGGAAATCAGGATAGTCTAGTAGTGCAAACCAGGAAGGTTAATCCCACCAGTTATTTGGCAAGAGTTCAGAAAAAGTTCCAAGTGTCCAGTTTTTGAACAGGATGAATACTCTCTAACACAGATTTCTCCAAAGAGTAGCTTGTGAGCTGCTGTTAGCTCTCCAGCTATCTCTAAGAGGCTCTATGTGTGCAGTCTACCCATCTAAATTAAAGGCTTTTAATTCACTGAATTAATATATGTGTTTCAAAATTGAAAAGCACGTTACAGAGACCAACATGTATGTATTTTTAGAACTGATATGCTGATGTTTAAAATGCCAAAATATATTTAAAGCTGATATTTGAAAAATCATGTGGTGCTGATGAGGGGCTATTACTTATATTATTACCTTGGTGTCAGGGGCATTTCAGATAACAGTATTATTTAATATCCATGGAAAAACATTCTTAATTGGCAAACTCTTTTTTTTACATTACCGTAGGCAATCCTGCCTGATGCACTGAGGTGATCACTGTGGGTAATTGTCCATAGAGTAGTCACTAACGTAAACTTGTCTGATGTGGTCACGATTACAACACTAATGATATTAGTAGTTCTGGATGGTTTTTATTGATCATAAGTAGCTTTTATTACAGAATGGATTGGAGGCCCCTGCTCAAACACCAGCCACAGTACTTGTTGTGAACGACGCCTGTTGGGCGCTAGGACTCACTCCAACAGAGGCCAGTAGCAGGGCCTAGTGCAGTTTTAGGGCCTTATTACAATATTGCTCAGAAAGGATTCCGACCAACTTCTTGTCAGGGAGTCCGACCAATCGATTACGGTGTTTCCGAAAACCGTTCGGTCGGACTCCCATTGACTTCAATAGGATCCTGTGTTCCGACCGACAACATGGATGGTTGCAGAACACCTTTCACCCTATGGGTGGTACCCTGTACCCCGCGGGCCCCAACCAAAGGCCTCTGGATGAAGGGGGCCTGCCACAGGCCCCCAAATTTAGTTTCTGACAGCCGTTTCATGTCAGACAGACTAATTCAGAAAGGCTGTCAGAATCCGACATTGTAATACGTCAGTCGGAAACACGGTCCATAGACCTGTACCAGTCAGCTCCGACTGACTCAGAGTCTCCGAATGCCAGTCGGAACTCATAGTCTCTGAATGCAGGTCGGAACCGAGTTGGATAGACCAAACAATTACCTTCTATCATAATCGGTCAGTCAAAAATGTTTCAGAGTCGGTTGGAAACATGGGTTCCGACGTGTTAGGAGATTCTGAATGCCATTCGGAACCTTTCCGACTGATATCGTAATCAGGCCCTTAGTTTGAACTGGCCAGCAGCAAAAGCAGAAAAGTTGCAGAAGATGGCCCCTGGAAGCTTGTTGTGTCTCTGTAGCTCACACAGGAGGTCAGCCAATTGACCCTTCGAGTCACATCTGGGGTTCGGGAGACTGTTATGTTTCATATAGGTACCCTAATATAGGCCCGGGTAATAACATATACCTTCACCTACATTATCTCCCTTACACTGCCCAGTAACAAGCTTTTAGGATTGAACCTTTACCTAGTACTAGTCCTGGGCACAGAAGGAGGGCTTCCCTGAACAATACCCTCCTATAACTTCATCAATAGGACTCATACAGTATGAATAAATATATTCATAAGGGTTCTTGGAAACCAGGCAGAAGCTACACAACCTGTATAATATCTATGCACAAGGTTCATCCCATACGTCATCCTCAAATCCAACAATGGCTATTACAAGAAATAAGGGACAAAGAAACCCCAAATACTTTTTTGAATAAATACAGCACATCTTACTGGGTTAAGGCAGAGGAAACTGAGACTTCCCGGCCGACACACTGACCAGAAACGCTGAGGCTCCTGCAAGCAGATGCTCCAGCTGACAGTGGTCTAACACATCCTTCGCGGGGTGTCCAACTCGAGACCAGGACGGGGTCTCACACTCCTCACTTCAGGTGATGGGGTTAGACTAAATCCTAGACGGATTATTCGCTTCACACCTACTCTCATGCTAGGAAACTTAGGTACATCTAGACAGGCATCGTAGGAGTACGCACTCTTTTTTATCATGCATTTTATATTCATGTATGTATTCATAATTATTGCAAGATGGTAGAACTATACCATCCTTTTACGTTTCTAATACTGCTGATCATATATTCTTGCTATTGTCTAACAGTTATTGCAGCACATCTATTTTACACTAGAATAACAACCGTTTATTCTGTGTATCTCTCTGAGAGAAAGTGTGCACGAGAGACTGAGCGAAAGGTAGTACATTGTTTCCACGATTCTGAGGGATCAGGGTTGTCATGTTCTGAGGTTGCCAAGAACTAGCCTCTGCCCGATAAGAGGAGATTTCTCATGGCACGGTGAGCTAGCTAATACTGAAAGGCTAGCATACCCGTTGGGGGTGTACTGAACCAGTCTGCCACCAATCCCACAGTCTATGTTATTTGAACACCCAGATCCTGTATGGGTAATATAGGAACTACATGACAAGACAAGGCAAGCAGGTAAATACTTCCTTCAGAGTTCAGACACCTGGAAAGTCCTTCTTCAGAGTCTTCCCTGGTCCAGGAGTGTTCTTATTTTAGATCTTGGCGTTCCCTTGTTTCTACCCAGTGCCAGCCTGTGGGTATGTTGCAATCAATGGTCTACTTTCGAACTGATTCTAGACAGTTCTCCTTTTTTCCTGGGTTTGGCACAAACCTGGCTAGGGGGACAAGGACAGGGGTAGGCCTGTGGTCAGGTTTACTTAGGTCATTTATTGGATCTCTGGATTAGCAGGTTCCACTAATCAGCTTGCCATCCATTGTGACTACGCTACCAGATAATAGTGCACCAAGATGGACACCCCCATACTCAGGGATTGAAGCTGGCTAAGAGACGCTTGCTATCTATAACCACCCCATAGTATATCATTCAGTGTGGTGTGATGATGCTATGATGATGTTGAAATAATAAAGGAAACAGTTCCTGACAACCATTTTGGTGATATCCATCTGGCGCCAAATCATAAGGGCAGTGCCATACAAAAAATGGCACTTGCCTGGGCCTTGAAATAGCTGCTGATATGTTTCTGTTAATCAGGGCTTGATCTGTATGTTAGAGTTATGTGTCCAGATATTTGAAAGTCATAAGCTTCCATGCCATGAGTTTAGCCTGCAATCCAAGCTCTGTTAGCAATTTCAGATGGTATACACACAACTTGTCCGTATTCACCCTTGGTACAGTTATCTCTACGGATCACTGAAAGAATATCGACGGACAGAATATCGACCATCAAAAATATCGTTGAGAAAATATCGACAGTCAAAATATCGAGTTTCTATCTACAAACAGGTAAGTACAAAAATATCGAGTTAAAAATATCGTTTACAAAAATATAGTTGTTAAAAATATCGTATTTACAAAAAACAGTGTTAAATTAAATTAATATTAATAATTAATTACTAAAATATACTTAAAATTACTTAAATTAACTTATAATAATTAAATAATTAATAAAAATTAAATACATATTTTTTTTATTTCATATTTATTAAACATATATATATAGTAATAAAATATAATAAAATAATACCCAAAAACTGAAAACTGACCCTGAACCCTAAAAATACCCCTTTACCCAAAAACTGAAAACTGACCCTGAACCCTAAAAATACCCCTTTACCCAAAAACTGAAAACTGACCCTGCACCCTAAAAATACCCCTTTACCCAAAAACTGAAAACTGACCCTGAACCCTCAAAATACCCCTTTACCCAAAAACTGAAAACTGACCCTGAACCCTAAAAATACCCCTTTGCCCAAAAACTGAAAACTGACCCTGAACCCTAAAAATACCCCTTTACCCAAAAACCCAAAACTGACCCTGAACCCTAAAAATACCCCTTTACCCAAAAACCCAAAACTGACCCTGAACCCTAAAAATACCCCTTTACCCAAAAACCCAAAACTGACCCTGAACCCTAAAAATAAAAACGATATTACTTCACTTACCTTAAAAACGATATTACTTCACTTACCTTAAAAACGATATTTTGGCTGTCGATATTCTGTCCTGTCGATATTTTCTCCAAACGATATTTTGGAGTCGATATTATGTCTGTGTACCATCTCTACAAATCGTTCAAGGTGTATCAATGTTGGCTGCTTGATGTCAGAGTTTGATTCTTGCAAAGAGTCTCTGTGGCTCCAGTGGAAGGGCAAAAAGGAGCGAGGATAGAGGTTTTCCTTGTTGCATCCACTGTTGAATAGAAAAAGACTCAAATATGACTCCAAGTCAGAGGACAGTATCTCTTGGATAAGGGGCAGAGCGGATTCACCTTCTTTTCACCGCCAGCATTCTTTCTGGGCCCCTGACGCTGCTGTTTCCCCCGCAGCCGCTGCTTGTGACACCGCACGGCTCGGAGGGGAGAAACTACAGCTCCCAGCAGGCTCACCGGTCAGCACCGCCCACCCCCGCCGCAGCGCGCCCGGAGGCGCTTTAAAACAACGGTAGCTCCCTCGGAGGAGCGGGGACAGTATTTCTTGGATAAGGGGCAGAGCGGATTCACCTTCTTTTCGCCGCCAGCATTCTTTCTGAGCCCCTGACGCTGCCTGTTTCCCACGCAGCCGCTGCTTGTGACACCGAACGGCTCGGAGGGGGGAAACTACAACTCCCAGCAGGCTCAGCGGTCAGTACCGCCCACCACAGCCGAAGCGTGCCCGGAGGCGCTTAAAACAACGGAAGCACCCCCAGCGTTGCAGACGCGCGCAGGCGGTACCGGGCCAACCCCGGGCAAAGGGCGGGCAGTCTGTGGCAGTCCGGGGCGGAATGAGGCTGGGCTGGGCCAGAGACCTTGGCCAATAGACATTGAGGCGGCCCCCTACTCTACATACATAAAGTGAGACTTTACAGTATACCTCGGTTGTGTTTGACTAAGGAAAATCACATTGAGGTTGTGGATAATTTCTGTTATTTGGGCATTACTTTCAACAATGGAGGGTCTTGGACCCCAGAGCAACACAATGTAAAATCTAGGATGGGTAAGGCCTCTTTAAGTTTTTTTCGCTTTGCAACTAAGTTGGGTAGTCGACGGATACCGGATATGTTGAATATTTATAGACACAGATGTGCCTCTATTGCACTATATGGTTCAGGAGTTTGGGGACATTGTTCACAAAGGGACCTGCAAATATTGGAAAATTTATTTTTAAAAAGATTACTTTGTCTTCCTCCCTCGGCATCCACTGATCTGACCCACAAAGAACTAGGGTTGGACTATATATCGGACTTAATAGGACTGAGACCTTTAATGGTGTGGAGATCTATTTGGTCCAAGGATGAAACCAGCTTCACCAGGGAAATAATCAAAGATTGTCTGCATTTGGATAATGTCTCCAAAATTCCTTGGTTAAAGTATGTTACTTCATCTTATAAAGAATTCTATGATTTGGACATATGCAAAGACCCAGTTTGTGCAACTGCCTTATCTAAAATGGAGGTCCAAGGGGAATATTTGAGAATCAAACATAACATGCATAGATTTAAAACTAGAGATTATTCAACTCATGTTTTTTATTTTTCTAACAAAGAAGAAGGATTTGCCCCCCCCCCATGTACCTCTATGTTGTCAGTAGACAATCCCATCAATTTGTTCTTACAAGATTAAGATTAGGCATTGTGCATAACTTGGTGGCATTTCCAAGGATGAAAATTTATTCTGCCACCCCCTGTCCCTGTGACGGATTTACTAAACAAAGTACTTTGCATTTTATGTTAATATGTCCCTTGTACAAACCCCTGCGTATTTTCTACCTCAAACCACTGTTCAAGAAGTTTTCTGTGTCTACTATCGATAATGGTATGAAACTTTTATTCTCACTTGTTACCCCTGATTCATGTTTCTTTACCACCACTTTTATTTTAAAATCTATCACGACAAGAAAAAGTATGGTTCTTTCAATACCAAGTCCATCATAACCATTGCTGCCAGATCATGTTTTATTATCCTTTGTCACGACATGTATTCTAATTCTTGTGATAATTCATGTCTGTAATGTTTTAATCTGTATACTTTTATGATGTTTTTTATAAACAATTGAATAAAGTTAACGAAACGAAACGACTGCAGTGACATTCATAAATACGTGTGTTACTAAGTGACAGCTGTGGGTATAGTGTACATTGTGTAATTCATGAGAGCTTAATCTGATCATTCATATCATAGTCTGACCAGTTCCTAAATATGTCTAAACACATTGCTCCACCTGCCCTTGGAACTATGGACAGCTACTTAGTCAAGATGGTCAATAAAATTAACAGTGAAAGGCGACAGTCGTTGGGACTAAGCAGTAACCCTTTACCTTCCTTTACGTGCTCTTCCCCTGCTGCACCGGTGCCGGGCGACTGTAGCAATCCCAATAACCTTGACGCCTCTGAAAGGGAAATGCCTGAGCAGTTTACCTCCACCCAAGTTGAGTATGATGTTTCTATAGACTCTATGGCACAGCACCCTCCGACCCCTGTGTCCAGAGCGGTTAGAGCATGCAGAAAAAAGCAGACTAAACGCGGGGGTACCCGCACCATTAGAAAAAAAGTAGCCACACCCCATAAAAATCCAGAAAAGGAAGATGATGCATCAGTGGAAGCTGGCACTGTAAAACTGGATGATGAACAACTTAATCATTTGGTTAGTATTATCGATTTAAAGATCAAGGGTATTATTAAACCTTTAGTGGCAAAACTTGACCGGATGTCTGTGGAGGTTAACAGATTAGGGGGACTTTTGAATAAGTACATGGATGCAGCAGGCAGCTTAACTGCTCCAAATAAGAAAAGTAGTGAAAATCAGGATGTACCCCCTGGGTCTGTTGCCAGTGTTATAGAGAAACCGGTACCCTTAGTGACTCCTCAGGGCATAGCACCAAGTATTCCTACCTTGGTGTCAAAAGTCACTGGAGCCACCCTGGGAGAGAAACAGGGTCCTCGGGGCCCAGTAGGGAGACTAAGCCCGCAGACACAGCTCCCCAAGAGAGAATTACCATTACACTTACCAGCAGAGGCATGCCCCTATACGATAATCCTTGCAAATGTTCCCAAAATCAGGGGTGGTCAAAATGAACATTGGACATCACTAAAAAACAAAACCCTCCACTATCTGTCAAATAAAACAGTTTTGGGTGAACACTTGGACAACAATTTTAAGATGATTAGAAGGGTGCCATGGGTGGGTAAGACTAAAAAAAGTTTAGAGGGTGACTGTGTTGTCATAAGCTTTAGATCCCCCAGGCTGGTTGACGACATATTGAGACAGGCTGGGTCAGCCAGAATTCAGAATGAGTATGTAAATGTACTCCCACTAGGCTTTTTTTTATCCCCCACATCAGAGTAGACAAATACATAGTGATTCATTTAAAGGGAGAGGGGCAAATGACTTTTCTGTTCCAGTTTTTAACAGATTTGATATTTTTTCAAATCTGGGAGAAAACGAATGACTAGGGACTCAAAAAGCTATTATTACCCCTGTTATTCCAGTTATTCCAGCTAGTGCCCCTAATGTAGTCACAACGGCAAGAGTTCAAGGGCCCCTGGGAACATACATAAAGCTGGTAACTTGGAATGTTGCTGGTCTTAAAAATAAAATAGATGACCCAGCATGGAGAGAATGCATTAGTGTGGGTGATATTATAGTATTGCAAGAAACTTGGGATACAGGTAACATTCTGAGTGTGGATGGCTATTCGTGCTATTTTACTCCTGCGGTTCAATCTAGCATGGGGAGACCGAAGGGTGGCCTGGTTATTTTAATCTCGGCTACCATTCCCGGTACCCACACCCAACTAGATACTGGTTCACGCTACAGCATGGCAGTACAAATCTCTTTGAATGGGGTGGGAACAATTTTAATTGTTAATTTTTATAATTCATTTGATAGAGTCACCACGACCGATCATCTGGCCACACTAAATTTCTTTTTGGCAGAATATAAGGAGGCCAATAAAAATCAATGCTTCATCATAGTTATGGGAGATTTCAATATTCATGGTTGCCCGGATAAATGTCTGTCATTAGACCTATTAGGTCCTGTAGAGCAGGGGGACACTCATTTTGAACATTCTGCACAGGGAGGTCTCCGTGAAACAATTTTGCCAGATAATGGTCTGATGCTTCCAACCATGTTGGATAAGGAGATACCTACCTTTAAGGGGAATGGTCGTCAATCAGTTATTGACTATATCTTCATTAGTTCAACACTGGGGGACAAGATACATGGATACTCGCCGGTGTGGTCACATTTTAGTGACCATAACCCAGTTGTCCTCAGTGTTTCGGACCTGATCATAAAGCCCATGACCACTCAAAATAGAACGGACAAATCAGATATTCGTCCGACAGATCAGGCCCGTAGACTTAGATGGAGCAGAGTCATACCGGGAGACTTTCAAACCAACTTAATAACGAAAGTAGGATCTGAGTTGGATACTTGTTTGAATTTGGAAGCAGGGAATGAGGAGGTTTTAGAGGCCTACTCAATAATTTGCACCCAGGTCTCAGCAGACCTTAGACGTTCAGGGAAAGCAAAGGATCCCGCTGAGTTGGGGTGGTTCGATCGAAACTGTACATCAGCCAACCAAAAAATTAAAAGCCGCCCTGAATTGTAAACCAGTGAACAAGGCCACTGTAGCCCTATTAAGAAAAAATTGTAACAAAGCGCTGGATACTAGAAAGCGGGAGATTAGGGAGGCGGCCTGGGAAGAATTGACCTCCGTAGACGTGCTCAGGAATAGTGCTAAATTCTGGGCTGTCGTAAATAAACCCTTTTTCCATGACCCCTGTAATGACCAATTAGATTGTGGTATTCAGGAACAGGCGTGGTGTTCCCATTTTAAGTCAGTCTATGAAGGGGAACATCTCGGGGAGATGACTACACCTATCCCCATTTTAGATCCCTATACTTTAACGGTCACCGAGTTAGAGGTGGCAGACGCCATCGGGAAGATGACGAGTAATAAGGCTCCGGGTCCCGATGGCTTTCCTGCGGACCTCTTTAAATCAGATGTCACGACTTGGTCCATAGTTTTAACAAATGTTTTTAATAGGGTCTGTATGGCAGGTATACCGGACTCCTGGTCTAAATCTGTTATCGTACCCATTTTTAAGAAAGGTAATAGAGGGGATCCCAGTTGTTATCTCCCTATCTCCCTCATTGAATCTGCAGTGAAGGTGTTAGGGCGAGTGGTCCTAGGTAAAGTAACATCTTGGCTGGAGGACACAGACACCCTTTCATGCCTACAATATGGGTTCAGGAAAGGAGGAGGCACTATAGACCAATGCCTCAACCTTCAACTATTAATTGGAAAATATACCATTGCCAAAAGGGGCACGCTGTGTTTAGTGTTCATGGACCTTTCCTCGGCCTTCGACCGAGTGAATAGGTCCAAACTCTGGGGACTGCTCCTTAAGCTTGGCATTGATAAAAACATTGTATATTTTCTTGCTGATCTACATAGGGACCTTACGGCCACAGTTAGGTATGATCGTTTAGGCAATAGTACGGGAAAGATTGGGATCATCAACGGGGTTAGACAGGGGTGTATCCTAGCCCCCCTACTTTTTAGCCTCTACATTAACGACCTAGGTGCTGTTTTAACTGAGGCGTGTAAAGACATACCAAAGGCTGGCAAGTTTTCTATTCCGGCATTACTCTATGCTGATGATGCCGCTTTAATAGCATGCACAGCAGTGGGGTTGCAATGTCTTTTAAATCTATTTGCCAATTTTATGAAAGCCCTGGATCTAAGTGTAAATTTTTCAAAATCGCTTGTTATGATTGTGGGCAGTGAACCCAAAAGAATTAAGACTATGAACTGTGAAGGGAATGTTTTATCTAGGGTCACAAGATTTCCATACCTGGGGTAATTTTTGACGATAAGACGACCTGGTTTCCCCAATTAGTAGCCAAACGTAATGCCTTTGCTAGGTCCATCCTGGCTGTCTTGGATGTCGCACGTAAGTTGGGGGTGAAGCCAATACAGGCAGTGTTGAAAACTTATGACGCCAAATGCACTTCAATAGCGATGTACGGAGCTGACCTGTGTGGGTTTAAAAACGTAAAGGCCTTGCAGGTGGCAGAGGACAAGTTTCTGAAATCTATGTTATGCGTCCCCCAGTCAACACCTGGTTACATTGTTCACCAAGAGTGTGGGGTAGAATATTTAGAAGACCGCATAGCTTTAGCCCCGCTATTGAAATGGATTTCAATATGGTTGAACCCTGAATTAGAGCTGAATCATGAGATCCTCAGGGATTGTTTGGCACTTGAGTATGGCAACTCCATCCCCTGGTTGAACTATGTTAAAAAATTAGCAATTAAACTGGGTCGTCCAGAATTGTTTGACCACCCAAATAAGTTACTGAAGGGGGACGTGAAATGGGCTAAAGACACACACAAGCAGTTGGTATATCTAGCTAGAGAAGAAAAAGAATTATGTAAACCAACTGTAAGGGCTCACCAGCTGTTAATAACCACCAGTGGCATAGAACCCTACTTGAGAATCGTCAACAATATGAACCATCGATACTTATTGACTAAGTTTAGATTGAACACATTCCACCTTCTTCTTACAGAACGCTCAGGTTGGACTAAGGAGTTGGAATTGGAGATTTGTTCCTGTGACGGATTCTCTATTAAAGACACTGTGCACTTTATTTTTTTCTGTAAGCATCTGTGCCCCATTCGTAAAAAGTTCATTATTCCTCTCATTGTGGATAAGGGCTTTAGACAAGTTAAACTGCCCTTTTGTATCTACAGCTGTTGTCTAATACCTGGGAGATTTTCAACATAGCACATTTTTTAACAATAGCAATGAGACTGAGGAGTAAAAGTAACTGGGCACATTGTATATAGCGGTATACTTATGAACTGAGTAGCGCTTCATTGTTTTTAAAAAGAACTATCTTTGTATTTGTATTACTCTTTTTATCAATATTTATAACACATGTTTTTTTATATATATATTGTTGGAACTGGCCCTTCTTGCAGGGTCATCCTCAAACTTTTTGCTTCTTCCTCCCTTATTTTTCCTGACCCGTGGCTGTTGGCAATAGGACTCTGCGCACTTTACCACTGCTGATCAGTGCTAAAGTGCATATGCTCTCTGTGTAAATTGTTATTCTGATTGAATATACATGTTTGGCATATTTGTATCACCATGAAGTCCCTAGTAAAGTGCACTGGGTGTGCCAGGGCTGGTGATGACAAATGCTACTAGTGGGCCTGCAGCACTGATTGTGCCACCTACATGAGTAGCTCTAAAATGGTGTCTCAGGCCTGCCACTGCAGTGCCTATGGGCAGTTTAGAACTGCCATGTCCTCCTGGTCAGTGTCCCCACTGACCAGGCCTAACCCTTCCCTTTTTGTGCACATCAGTCACCCCTATGGAAGGCCCAAGGTACCCCCCTGGGCAGGGTGCAGTGTATGTAAAAGGTAGAGCATGTACTGGTGCAGGTAACATGTTCTGGTAGTGAATTACAGCCATTTTCGTTTTTCACTATTGTAAGGCTATCTTGCTCCATAGATTAACATGGGGGATGCTGGCTACAGTGGTTAACAGCCTTTCTTCCCATAGGAACAAGATAGGACATAAGTATCTAGTATCCCTGAACTCAGAATTTAATAACACATCTTTTAGGAAAGGTTGTTTTTAAATCCTGTGTTTGAGAACAGCACTTTTAGAAAGTTGCTGTTCTCTTGTCTGAACCTTCTGTGTGCCTGGGCCTGTTTGTGTATTGACTGTCTGGTTTGTGAGTGACAGGGGCTGGGGAACTCCCCGGCAGGATGAATGAGTCAGCACTAGGCTGAATGACTTGAGTGGTGGGAGGAGTTAGCACCTGGGCTGAATAGGGCTGTGCCTGCCTTCCACAATGCTGGCTCCACCCCCCTGCTGGGCGGCTGAGGACCCTGCCCCTCACTCTGAAAGGAAAGATGCAGCCACCAAAACAAAGTGCTCAGGATCCACCCAGAACTGGTTCAGACCGGGCACAGGGCCCACATGCACCAAGAGAACAAAGACTTTAGGGGTATAAGTACAGGACCCCTGACAACAGAAAATTAGATCATCCTGGAAATCAAGAAGGAACCTCTGCCAAGGAGAAAGCTGACTCTGAAGAAGGAAGATTGTCTTGCTGTTGCTCTGCTGGACTGACCTGCTGTTGCTTTGCTGCCAAGGAGAGGGGAAGGACTTTGCTGTGAGCTGTGTCCCCTGTCTTGAAAGGAATCTCCAAGGGCCTGAGAAGAGCTGGCTCCCTGTTTTGAAGTCCCAGGAACAAAAGGACTTCACCCCCAGCTTCCCTGAACTCTGCTGAGTGAGTTCTGTCCCTCCTAGAGTGCTTGATCCAGTTGTGGGGCCTCTGGAGGTTGGACCTGTGCTGGGAAGCTTGAGACAAAAGCTTGAGAGACTTTCGAAATTGAAAAGTGTCGCATCGCTCGCTTGCGGAGCGCATCCCCGACAGTGCGAGAAGTTTCCCGCCGCTACGGAGGTCGAGATCGTCGCAGCGCCTGACGCCGCTGCCAGAGACGTCGCATCCTCCGTTTGCGGGACGCACCAGACCGGTGCGGGAGAATCGAACATCGCTGCGAGTATCGTCGCAGAGCCTGTCGTCGCTGGGTGAGAACGCCGCACCGCTTGCTTGCGGACCGCATCACGTCGCTGCGAGTGTCGTCGCAGAATCATCGCATCGAGGAGCTGCGAGAGAGAGGATCACCGCTGGACCGCGCATCGTCGCCCCGGAGATCGTCGCAGCACCTACGAGATCGTCGCATCGTGCCTTTGCGAGAACAGACTTCCTACGGAACCTACGCACCGGAATCCATACAAGTGGCCTTCCTCCCCATACAGACCGGATTCGTCGCAACACGCCCGCTGCTGCAGCGGGGCTGTCGCATCGCCTCCCCAGGGTCTCAGGAGCGACGCATCGCTTGTTTTCCACCGCACCAGCTTCTGCTTTTGGAACTTTGTTGCAACTAAAGGTACTGTGAGTAAACGTGACGCAACTGTGAACTTTTCACGCAACTGTGGTTTATTTTTACTGCAACTTGAAGAACTTTAACGCAACCTTAAGAACTCTTTGAAACCATATTCTTGAACCGTGTATGTTGGATTTTTATCGTTTTGGTCTTGTGTAGTTTTAGAATAAATACCTTTATTTTTCTAAACTGTTGTGGAATCAGTTTGTGGTGTTTTCACTGTGTTACTGTGAGTGTTGGTACAAATACTTTACGCATTGCCTCTGATTAGCCTAGACTGCTCAGGCCAAGCTACCTAGAGGGCGAGCAGGGGTTATCTTAGAGAGTTATCTCCTTGTCCTGACTAGAAGCAAGGGTCCCTATTTGGACAGTGGTACCTACCTCTGCCAACTAGAGACCCCCAGATCTAACATTGGTGGTCAGGCGGTGGGATTTGAACTTGTATTTGTACTTGACCCACAGTAATTGGTGTACATCACTAGTGAGTGCAGACCACTACGCCACCACATACTACTGTTTTTTTGGTTGGTTCTATTTTTGATCATAACCCTGAAAGAATCCAAGCATCATGACTCTGAATGGTAAACCAGCAAGTGATGTTGCAGAACTGGAGTTTGACATTGAAATGTTAAGTGATTACAAAGTAGGTCAACTCAGGCAGTTCTGTAGGAACTTTGGATGCCCCATGAAGCGCCGCTCCAAGAAGGAGGAGCTACAGGAGGCCTTAAGGGCCTGGTGGGAGACCAAAGAGCTTGGGGAGACAGATGATGCAGAAGTGGATGAGGATGCACAAAGGGATGGTTTCAGGCCACAGGATCAGCCTGTGTCCAGAGCGGCTTCAAGGGCTGGCAGCAACCATTCAGCTGAAAGTTTTTCCCCAGAGGAGTTGGAGGAAAACCAAAGGGTTAGAGATCATAAGTTAGAAATGTTGAGGCTTGAAATGAAGCTGAAGCAATTGGAAATGGATAAAGAGAGAGAATGGGCGGCGGAGGAGAGCAAAAATGCCCGTGCCCTGGAAGAATTGCAATTGACCTTGGCCCATGAATTAAGAATGAGGAAGCTTGAGTTGGAGCTCAAAAGGCATGAGGCCATGAGGGTCTCAGCTGAAGAAGAATCATGGGTAGCTCAAGAGGTGAGCTTTGCTGAGTTGGAGGTGGAGTCCAGCTCAGATGGTGGCAGCATGATTATGATATCTAGTGTGGAAAGAAAGGTACAAACACCCAGAGATGTGGCGCCTGACTTGAGGGAGGGGGTCGACATACACCAGGGGGTTCAGGTTTATGATGTAGTTCCAGTGGAGTGCAGTGTCCCTGAAGTAGATTGGGGGACTGGCACAGGGGACCATATTCCTAGTGGTGGGAGGGACACTCTACTGACTCTAGATGAGAGGTACAGGGAGAGGGGTTCCCCCATGGTAGAAACCTTGGTGTGTGTGTGTGAAGACCAGCCAGAAGAGTATGGGTTGTGTGACAGAGACAGTCAGACACTGTCTTGCCAGTCTCAGGAGAGTGGTGTGGGGTGCTTGTGTGAGGCACTGGAGTGTGAGGCAAAGGGTAGCTTGGTTAACAACTGCGGGGGGCTGTGTGATTCATTTGTTGGAGAGCATACTTTAAGTCCCTGTTTTCCAGAGCTATGCCAACACCCGGTGGGATGTCAGTTCTCTGACCCCAGAGAGCTTGCGTTGGAGGCAGACCTCTTGGTGGATTCCAGAGAGTCTGAGGAGGCATTGGGGAGTGATCCCAAAAGGAGTGGCTTAGATATCTTCCAGACCTGTGAGGTGGAAGAGGTTCAGTGTAGCCCAGTTAGGTCCCAGTGTAGTGGGAGGGGTGTAGGGGCTCATGTCCGGTCTCAGTGGAGAAGGAGTGAGTGTGGGACGGTGTGTTTCACGGTGCCCGAAACCCAGTCTCAGGGCCTGGAAGGTTCCTTGAGGGAACCCCAGTTTGGGGACCTAGACTGTACTTGTAGGCCATTTGAGGAGGATCTCCTAGTGTTTGTTGAACGGGGAGTGCCTGTAACCAGGCCTCCATCAGTTCTGGTGTCTGGCAGTGCCGCTCCATTTGGGAGGGTACAGAAGTCCAGACTGAGGGGTGAGAGGGGGAAGGAGTCCCCAGTGGGAGAACCAGTGGGTCAGGGACCAGTCGGAAGGGCTGAGTCCCCAGTGAGTGACCATGGTGACCTCACTTCTGTCCTGGGGGATCTTCCCGCGCTGTCAGGTGGACAGGGGTCGGGAGATCTGCGTCAGGCAGACTGTCACAGGACACATGAGTTGTGTGTCACCCTCATGGGGGTACTGTGTAAGTCCCCAGAAGTCCTGGCGTGCCAGGCAAGTGCACAACCGCAGGTATTGGTCCCTGGGTTGGGAGACCAGGTTCAGGATCTGCCTGACCTGGAAGGAAGGACATCTGTAACCAGTGTCCTGACCAATATGTTTCCCAGGGGTACCCCTCCAGTAGGGAGGGTGCAGCGCTCTGGAAGGGGGTGCAGAGGGAGGGAGTCCTCGCCTCTGACCCCGGTACAACCTGAGGGGTTAAACCCTAGGTTGGGAGACCAGTTGCTGGAGGGAGGTCCTGAACTGGTAGGAAAGTTGTGTTCATGGTTGTCTTGGTGGACAGGGTTGCCCCTGGAAGGAGGGCAGGAGTCTCACCCTGGGGGTGGACTGGGCCACACCGTTGTGTTGGCCAGGTGGGTACTGTCTACCAGTATAGGCATCTCAGTGAGTGAAGTCCTGGTGTGCCAGGCAAGTGTTCCACTGCAGGGGTTAGTCCCTGGGTGGGGAAGCCAGGTTCAGGTTTTGTCTGACCTGGAGGCTTGGGAGCCTAGGTTTGAGGGCCAGGTCTGGGGTGTCCCCCCTGGCCTGGAATACCAGTTGCAGGATAGCACCCCTGAACTGGTGGATGAATGGTGCGGGACACCTGCCACAGGTGCCCTGGCTATTCTAGAAGGGGGTACCGCTCCAGGTGGGAGGGTACAGAGCCCCAAGGAAGAGGAGGACCGGGTGTGGAGAAGCCCACCTCAGCCTCCTGTCCAGCCGCCGGATACAGGTCCGGGACTGGTGGGTCAGTGCCAGGATGTTAGACCTGACTTGACAAGAGAGGGAGTGGACAAAGGGTGCCAAGCACCTGGGGCTACTGCCCCCCACCCTCTGATGCCACAGGGGTTTGAGAGCCATGAGAGGCATGAGGCCTGGATCTCATCCCTGATCACTGTTGGTGGTCACTGTGGCTGGCTGTCTGTCTGTTGGGACACACCTGTGAGGAAATTAAGGTTAGGTGCTGCACAGGTGGTGTCCACAGGTGAGGTGAAGGGTTCCACATGGATTGGCATGGTGGACCCTGAGAGTATGAATAGAGTGATTGAACTGGGTTTAGGACGGCGTAGAACAGGACTGCCCTGCTGTGTGGGCCAGTTTCCGTGTTCTATCGCCTTAAGCAGGGAATACCATCGAGGTATCGTTTGGTCTACCCTGGCTTTAGGCTGGAAGGGGGTTGTGTTGGAACTGGCCCTTCTTGCAGGGTCATCCTCAAACTTTTTGCTTCTTCCTCCCTTATTTTTCCTGACCCGTGGCTGTTGGCAATAGGACTCTGCGCACTTTACCACTGCTGATCAGTGCTAAAGTGCATATGCTCTCTGTGTAAATTGTTATTCTGATTGAATATACATGTTTGGCATATTTGTATCACCATGAAGTCCCTAGTAAAGTGCACTGGGTGTGCCAGGGCTGGTGATGACAAATGCTACTAGTGGGCCTGCAGCACTGATTGTGCCACCTACATGAGTAGCTCTAAAATGGTGTCTCAGGCCTGCCACTGCAGTGCCTATGGGCAGTTTAGAACTGCCATGTCCTCCTGGTCAGTGTCCCCACTGACCAGGCCTAACCCTTCCCTTTTTGTGCACATCAGTCACCCCTATGGAAGGCCCAAGGTACCCCCCTGGGCAGGGTGCAGTGTATGTAAAAGGTAGAGCATGTACTGGTGCAGGTAACATGTTCTGGTAGTGAATTACAGCCATTTTCGTTTTTCACTATTGTAAGGCTATCTTGCTCCATAGATTAACATGGGGGATGCTGGCTACAGTGGTTAACAGCCTTTCTTCCCATAGGAACAAGATAGGACATAAGTATCTAGTATCCCTGAACTCAGAATTTAATAACACATCTTTTAGGAAAGGTTGTTTTTAAATCCTGTGTTTGAGAACAGCACTTTTAGAAAGTTGCTGTTCTCTTGTCTGAACCTTCTGTGTGCCTGGGCCTGTTTGTGTATTGACTGTCTGGTTTGTGAGTGACAGGGGCTGGGGAACTCCCCGGCAGGATGAATGAGTCAGCACTAGGCTGAATGACTTGAGTGGTGGGAGGAGTTAGCACCTGGGCTGAATAGGGCTGTGCCTGCCTTCCACAATGCTGGCTCCACCCCCCTGCTGGGCGGCTGAGGACCCTGCCCCTCACTCTGAAAGGAAAGATGCAGCCACCAAAACAAAGTGCTCAGGATCCACCCAGAACTGGTTCAGACCGGGCACAGGGCCCACATGCACCAAGAGAACAAAGACTTTAGGGGTATAAGTACAGGACCCCTGACAACAGAAAATTAGATCATCCTGGAAATCAAGAAGGAACCTCTGCCAAGGAGAAAGCTGACTCTGAAGAAGGAAGATTGTCTTGCTGTTGCTCTGCTGGACTGACCTGCTGTTGCTTTGCTGCCAAGGAGAGGGGAAGGACTTTGCTGTGAGCTGTGTCCCCTGTCTTGAAAGGAATCTCCAAGGGCCTGAGAAGAGCTGGCTCCCTGTTTTGAAGTCCCAGGAACAAAAGGACTTCACCCCCAGCTTCCCTGAACTCTGCTGAGTGAGTTCTGTCCCTCCTAGAGTGCTTGATCCAGTTGTGGGGCCTCTGGAGGTTGGACCTGTGCTGGGAAGCTTGAGACAAAAGCTTGAGAGACTTTCGAAATTGAAAAGTGTCGCATCGCTCGCTTGCGGAGCGCATCCCCGACAGTGCGAGAAGTTTCCCGCCGCTACGGAGGTCGAGATCGTCGCAGCGCCTGACGCCGCTGCCAGAGACGTCGCATCCTCCGTTTGCGGGACGCACCAGACCGGTGCGGGAGAATCGAACATCGCTGCGAGTATCGTCGCAGAGCCTGTCGTCGCTGGGTGAGAACGCCGCACCGCTTGCTTGCGGACCGCATCACGTCGCTGCGAGTGTCGTCGCAGAATCATCGCATCGAGGAGCTGCGAGAGAGAGGATCACCGCTGGACCGCGCATCGTCGCCCCGGAGATCGTCGCAGCACCTACGAGATCGTCGCATCGTGCCTTTGCGAGAACAGACTTCCTACGGAACCTACGCACCGGAATCCATACAAGTGGCCTTCCTCCCCATACAGACCGGATTCGTCGCAACACGCCCGCTGCTGCAGCGGGGCTGTCGCATCGCCTCCCCAGGGTCTCAGGAGCGACGCATCGCTTGTTTTCCACCGCACCAGCTTCTGCTTTTGGAACTTTGTTGCAACTAAAGGTACTGTGAGTAAACGTGACGCAACTGTGAACTTTTCACGCAACTGTGGTTTATTTTTACTGCAACTTGAAGAACTTTAACGCAACCTTAAGAACTCTTTGAAACCATATTCTTGAACCGTGTATGTTGGATTTTTATCGTTTTGGTCTTGTGTAGTTTTAGAATAAATACCTTTATTTTTCTAAACTGTTGTGGAATCAGTTTGTGGTGTTTTCACTGTGTTACTGTGAGTGTTGGTACAAATACTTTACGCATTGCCTCTGATTAGCCTAGACTGCTCAGGCCAAGCTACCTAGAGGGCGAGCAGGGGTTATCTTAGAGAGTTATCTCCTTGTCCTGACTAGAAGCAAGGGTCCCTATTTGGACAGTGGTACCTACCTCTGCCAACTAGAGACCCCCAGATCTAACATATATATATACGTAATTTTAGTGGATGGATTGTAAAACTAATCTATTGTAATTTTTTAACAATTGTCTTGACTTCGATGCACTATGTAGTATACTTTTATGGTTTTTGTTATGAACCGAATAAAGTATTTTTGACTGACTGACTGACTGACTCCAAGTCTTCATCCTGGCAGTTGGATCCTCTTACAACAGTTTCATCTATGATGATCCTAGGATTTGAGCCTAGCACATGGAGGACTGAAAACAGACAATTCCAGTTGATGGCATCAAACAATTCATGTTGATTTAAGCCAGTGCAGTAGACAGTCATCACACAATCATTCTCTCATAACATGGAAGAAGCTCCTCACATTATCTATTGTGTTGTTCTGGGGTACAAAGGTCAGGCAACAGTGGCAAAATCCTAGCTGCTAGTACTTTACCCAGAATTTTGCAATCCAGGTTTAGCATTGATAGCAGACTATAGGAGGACATCTCTAGCAGATCCCAAACTGGTGTCAGTAGGTCACTATTATAGTTTTTTTGCTTTATTATGGCCACACCCCACTTTCTCTGGCCACTAGAAACATATATAGGAGACTGGGAGCTAGCAAAGAGCCATACATGCCTTAGATCCCTTAGGTGAACCCATCACATCCTGGATATTTCCAGCTGCAAACCCCCTATTTGCTGTTGTGATCGCCCCTCCTGTGTGTGTAACTTTTATGCATGGTAGCTTTCTTGACTATCGGCTACTCTCTGCTTCTTTACTTTCAGTTGGAAGTTCAATTGCTGTGTATTTAACAGTATGTTCAGAATGTGGTGTGTCGTTTGGGAAGGACCATGCTGTGTCTAGAACAGTGATCCTGGACCTCACGCTCTTCCACGGTTGCTCAATGAATTAAACAGCACTGTGTTCCCAAATTGTAACTATACGTAAGAGGCATTTCTTTTCACTACAAAACTGTGAGTTCCCCTTAAGGAATGCTGCCATTTGATCTTACGCTTTCTGGAGTAGAGACATTTTTGTTATGTAAGTAATGGGCTCTTGGACTCCCAGGGGGTGTGCAGTGTGAATGAGTCAACTGATCATTTTTGCCTAATACCTGTTTTTTCTTGTTGTTCCCTTGTATGCATTTTGCCCACCAGGGATCTGGTATACTGCCGTGCTGTACTCCACTACCAGACGTAGTCAGGATACCCCTATAACATCATAGTGTTTATTGTTTTCTCCTCTTCCCTTTTTAACCGGAGTGCTCCCTTACACAGTGGTGTTTGTAGCCCTCTGCCTGGGTTTGCACCCAGGGGAGGAGGGGGGCTCTCTACGCGCCTTCATCCCTGTTGGCTAACTTTGAGGTTAGTGGCTTTCTTGGTCCTCTGCTACTAACAGCCTGACAGCACCTTTACGAGTTGCCCCTCCCAATACTCCTCAGAAACCTTATGCACCATTAGAGCCACTTTCAATGCAGAGACCCACTTGTCAAAGTCATTCCCCACTACATTGCAGAGTACAAAATCCTTGGGTTTACAGACCCTTCCTGGGTTCCTGGGTCACTGGGGTGGAAGCCCTGGTCAAACAGTAACCACAATCCTAGTCAGGGTAGTCACAAACACACCCTAAATTATCTGTGCTCACCTTCTGAGCTTGGCACAAAGCAGTCAGATATAACTTAAGAGGCAATGTGTAAAGTATTTGTGCAATACCTCAAACTGTAAAACAGTGAAAACACCACAGAAAAAGATTCCACACCAGGTTAGCAAAATAGCCCTTAAATTAATAAATAATACAAGACCAAAATGACAAAAATCCAATATGCCGAACTTGAGATTTGAATTATAAAAGAATAAACTGTTAAATAGCACTTAGAAGCAATAAAAGTTTATTCTGGATATCTGGTCACACCGGACCAGAACAAAGTCAAACGTTCAGGCCAACCATGACAGAACGTGGGCCAGATACATGGACCCAGTAAAGCCCACAGAAGAAAAGTGCCTTAGTCTTGGTTGCGTGGATGAAGATGCAGGGTGCAGCTGAGCAATGCACCAGTGTTGATCCTGCAATTGAGGCAATGTGTCAATTTTCTCCACGCAACAGTATGTTCCATGATGTGGTGGTACTGAAGACAATGCAGCGGGTTTCTCCACGCAGTAGCGGTGATACGTCAATCTTCTCAATGCAATGGTTCCAATTTTGCGGTTCCGATGGTGTAGTGCTAGTTCTGAGGGCAATGTGCCAGTCCTGTTCCTGCAACAGCAGTGATGTGTTGATTCTACTCTAGCAGCAGAGGATGCATTCATTCCCCTGGAGCAGGCACCTCAGACCCTCATCCAATGGTCCAGGTACTGAAGCAGGGTTATTGGAAGTCTGTTATGTCCCGGAAAATTCACATCAGGAGGCCTGTCAACTAGCTCTTGGAGTCAATCTGGGCTCCGGTGATGTAGGCTCAGTCTTTATCACTGAGGTCAGAGAGAGCAGCAGGGCCACACAGCCAAGCAGCCGTTATCCCAGAGCAGCAGTTCAGCAGGGTAACAGTCCTTCAGCACAGCAATTCTTCTTCCAAGCAGAGTGGTTATAGGTCCAGAACTGGACTGAAGTGGTGGTGTCAGAGGTCCAGTTCTTATACCTAGTTGTACCTTTGAAGAGGGGGAGATTTTCAAAGAAAGATCATTAGTGTGTACAGAGGTCCTCGCTTCCTGCCTTGGCTCCAGGCTGACTACAGAGGGGTATGCAGCCCTTTTTGTGGGGACAGGACATAGCCTATTAAGGTGTTAGTGTGAGCCTGTGACCAGCTCCTACCTCTGAAAAATATTCAAATGGTTGCCAGAAAAAAAACAGCAAATTATCACATAAGACTTCATGACCAGCCGGCTTGACTACAGCAACACACTCTACACGGGGACCAACAAGCAGCTCCTGAGCAGACTGCAAACCAATCCAGAATTGCGCCGCAAGTCTCGCCCTCATCCTTCTGCATCAAACTCGCAGCACCCCACACCTCAAGAAGTTTCACTGGCTCAGAATCCACAAATGCATCCATTTCAAACTGCTGACCCATGCCTTCAAAGCACGCCACACCTCAGGCCCACATACCTTAAAACCATCAGAGAGTTCTATCAGCCTGCCAGACACCTCAGCTCAGCCTGACTCTCACTTGCACACATCCCTCACATGCACAATTGCAGAGCAGGAGGTTGTGCTTTCCAGTACACACCCCAAGGCATGGACCGACCTTCCTCACTAATCCAAGCATCCTGCTCGCTGCTGTAATTCTACAAGGGGCTGAAGACCTGACTCTTTCACTAGCATTCAGGGACATCACTGTCTACATACAGGCTATGCACCAGGGAACCCTCACAATTGAATTGTGTGCCCTACTAATATACCATACCATACCATAGCATAAAAAAACATAACTTGACATGCCATAACATAACATAACCATGCAAAAGGAGAAAGAGCCTCAGCAGCTAAAGGTTTGAAATGCACAATTTACTACTAATTATCACATGTAGTTGTAAGGAAAGAATAATATCAATAGTTTGAAAAATATGCAACATAAGTTGTGATCTGTACAATCTCAACATATTCTCCCATTTTCTGTGCTGTAGTTGTTGTTTGGGACAGCTACAACTTGCTACTGACTTGTCTATTACAAAGAATACGTAAAAAACTACACAAGAGAAATTGGGTTGTTGGTTGAGTGGGGTGTTTACTCTGCTAAAGGAACAGCCACAATCCCTGTCATGGTGCACCATAAAAATCACCAAGTTCCCCGGTGCCTACACCTCTGGTAACCTGACACAGAAGGAACCTGACACAGAAGGAGTCTGGTTTAACTTAGAGGCAATGTGTAAATTATTTATGCAGCACACAAACAGTGATAAAGTGACTCAATAACTCAAGAAAAATCCCACAATAATTTAGAAAAACAGAGCACAGTTTTATACATTATTTTACACTGTTAATATTGAAAAATAAAAATGTCAATGTATGTATAACAAGAAACTTGCATTGCTGTAGTCGAATCCACCTGATAAGACCTCCTTATCAACCGCAATCAAAAATATGTGGTCAGGCAGGCCCTGCAACCTAAGCCTGAAGCAACAATTGACAGATCACTGGGACCTTGCTCTAGTGTCCAGCTAATGTGTATTATTCCATGAACTGATCAGGTGTTACTCAAGACATCTGCAACCTCAACGTAACCGTTAGAAAAAATCAGATCAAGCAAGGGATCTTCTGAATAGGTGGGTTTGTCCACAAACTGCCTCAAATTCCATGTGGACATGTCTCCCTTAGACAATGGCGCGAACAGGAAAACCCAGATCGATCCCACAGCGACACCGCAATGGATTTAGGAGATTGGCCCAAATAAAACATGTTGGGCTGGAGGGAGGTGTGTTTCCAAAACACCATAAAATCAGATTCCACACTAAGTTAGGAACACTCAACTAATGAGAACCCCATATGCACACTACACACATTGATCACCCGATCCCCATGTCGGACATCTGGACATATGCTCACTGTTCCCACAATTAGTCCATGCAAGGTTGAAACCCACCTGCTCTTCTTATCAAATGATCAGATTTTGGATCCATGACTAAGCCCAGATTACTGTTCTAAAAGAAAGTACATTTGCTTCATGACACTTTGGAAAATGTATAAAATGACGGCCAAAACCAGAGTACTGTCAGACAGTCCACTGCATCTATTTATTTAAGGTTTTATATAGCACTAGCTAGACCCTGAGGTATCAGAGCGCTTTATGGAGTCGAGAACAAGGCAATAATAAGTCACTAGGCATATTACGTGCAACTATCATAGGTTCAAGTAAACATAACATATTAACAAGGGAAGTATAGTTAGGCAGGGCGAGAGGCGCACACCAAAATATATACACAATTGTTTGGCCATAAGAGTGGAATTGCAGAATTGAGGTTCATTTGAACATTTAGGGACCATGGAGAGAAGGACATCAAGAACAATAGAGGCAGACTCAAAGAAAGAAAAACAGCCAACTTTCTAACGTAGTTAGAAATAAAACAAGAGAGCCTATTTGAACCGAGTTCAGTTTGTTCAAGAGTTCCAGTATTTGTTAAATCAACTGTTTGTGTTTTGCCAAACCCTTGTTGTCTTTTATTTTTAAAATTAAATTCACATTTGAGCAACAGCACCAAGATTGCAGAACTCCAATCAGTAGAACCATAGTTATGAATTTTTAAAGGTTAAGGTAAAAACTAGCATCTAAAAGATCAAAGTGCCAGCCGTGGACATCTAGTTGGCATGAGATCAAAGTTGAAAAACTATGACAGACCACGATGACATTGAGTCAGATACAAAAAGTGGATTGAATCTGGTTGGATCTTAACTTTGTATTTTCCGAAAAAAATGTTCTGAGAAGGTACAAGTTCCAAAGGGCAAGGCTGCAGGTGGTGTCCTAGGAGAGCGTGTCTGCGGGGTTCCGCAGGACAAAGTCACCGTGAAGATTTTCACATTCGGACTGTGAATAACAGCTTAACAGGATATGCGGTTGCAAAGAAGAACGTCGTGGGAGCTGCAGCGAAGTAAGTCTGAATGACAATGCACCTTGGGCAGATAGATATGGACATTGGTCCTGGTCTCCTCTCAGTTTTCAGAGCAGTCTTTAGCCAAAAATTATCTATTTCCCTATTTTCCAATTCGTTCTAGCTGGGCTCCTTTAACACCACTGCCAAAGTTTCACTCCGGCTGAGTCCGGGTGTGTGTTCAAGATGGTTGTGCCCTTAGGCTCTGATTAGGAGGCCAGGCAAATAGCCCTTGGAGTCCCTCTGGTAGTCCTGGGTTCAAAAAGTGGAACAGGGCTCACAGCAGGACAGGCCTCTGAGGGTTCAACTCAAGGCAGGCTACAAGCAGCAGAGCAGTCCTTCCAGGTACAGCACAGTAGTCTTTCAAAGTAACACAAAAAAGAATGGGAGACAGGACTCGAATACCCCAAAAAGATGTCCAGCAGCGTGCTATTTAAAACCTACAATTTTACATTTTACACAGAGTGTATCAAATGCCAGCGCACCTGCAGCGATATTATCCAACCAATCAGTTTCTATGCCCCAGATGTCAATCACCGGACAAAGACCTTCATCACATGTTTTGGACTTACCCCACAATACGATCATGTGGGAACACTATCCATGAGACACTAAGAGACATTACGGGTCTATCCGACATGAACATATGGGAGGCCTGTGCACTCGGAATATTCCAAAGGCGGAAACAACACAAAGTTCAAATTCGTTTCGTGTTGCTAGCAATACTAATAGCTGAAAGGGGAATAGCTATGCTCTGGTGGGCCCCTGATTGACCCCTGATGGCAGCATGGGTGGGAGCAGTGAGCAAATGGGCAGCAGCAGAAGAGGAGGCAAACTGGGAGGAGAAAAAAAATGAATAGGCAAACACCACATATCCATGGAGTAGACTCTACTTTTACACCAATTCAAACAACAAACAAACTGAGACAATCCAAGCATATCATTGCAAGCCCCAACAGGCTCCCAAACACAAACCCAGATCATTGGCACACCCATTATTACCCAAACAACCACAAGTGTGTAACGGCGAACGAAAACTCAACCACACACTAACTAGGTCAGCCAGAAAAGCAGTGATGGTTGGACAAGTTCCAACCTGAAGAAATGAACCACTCCCACAGGCAGGATACAACACGGCCCCTGCACCCCATCTGACCCACAAATCTCGGATCTCACGAACACCACCCCAGTTTAACACCCCAGTTAATAGTTAAGAACCACAACCGGTAGTTGGTAAACCAGTAGTCAAAAGGAAGAAGATGCATTTTCATGTGTAAAGACATGCACAATAATGTGATAATGTATATTGCAGCAATCATACTATGTAAAACATAGATGCCATCCCAGACAAACAACTGTAATAACAAATGTTTATAACATACAAAATGAAGTCATTGTAAATGTACTATCATGCGATCTGTTACAAATACGAAAATGTTAATAAAAAATATTTGACCAAACAAATGCTGTTGCGAAGAAGAACGTAGTGGGAACTGCAGCGAAGTCAGGCTGTTCGGCAATGCACCCTTTAGCAGATAGATAAGGACATTGGTCCCAGTCTCCTCTCAGTTCTCAGAGCAGTTTTAGCCAAAAAGTTTCTAGTTCCCTATTTATCTATTTGTCCCAACGGTGTCCCCTGAAGCTCTGAATAAGAGGCCAGGCAACTAGCTCTTGGAGTCCCTCTAGTAGTCCTGGGTTCGAAAAGTGGAACAGGGCTCACATCAGGACAGGCATCTGAGGGTTCAAGGCAGGTTTTAAGCAGCTGAGCAGTCCTTCCAGGTACAGCACAGCAGTCTCTCAAAGTACACAGATCGTCATAGGAACAGGCAGTCCTAAGAGAATCCTTCCACAGGTCCAGAAAAGTGTGCTAAAGAATAGATCTGAGGGTCTTAGTTTTAAACCTGGTGACTTCTTTGAAGTAGGAGAAGTTCCTAGGGAACTCCCTTTGAAGTGTTTGAAGTTTCCGGCCTCCCCTAACCTGGCTTTAGACCGACTGCTTGAACAATGCAGTGGTGACAAGTTATTTTGTGAAGGCAGATTAAAGCATATTGTTTGTAAGTGGGGCTCTGTCCAGCTCAGGCCCTCCTGCCAGTAATGGCCTATACAGCTACACCTAACCCCTCTATTGTATGGCTCTCAGGGAGTAATAAATAAAGTATAACTTCACCCAGTCATGTATCCCAGGAACAGAATGCAGGCACCAAATAGGGCAGGAAAATGCCAAATTTCTAAAAGTGGAATTTTCAAAATTGTAACATAAAATCTGACTTTACCATTAAATAGGATTTTAAATTACAGTTTCTCAGACACCAATCCTGAAATCTTCACTTGTTCTCAGTCAAACGTTACAGCAAACCAATGTTATCTTATTAGAGAGGTAGGCATCAAAATAGCTTAAAACGAATTTAAGAGTTTTTCACTATCAGGATCTACAAAACTTAAAAGTCCTAGGAGGGACTATCTTCCGGAGCCCTTCTGACCGAAATCAGAATCGGCCCCCTAGATGTGGGTTGTAAATTGTGTGGTGTTATAGGGTATGAAATAAAAAAAAATGTAATAATTAATGGTGTTGTTTCTAAATAATTTCTAATTAAAAATAAATATTTGTTTGGAAATTATATTTTATTTTATTAAATATAAGATTTTTGGTATTTGTCAGATGTACTTATCATTATAATATGTTTTTAAATTCGTATTTCCATTTTAAAATCTTTATTTATCTTTTAATTTATTTAGCTTTAATTTTTGTTGTTCTGACTGGAGTGAGAATATTAATTGTTACTCCTCCGCAATCCAACACTTTCCTTACTGTTGCACTCACTGGAGTTGGAATAGTACTTTTTACCCCTCTGCCTTCCAACACTTTCCCTACTTTTGCACTCACTGGAGTGGGAATAGTAATGTTTACCCCTACGCTATCCAACACTTTTCTTACTGTTGCACTCACTGGAGTAGGAATAACATGTTTCCCCCCTCTGCTATCCAACACTTCCCCTAATGTGGCACTCACTGGAGTGGTAATAGTAATTTTTACACCTCCTCCATCCAACACTTTCTCTACTGTTGCACTTACTGGAGTGGGAAATTTAAGTTTGAAGATTTTTCAATAGTTTGATGTTTTAATTCATAATAGAATTGAACCTGCCATTAAAGATTTTTTGCAGCACGTCAAAGTGTCCGGGTGGTTCCTGTTACTTTCAGAGACTTACGAAGAGGTTACGTGGGACTTCCGGCGTACTAACTCGGACCGCCTGTGACAGCTAGTCACTTTCCGAGCACCGTGGTTTGGTGTGTTAGGTGGCTGAGCGCCGGACCCTTTCCTTTTTTAAGAGCACCATTACATTAGCAGCAGTTGTTCAAGGGAAACTGCTTACTGCCGGCGGGACAGCTCCCAAGGGAATTAAGGCAAAAGATGCAGCGAAAGATCTTTGGACCGGTGGTGTGGTTCGAGGTGCAGTTGGCTAGCGCCATGCGGGTGCAATTGGAAGAGCAGACGAGCCTGAAGGTAAATCTGCAAATGGTCGCAGGACAGATGGACTTCAGAGAAGGTCTGCTGCGGATCGCGGTGCGAAGCAGCCACTCCTCATGGAGGCTTTACTGCAGGGAGCGGTACAAGGATCAGAGATGGAGGTGTCTGCTGCGTCTACACCTCAGAGTGTTTCACCTGAAGAGTGAGCTGCCGTTGCCGACCCGCCTGACTCCATTGCAGTATTGGTTGTAACAACAGCTGCGCAGGATTACTCTGAGTATCAGCCGGAAGGCGCGGCAGAAGGCAGGCGGTGAATCAGGAGCAAGTGGAGCAGCCTGGCTTGTCAGAGGGGGAACAGACTTAGGCATTAAATGAGCAGCCCGGGAAGCCGATGGGGGACAGCACACTCGCTAGCCCAGGTAAAGACAAACTTCCTGTAGATAGTGTGCTAGCAAGTGGGACTTTGTTGGAAAGTGCTGACAAACGGTGAAATGTTGGCAGTGAATAAGAACAAAGCTCAGCACAGCATTATATCTCCCACTAAAGGGGGGACAATGACACAGGGAATGATAGGAGTCCCCTGGCTGAAAAACATAATGGGCTCATCATATTATGGGGTGGGGAGTTTTTTTCCCTTACAGATGATTCTGGGACTTCAACTTCCACTCCAAGGCTAACAGAGGAAGGCTCAGAATCTGAGGGATCATCGACAAGTTAGAACCATGACAAGCTTGCCACCCAAAAATGGAGAAAAAGATCAAAAGGGACAAGTCACCGAATGAGCAGCAACAATGAAACTACCCGAATATTGAAATGGGATTATTCTGCTACAACTCAGGTATATAATGAAGGAAGATCAGATCAGGATAAAACTGCAGTCAAGCCCACAGCCACACCATGTAACCCTCCCTCTATGGACTTAATCTATGCCACCCTCAAGCAAATGGAGGGGAAAGCTCATCAGGAAACCCACAGGGCACACCAGGCCACAAAGAAACCGTAGGGATCTATCCGGAAGGTGAAAAAAAAATGTGCACAGAGATGAGGGAAAGGGTGACACGTGTTGAGGAAAGAAGCATGTCCGTAGAGAACGAAATGGGGAAAATTCAGGAATACAAGGTACAACAGGAAAAGCAGAAACAACAATTGATGGACAGAATGCAGAACAATGTCATATATTCACCCCAGTACAGAGATCTGGGCCTAAATCCATCGTTTTTTAGCACTCCACACCACCCCAGTTCAGACATGGCAATATGCAAATCAGCCTTGACCCTGTGCCTCATGGGAACAGTCCAGCCCGAACTGCCAAGCCATGTCTTTCCTGGACCGGAATCAAGCATCCTAGGACCAGTTTCTGGCTATCAGCCGTCATCAGCCAGGATAGCTTGACTCCAGTGGTGTGGAGAGCATGGGACTCACGTCTGAGCATACCCATCCCACTCGGGGTGACAAATGCAAAAAAAACAATTGATGGACAGAATGCAGAACAATGTCATACATTCACCCCAGTACAGAGATATGGGCCTAAATCCATTGATTGTTTTGCACCCCACACCACCCCAGTTCAGACATGGCCATATGCAAATCAGCCGTGACCCTGTGCCTCATGGGAACAGTCCAGCCCGAACTGCCAAACCATGTCTTTCCTGGACCGGAATCAAGCATCCTAGGACCGGTTTCTGGCTATCAGCCGTCATCAGCCAGGATAGCTTGACACCAGTGGTGTGGAGAGCATGGGACTCACGTCTGAGCATACCCATCCCACTCGGGGTGACAAATGTAAAAACAACAATTGATGGACAAAATGCAGAACAATGCATACATTCACCCCAGTACAGATATCTGGGCCTAAATCCATCGTTTTTTTGCACTCCACACCACCCCAGTTCAGAAATGGCCATATGCAAATCAGCCTTGACCCTGTGCCTCATGGGAACAGTCCAGCCCGAACTGCCAAGCCATGTCTTTCCTGGGCCGGAATCAAGCATCCTAGGACTGGTTTCTGGCTATCAGCCATCTTCAGCCAGGATAGCTTGACTCCAGTGGTGTGGAGAACATGGGACTCATGTCTGAGCATACCCATCCCACTCGGGGTGACAAATGCAAAAACAACAATTGATGGACAGAATGCAGAACAATGTCATACATTCACCCCAGTACAGAGATCTGGGCCTAAATCCATCGTTTTTTTGCACTCCACACCACCCCAGTTCAGACATGGCCATATGCAAATCAGCCTTGACCCTGTGCCTCATGGGAACAGTCCTGCCCGAACTGCCAAGCCATGTCTTTCCTGGACCGGAATCCAGCATCCTAGGACCGGTTTCTGGCTATCAGCCGTTTTCAGCCAGGATAGCTTGACTCCAGTGGTGTGGAGAGCATGGGACTCACGTCTGAGCATACCCATCCCACTCGGGGTGACAAATGCAAAAACAACAATTGACGGACAGAATGCAGAACAATGTCATACATTCACCCCAGTACAGAGATCTGGGCCTAAATCCATCGTTTTTTTTGCACTCCACACCACCCCAGTTAAGCCATGGCCATATGCAAATCAGCCTTGACCCTGTGCCTCATGGGAACAGTCCAGCCCGAACTGCCAAGCCATGTCTTTCCTGGACCGGAATCAAGCATCCTAGGACTGGTTTCTGGCTATCAGCCGTCTTCAGCCAGGATAGCTTGACTCCAGTGGTGTGGAGAGCATGGGACTCATGTCTGAGCATACCCATACCACTCAGGGTGACAAATGCAAAAACAATTGATGGACAGAATGCAGAACAATGTCATACATTCACCCCAGTACAGAGATCTGGGCCTAAATCCATTGTTTTTTTGCACTCCACACCACCCCAGTTCAGACATGGCCATATGCAAATCAGCCTTGACCCTCTGCCTCATGGGAACAGTCCAGCCCGAACTGCCAAGCCATGTCTTTCCTGGACCGGAATCAAGCATCCTTGGACCGGTTTCTGGCTATCAACCGTCTTCAGCCAGGATAGCTTGACACGAGTGGTGTGGAGAGCATGGGACTCTCGATTGAGCATACCCATCCCACTCTGGGTGACAAATGCAAAAACAACAATTGATGGACAGAATGCAGAACAATGTCATACATTCACCCCAGTACAGAGATCTGGGCCTAAATCCATCGATTTTTTTGCACTCCACAGCACCCCAGTTCAGACATGGCCATATGCCAATCAGCCTTGACCCTGTGCCTCATGGGAACAGTCCAGCCCGAACTGCTAAGCCATGTCTTTCCTGGACCGGAATCAAGCATCCTAGGACTGGTTTCTGGCTATCAGCCATCTTCAGCCAGGATAGCTTGAATCCAGTGGTGTGGAGAGCATGGGATTCACGTCTGAACATACCCATCCTACTCGGGGTGACAAATGCAAAAACAACAATTGATGGACAGAATGCAGAACAATGTCATACATTCACCCCAGTACAGAGATCTGGGCCTAAATCCATCATTTTTTTGCACTCCACACCACCCCAGTTCAGACATGGCCATATGCAAATCAGCCTTGACCCTGTGCCTCATGGGAACAGTCCAGCCCGAACTGCCAAGCCATGTCTTTCCTGGACCGGAATCAAGCATCCTAGGACCGGTGTATGGCTATCAGCCATCTTCAGCCAGGATAGCTTGACTCCAGTGGTGTGGAGAGAATGGGACTCACGTCTGAGCATACCCATCCCACTCGGGGTGACAAATGCAAAAACAATTGATGGACAGAATGCAGAACAATGTCATACATTCACCCCAGTACAGAGATCTAAGCCTAAATCTTGATTTTGAAACTGTTTATGGTGTTTTCTGTCCTGGTGACCGGTATTGGTCTGTTGATTGTGATGATGATGAAGGATGTGAACAGAGGATCTAGGATCTGTCCAGAGGCGTGGTGGGGTCCATGACACATTGGATTAGTCCCAGGTTTCCAAGGCTTACAAGAAGGGTGGAAGAGTTGGGGTCAGTATGGTGTTCTAGATGGGAATTTAGGACCCCTATGAGGATGAATGTACTCGAGTTGAGGACTAGGGGATGAGGAAGTCTGCAATTTTGCTAGCATAGTTGTCTCATGGACCCACAGGGGAGATAGACTAGGGGTCCACTCAGTGGGAAGTTTGCTCTGATTTATAATGTTATATTGAGGTGATGTGTGCAGTTCTCTCAGGCTTCAGAGAAGGGGGTTCAGTTGAAGATGTCTTTGTAGATGATGGAGATTCCTCCTCTAGCAATGTTTAGGGCGATCTTGCCTAGTGATGTTGTTTTCAGCAGGCATGGCAATTTCAACGTCCGACGTTGAAGCTGTGGTCATTCATGTTTCCTTGGGGAAGAGGAGGTTCGGAGCATTGTTTGTCATATCGCAAATCTCCATGGGATGCTTAATGTTCATCCAGGTGTTAAGCAACATGCATGATATTGATGTGTGAGAGGTGCAAGTATTCTTGCTTGTAGGTGTGAGTGTATGTGAAGGGTATGTTCTTGGTTTTAGTTACAAGAGAAGTGGTGCAGGTGAAAGCTATTTCAGTATTGTGTGATGTGGTGCACCAGCGCAGGGCGATGTGATATCCAGAGTTGAAGGTGCAAAGCAGAGTGTTGGGTTAGAGGTGAGTCTGGGCATGTAATGGTTTCTGATGATCGCCGCAGTCCAGGAGCAGATGAGTGCAGATAGGCTCAACTTTGGTGCACCACCGACATGCCAGCAGCACGGACGCTGTGTGACCATGCTACATCGGACTTTACATATGTCCTGTGAAGGGGTACAAGTGCAGGAAGTGGTGGGTGGGGCTGAGCAGGTGCACTATGGTACGGAAGGATAGAGGTGTGGGAAACAGATAAGGAGTGGGAGGAGAGACTGGTGCAGAGAGGGCAGAAAATGGGCTCATGAAGACTGTGCAGAGAAGATGGCGAGACACTTCACAAAGGTCACAAAAGAGCGAGTGATCTAGCAAAAGTTGGAAAAGGAGCAAGAGAAATAGCACAAACAGCAAGAAAAGGCAAAAAGAGCAAGAGAGAAAGACACAATAAATGAGAGAAAAGGTTCAAAGAACAAGAGAAGTGGCTCAAAGTCACAGAGAGAAAGAGAGGCAGAGAGAGCAAGAGAGAGTCACGGCAGGTGCCGTGAGAAACTACATCCACGTACGCAAGGGTCTTGACTGGTCAGACGACCAGTCGCAGCTAAGTCCAGGGGACTGAGCCTCAGTGATCTAGTGCAACAGCGAAATATTTTTCGTTGTCTCAAATGACTTTGTGAATTAGGGCCTATCTTTTCATAAATATCACGCTGAGCATTACTATTTTACATGCCAAATTTTAGCTACTCCAGCTTCCAAATTTATGCATGAATAGTGCTCTTGTGCTGCAATCCTAGGACTCCTTTATATTTTGCCTTTAATCAATCAAACAATCAGTCATTTGTAAAGTGCACTACATACCTGGGAGGGTCTCAAGGCGCTGGGGGGGGGGGCGCTACTGATCAAACAGCCAGGTCTTGAGCATCCTCCTGAAGGTCAGCAGGTCTTGGGTCTGTCGTAGGCTCAGTGGGAAGGTGTTCCATGTCTTGGCGGCGAGGTGGGAGAAGGATCTCCCGCCGGTGGTAGTTTTTCGGATGCACGGGACGGTGGCTAGGGAGAGGTCGGCGGAGCATAGCTGGCGCTTGGGGATGTGGAAGGAGAGCCATCTGTTGAGGTAGGCTGGGCCGGTCTTGTGGAGTGCCTTTTGTGCGTGGATGAGGAGCTTGAAGGATATCCTCTTGCTGACGAGGAGCCAGTGTAGGTCCCTCAGGTGGGGGGTGATGTGGCTGTGGCGTGATACGTTGAGGATCAGTCGTGCCGAGGTGTGTTGGATGCATTGTATTCATTTGATGAGCTTGGTTGGGGCTCCTGCGTAGAAAGTGTTTCTGTAGTCGAGTCTGCTGCTGACGAGGGCTTGGGTGACTGTCTTTCTTGTGTCTGTCGGGATCCATCTGTAGATCTTGGGAAGCATGTGGAGGGTGTTGAAGCTGGAGGAGGAGACGGCGTTGACCTGCTTGGTCATTGAGAGCGTTGAGTCGAGGATGATTCCCAGGTTGCGTGCGTGGTCGGTGGGTGTCTGGGCTGCTCTCAGTGCCGTCGGCCACCAGGAGTCGTCCCAGGCTGAAGGGTTGGTGCAGAGGATGAGGACCTCCGTCTTGTCCGAGTTCAGTTTCAGATGGCTGGTCTTCATCCAGTCAGCTACAGCCTTCATTCCTTCGTGGAGGTTGGCTTTGGCGGTGATGGGATACTTAGTGAGGGAGAGGATCAGTTGAGTGTCGTCAGCGTAGGAGATTATGTTGAGGTCGTGCTGTCGGGCGACGTGTGTGAGCGGGGCCATGTAAATGTTGAACAGTGTCGGGCTGAGGGAGGATCCTTGGGGTACGCCACAGATGATCTCGGAGGATTTAGACCGGAATGGGGGGAGGCGGACACTCTGGGTTCTGCCGGAGAGGAAGGAGGTGGTCCATTCCAGATCCTTGTCTCGGAGCCCTGCGGCATAGAGGCGTATGCATTGTGTGCGGTGGCAGACGGTGTTGAAGGCGGCGGAGAGGTCTTGGAGGATGAGTGCTGCGGTCTCTCCGTTGTCAAGCAGGGTCCTGATGTCATCAGTGGTGGCGATGAGGGCAGTTTCAGTGCTGTGGTTGCTGCGGAACCCTGACTGGGAAGGGTTCAGGATTTTGTTTTCTTCGAGGTATCCGGTTATCTGTCTGTTGACGATTTTCTCGATGACCTTGGCCGGGAAGGGGAGCAGAGAGATGGGTCGGAAGTTCTTGAGGTCTCTTGGGTCTGCCTTGGGTTTTTTCAGTAGGGCATTGATCTCGGCGTGTTTCCAGCTCTCTGGGAAGGTCGCGGTCTCGAGGGAGAGATTGATGATGCTGCGCATGTTGTGAGCGACGGAGGTGCTTGCTTTGTTGAAGACGTGGTGTGGGTAGGGATCTGACAGGGAGCCAGAATGGATTGTGCTCATGGTCTTGATGGTGTCATCCATGCTCACGCTGGCCCAGGCTAGCAGGGGGTCATGGTCGATGGTGTGCGGAGGATCTGTTGTGTTGCTGTCTGTTGGGGCTGTCTGGGTGTTGAAGTTGTCATGGATGTCTGCTATCTTCCGGTGGAAGAAGGTGGCGAGGAAGTCGCACAGGGTTTGCGATGGCGGGATGTTGTTGGTGTTGGATCTGGGGTCGGAGAGTTCCATCACGATGTTGAAGAGCTTCTTGCTATTGTGTGTGTTGTTGTCGAGGCGGTCTTTGAACGAGGTTCTCTTGGCAGCCCTGATAAGGTGGGGCTGGTTGCAGATGGCGTCCTTGTGTGCTGCGCGGTTGTCCGTAGTTTTTTCGCAGTGCAATTTCTTCTCTAGTTTCCGGCAGGCTTGCTTGGAGGCTAGGAGTTCTGGGGTGAACCCTCTGGCCCTCTTCCTGGTGTCTCTGGTGTCCCTGTGGTGGGGTTTCTTCAGCGGGGCGAGGGTGTTGGCGCAGTCCTCGATCCAGCGTTTGAGGCTGTGGGCAGCGTCGTCAGTGTTGGAGGGTTCAGTGGGTGGGCTGAGAGCGAGGTTTGCATGTAGTTGGTCTTCTGTGATTTTGCTCCAGCAGCGGCGGGGGATCTGTTGGATGCGGTGGTGTGTGGTGGGTTTCTGGAAGGTGAAATGGATGCAGCGGTGGTCGGTCCAGAGGGGTTTGTGGTGTGGCTGACGGAGACATGCGGGCTTGAGGAGAAGACGGGGTCGAGTGTGTGGCCGTCAAAGTGGGTGGGCGTTGTGACGAGTTGCTTCAGTCCGAGGTTGGCGAGTTTATCGATTAGGGTTGTGGAGTTGTTGTCATTGTTGATCTGAAGGTGGAAGTTCAGGTCTCCGAGGAGGATGTAGTCGGTGAACGTCGGGGATTGCGAGCTGATGAAGTCGGCGATGGAGTGGCTGAACTGGGGGCGGGCTCCGGGGGGTCGGTAGATGAGGTTGCCTCTGAGGGTAGAGCTGGGGTCTGTGTGGATCTGGAAGTGCATGTGTTCGGTGGTGCTGAGCGCGTTGTTGGTGCTAGTCTTGACCCTGATGCTGTTCTTGTGGACAATGGCGTTTCCTCCTCAGGCTCCGTTGGTGCGGTTTCTGCGGGTGATCTTTAAGCCATTTTGGATGGCTATGGCGATGTCGGGTGCAGATGAGTGGTTCAACCAGGTCTCTGTCAGGAAGGCGATGTTGTGTCGAGCAAGTCCCAGAGCTCGACGGCGTGTTTGCGTGCGCAGCGGATGTTCAGTAGTATGCATCGCAGGTGGGTGCGGTCTTTCTTGGCGGGTGGTTCGTCGGCTCTGAGGCTGGTTTGGCTGCAGTTCCGGCAGGTGAAGGGACCGTGTGTGCGTTTCGGGGCGTCCTTGAAGCAGGTGAGGGTCTGTCCAGGGCTGAGAGCATGGAGTGTGCTGCCATCGTAGCGGCCGCGGTCGTCGTGGCGGGGGCCAGGGGCTCTGCTGCTGGGCGCGGTCTAGGCACGGACGGGCGCAGACGGTCTTGCCTTAGACGCGGCCACAGAGCGGCAGACATATATGGAGAGGTGGGAGGGAGGAGTAGCTGGGAGGTGGGGCAGCGAATGGGCAGGCAGGGGGGCGGGGCCGCAGGAGACACAGCAGCGGGGAGGAGAGGGATGACGAAGGGAATAGAGGGAAGGGCACAAGTTCGAGTGGAAAAACGGGTGTTACAGAAGGCAAAGGGCACAGGAACCAGGGGGGAAATGAGTGGCACAGAAGGCAAAAGGGCTAAAAAAAACGGGTATTACAGAAGGAAGAGGGCACAAAAAAACAAGGGGGAAGTGAGTGGCACAGAAGGCAAAAGGGCACAGAAAGGGCTCAAAAAGCGAGGGAAAAACCAGTGTTGCAGAAGGCAAAGGGCACATGAAACAAGGGGGAAGTGAGTGGCACAGAAGGGAAAAGGGCTAAAAAAAGGAGAGAGAAAACGGGTGTTACAGAAGGCAAAGGGCGCAAGAAATAAGGGGGAAGTGAGTGACACAGAAGGCAAAAGGGTTTAAAAAACGGGTGTTACAGAAGGCAAAAGGGCTCAAAAAACGAGGGGGACACGAGTGGAACAGAAGGCAAGAGGGCACATAAATACAGAGGCAGCTAGGAGACAGAAGGCAAAAACGGGCAGCGAGGGGAACAGCAGGAAAAACGGCACAGATCAAGTGCAGGCAGCGAGGGAAAAGGCGGGAAAGAGCAGTCACAGGCACAGTAATGAAGACAACGGCAATACAGGAAATACAGTGAAAACAATAAAAACAATACTCTGCAATACAATAACTAGCTGGAAAAAAAGCGGAGATGAACAAACCTAGGGCCTACCACAGGCCACCAGGGATGAGGCGCAGGTGGTAGTCTGCGGGTGGGGGGGGGGCCCTGCACTTCCTCAGCAGCGGCAGCTGGGGCAGGGACACACAGGCGGAGCTGTGCGGAGGGGGAGCGACCTACCTAGCGGGTAAAGGGTCGCTCCCTTTCCCTGTCTGCTATATTTCTTCCACGCCCACAGTAACATCAATCCAGACAGTTGGCTCAAATTAAGACTGTTTATGTATTTAATTCATGAGTGGCTGGCTGACAGCTCGAGAAAAAACATTGTATGTAACTGAGTCATGCTAAATTAAATTCCTCGATTCAAATTATTACGAAACTAGGAATTTCTTCCTGTTTTATCAGTATTAACTGGCAATAGATGGTAAAATGCCAATGCATATGTAGTATGGCTCTGTGTAGGACAACGAGGAGTATATAAATGAGTGTGCTTCATGTGTTAAGGTTTAAGGAGGAATAGAAACCAAAGACTTCTGCAGAAGATTCGGCTTCACCATCAATACAGGTAATGACTCCATCTGCTTATACGTTTTTTGGAGTTTGGGTAGGCTTAGAAAAGAATAAACATTTACAGACCTTTATAAGTTATCCTACAAGCACTAGTACATTTGTGGGGCTTTATGAAGCAGAAAACTCTAAAATAATAGTTAACTTGGTGTCACTTATGGAAAGAGAGTAATTCGAAGTGAGAAATGACAATGTTTATTTATTCAGAACAAGCCTAGTGCCCATGGATCTAGTGAACTGATTTGGTTTGAGTATTATATCTGGAAGCAGTGGAAGGTTTACATTTAGGGTTATAAAATAGCAATAAGACCTGCGGTTGCATTATATAAAATGCACCCTATCCATGTCTGGGCTAGAAGCACCCACACGTTTCTATATTCACTGCAGACAGCAGCAGTGTGCCAAACTATATTAAAATGTGCTGCCCCAACTGCTGGTGCAAACTCCGCCTCTGTTGCATTGAGTGCAGCAGTCAAATGTGGGTCAGAGGTTTGAGACTGCCATTCTGTATTATAATGCAGAGGGACTGGGACCACGTTGAGGATGAGGCGGGGACCCTCCTCAAGGCAGTGCAGCGCGTCACTGGACCCAGCGCAAGGGTGACTGGGAAGATCCCTGGGACCCCATGAGGTCCTGCTAAGGGGCATCTTCAATGGCATGCATTGACTGAGCACCAGTTCATTGGTGGCACAAAACTAATGAAACACCAGATGGACTATTGCTCTTGTGCCTGCATCTGTATTACCACTCATGGGGAGAGGTGTTTCCTCATTGCCATGGGGCCCATGCCCTTAAGGAGACACCTGCCTGGGATCCATGACACAGAAGGTGGAGTCTGAAGTCCCTTCAGTAAAAACCAGCACGGATATCAACTATGCCCCAGGGCACCTTCTGTAATATGACCCCCTGGATTTCTCAGTTTGCCACACAATCACCACCAGCCTATTGCTGGAAGTAATGGAAACATGTGTCTCGCCTACAGGCAGGACCCCTTTCTGGTCTGTGATCGCAGCATGTAGGCGGGAACCTTGCTTAGACTTTTTAATTCATCTAGGTCTATATTTGTGCTAAGCTGATTGGAGGAGGAATCACTTTGTTGTACCCGGTATCCCGGGTCCCAGAGTCAAGGCAGGGCACCGATAAACCAGGGCAGACTCTAGATCCACTGGATACCGTCAGGACTCCTCTGACTGTAGATTCCAGAGGTGTGTTTATTGCAATTGCTTCTGCAGATTGTTTGCAGTGTGAATAATCTGCAGGAGGTAGTATTGCAGAAATGTGCATTTGCATGTGCACGCATTTTACTCTTCACATGTAAAAACTATCTCTGACACTTCTGAAAATACAGGGGTGTTTTGCTCTGTTTCACACCCTATTCACCCTCTAGGGCCTGTTGTACGAAATCATGTTTGCAAAGAAGAAGGTGCAAATTGCACATGAATAATGTGCATTCCTTCCATCACCTTGATTTGTGTGCAATAGACCCCCTAAGTGCAATGGTTATAACCAGGGCTCATTTACGTATACCAGGTCTCCCTGTCTAAAGTGGCACAGTGGGCGAAAACCAATGGACTGGAATGTGGCCCAACCGATCGTAAGGTACTAAAATGTACTCAAGCCTTCCTTTCATCACCTTGTTTTTGGGATTTGCAAGCAGGGTTGCATTATGAAAAGTCACTAATGAACTAGTTACATCATAAAATGTATATTTGCTGAACTTCACAAAAACAGCTTCTTTATCAATAATAAAGTGACATGACTGGGAATACAAAGATGGAGGTCTGATAACATTTTATAAAGCAGCCGTGTCCTTTAGAAGGATAGGGGCTGCATTTAAAGTAGAAATGTATCAGGCATGGAAGACATCAGGGGGACCACGAAATAGTCCACTGGAACACTGTCTGCTCCCCAAAGCCACCCACAATGTCTCCCTGTGCATGGTTTGGCAGCCACCTTTGAGTAGTTTTAAAGCGAAGTCAAATGCGGGTCATGGCTTTAGTGACTGCATGGTACGCGGGCATTCTTCCACCAAAAACAAGGGCTTGGCATCAGTGTTTGGAGACCTGCCATGGCATCACATACTTATTTAAAAAGCACACAAACAATGGAAAATGTGATCAAGGCTCGAATGAGCAGAAACGTTCTGGCGACAGCACCTGAATAAATCAGCATCCGATAATCTGGTGGTCCGTGTCTGTTCTTGCCCCGCGTCTGGGGGAAGTGTCAGCGTGTGGGGATCGGAGTTCTTCATATATGTGTGTATATATATATATATATATATATATATATACTTTTTTTTTCTTACTTTTTTTCTATTTTTGTTTCTGCAAAGTGACCCATTGCCTCACCAGTCCGTGGCACTAAACAGGACTACTTTCTGTCTGTGTGTGGGGGGAAGAGGGTCGACACTTGGGCAGAATGCCTTCACTCGCACATGAGGAAACCAATAGCACAAGTGGGCTGAACCACTGACTCTTGCTGTATCCTATGCTGGGCAGAAGACACAAGTGATTGACAGGACAACTGAACAAGGGAGCTTCCTGAAAAGGTCCTGTACATATGTATGTTTAGGTTTATATATGTTTATTAAAATCCTCACACCGGATCCAATGACTTGTCCCACACCCAGCATTGTTACCACTACATACCTTTACCATAGAAACTCTCTAAGTTGAATACATTAAGGGCGGCAGTGCAGGATATCAAGTCAGACAATGAAGTCACATTAAAGCATTCATGGCAAAAAATGATCTTGACATGCTGTTGCAAACCCTGGTGATCTCTCTTAATGACTGCAGACCTCTCCTCCTTCTGGCCTTCCAAAGGAATTATTTACTCCCTGGAGTTTGCATGCACTCGGCAGGATGCCTAATTTTAAACACAAACAAGCATTGGAAAAGCCTATGGGCCTGGCATTGAAAGAAATCCCTTTTGTCTTTCACAATGTCTTTTTTCTTTGTTTAGTCATTGTTTTCATAAATATTATTGATGGGGGAGCTGCCTGCCACTCACCAATATTTTCTTAAAATTGTCTAAAAGCAAACGTGTTTTTATGTCTCCAAAAGCATACATTGCCATAGGTGTCCCCAGCACTGAAGGGAACTACTTTGAGGGTGGATGTGCCCCATGTGAAAAAGCAGAATGGTTGTCACTCACAATGACGTTAGTCAGTGGCTATAATTTTCTTAAAATTAAAAAGTCTTGGCTAACATCAGACCTATAAAGGTGACCATATCACTTTTGTTGGCACGTCTCTAAAATGGCTCCCCCTAGAACAGAGGTCTTCAAACTTTTGGATGCCGAGACCCCCCTGTCAACATTTTCAAGCGTAAGGACCCCCTCCTGACAAAAAATTCTAAACCTCTAGGTTATGAGGAAGGTGAGGACCAAATTATGCGACAGGCTTGACTAAATTGTGTGAGTAGATAATGTAAATAATGAACTGTGATGCTGCGTATTTTGGGGTAGCATTGCTTTATTATTTAGAATTTTTTTAAACACAGTAATACTGAGGAACGATTTCACTCCATCAGTACCAGTTTAACACCAAAATACAGCAATTAACATCAAAAAGATGTCTAGTCAACCTCTGTGAAAGGCTTCCCAATCCGCAGGAATACGCGCTGCCACATTAGAAGCTCACCTGGCCATGGCCGGGAGCAGAAAGGGTGCATTCAAACCGTGGCGGTCTTGTGCAGAGTTAAGCAGTTTACCCATGCCCCTTTCCTCTCACCCCCTTCCTTCCATCCCTCTCTTCTCTCATCTCCCAACCCCGGATCCTTCTCTCACATTGCAGGCAGATGGTTATTAGCTCCAGGACACCTTTTGGTAACAGTAGCGCACTACAAATGTAAATAATAGGCAGAAGCAGGGGATCCACTAGACCCGAACTTCGGGAGGGGGGGGGGGTTAACACTCCCAGCCAGGGCTTGTCCAAGCACTGGTTGCACACGGTGCAACAGTCTTTCCACCTTCTCCATGAATTCCCTCACTACTACTCACCAACAATACACCTCATCTCTCTATAGCACCTGTCTGACAAACATTTCATTTTTTTAAAGCGCTACTCATAGTTTACTCACACTCAGTTCTGTGATGTGCATGGTACATCTTCTTTGTACCAGGCACTTTAACCTTCTGCACTGTGTGGGTGACAAGAGTGCCCATGTGACTGCACGGTGAGCAATGCAACAGTGTGAGAGTAGGGTAAAAGGAGTGACTGCAGGGTGAGTGTGGTGACCATATGAATTTGGGTTCGGCTGTAAGTGCAGAGTGGGACGAATTAGTGCATGGTTAGTGATGGCCTTGTTCGAGTGAGCTACAGATTGAGCAGTAAGGGTGGACAGGTGAGTGGAGTGTCACATGAGTGCAGGGTGAGAAGTGTGCTCATGTGACTGCAGGGTGAGGTACAGAGTGAACAATGCAAGCAAATTTTTAGTGCACAGTGATCAGATGAGAGCAGGGTGAGCGGGTGAATGTTGTGAGTGCATGGTGATCAGTGTGAGTGCATTGTGATCACTGTGAGTACATTATGATCACTGTGAGTGCAGGGTGAGTGGGTGAATGTTGTGAGTGCATGGTGATCAGTGTGAGTGCACTGTGATCAGTGTGAGTGCATTGTGATCACTGTGAGTTCAGGGTGAGCGGGTGAATGGTGTGAGTGCATGGTGATTGGTGTGAGTGCAGGGTGAGTGGGTGAATGATGTGAGTGCATTGTGATCAGTGTGAATGCATTTTGATCACTGTGACTGCAGGGTGAGTGGGTGAATGTTGTGAGTGCATGGCTATCAGTGTGAGTGCACTGTGATCAGTGTGAGTGCATTGTGATCACTGTGAGTGCAGGGTGAGCGGGTGAATGGTGTGAGTGCATGGTGATTTGTGTAAGTGCATGGTGATCAGTGTGAGTGCATGGTGATCAGTGTGAGTGCATGGTGATCAGTGTGAGTGCAGGGTGAGTGGGTGAATAGTGTGAGTGGATTGTGATTGCTGTGAGTGCATGGTGATCAGTGTGAGTGCATTGTGATTGCTGTGACTGCATGGTGATCAGTGTGAGTGCATTGTGATCGCTATGAGTGCATGGTGATCGCTATGAGTGCATGGTGATCAGTGTGAGTGCATTGTGATCAGTGTGAGTGCATTGTGATCGCTATGAGTGCATGGTGATCGCTATGAGTGCATGGTGATCAGTGTGAGTGCATTGTGATCACTGGGAGTGCAGGGTGAACGTGAAAGTGAAGGCGAGAATAAGAAGTGAGTAGTCTGAAAGCAGGGTGCATTCCCAGAAACTTGAAGCGTAGGGTGTCAGATATAAGTTAAACTATTGCTATAATGGCATTGATCAGGGTTCGAGGGTGGAGGAAATAAATAATGTGCTGATCCTGCAACAAACTTCCGGTCTAATGATTAGGGTTACCAGCTCATTATTTTGATGGCCCAGAAATAAGCAGTCACCTACAGCTGTATTTTTTGCACTTATCTGTGAATACTTAGAACAGCAAATATAAATAGAAAGCACTTTTAATTGTGTTTTAGGGATGCCTCAATGATCCATGACTAATAATTAAAGAGAATAAAGACAGAAAAGTCACATAACTAATTAATACATACTTTTTAATTTATAACTCAATTTAGTGTCAAGAGCAGGTCTCTGCAGGATATTTAAACAACACATAGCAGGCATGTTTCTTTTGGCAACCCAGCTTTATATTTCTTTTCATTAAATGCATTCTCACACTAAAGCAGTAAGTGTAAAAATACAAATGTAAGGAATAGGCAGAGTGGGGGCCCAGGAGGTACTGGAACCATAAAAAACTAATCTTTGGTAATCAGTTAACAAAGGCATGTAAATATGCTAATGGTCTTTAAAGACCTGTGAAAAACTCGGCCGGAGATAAGACTCCGAGGCCCCAGGAGCTCTAGCTGCACTGCAGCAGCCCGGGCTGAGACACAAGATGGGGGAGGAGGGGGCTGAAGCCCTGGAGGCCAGAGCAGAAGTGACACTGTGAAGGCGCGACCCCCTTTGCATCGCTCAAAGGCCCCCCTGGGGGTCGCGCCCTACAGTTTGAAGACCCCTGCCCTAGAAGCACGCAGTATATCTCCTTTTAAGAGTATCCATTAGAGAGACCTGATGGTAAAATCTCATGGGGCATATGTACAAGCCCCTTGCACCACTTTTGCATCACGTTGAACTAACCCTGGGCAAAGCACTACGCTACGCTCGCGTAGTTTGTGAAGTTTGCACTACTTCGCACTATGCGAACTGCACGTAGCACAGTGCAAACACGCGTAACGTAGTCCAGCGGTCATTTTATACTCGCTCGCGGTACTCAACATCAAGTCGGCGACCGCGAGCAAGCAAAATGACATCCCGGTGAGACTTTTTCCTCGTTCGCGATCAGCAACATCAAGTTGCCGATCGCTAGTGTGGAAAATAAACCTCCCGGCAAGATTCTTAACGCGGGGAGGTCAGGTTTCTCATTGCAAGTGGTCGTGTATGCTCGCGACCGCTCGCGATGAGAAACTACCAGTCCGCGTTGAGAAAGCTTTCAGATCGAGTAAAAATCTACTTGAGCGGCAGAAAACTACAGCTCGCACTGTGCAAGATGCCGTTTTCAATGATTGCACAGGGCCGGATGCTTGTCCGCACTGTGCAATCTTTGAAAACGGCATCTTGCACAGTGCGAACAGGGTACTACGCAGTTCGCGTAGTGCTATGCGTAGCTCGCGTAGCACAACTTCGCAAACTATGCCCAGCCCTACTTTTAACATGGGAAAAGTGACGCAAAAGTTGCGCAAACGGCTTGTAAATCTGCCCCCATGTACGTTTGGAAGCACATAGATCAGCAGGAAGTACACCCGACATGAGCCTCCTGTAAAACGCCCTTCAGGGACTACTTGATGACAAAGCATTGAGATACATAGTTAACATACCAGAGCCTTTCTTTACAAACTTATGGGGGACTCCCACTCCTCCACCAATGGTTATTTACAGGTGAAAGTCTGTCTCTTTACATTAAATGTAAATTGTTTTTTGTTCTTATATGTTTGTGATATCTTGAAACCCATTCCTCCTCAAACTCTGCAAAGCGTTCTGACTTCTGCGGGGCTTAAGAGATGATACTTGATATCGGGGAAAGTATGTTTCAGTTATCCGATGTGGTCATGTGAAATGATGGGATAATCCAATGGGTCTCATCTCTTCCCATTTCGCTCATTGCTCTGTTTCACTAGCCTCGTCCATGATCACGGTGGACCTCTGTTTCCTCTCCAATTTCAATGAAATCGAAATTGTTAAACATTTATTTTTTTATTGCAGAATGAAAGCTGCACTTACAGCTGCGTTTGTCTGCACACTGCTGCTTGTCATGAATTCAGCCCCGACAGGTAATGTAAATATCCATTATTAGACGTACTTGTGTTTCTTTGCAATGTACAAAGCTCTATTTTCAATATTATCCTCACATTTGATTTCGATGTGACAACGCCCATTGATTAAGCTCTTGAGCACTGGCATCTAGGTTGGAATATCCTCCCACAGCACCTAGTTCCTCTCTTAAACACTATAAAACCAAATATATTTTGCTCTTCTAAAAATAGGATTATTCTACAGCTTGTTCTGAAGGTGTTGTATTATGGAATATCAAGGCTAGGAATATCGAGAAACGCGAATATCCTGGACAGAATATTGAGCGACAACATAAGGGATGTGTGTATAGAGGAAATATAGAGTTACTGTTCCTATCTCCCCATCTATGGACCTTGAAGATATATACATGGTCAAGGTACATGTTAGACCTATCAGCCTTAGGGTGGTCTTCCCCCGGATGTTTTCCTTGCTTACCTCCTCTTTTTGCTGATTGTTTTTTTGGCCTTAGGACTCTGAGCACTTTGCCACTGGAGACCAGTGATAGAGTTCATGTTCTTCTCCTCTAAACATGTTAACATTGGTGTGTATACAATTGGCATATTTGTTTGACTTGTAAGTCCCTTGCAAAGTGGTATACCATTTACCTAGGGCCTACGAACTAAATGGTAGTAGTGGGCCTGCTGCACTGATTGTGCCACCCAGATAAGTAGCCCTTTACACCTGTTTCAGGCCTGCCCCTGCAGAGCCTGTATGTGCAGTTTTACTGACACTGGCTTGGCATTTAAAACCCATTGCTAAGCCTTAAACTCCTATTTTATTACACATACATCACCCCTAAGGTAGGCCCTAGGACAGGGCATTGTGTAAGGAAACGGTAGGACATGTTGTGTTATGTTTTGCATGTCCTGGTAGTGCAAAACAACTAAAATAAATGTTCACCACTCTGAGGCCTACTTCTCTCATAGGTTAATTTTGGCAGTTCCTTAATACACTTTTAAACTGTAGTTCTTGATTAGAGCAGTAGCCATGTCACGTTTTATATCTTTGTAATGGTAATGACAAATCTACGTTGCTGATCAAATTGGATTGGACAATACCATTTTGGAAATGCCACTTTTAGAAAGTGGACATTTCTCTGCTCTTACACCCCTGTTTGCCTGTAGCCTGTCTCCCATACAAGTCTGTAGTGGGTGACAGCTACACTTTGTGCATTCCCTCTAGACAGCTACAAACACATGAAGATTAGGTGTGTCTGAGTACTCATCTGTATTCTGATGGCTCTTCCTGGGCAGGAAGGGAGGGAGGGAGAACATGACACACCTGAATAGGAAGTGCCCAGTTGCCACACAAAGGGCTGATTACCGCCTTTGGAGCAAGGGCTGGGAAGAAAGGACATCTGGTAACTTAAGGAAGACACTTCTTTGAAGTCACTCCCACTTCAAAGGTACAGCAGGGTATAAGTACTGGGTCTCCAACACCCACCAAATCAGACACTTCTGGACCTACAACTGGACTCTGTCAGAAGAACTCCTGTGCTGAATCAAGGACTGACACTCTGCTCGACTGCTGACATGGAAGGCTTGCTATTCTGCTGTGCTGCCCTGCTGCTGTCTGACCTCACTGAGGGAGAGCTGGATTCTGCCTTGCACCCCAAACTGTTCTCCAAAGGGATGTTGGCTTGCCTCCTGTTGTGCCTGATTTACTTGGAAGTGGACCCAGTTACTTGCTTCAGAGGTACCAACGCATCTTCTGACTGCATGAGCAGAAATCAATGCATTGTCGCTGTGGAAGGTGAAGAACCCGGCACATCGCATCTGAACCACTGAAGTGCCTGCATAAACAGATGCATGGACCTACGCATCACGCAACAGCATTCTCCAGAGATCAACACATCCTTGGACTGCACGGAGAAAGCTGGTGCATCACACTCAGAACCAATACATCTCTGCCTTGGTGCTTCATCAATGGAACTGATGAAATGCCACAGCTGCACAATCAACTTCGACGCATTGCAAGGCTGCACCCCACATCTCACTGTTGCAACCATTATAAGGTACTTTATTCACTGTACCTGCAAGGGTCCTGTAGCCAGCCTGCGTTCCATTGTGGTAGGCCCAAGCTATTGACTTTTCCCTGGTCCAAGTGGTACAAAAGGGGGTGGTGATGGACGGAGCATCTGAACCAATCAAACACTCACACCCAGTCGAAAGATCTGGGTTTGATCCATCACCGTTCTTTAGCCCACTCTGCCACTCCAGTTCAGACATGGCTATATGCTAATCAGTCTGACCCTGTGCCTCATGGGAACAGTCCAGCCCGATCTGCCAAGCCATGCCTTCCCTGGACCGGAAACAAGCTTCCGAGGACCGGTTTCTGGCATTCCAGCCGTCTTCAGCCCGGCTTGCTTGAATCCAGTGGCAAAGTGAGCAAGGGACTCACGTCTGAGCATACCCTGCCACACTTATGGCGGCCAAAGTGGTACAAAAGGGGGTGGTGATGGACGGAGCATCTGAACCAATCAAACACTCACACCCAGTCAAAAGATTTTTTGTACCGCTTTTCCCTGGTCCAGCACAACCATATAACCCCCATAAGTGATTATTGCTTCTAAGAGCTAGAACTCTTTTTATTCTTTAAAAATTCATAAAAATTCATAACTCGACTTTTACCTATTGGATTTTTATAATTTATGTACTTGATTTATTTATAAAATTGTCTACTTTTGTAAACCAGTGTGGAGTATTTTTGTGGTGTTTTCATTGTATTACTGTGTGTGTGTGTGTTGCACAAATACTTTACACATTTCCTTCTTCGATAAGCCTGACTGCTGTGTGTCAAGCTACTAAAGGGTCAGCACACGTTAACTTTTAGTGTGTATCTGACTTACCCTGACTAGAGTGATGATCCCTACTTGGACAGGGTGCATTCCTCTGCCAACCAGAGACCCCATTTCAGACATTGTTGATCAGTGGTGAGGATAGGACTTGGGATTGTGCAATGCGAAATAGTAACTCATTGTTCATTACAACTATATACTAAGACCAATTTGAACTCTATTCAATTCTCCCTAATTGGCTTTTGGATTTTTTGCTAAACCACGTCTCTCTCTGGTGAAGCAGAATCTGCCCCTGCAGTAATTCATTTTGAGCTGATCAAGTTAGAATCCTACTCTGTGGCCCAGCTTAGGGACGTTTGCAAGGGTTTCACATATCTATGAAAGACTTCACCTGGAAGGTGGAGCTGCAGAAGTCTTTGAGAGCCCGGGCAGAGGCCCTTGATGCAAGCACTGAGGTCCCAGAGGAGGAGAAGAATGAGGAGCTGATCCTATGATTTGCTGTGGATCTTTGGACTGCCTGTGGAGGGGGCAACAACTTACTGGTAGCAGTAGAGATTCCCAGAGAAGGGAGCAGCATCTCATCAAAGAACCTGTCCCCAGAGGAGCCAGTAGACAGGAAGGAGGAAAGAAATCTCAAGCTGGAGCTTGCTAAGATAGAGCAAGAGCAGAAACGTGCCCAACCTGAGAAAGAGCAGGCTGTAGCTGAGAGGAAACAAGCTTCGGAAGAGAAGAGGCTGTCCACAGAGGAGAGGAAAATATACCATGAGCTGGGCCTCATAGAACTGGACATTAGAGCCCTACAATCGGGGTTCAGCAGTAGTAATAGTGACAGCAAACCTGCAGTGTCACTACAGAAGTAAGAGTCCGGATACCAAAGGATTTGATGTCTAGTCATGCTGTGGGTGATGACATTGACAAGTGGTTTGCAGGCTATGAAGTGGCTCTAAGAATGCGCAAGGTCCCATCCGAGTCAAGGTGTGGTAGTTTATAGAGGTACATTCCCATAGTAGGGAGGTACACACATCTCATACTAGAGGTGGGGCACCAGACATGCTAAACTGTAATGAAGGCCATCTTGGTGAGTAAAGTACATTTAGGCTGATCCATGAAAAGTATAGGCAACATTTTGGACCACTCATCACAGACAATAGGTGGATTTCTTAGATTATGCTATCAAGGCACTGAAGGGTTTGTTGACGGACAGCAAGGTTGATGATTATTCAGAGCCGTACAACTTATTTTTTTAAAGGAGCACATGCTTGATACTTGCTTTCCAGAGCTGCGTGAACATATGGTTTATAGTGAGCTTTCTGACCCCAGGAAGCTTGCTGAGGAGGCTGGCATCTGGGTCAGCACCAGAGTGTCTAAGAAGATATCTGGGGGACGGCTCCCAAAAGGGTGGTCAGGGTTCCCATCAAAAGAAGGAGTGGGGAGATACAAATAATGAGTTAACTCAAGACCCCCAAAACAACTCACATGGGAAAGGGTCTGGTTCTCCCTCCCTATCTGGTCACCTGTAACAAGACCACCCTGACAAAAGTCAGCAGCCTAAAACCCCCAGGTGCTACTAGTGCGGTGAGTATGGACACTACAAAAGGGATCCCAAGTGTCCAAAAATAACAAACCCTTCCATTGGAGGTAAGAACTCAGGGGTGGCTAGCATAGTGATGGGGAGGAGTTTGTCTCAGTAAATGAGGGGGAGTTTAGTGGGGTTACCCTAGTGCCCCTGGGTGACAGAGAAATGATTCCTAAGATCCATGCGCCATGTAGTACTACAAAGTATAGGCAATGGATCACCATCAATGAGCAAGGTGTTGAGGCTCTGGGGGACACAGGTGCCAGAATGACACCGACATGGTAAGGAGTCCGCTGGTGTCCCCAGAGCAGGTGATTATCAATGCATTCTAATAGGTAGTGGTGGCTGACAAACAGAGAGGGTCACAATCCAGGGGCCCTGTTTCCATTTGAGTCTGGGGACGGGGTTACAGGTCTTCTGAAAGTTGCCATGCCTGTGGACTGTGTGTTGGTTCAATACCTAGCAAAAACTATCTGGAAAGAAGTGGAGCTCAAGGCACATGTGGAGATGTTGGGGTTACCTTATTGGATCTGTGCCACGACAATGTCCTTGGCTACCCAGGGAGGGCGTCAAAACGGGTTGGAGCCTGGAATAATGGACCTGCCAGATGCTAAAAAGGGGAAAGGCAGAGAGTGTGGGAAACCAGCCTCTGACTGTACCCCCAGTGAGATAGATTAGGCTCCTGTAGTGACTGTTCCAGAGTTCACAGAGGAGGATATTTCTTCCCTGGGTGACCTGCACACACCTTCTGATTGGCATGTGGAAGGAAGACCCACCAGGGAAGAGTTATGTAGGGAACAGAAGGAGTGCTCAACCCTTGAGGGCATGAGGTGCCAGGCTGAAGCCCAAGCAGCAGGTGATATTTCTGGGAGCTATCACATTTGCTGGAAGGACAACCTCATTTACAGTAAGCCTAAGGTTCCTTTGCATGGGACATCAAGGGCGGGCCAGGTGGTCCCCCAATGGTAGAGTGCCTTCCTACTGGAGCTGGCTCACATGGACAGGACACGTGGGCCAAGACAAGACATTTGCAAGGCTTACTTCACATTTCTACTAGCCCAAGATCTGAACATTCACAGATACGTTCTGTAGGACCTGTGTGACCTGCCTTGCTGGTGGAAAGATAGGGAAAAGCTAAACGATCCTCGGGAAGCACTGCCTGCTGTCAGCACCCCTCTTTGAAAGGGTAGGTATTGACATTGTTGGGCCTATGGATCCCCAGACTACTTCATGTAATAGGTTGATCCTGTTCCTGGTGGATCATGCCACCCGGTACCCAGAGACAATCCCTCTGAGTACCACCACTGCATCTGCGGTGGCTAAGGCTCAGATTGGGATTTGTATCCAAGTGGGTCTTCCCAAGGAATTTGTGTCTGACAGGGGCACAAACTTCATGTCTGCATATATGCAGGCAATGTGGAAAGAGTGTGGTGTCACAAGTTCTCCATATAATACCACCCCAAACCAATCGGTTTGTTGAGGGATTCAACAAGACCCTGAAAGGCATGATCAGTATGCCTGAAGAAAAAGTGAGCTATCCTCTTGCTCTGCCTTTTGTTTTCCTACAGGAAGGTAGCACAGAAGGGAGTGGTCTTCGGCACCTTTAAGCTTCTATACAGTCACCCTGTCAGAGGACTTCTCAGTTTGGTAAAGGAAGAGTGGGAGCAAGCTCCCAGAAAAATTCCCCATTTCGTAACCAAATGGCTAAGTTGTGAAAGTAACAAGAGAAACGATGAAAGAATGCACTCCTTCCCTTTATTAGGTAGAAGTTTATCAAACTTAATGGAGAAATTGTTATAGCACGTTGCGTGCGACCAGTAGGTGATCTGTCCCAATGATCACAGTTCTCCAAAAGAATAACCAAAAAGGAACTCAATTGCGCTTCTGACTGTCGCACTGCGAAAACGGGAATATTTCCATATCACAATACAGCTTTTTTCCTCTTTCATTTCTCAATAATCCTCGTATTCAAAGTGAATCAAACAGTTATCAAAACCTTCATCCAAAGTTTATCCATACTTCCGGCATCACGGTGAAAACAGCGTAATTACAGCATGATTCATTTACTATACTTTTTCAAATGTCTCCTGCATGCCCTCCGGGCCTTCAACAGCAACACGTTGGAATAAATCATACTCAACAAGTTGGCACATCAAAGGTATTTATTTATTATCACCCAATGCACTTCAGGCCACAAGGGCTTTTTGTCAGGGGTCACTGAATTGGATAATAAAACAGACATCTGTGCACAACATGCTGTCTACGTAAAAAATTAAAATGAAATAAAGATGTGAATAAAACTACCGATCATTTTGCCCTCTATTCACCCTTGCTAACAGTCATAATTCTGAATTCCAAATGCTAATTCTATCCCTCCACCTGGTAATCACTTGCCCAAACTCAAAATTACAATGAATCCAGCACATGAAAATTAAACAATAGCTAAATAATAAAACCTTACCCGTACTCTCATTAGCGCCATCCCACAGTCAACCCATCCATAAAAACTCCAACTTAAACTAGTACCAACATAACTTGTAAACTCATCTTAACGTGCAACTTCATTCGTCACTGCCAGTATTCAGTTTGAGTCAAGCCTTTCCAAACATGTTTTTATAAACTTGTGCACTCCAAGACCCAAGTAGGTTAACCCCCATGACCTAATCCAGTGGAAATTAAAACGTTTAAAGGGACAGCTTACAAAGTTGTTTTGTGAAAAGTAAAAACAAAAACAATAACCATGTAAACACCATGCATACACCAGTATCCACACTCCTTCATTCACCCCGAACTAAGGGCCCCATTAGGATGGCGGACGGATCGCCCCTGCCAGGCCGGCGGTAGCCACCGCCGGCCTGGAGGGGGCGATCCGCCCGCCATCCGTGCCGGAATGACCCCCGCCATATTATTATAAGGATAAGGATTATAAAGGATGTTTTCTTTTGTCACTTGATATGGGGCAGAAAGTTCTGTGTTCAGCAGCGCTCCAGGCACAACACTATAAAACATTATATTTATTGTATTACACACATGCCAGGATAGCGCAATGGGGAGGGATAACTGGTATTACCTGCCCCAGATGTGACAGCTCTGAGGCAGATCTAGTACATATGTTTGCCACATGTACTCATCTACAAACAACACGAGATGAAATTGAATTATTTCTTGAAAGGTCATTAAGAATAGAAATTAATTTAACACCGTCAATAGTCCTGCTCGGAGTAGATGATACTGATAGACAGACACAATATGGGTATTTTATTTTTGTAGCTATGGCAGTTTTGAGGCTGTGTATTGCAACGGCATGGTTGGATCGTCTTCCACCGACCTTTCATCAGTGGTTAGCCAAACTACTATCAGCTTAAAACCTTGAGAAAGCAATATATGCAAGGAAGGGTAAAAGGGGAAAGAAGTAACCATGGGCGAAGAACTTCGCTATGCCCACAGAGTGGGCGTAGTGTTGCCTACTTCGCCCTTTGCAAAGTAGGCGTAGCAGGCAACACTACGCCCACTCCATGGGCGTAGCGAAGTTGCCCGCCACCCGCCTCCCTCCCGCCCTCCCCTACATACCTAACTTTTGTAAAGGCTGAAATAAAATAAAATAAAATGCACTTACCTTGTCAGCTGCACCCCAGGGCTCCCTCTGCTCGTTCGCGCCGCAGTCGCCGCCGTCTTGGATACCAATGCGCATGCGCGGCCGCCCGCGCCTGCGCATTTCTCGCGAGAAATGCTGCAACCCTACTTTTGTACAACTGAACAGGGCTTCGCCATCTGCATAAAGAAGTTTGCTGATGTGTTCCTCATCAATCTTCGGGCAGAGACTGTTGATGGTATCAAGGGATTTAGGGCCATATGTATCAATATACAAAATGGTATGTATGAAGAAATTCGCTATTTTTTAGCGATTCCCTAAAATTCCTTAATTGCGATTAGCAAATTGCTAATCGCAATTAAGGAATAATTTCCCATTCATTTCTATAGGCCAGGAGGCTCATAGGAGTGAAGGGGAAATTTGCGATTCGCAAATTGCAAATCGCAAATTGTGAATATTTTCAAGGGTGCAGGGGTGTCCAAAGGACACCCTGTTGCACCCCTGAAATCTGCATGAGTGCACATGGCACTTTGAAAAATGAAAAAAAAAGAAAATTTGGAAGGAATTCGCAACTTACCACCAACTAGAAGTTGGTGGTAATTTGCGATTCCTTAAGGCCAATTTGCTAATTTTTTTGGCTTCTTACATTGCATTTAAGGAATCGCAAAATTAGCGATTCCTTAAATGCAATCGCAAAATAAGGAATCGCAAATTTTGCGATACCTTATTTTGAACCACTTTTAGCTCAATACATATCATTTAGCAAATTCGCATTCGCAAAGGCCGAAATTCTGCGAATTTCGGCCTTTGCGAATGCGAATTTGCTTGATACATATGGCCCTTAGACAGACCAGAAATAAACAGTTTGAAAAGGTGGGGGCTGACACACACTCCTGGTTTACACCCCATGTGGAGAATGGAGATTATTCTTAACACACAGGCACCATCAGCTAAATTAATGCTAATCCAAGTTTTGGAGTGTAACTAGATAATGGGCTCTGGAAGTTTAGATGGGATACCCCTTTTCCTTACTTTGTACCAGAATGCCCCTCTTGAAAGGAGGTCAAAAGCTGCCTAGAAGTTTACAAAACAGCAATGCAACAGAGTGTGTAAGGTGATTGCTTTGGCTGATAAAATTGATATGGCTAAAAAGTTGGATAGTGTGATAGATTTTGCAGTGAAACCCATTTTGTACTTCGGATGAGCCCACTCGTCTCCATTTATAACTCAAACTAGAGTACGACTGGCTCCTTCTCAGTGGGAGAAAAAAGAGAAGGGTATTGGGGAAATGGTGTCCAAAGGAAAGCCAGTGGGGGGAGATATCCCTCAGGACAAGAACCCTCACTCACCATAAGGTGACATGCTTCATCATATGGGTTCCCTCCTCACACAAAGGTGTGGGCTACGACTCCCCTCGGGGGAGGAGCAGTGGTGTTTTATCTGAGGAGGAGCGTTGGTAGGGGGTGAGTCAGGGGCAAAGTGCATATAGTGGGTAAGTGGTGATCTAAAATATCTGTCTGAGTCCAGTGAAATTATATTAGGTGGTCACAGGGACATGGTAAAAAAGTGAGACGGATAGGGCTTCCATAGATATACCCTAATACGCTAGGTCAACATGTTTCTGCCACCAGGCATTCGTCAGTACCTAAGTATCCAGTCACTCTGCAATGGCGAATAAAGTGAAAATGATCATGTGAATAATACAAGCCACCACTGGAGTCATGTGGCCAGATGTTCAGTGTCCCTCTTCTTTTCAGAGAGTAACTGTCGAGAGAAGGTCAGGTTAGTATGCTAGACCTTTATTTATAACATCTTAATTCAAAATAAACACCCATGTTTCCTGTACACGCGTGTCTAGGTGCTTACCTAATGTGCAACACAGTCACATACACTGTCCATGCTCAGGACCATCTTGTGGTGCCCAGCTGTAAGTGCACGAACATTCAATTAGTGATGAATCAGTTGCTATCTACCATCAAAATAAAACAGACATGGCAAATGCAGCAGTATTCTCAAAGGGGGTGGTGGGGATTCATCCCATTTCCCTGGTGAAGTATTGCCTCAGTAGTCAGGGCCCCCTTGACAAAAAATCCCACGATTAGTAGTTCCGGTAACATAGTGCGAGAGGAAGTCTGCACAGGTCAATCCTTCCGTGGGTAACTCCAACAGTTGCTCATTCCTTGATGGTAAGGTGTCAAAGGCGTAGTGCTGCCCCACTAGGGAGCTGCATCCACTTGGTCGTAGATTGCTCAGAAGGGGATATCAAGATGGGGTGACAGAAAAGGGGGGGGGAGAAGAGGGTACCTTATCCTGGAGACCCCCAGATGGGCCTCCCTTCCAACATATGGGCCGGGCGGATCACAAAACAGCTGTGACTACCAGGCTTCCACCGCAGTGCTCTACCTGGTAGGAGTGCCCGCTCCTTTCATGTGGAAGGGGTGGCGGAGCTGCCTGGGAGAACCCTGCTAGCCAACCTGTCCATCTGTCGACAGTGGGCTGAGTAGTGAAGAGCCTTACCGTGTGGAAGGGTAGGATAGAACAAGCCCCTGTTCCGGAGAGCGCACACCGTTCCACAGAACGGGAGGGTGTGGAGACCGCAAAGGCAGCCCTGACTTCGAGTGGCAAGTTTCTGTGAGGGTCCTGCTAATGTCCCCGGCGAGGAGCGAGCATCTGGACACAGGAGCCACATCAGGCCTGTCTGGGACATGCGGGCTCCCTGTCTCAAACTTCTCACTCTCAATGTGTTTCTCCAGGAAAGACCCTCCTCCCAGGGAGGGCAGTGAAACTACTGGGGCACCTATCATGGTGCGAGTCCGCCGTTTCAAAGAATGGGCGGGATGGGAGCCTGCAAGGGCAGCCCTTCAACCGGGAGACAACTCCTGGCGAGGGAACTGTAAAAGCCCCTCCGGAGAGTGCAAGTTGTGAGACCTCATCTCGACAGTGTCGGGCCAGGGGCGCAACACAGGCCCTCAAGCTCAATGGGGCCCCCTCAGCACTGCACTCGGGCTGAGAGCTCCTAATAGAGTCCGGAGGGGGCCCCTCCACGTACCTGGCAGGGGGGCCCCCTCAATTATAGTTACGCCACTGTGTCGGGCGGGAGGGATCTTTACTTCTTGCTGCTTGGAAATTCCTATCGAAGATGGCTGGCAAGAGTGAACGCACTTCTCTCCAGTCCCACTCTAATAGGCTACAGGAACGTGCGGACGCAGGAGGTGTCGTATCATGGGACCCAGTGCCTCCTGGGAAAGGTAGTGCGGGCAGACTGTGCGTCAGTGCCCGGGTCAGGAAAAAGTGACACATGGGTGGCAATGAGCGTGATGTGGAGGGCCCGAGGAATGGGAGAGGAAAAACCTCGGAGGTTCACAAGGAGCCCTAAGTCCCGTTAAGGGTAGCTGTAGGCGTGTGTGCACCAGCAGTAAAACGGTCAAAGACCCTTCCAAGGGTGCCACCATTCCAAGTGCAAACAAGTTGCCGGACGGGCCATGTGCTCAGGGGTTGACTTCGGATTTTAGCGAGCCTGGGGTCAAAGGAGAGTGTGGTCCACCACTGGCCTGCTTACAGGCGGTGGCTGTGTGTGGGTCCAACTCTCAAGTAGATGTGTAGGCCTAATGTTCCGAGAGTCATCATATCTAGGGGAGTGCTAAGGAGGCATGGGCTGGGGACTCAGGTCACCCCTGCCCGGGATAGTAATGTGGATCTCTAGCCCCAAATCGCCCCGGGCAAGGAGGGGGCAAGATGGAGGGAGAGGGGGAGGGGGAAGAGAAACAGAGGGGGAGGGAAGGGAGGGAGAACAGTAAAGAGGGGGTAACGGGGAGGAAGAGAAATGGTGTGAGTCTCCCAGCCTACCTATAGTGTGGTCTCTATTGAGAAAGGAAAGACCTGTGCCCACCCTCTGCTCCTCCACCCATTGACTGGTGCCAGCTGTAGCGAACATCTGGATAGTGTTCAGTCAGGGGATCAGCCCTACTGGGAAAGGGAGATCCAGGGTCTTTCGTTATTCAGCCCCTCCTTGTCACTTTTAAGGCAAGAAACCCACATCTGTTGCCTATGAAAGAGAACCCTCTCAAGTGGGCCCATGTTTCTGCAATAGTTAGGTTTGTCAAGAACTCTCCAGTAAATGTCATTTGCAGTGTGTCCTTTCTCAAGAAAATGTTGCGTCAACTTGGTGTTTGACTTGTTACGTCTGATTGAGCTTCGATGTTCTGTTATCCTTGTTCTGACCCTGCGCGGTGTCATCCCTACATAGGGCAGGTTACAAGGACATCTCAGCAGATACACCTCCCCCTCCGTGTTGCAGTTCGTGTGTTTCGTAAGGGTTCCTGGGGGTGCATAGTCCTACGTCAATATCCCGGGTTGGTCGCGTGTAGGGGCATGACCCACAGGGATAGTGGCCTGTTATCAAAGGCAGGGACCATTCACTCTGAGGAGGTTTCCTCTGTTGGATTCCGGGTCAAGTATGCACCACCATCTCTCGTATATTTTTACTACTCTTGAAAGCGAACAAGGGTTTGGGTAGTGTCCTCATCCCTGCATTCAGGATGTGTAAGTTCTTTCTTAAAACGTTCTTAATAGTGTTGGTTAGGTGACTGAATGTAGTGACACACTCTAAGCGGTCTGAGCTAGGTCTGGGAGGGGTCTCCAGCATGGCTTTTCTGTTATTATTCCTGGCTCGTTTGTCAGCCCTTCTGATTATGTGGTCAGGATATGCTCTCTTTAGGAGGTTAGCACTCAGTGTCCTTGCATGTGTCCTGTATTTCACTAATTCACTACAATTCCTCCTCAATCTGAGAAACTGCCCAACAGGCAGATTGTCCCTTAGCAAAGAAGAGAGTTTCTTGACATAGGTTTGCGGTACAGTTCCGAGCACAGACTGCCGTCTTTGGGGTACAGTAGTAGATCTAAAAATGGTAGTTCTGTCTTGCTGTGCTCGAAGGTGAACTTCGGATTGTCATCCCTCGAATTAAGCCATGTGGAGAAGTCTTGGAGGGATGTTAGGTCCCCTTCCCATATGTCCAGAAAGGCAGTCAGTCTATAATTACTGGGGTCTGATTTAGGGCCCTCTTTGTAGATGGGTTTTATGATAGCCCCATGCCATGACTCCAACAGGCCCGGACTGGCCATTGCGGGCACCGGGCAATCCCCCGGTCGGCCGCAAGGGTGGGGGCCTGTTTTGTGCCCTGGGGGCCGTTTTTGTTGCAGAGCCATTTTTGCAGCATAGCTGCAAATTCGGCCCTGTAACAAAATCGGCTGAAAAGCGGCCCTGGCAAAGCGTTCGCCTCCCCGAGGGGGGGCCGGCCAAGCACTTTGCCAGGGCCGGTTTTGGTTCCCAGTCCGGCCCTGGACTCCAAGATTACGAGCTCCTTACGCTGTAATCAAAAAAACGATGGGAGCTTGCCAGCACAGAAAGAGATGTCCTGCTTTAAAACGGCCTGAGGGATGCCTTTAGACCCAGGGGCTCCATCTGACCCAGCCTTTGCAGCCGACTGACCAAAGATGATGAATCCATGGGGCGAAGGGACAGGCAGTCTCAATCTCGGGGTGTGGCTGAGGTGGTGGTTACATCTGGGCTAGGAAACCCCCATCCATTTGGCGATCTAAGTCGCCGCTCGACATGAAATGCCTGAGGAGGGACGATGACCATTCTGATTCAGTGATGTTCGCACAGCCAGTCCTGACAGACCCATTCACTTGCCTGCTCACCCAGGCCCAGAAGTTCCTTGAGTTGGATTTCTTGCTCTCACGTAGGAGAATTGCAAGGAAGTGGTTTGAGCAACTAGATTTCTTTGCCCGAAGAGCATGCCGGTCATTTTTCTGCGCCAGCTTGAATACTTAGGGCCTCATTTATGAGGCCATGCGTCACTTTTACGCCCGCCGGTGCACACTTTTTGTGACTCACCAGTGGCGTAAAAAATGCGCCTTGTTGCGCCATATTTACAAAGTGACGCATCTAGGTAGATGCGTCACTTTGTAAACCCCTGCGCCACATTATACCTGCGCCAGGTGTAATGTATGCAAGGGGGGCTTATTGACACAAGGAAGGGTCGTAGAAGTGACGCAGTGAAATCTATGAGGTTTCACTGCGTCACTTTTAGGACGCCGTTGCGTCAAAATCTTGCGCCTGCCTCACAGCAGGCATAAGACTGACGCAGGCCCTTTCACATGGGGCTTGCCCCATGTGAAAGGACGCATTGCTGGAGTTGCGTCACTTTTGTGACACACTCCAGCAATGCGTCACTTTTGCCCTTACAGATACGTCAGAAATACTGACGTATGTGTAACTCCTTGCGACATGATGCGTCATACATTAAATATGACTCATCAGGAATGTCGCAAGGAGTGCGCACTGAGAAGTCCAGTCCAGCTTAGGCACTCCACCCTTTCTTTTTCTCGGATGTTATGTTCTGTGGTCAAAGCGCCCTGAGACCTGTAGGTGACCCGGCGCTATATAAACCCATAATAACAATAGCAATAACAAGTGACGCATCGCTGCTTTCACGCAGCGATGCGTCATTTCTCATAAATGAGGCCCTTAGATTTGCCCTTTATTCCCAGTGTTTTTTCGTCTCGTCTCATGGAGTGTTGCGAGCTTTCTTAAGGCCTTGAATCATTGTCGTATGGGAAATGATTTGGTGTGATTGAATGACTGAAGAAATGTTGAAGCTGTTCGTGGATATTTTAAGAGAAGTCGGGTAATAAAATGCGTCCACTCAACAAACCTCGAGATGTCACCTAAGTCTGCCCCTGCGGTGGATCTTATTCATTCAGCTATGATTTTACAGCTGATGTCATCTCTCCAATTGAGGCTCCTGAGGTTGTGGTTGTAAATACCCTTGCTTGTGTCACAGGCTGAGATGTGGTGGGACAGAATGGAATCTTTGGGGGGGTGTCGGTCACTCTCAGTGCTCGGAACTGTGCAGTAGCTTTCCACTGAGGGGAACACTTCCGGGTTGCATATGGTGTAGTCGAGATAGAAACAAGTTTTCCGTCGGTTCTTGGCCAATGGAGGAGATGTCCTGTGAGAACCGTCCATTTAGTACTTCAAATCCCATGGGCCTCATTTATGAGGCCTTGCGTCACTTTTACGCCGCCGGTGCGTCACTTTTTGTGACGCACCAGTGGCACAAAAAATTCGCCTTGTTGCGCCATATTTACAAAATGACGCATCTAGGTAGATGCGTCACTTTGTAAATCCCTGCGCCACATTATACCTGCGCCAGGTATAATGTATGCAAGGGGGGCGTACTGACGCAAGGAAGGGTCGTAGAAGTGACGCAGTGAAATTTATGAGATTCCACTGCGTCACTTTTAGGACGCCGTTGCGTCAAAATCTTGCACCTGCCTCACAGCAGGCGTAAGACTGACGCAGGCCCTTTCACATGGGGCTTGCCCCATGTAAAAGGACGCATTGCTGGAGTTGCGTCACTTTTGTGACACACTCCAGCAATGCGTCACTTTTGCCCTTACAGATACGTCATAAATACTGACGTATCTGTAACTCCTTGCGACATGATGCGTCATACATTAAATATGACGCATCAGGAATGTCGCAAGGAGTGCGCACTGAGAAGTGACGCATCGCTGCTTTCACGCAGCGATGCGACATTTCTCATAAATGAAGCCCCATGTTGCTGAGCTGCCGGGCCAGGAATTCTCCAAGCAGGCTTCTTGAGCAGCCCTTGGGCCTGATTTGTTTGACGATGGCCCAGGAGCCTTCAGGGGAGATCTCATCATTGACCTCGTGGTGATCCTGGAAGAGGTTTGTGTTAAAGTCACCTGTTATCCCATAAAAGCTCTGTTTCTTGGTACAGTTTCTTTACCCATTTGGGGTTTGTATTTATATTGTTTTTATTTTATTTACTGCTCGATTTTCTTTAGTATCATTTACTTCTGTACTGATGTTTTACGTTGTATATTTCTATTTAATAAAACTTTCTACACTAAAAAAAAAAAGTCACCTGTTATCATGCAATCCGCTGGGGGGTGGTGGTCCCTGGCCAGGTCACACAGGACCAATGCTAACCGGTGAAGGTTTGACCTTTTCTTTCTTGCATTCGGATTGATTGAGATGTTGATCAGCAAGAGCGAGCGCTGTGGTCTCCACTTGCAAATTTGTATTCTTTAAAACAATGTGTGGCTCAACGGCTAGAGAACCTGACTTTGAAGGTTGAAGTCTGACGGAAAGCTCAAACAGTCTCTGCAAAAGTCTGGGCAAATCGCCTAATCTCCCCAAGCCTAAAAATGTGCCCTTCTGTAATGCAACTAGTGTTCATGTAAAGCGCTTCGATCCCTTTGGGTCCACTTTGCGATTCATACAACTGAAAAAAAAGTTCTCTTTAAATATTTTTTGTTCCATTTTTACCTGCAGTTTTATGGAAATGTATAATGACAGACCACTATTTGTTCTCCCTGGAAGCCGATCTACTGAGGTGGATGAAGCCAGTGATAGTATGGCTCAACACAGACCATGTTTACAGAAAGGCGGTGATTTCAAAGCCGCTCAGAAAGGCTGTGAGATCAGGGGACCGAAGTTTCTGTGAGAACCCACTGAAATTCCAGGAGCACAACGATAGAGATGATGACTCTGGATGAGAGGGCGCTCAGATCTTGATTCAATCTGAGCGCTTACCGGACAGGGCTGATGGCGCCCTCTTCGAGTCATTTCTTAAAAGGTCATTTGTGGTGACACTTTGCTCACTAGAGGGTGTGATGGTACTGCCCAGTGCATTTTTTAGGATTGCATATGGCTCTTTCCCAGGCAACTCTGCTATTGTCTGGGGCTTTTGCCTGAACCCTAGGGTAGCCAATTACTTTAAGGGGCTGATCTTGATGCCCCATGCGTTCAAGCCTTTGTTCTGGATAGAATTGCTGGTGCAAGGGTCACTGAGGTGAAGGTCATCATTAAAGGTTTCTGAAATTTGAGTGTCTCTAGGGGCCAGCAATTCAATTGACATGATGTCCTGTGACTCCAGACAGCCAAACTCATGGATGGCCTTCAGTGCCTTATTTTATTTTCTATATTTAAAACATCATGAGGGTTTTTCAGTAGCCCTATTTTATTTTCTACATTTAAAATGTGATGAGGGCCTTGCATGTGGTATTCTGGGATAAAGAACAGTTTGGCACTTGAGAGTTGCAGGGGTGCCTGTTGTTCTGGACCATGTCTTCTAGGAGAACTGTGGGTGATCTGTGTGGAGGGTGGCGTAAATGGAACTCGCTGGGGGTCCTCCTCCGAAAGAAGAGTCAAAAGAGGCTCAGTGGTGTGAATTGTTGCCAACGGTTGGCTCGCAGTTCCCCACGTCCTTACGATCGTAACTTGGTGGGCTCACAATTAGAGCTGTCAGGAGACTGGGCAAGTCAGCGGAGCAGCCTAGATTTGGCATCACCCCTGGCCCTCCTGGAACTCGTAGCTGGACCCAATGGGGGCCCGGGTCAAACACCCTCTGGAGGCGGGTAGCATGCCCAAGCTTCCCCCTCATTAGCATTGCAGCTAGGCGGGGGAACCAGGATTGGTCCCCCAAGTACAAGCATGGGCCCCCCCAATCAGGGGGCGAGTATGCTAGAGTGAGGGGTGGTTAAAAGTGGCCAGCAGGGCCCAGGTAAAACACATTCCACCTCCCTCGCAGTGGAGAAAGCAGAAGAATCCCACCCCCCACAACTAAAAGAAAGCGGGCGTTGCAGCTGCAAGGGTAGGGGGGACGGAAACAAACTCATGGAAGGTAGGAAAAAGAGACAACTTACTAAAAGATAGATCACAGGGTCCTTGCGATGCCTAACAGCAGGGGCACTGAGGAAGCCAAGGGCGGCGTGCCGACATAGAAAGAGTAGATGTGATGCTCCTGCAGGACCCTTGGGATGCCTCATGGCAGGGGTACCGAGGGAGAAAGATGAAGGGACTCAGACTCAGGAAAGATAGAGTAGAGGCTCAAGTAATGTCCTTGGGATGCCGCACAGCAGGGACCCCCGGGAGCAGGAATGGCCTATAAAAGGGTACAGGCAAGCGGGACAGCGCTTGCAGCCCGGGCAGGTCCAGACGGACACCCTCCAAGTCGGCAGCAAGTTAAAGCCTAGACCTGTAAATCAGAAGCCCAGACAGAGGGTCCCTACCCTCCTGGGAAATTGAGGAGGCTGGGTCCATATTGTGAGCAAAACAAGGGCAAATACCAATAAATGTAAACTTGCAGCATGGACACTGAAACAATCAGAGTTATGACCATGAACGTTGAAACTGTATAAACATGTTGTGATGTTAAATAACCTGCAACCAGTTATGGCACCAAAGCATGCTTATCAGTGGTGATTTAAGGAATTACAGGAACGTAGGTTGGTGGGAGGGGGGCGGGAATTGGGAGGGGGTGACCCGCCACCTGGAAGGGCTTTGAGCCAACGGACTCTGAGCTTTCAGTTTGAACTGGTGATGAGATGTGGATAAGGTTATTGGGGCTACTTTGTTCTATTTTGGGCATGGGAGGCCTTGTCCTTTTTGTTGTGAACAGCGGAAACAGATTACAATGGGCGGAGGTTGAGTTGCTGCTGATTTTGTTTCTCTGCTTCCGGCGTCGCTTCCTTTCCCTCATGCTAAGAGGACGTAGAGGCTGAGTTGCATCTAGGTCAATGATTCCAGAGGTAGGCTGTAGCACAATGGGGGGAAATGGCTGCCGAGGTGGATAAAGGTTGTGAGCCTGCCTGCTAGGAACGCAAGCTTTTTCACAAAATATGCACGTTTGATGTGGGGCAATTGAGGTCATCACAAGCACGAGAACCATTTGTGTTTATGATCACTAAGGGGCAAATAGCCAACTGAGGGCTTTCGTGCTCACGGCTAGAGCCAATTGGCATGATGTGCGCGTCTTGGGGTTGGAAGATGGAGGCTTCAGAGGCTTGAGGAAAGATTACTTTTTTCAATGGTTGGCATTGCCGTGGGCGACCAGTGAGCCCTTTGATCTCCATTAATACGGCATTGAGAAAGGTTGGAAGTGAAGACAGATAGTCTATGATGGAGGAACAACGGCAGAGCGAGATTGGCAGTTGATTGAACTCTAAGGATTAATGAATTTAAATTGCTGAGCGGCTGTAAAGATCGCAAGCAAATTCAGGAGGTCAACTTGAAGGTCCAGCTGACCAGAATTGTAATTAAGGGCAGAAATAGTAGACTGGAGTGTCTGCAGAAGGACTGGCCATAGAGATAACTGAGGCTTTGCAAGCTAACCCAGGGCTGTGAGGGACCTCTGTAAGGAGAAGTGACAACTCCAGAAGGGATTGATCGTTCAGTTCCATGCCACCAGGAGTTTCCAAGGGCATCTAGATTGGATGATTTCATAGGTGAGAATAATCTCTATTCCCAGCTGGAGCCTGAGTCCATTGAGCCAATGGCAGGCTAAATGAGCAGTCTGCGTTTAGTTCCGAGGTTAGATCTGGCCGAGGATGAGCCACTCAATGGAAATGGGCACCTGTTTGGGCGCCCTGTTCACCTTTGCTGCTTCTCTTTGCTGCTGCAGTCGATGTGTGGTCATGTCCCAACGCACTGGAGGAACAGACGGTCTTTGAGGGTTGATTGCTTGATGGAAAAACTATTGTGTAGCCACAGGAGGGGATGGCCACTGGGGTTCCATGTTTAAATATCGATAACAAAAATATAGTTTACAAAAATATAGATGTAAAATATCGATTACAAAAATATCGACTCCCTATACTTAAACAGGTAAGTACAATAATATCGACTCAAAAATATAGATGTAAAAAATATCGATGTAAAAAATATCGACTTTAAAAAATATTATAACTTAAATTAAATAATTAAATAATATTAATATTATTAACAAAATAATTTAAATTACATTTATATTTACTATTTATAACAAATAAACTTAATTTAATCAATATAAACATAATAAATGTGTACATATACATATATTTTCTTAAATACATTTTATTATCTTTATTTAATTTATAAACTTTAATAATTATATAAAAACAAAATAAACACATATAAAACATTTAGAATAAAATAACATTTTCTATATTTATTTAACACATTAAAGTATTTAAAAATAATAATACATACATTTAATAACAAAATAAAAACATTAGTAGTTAAAAGATTTGATAGCGAAGGGGTAAAAACATTACTATTCCCACTCCAGAGGGTTCAACAGTAGGGAAAGCGTTGGATAGCTTAGGGGTAAAAATTACTATTCCCACTCCAAAGGGTGCAACAGTAGGGAAAGCGTTGGATAGCGTAGGGGTAAAAATTACTATTCCGACTCCAGAGAGTGCAACAGTAGGGAAAGCGTTGGATAGCGTAGGGGTAACAATTACTATTCCGCCTCCAGTGAGTGCAACAGTAAGGAAAGCGCTGGATAGCGTAGGGGTAAAAATTACTATTCCCACGCCAGAGGGTGCAACAGTAGAGAAAGCGTTGGATAGCGTAGGGGTAAAAATTACTATTCCCACTCCATAGGGTGCAACAGTAGGGAAAGCGTTGGATAGCGTTGGGGTAAAAATTACTATTCCCACTCCAAAGGGTGCAACAGTAGGGAAAGCGCTGGATAGCGTAGGGGTAAAAATTACTATTCCCTCTCCAGAGGGTTCAACAGTAGAGAAAGCGTTGGATAGCCTAGGGGTAAAAATTACTATTCACACTCCAGAGGGTGCAACAGTAGGGAAAGCGTTGGATAGCGTAGGGGTAAAAATTACTATTCCCACTCCAGTGAGTGCAACAGTAGGTGAAGCTTTGGATGGTGTAGGGGTGAAAATAACTATTCCCACTCCAGTGAGTGCAACAGTAAGGAAAGCGCTGGATAGCGTAGGGGTAAAAATTACGATTCCCACGCCAGAGGGTGCAACAGTAGAGAAAGCGTTGGATAGCGTAGGGGTAAACATTACTATTCCCACTCCAGAGGGTGCAACAGTAGGGAAAGCGTTGGATAGCGTTGGGGTAAAAATTACTATTCCCACTCCAAAGGGTGCAACAGTAGGGAAAGCGCTGGATAGCGTAGGGGTAAAAATTACTATTCCCTCTCCAGAGGGTTCAACAGTAGAGAAAGTGTTGGATAGCCTAGGGGTAAAAATTACTATTCCCACTCCAGAGGGTGCAACAGTAGGGAAAGCGTTGGATAGCGTAGGGGTAAAAATTACTATTCCCTCTCCAGAGGGTTCAACAGTAGAGAAAGTGTTGGATAGCCTAGGGGTACAAATTACTATTCCCACTCCAAAGGGTGCAACAGTAGGGAAAGCGCTGGATAGCGTAGGGGTAAAAATTACTATTCCGACTTCAGTGAGTGCAACAGTAGGGAAAGCGTTGGATAGCGTAGAGGTACAAACTACTATTCCCACTCCAAAGGGTGCAACAGTAGGGAAAGCGTTGGATAGTGTAGGGGTGAAAATAACTATTCCCACTCCAGAGGGTGCAAAAGTAGGGAAAACGCTGGAACCCAAAACAATAAAACAACAAACTATCATATTTTTTATTAAATTTAATTTCCTTTTTTTTTTTTAAATATATTTTTATTTTTTCCTTGCAAACAAATCAGATACATATTACACAAGCATAATCAAAAAGAAACACAGAAGAAAAATGGAAAACAGAGAAAAATACATTACAATTCTGTAAATATTCCAATCCATGAAGTCTAATGTATAGATTCCAACCTTGACTAATGCTAAACCCATTATAACTTCAACCAACTTGAGAATTTAACTCCTTAATTGTCCTCTCTTTGCCGCTCTTTCCATTTACGTATTGGCTCCCAAATTCTTCTCCCCAGACATCTTCCTCTCCTCCCTTTTTGAGCATAAATTTTTTCCTCTATATTGTATGCATACAGAATATTTGCCAACCAACTTTGCAGTTTCGGAGGATTTTTATCTAGCCAACCCTGGCTATTGTCAGTCTGTAGACAGCCATTATCACAAACAGAAATTCAGTGTGCAGATCCTGCTCCCGATCAGCCACACCTAACATAATCCAAGCTGGAGTAAGAGAAATCACAATGACCAAAGACCTTGCCAAAAACCCCTCAATCTCATTAATCAGTGTTTGTATTTGGGGACATGTTGCAAAGATGTGTATGCTATCTGCTTCCAACGCATTACAGCGGGGGCAGTTAATTCCTGTATTCCCCCCCCCATTTTGCAATCCTTGCAGGCGTGAAATACAAAAAAATATAGTGTTTTGTAATGCTGGGACTGTAACGGGGCTGCACATAATATTATACAGCCTAGGTCCAGCGAATCAAAAAACAAGTTACTTTCAACTCCTAGTTTATCTGCCCATTTCTTACTGAATTTGCCTAAGTCATCTTGCTTTTCTTTCAGCCGAATTGCATAAAAAGACTTAATTGTGCAATCCCCCATCAACTTTATTTTCTCCAATATTTCTATTTTATTAAAGCCTACTGGGCCTCCCACTTTATTTTTCAAAAAACTTCTGATCTGCAGGTACTTAAAGAAACCCCTGTTGTGTATGCCATACGTATATCTTAAATCCGAAAATTGCTTAAAACCCTCCTGTGAAAATAGATCGCCTATTTGCGTAACCCCCCTTGAAGCCCACTCTGCCATTGTGTGATCGGCAAATATTTCCTCTGGGAGTGATCTGTTGTTGACCAAGAAAACATACCTATTATACCTCCCCATCTTGGCTTTCTTTAAGAAAGCATTCCATACCGTGATTGCCGCCTTGACCGTTTTAAATCTGGTTCTCTTAAAGTAGCTATAATCTGTACATTTTAAGAAGCAATTATGAACATTTACCCCTAGTGCAACAGCATAGACCTCCGTAGACATATTATGCATTCTTACATCATCAACATTGCCTCCAATAAGTCCCTGTATATATTGCAGCACCGTAGCCATATAATATAAGCGGAAATCTGGTGCACCCCAGCCCCCTTTTTCCCTAGGAAGTGTCATATACCTGTAGGCCCTCCGGGTCTTATCGTGTGCCCAGATAAACCTATTACAAATAGCCTCGATACTATTAAACCAGCTAGATTCAATCAACAAGGGTACAGCCCTGAATATATACAAGAATTTAGGTAGCAACATCATTTTGATAATATTTGTACAGCCTACCAAAGAGAGGTGTAAATTATTCATTCTTTCCAGATCTCTTTTGGCTTGAGCTATCAAAGGATCCACATTCTTTTTAACAATCTTATCTATTTCCGCTGTGATTTGTACCCCCAAGTAAGTTGCCATACCCGTCACTCTGTCATCATTACATATTACCCACTGGTTTTTGACGATCTGCGTTTTAGTGCTGTTCAAGCTGTACCCTGAAAACTGACCAAATGCCTCAGCTTCATCTTCGATTGCCCTAATGGCAAGCGTAGGTGCTGCAGTCAGGATGGCGACATCATCCACGTAAGCTAATGACTTAAATTGACAACCATTGAGAACTAAAGGTGGAATCTGCTCATTACATTCCAACTTGCGTACATAAGGATCAAGATATAGAGCGAAAAGCAAAGGAGAAGAAGGGCATCCTTGCCTTGTACCTCTCTGGATATTAACTGCTGTTGAATAGCCTCTATTGACTCTTATCTTGGCACTCGGGTTTATGTATAAAGTCTGCAGGGCCTTTATAAAGCCTGGTCCTATACCATGCCAACTCAAAACATCCCACAAGTACCTCCAAGAAACCCTATCGAAAGCTTTTTCGGCGTCGAGAAACACCGCTGCCATTGGGACTTCTAGGGTATTTGCAACATCAAATGCCGTAATCACTTGTCTGGTGTGCTGAGTTGTTCCCTTCCCTGGAATAAATCCATGCTGAGAGGGAATAACGAGTGATTCAATTACCCTAGATAACCTTTTTGCCAAAATTTTGGAGAACACCTTGATATCCGCGTTCATTAAAGTAATGGGGCGGTAAGAGCCCGGGGCGTCGATGGGTTTGCCCTTTTTTGGTATAATAATAATATCAGCGCCCCCCCAAGATTCTGGAACAGACTCACCCATTTGTGCTAGCAACATCACTTCATACATTTCTTTTAGGATAGAGGATTGAAAAACCTTGTAAAATTCTATCGGAATCTGGTCCGGACCTGCAGCCTTCCCAGACGGTAAATCCCTCAGAGCCTCAATCAGTTCCTCCACCTGGAATACTTCCTCCAGCCCTTTTCTATCAGCCTCTGCTAATCCCGAGGACTCTATCTCGCTCAAATGTGCCCTTATATCCTCCTCTCTTTCGTGACCCTCTGAAGTATAAAGCTCCATGTAAAATTGTTTAAAAACCTCTCTGATCTGCTCTGCATCCTTGACCTTGGTTCCCTGGGAATTTTTGATCTCCTTAATATCAGACATCCCATCCCTTTGCCTAGCTCGCATAGCCAGAATGTGACCAACTCTTTCGCTAAGCTCATATGCCTTTTCTTTATTTGCTACATATTTCTCAACGGTCTTTTTTGCCAGCCCATCCATAATTTCAGCTTTAAGAGCTACTATCTTCAACAATATCTGGTCAAATGGAGACTGTGTATGTATAGCTGTCCTAAGTTCTTCCTCTGCCTGTGAAATTAGTTTCCTATCTTGCTCCTCTTTTTCCTTCACCACTCTTTGAGCACTAATGACATAGCTCAAGGTTTCACCTCTTATACCGGCCTTAAAAGCATCCCACACTATCCCTGGTGATGCTGTACCTTTATTAAACTCCCAGTAATCCATAATCCATTTGCTCATTCTCTCCCTGTAAGACTGATCCTGGAGCAACTTCCTGTCAAAAGTCCATTGCCTCAGTTCTTTATTTCTCCTTTGCCCAGCTGTTACAATTAAAACTAACGGGCTGTGGTCTGATATGATCCTTGTTTCCCTTTCTATTCTTCCTCTATCTATCAGACCTCTTGTAATTAAAAAGTAATCCAGCCTGACCAGTGTCTGATGAGGGGCTGAGAAAAAGGTGCTCCCATCCAGATTTGGATGGCAATTTAACCATGGGTCTTCAAGCGAGTTATTCCTTACCATGTCCGCTAAGGCTCTATAAGTCTTCTTTTTCCTCCCCGTATATTTCCTTCCAGGATCTAAAAAACTACTATCTGCGTCATGAATATTCAGGTCGCCACAGAGAATAATGGGTTCCGGCCATTGCGCAAGTTCTACATCTAAAAATTGGAAGATATCAGGATCATCTCCTGTTGACCCATAAACTGAGACAAGCGTAAGAGTTTCCCCCCTACAAATTAATTCTGCAATAACCCATCTACCCCACTGATCCTCCATCTTCCTCTTAACCGAGGTATCCTGTCTCTTACCCAGAATCGCCACTCCTCTCGTCTTTGTGTTCTGAGTAGTTTTTGCTAAGACATTGAAACCAAGTTGATCCAGTAAATAAGTCTTGATTCCTTCAATGTGTGTTTCCTGAAGGCACACTAGGTCAGGTTTTAGCGATTTTAACAAAGAAGCAGTTCTTAACCTCTTGTTTAGCTCATTAAGTCCGCAAATATTCATTGACACTATTTTACAGGTCATTATGTTTTATAGTTTCTCCATCTTCATGCAAATACCTATACCGGCAACGTTCAATGGGATTCTTTGTTTCCTTCGTTTCCTTTCCCAATTTTATTGTTGCTATTCTCATGTACAACTTGCTCCACTCATCTTTTTTTACTTTTCTGCATAGATTGTTCTTGTGTCCACTTACTATATGCTTATTTCCACCCCTCCCCCACCCTCCCCCGCCCCCGCTGCCCCCCTCCCTTAAGGAACCCCCCCCCCCTTGCTACAGGCAAATAAGCCAATCCTGGCCTATGTGTAGCCCTTGTAGTCTGCAGAGTCGCTGCTCTCTCCTATCCTATTTACACATCTGTAACCTGACTATATATGACTTTACCATCTACGGGGTCTTTGGTGGGTTGGTTACGGGGGTTCTTGGTGGAGTTCTGGTTCTACTCTCCTTTCCTTTGTCTAGTTCCGTGATTTCAACTAGATACTCTGCTGCTTTTATCTCAGACGTAAACATCCTAGTATACCCTTTCCTAATTACTTTCAGCCTAGCAGGGAACAATAAATAAGCTTCTGCGCCTTGCTTTTGGAAGGGTCCTATCATCTGCCTTAATTTCCACCTTCTTTCCACGGTAACGTGGCAAAAATCTGGCCTAGAAAAAAATTTGTTACCGTCAGCTGTTTTTCTGGAATCAGGTCTAGCCTTATCAATTATTTCCTGCCTAGCTAGGAAATTACCTAGGAAGACCAGCATTGCTCTTGGTCGCGCATTCTCTTGCTCCCCCCGGTTTTTCTTAACAAACAGGGGATATCTATGGGCTCTCTGTACTTCTATATCCCAGTGCCATTTTGACTCTGGAAAGGCTTCTTCTAATATCTTGACCACGTACCCCCTGGGATCCTGCCCCTCCCGTCCTTCCTCCAGTCCCAGAAGTCTCACATTATTTCTCCTTTGGCGGTTTTCAAAACTTTCTAACTTCCATTGAAGGTCTTCCACCACTTTTCCTTGGTCTTCTTTAAAAGTCTGCCATTCTGATACCTCGTCTTCCACTCTGCTAGTCCTTTCCTCAACTTGCGTTACTCTCCCCTCAACCTCTTCTTGTTTTCTATTTACTCTTCTTAGCGAAGCTTGAAGTTTTTTTGTGTCTCTTTTTGCTCTACGGCTTTCCGCTCTTGCCTCAGCCTGCATTTGTTTCAGAGTTCCGAACATCATTTCAAGAGTTACAATTTGAGTTTTTTGCCCTGTTTCCCCCCCTCCTCCTGGTCATTTTCCTGATAGGTCTCTGATGTAGCAGAATAGTCCCATGATAGTTTCTTGCTCGTGCTAGACCTGGACCCTCTTCCGACTTCTTTACTACCACCGCTCTTTTTCTTTTTGGTCTCTAGCTCCCTGGAGCCCTTACTTGTATCGGAAGTCAGATCAGTGCAGCTCCCCTCTCCTTGAGTTTCATGTTCGCTGAACTCTGAAGAGCTTGAACCCTCATTGACTGAAAAGAATTCCGGGGAGCCCCTCCTCATGCTTCTGTCTTCTCTTCTATTTAAGCCATTATGTCCTTCAAACTGGAGCGCTTGACTTTGCTGAACTCCTAGGCTCTGGGTGCTTCCCCAGCTCGGGTTGGAACACTGCAGTGAGTTGTTCTGTGGCGCTATCTCCACACTTAATAATGCGTCTAGCATCTGCAAATTATTGTGTCTTTCTAGCTGTTCTGCATCTTCGCCGGTGACCATTATTCCCCCCTCGCTCACCTCCATTACTCCTGTGCTCTGAGCTGCTTGGCTCGAGCAGTCTCCCCCAGTAGTGAGTGGTTGCCCGGCAACCAGATCTTCGACGCTAGCGTCCTCGCGGTCTGCCGTTGCTGGCTTGGCTTCCGCGTTCAGCTCGCTCGCGTCCCGCTGATCTCCCAATGCCGCCTGTGCCGCCTGTGCCACCTGTGACATTGGCGCTTTTCCTCCCAACACAGCGCCTTGGCAGGGGTCAGTCAGCTGAAGCTGTATCAGTGGCACCGCCGGTAACACTCTGGGACAAAAGGATTCCGGTAAGGTCGCCTGCCGCAACTGCTCCTTTGAACTCGCCGAATGTGAACGAAGAGTCTTTCCTTCTTGGTCCGATGCCGTCTTTGCAGTCTTAGTCACTGCTAAGCAAGTCTCCGACCTCCCTTCATTCCTTTTCTCCTGCTTTTCAATTTTCTTTGGCAGGGCATTTTTCAAAGAGCGAGTGAGCAGCTCCGTCTGCTTCTTTGTGGCAATGATTAAAGTTTTAGGAATTGCACCCTCTCTCGCTGCTGCTGCCGCTGCTGAGCCTTTAATCGACCCTGCTGCCGCTGGTTTAACTCTTCCTTTGTCTTTATCTTTGTCCTTCTCTCTGTCCGGTTTAGATCTTTGGGACATCTTGGAATGTATTTTAGCGCTGCTTAGTAGATTTTCCCAGCAACTGAGCCAGACTTTACTCGTCTTAGTTGAGAACCTCCTTAGCCAGCCTGGGTGGAATACTGCTGCCGTCCTGCGGGATATCAAGTAGGCCAGAACCCACATCCCCGCTTTCACAAATCCTTTTTTTACATCCTAGGATAGGAGAGAGAAAAGTAGCGACTTCTCTCTACAGAGCTACGGCGGCCATCTTGCCTCCAAAAATTATGTTTATATTGGAAATTAAATTTAATTTTTATTAAATTTAATTTCCAATATAAACATAATTAATATACACATTTAAATATATTATTATTAATAAAGATAATAAAAAATAATTAATTACACATTATTTAACACTATAATATCCACCACACACACCTAAAATTAATTACACAATTACATTTATTATTTACTAATTAAATAATGAAAATTAATGTTTTTTTAAAATTAATTAATTAATTATTTAATTGACAGCTTTCACACAATTTAAGTGCTAAACCCCATACCGATAACAATACCCGGAAGGCTTTATCCCAAGGTAGAAGCTTAAGTGCATTGTATTCGGCAATGGGAAGAAGGCATTTTCCATATTTATTGGAGGTCTTTAGGGCAAAATTTCCCTCCACCCTTTTGTATGGATTAGAATTAATCGATATTAAGCATTGGGATTTCCTAAATATGGTGGAGGGAAAACTGTTAAGAAGCGTAATCTCCATCAGTTCCGCCTGCTCAGTGGCTGCTTGCAGACTTGAGTTTGGTTTGCGCAGCAGTTGGGTGCAGGGCCTGGCAGCTGTTGTACGTTGGGTCGCAAGCATAGCCAGAGGAGAAGAGGGGACTATGAGATTCCTCTTAAAGACGGAACTATTAGGAAGTTTAAGAGAACATTTTTTAATTGTCAATAACTTCAGAAAGGCTGTATCGCTCTTACAGTTGGAAGAGAGTACTCTCTTTTCTCTATCCGCATCCCAGTTAAAGTCTGTCTTGAAAGAGGCTACTTTGGACCTTAGCTATAGACTAGACAGTGCTTCAATCCTTGCTAAGAAGGGTGTTAATCCCCTCACTGACTCATTCGCAAGAAAATTTGTGCAACCTTACGCTACTTGGAATTTACCCCATGGTGTCCGGAGATTCTGGTTTCTTTTGAGGCAGGACTTGTTACCTCTAAATAATCTTTTGTTTAAATGGTACGGAGTTCCTGCAATTTGCAATTTTTGTCAACTGTCTACTCAAGACCGAACGCATGTACTCCTTACATGCCCAGTGCTGCGTCCTTATCGCTGCAAATGGTTAAGGCAAATATGTTTGCAAATGGGTATTGTAAATGTTAATTCTTTTATGTTCGCCTTATATAACCCCCCTAATGAGAGATTTTGTTTCAACATTTTTTTAAATGTTTTTTAGATATTTATTGAAGAATGGTATGTGTATTAATGAGCTACTCTGTGTTGCAGTAATTGTTATAATTTGTCTTTTTTCATTATGAATGGTGTTTTGTATTTGTGTTTTTTTTCTTATGTGGACCTCTAAGGAGTTCCAAAACATAATAAAGATTGAAATTGAAAATTGACAGCTTTCACACCATTTACCTTTATAAACACCACGACACAAACCTAAAATTAATTACACATTTAGAATTAATAATTACTAATTAATTAATGGTAATTAATTTATAAAGTATTTAATAATTAATCAATATAAAATTATTTACTTCACACCATTTACACATATAAACTCCACTACACACACCTAAAATTAATTAAACAATTAACGTAATTAATTAATAATTAATAATTGACTAATTGAAATTAATTAACAAATAATTATTAAACATTTATTAATAAATTAACACATTAATTAATCGATACATTTTATATAATTAAATTACTTCCTACCCTATTCCCCTATAAACCCACAACCTACTACGGAACTAATAACACAAAATTCAACATAAAATACATTAATAACTAATATAATTCTACAACATACAATAAAATGACAAACAATTCTCATTAAAAACACTAAAATACATAACATTATTAAAAAATCGATATTTTTGTAAACTATATTTTTGTAAACGATATTTATTACAACTATATTATTGTTATCGATATTACTTACCCCATCAGTTGATAGTCTGGTCAAACTATATTTTTGTTGTCGATATTTCTTCAACTCGATATTTCTGCGGGGATATTTATGTCACACGATATTTCTCCGTCGATATTCCTACTCTGCACCGCGGAGAAGGGGGGTGAGGGTGAGTTAACAGACGTGTGGCTAATAGGGTCTATGGAGAAGGAGCTTTCTTGAGCACACACTTCTGGACATCAATGGGGTTACCACTTATACAACCCACCCCCCCAGTGCTTCTCCTGGATCCCATGGGCTCTTAAGGAGACCTCATAGCTGCCAGCCACTTGGCTATGTCATCCCCCTGACTATAGCTGGCAATTATATCCTTAGGCAGGTAGGGTCTGGACTCCCTGGTTGGTTCTCTGGTTTCGCTGCCACCATTTGGAGTTGGAAAGGGTCCCCGTTGCAGGGCCTGGAGTTCTAACTCTTTTAGTTTGAATTCATGAGCCATTTTCCGCTCTTCCTTCTCCTGTTCTAACCTCCTCCCCTCCCTCTTTTCTTCCAACTCCATTTTTGCTATTTCCCACCTTAACAGTCTATCCTCTCTCCTGTCAGCTAACTCGGTTTCTGACAACCCTCTCGATGACACACTGCTGCCCTCCCGTGAGGTTGCCTTGGGGCTGATTGACATCTCACCCACCCCCGGCGAACATTCCGCAGTCCTATCAATGACAGTACCTCTGTCCGATTCCTCCTCTTCCACCGTTCCCTCCTCATTGCGCGTTTCCACCCAAGCCCTCAAACTGGTCTGGAGTTCCCCCTTCTTGGCACCACGCATAAAGAACACTCCCAATTGTCCAGTTTTTCCAGTGCAAATTCCATTTTGCAAAAGGGCAATACAAGGTTAAGCACACAAAAAGAATAGAGTGGCAAGGGCAACCTGAAGCTACCTCCACCCCACCACCAGGAACAAATTTGGAAAAACAAAAGTAAAAATTAGGAGGGCCGCTAGGAGAAAACTCCAGGTGTAGGCTAGTGGATTACACTAAATTACTACAGAGTAGTTGCAACCACAGTCAAGATCCCACCGCTAGACACCAACTTGTTGGAACCTAAATATGTCAGGTCACCTAGGGTAGCCTGGCCTAGGGTAAGGCAATATCAACAGAGGCACATGTGTAAAGGTTGCAAACCACCCAGCAGTAATCTAATGCAATATCACTCAAAAATGACACTACACCAATGTTTGTGTAAAAATACGAGCTTGTTTTATAAAAATATTTTATCTACTCTTCAGTCATTTAACATCTCAATATACTGTACAAATTGGTCAGAAGATTCCAGTTGACATATAACCTCAGTAGAATTCAGTTCAAAAGAAGTTGGTCTTCTACAGTGTTAGGTTTCTCACCCCAGTGGAGGCTCTCTAATTATATCACCAGAACGTCCACAACGTTGACACTTCCTCCACTTCAGTTTAACACATTAGAAATGTGCAGGTCTTAGAACCCTGGAAGGTTACCTCCCCTTGACAGAGCAACACCCTCCTCGCAAGAGATCAGTAACCCCAAGATGACAGTTTGAAGTTTCAAATGGAATGTTTCTATAGCTCAATTATCACTTACACATAGGTAAATAAAATGAGGTCACCGTTTCTTCTTCCCCTCCCCCTCTGTAAAAGAATCTCACACTTCAACATTCAAGTTTATAACTTTCCGCAATTGCAGGACACTCCCCCAGTACTGTGGAGATTTTTCATAAATGCCTCCCTCTGAGCTTGTTAAACGTAGGCTTGTCTCCGGCTGTCCCGGGCCCTTCCTGACTCAACACGGAGATCCCCAGGAAATAGAGGGTAATGAGGGAGGGTTCTGTCAGGTGATTCCAATAAAGGGCTCAAGAGAACTCCTCCTCCGCTTCTCGTGTGATCCCCTCAGTCAAGCTGTTCTCCTCCCTTAAACCTCCACCTTACTTGATAATGGAGCGGAGGGTGGCGCTGACTCAGTTCCCCTCAGCTCTCCCGCCTCCGCTGCTACTCCGCTCACGAAGCACGCCCTAGACGCCTGGGCTCGCAGGGGGCGGCGTCTGGGCTGAGGCAATCGGGGTTTCCGGCTCCCGGGCAAGACGCACTACTCACTGTCAGGATGCGAGGCAGCGCAGGTGCGGGTGATTAGTGTTCCCGCTTGGCGCCGCCTCACTTGCTTGCTCGCCTGCCCTGACACCGCTTCTGGGCCTGCGCTCTCTCTCCTCACCCTGCCGCTCTATTGGAACTGCACAGAGTCGAACGCTCACTTCCTCCTGTGCTCAATGCCGCACACTCGCCGCTCTACTGCAGCTTCCTGGAGGCGCAGGGCGCCACACCTCGCTCCAATCCGCTTCCACCAAAACGCTGGTAGGTGAGGTTTACCAGGGGAATGTAGGGAGAAGGTCCCCAGCAGGAGCTAGGACAACGGGGGAAAGAGGGGCCAAGGGCTCAAGGGGGGGGTCTTCCGCCACAGCCGGGCCAATTTCACAGAAGAAGAAGGCGGTTGGGAGGGTTTGGTCAGGGGCCAGAGGGGGAACGTCTCCCTGAAGTGGTTGTCTATCACACGGACAAACTAACTGCTTCCAGTGCGTCCTCCTCCTCACACCACTGCCTCTCTCCTCCAACTCCCTGTACTACACAAAATGGCTCCCTGACCCTTGCCCTTTTATAGCCAAACCACACAGGGTCCAGTAGGGTCCACAACGTTCTGGAAGGCCTAATGTTAACCTATGGGGCAGTCTAGGATGTGGTAGTTGGGGACAGTTGGTGGCCACCATTTTGTGAAACTCAGTAAATCCCTGACAGGAAAGGCACCTAAACTGAGGTGACTGTTTATGAGGGAAAAAGAGCACCTATCCCCCCAGGCCAACACCATAAAAATCTAGTGGACACAAAAATAAATAAAGGCATGAGGGGCAAAAAGGGGACAAAATAAATAATAAATTGGAGGGACTACGCAAAAAGTCAGACAGGTCTAACACATTCCATATGTGCAAAACATGACAGCTGTACCACCTCTCAATTAGGAATCACAGCTTATTAAATGTAATGAAGAATCCCCAATGTTATCCTATGATAGGGGTATGTCTCAAAATAGTGAAAAAGGAGTTTGGAAGTATTTCACTACCAGGACATGTAAAACTTAAAAGCACACATCCTACCATTTTATTAAATAGCGCCCTGCCCTATGGGCTACCTTAGGGGGGACTAATATTTATCAAAAGGGGCTACTTTTCAGGTTGCACAATCGGTCCCTGTAATCTAGCATAATTTACTGTCCCTGGGTATGTGGCATATGGCATACCAATCAATACCATACCATAAAAATAAATTTAATATGCCATTTAGTTATATTTCAATCAAACCATGTTTAGGGGAGTGAGCACTGGTTAGCAGTGGTAAAGTTCATAGAGTTCTAATGCCAACAAAATAAATTCAGCACAATTGGAGGCAAACAGGCAAAACGTTTGGAGGAAGACCACCTTAAGGCTGACTGGTCTAACGTGTCGCCATTGGTGAAAGTGATTAGAGCTGCTCAACCTCCAGGGAGTTCTCTACCTAGAGGGTGATTTAGGTCCACATCATTTAGTTGCGAAATAATTTTCCATGCCATGCTCTGAGGCCTCAATTCGCATAATGAATTCCCTGCATAAGTTAGGGTCTTTGAGCACACGGTCAAATGCTTTCTGGCATGTCTCTGTCTAACTCACATTTCTTGGCTGCTTCTTAAAAGTCAGCTCAGTGAATGGGGCAACAATGGTGTCATATCCCTTGACAAACCTCATGTAATAACCTGTGAGACCCAGGAAGGCTCTCACCTCGGTTTGAGTTTGTGCGGGCTCCCAGGTCATGATGGCCTCTATCTTGGCCTGGAAGGGCTGCACTTTACCCTACCCACCAGGTGTCCCAAGTACACCACAGACCCTCACCCCATCTGGCACTTACTGGCCTTGATAGTCAGTCCTGAGGCACTTCCTGCAGGTGAAAAGGGTGGTTCTTCCAGCTGTTACTGAACACAGATAGATCATCCAAGTAAGCAGGAGTAAAGGCCTCCACACCAGCCACAACCTGGTTCATCAGCCTCTGGAAGGTGGCAGGGCCATTCTTTAATCCAAAGGGCATCACTTTAAATTAGTAGTGACCCTCTGGAGTGAGGAAGGCTGATGTCCCCACTCCTGGCTCCTTTATTTAGGGCAATCTGCCAGGACTCTAAAGTCAGATCACAGGTACTCAGAAACTGGGCAGCCACTAACCAACCAATAAGCTCATCAACTCGAGGAGTGAGATGAATATTAGTCTTGGTGGCTGTGTTGAACCCCTTGTAATCCACACAGAACCAGAGTTCTAGCGAAGTGCCCACCGGGGCAGCGTTTGTTAGCAGCACCACAGATCTGGACCAGGGGCTACTGGAGGACTCACTCACCCCCAACTCTAACATCTTGGAGGCATCCTCCTTGATGCTAGCCCTCACTTTGTCAAACAGTCTGTATATTTTATTCAGGGAGACGGACTCCTGTGTTCACATCATGGGTACACAAATGGGTAATCCCAAGAGTGAGGGAAAACAGAGAGGAGAGGCACCAGCAAGTGGGAGCAGTACCTTTGTTCTTCCGAAGTCAGGGTAGGGGAGAGGTTTACACCTTTCTTTCCCAGCTGTCTCTTTGGATGCTAGGAGATCAGGGAGAGGTTCACTCTCCTCTTCCTCACCACATATGGAACAAACAACTTAATGACCTTCAAAGTGTGGTTTGAGACTGTTAATATGGAGAACCCTTTGGAGGTACCTTGGGGCCTTGAGGTCCAAGAAGTAGGTGACCTCCCCCTTGCTCTCAACAATTTCATAGGACCCAGACCAACAGTCTTGGAGCGCTCCACCTTCTAATGCTGTAGAGTCCTAGGCCCTCATGCATGAATAATCATGACACAGACACAGATAGTTAGTTAGTGGAACTCGTCCAGGGCACGTGCACCCGGCCCCCTATTGTCAGAGTCACATGTCCAGTGATGCCTGTGCTGGATGGGTGAGGGGTGGGGTGTAAGCCAGCCCTCAGTGAGTGGCTGGTGACAAAACTACCAGAGCAGTGACCAGCAGGTCACTTCATCCCTCCCAAACTTTATTCAAACTGGAAACAATAAAGTCCAACCTGTGGGAAAGAATAAAACAAAATAAGAGAAAATTCAGCAGAGTCTCTTTAGCTGCCTGCAAAGCAAAGAGCAACTGGCACCACCAGTTCTAATTGGCACAGTTCATTGGTGTCCAGCGTGTCCGTCCTCTTTTGACTCTGGGCATGGAAGTTGACACCAATGTCTTTCTAGGCGTAGCTCTTTTTGTGACGTAGCAGGGGGAAAGATGGTGGATCAGATAGATGTCGCGTTTTCACCAATAAGTCCTGGTTGTTGTGGCATTTCCACACGGGCAGCATTTCTTTGCTCTACAGAATGGTGGAGTAGTTTCAAAACATCCCTCTCACTTTTGCGCTGGTCTAACCAATCACCTGAAGTCCAGGCAGTCGCCAGGGGGGATGACAATACCTTAACCCTTGCAGACTATATCTCAGTCTCACTGATTAATTTAACAGTGATCCTGGCAAATACTCTGAAAGGAAAGGGGGGTGGGAAGAGAAACAAACATGAAGAAAAAAAAAAAAGAGACACCGCAACTCTGCTACCAGGACCTGCTGGGTTCTTAAATTCAGAATCGTCAACCTCTGTCTGTCTTAAAAGAAGAACACCCATCAATGTACCTCAAATTATACCCAAAATAATAAATCAACTAAATTATTGCTCTGAACATGTTAGTTAGTCACCTGTTTCCCAGGCATGAGAGTCACACATTCATGGTACTAAGTTTTCTTGAGTAAAATTAAATCAGCTCCTTTAGAACAAGCTACGGTAAGAAGAAACAAAATGTGACATATAATTACTATCTGCTTATTCCCTTTGGATTTGTTAAACTGAATATATCTAAATAAGCTAATGTATCTCACCTTAGTTTTACTTGTGTCTTGCCTTCTCTATATTTCTCTGATTACTTCTTTTCTCAGTGCATTTATTTTCAATTTAAATGTCCATAGCAGTTTTCTGTACAAAGCCTGCTTAATTCTTCACAATACTTATAAACATGCCTTATCCAAAGCTATAATTGTAACTTTAAAAACATACTTAGCATAAAACATGTGCCTTTTAAAATGCGTATTGCATAAGTAGTGTTCAAAATAAAGATTCAAGCACTTTTAAAAGTCTTCAGAAAGCGCAACCTAAATCGGCACTAATACCTGTAGGAGAGTCAAAACTAGCAGAGATATGCTCTACGAGCCTTTCTCAGAAAGTTCAGCAATGTCAAAGAAAAGCACAGAATGCCACAAGCAATAATCAGGTTTATCTTCATAAACTTCCTTTATTCCATGTTGGAACTGGCTCTTGTAGATCAGGAAAGCCTCTGATGCACGTTGGTTGGCGACGACACGATCCGACTCCCAGCCGAAGAGGGAAACGAAGTCAGGCATGGAAAGCTTGTCTCGAGGCTATTTATAGCCGCATCAGGGTGTTGTCAAACACGTGTCAATGATTGCTTTAGGGACATGTGTTTCTTGATAATGTGCCCGGTTTCCTAGCAACCATGGTAAACGTTCGGTCGCACGTTTAACCAGCGCATGAAGAGTGCAAGATAGGAAATAACAAGTCTTCAAAGAATATAACTGTCCATTTGTTAAAAAGACACAATAAAATAATACTCGCACCCAGGGCCGGATTGGCTACCGGGCAGTTGTGTGCGCTGCCGAGCAGGGGGATGATTTCGTTGATGGGGACCTGTGTGTGCAAAACGAAATTCCTTTTGCTTTTTTTATTTCAAAGCGCACGCAGGTCCCCATCAACTAAATAAGCCCCCACCACAGAGAAATTAGCCCCCAGCTCGACAGCACACACAACTGCCCGATAGCCAGTCCGGCCCTGGAGGCACCCCAAATGCAGATTACTAGCAATGTCAAGACACTTCATTGGGGCCAACTGGAAAAAACTGAAAATATTAAATACGGCCACAAAATAAACAGGGACCTAAATGCAGACTAAATACTTGGCAGTTCGGGCTGGACTATTCCCATGAGGCACAGGGTCAGACTGATTTGCATATAGCCATGTCTGAACTGGGGTGGCAGAGTGGGCTAAAGAACTGTGATGGATTAAACCCAGATCTTTTGACTGGGTGTGAGTGTTTGATTGGTTGAGAGGCTCCGTCCATCACCACCCCCTTTTGTACCGCTTTTGGCCACCATAAGTGTGGCAGGGTATGCTCAGACGTGAGTCCCTTGCTCACTTTGCCACTGGATTCAAGCAAGCCGGGCTGAAGACGGCTGTAATGCCAGAAACCGGTCCTCGGAAGCTTGTTTCCGGTCCAGGGAAGGCATGGCTTGGCAGTTCGGGCTGGACTGTTCCCATGAGGCACAGGGTCAGACTGATTTGCATATAGCCATGTCTGAACTGGGGTGGCAGAGTGGGCTAAAGAACGGTGATGGATTAAACCCAGATCTTTTGACTGGGTGTGAGTGTTTGATTCGTTGAGATGCTCCGTCCATCACCACCCCCTTTTGTACCGACTAAATACTTGTTCTCACATCCTGGGGAATGCGAACATGGTTTATGCAAGTATGTTGCAGAGATAAACAACTAACACAGTTGGTAAAATCTGCAGCTACTGCGAGGTGATTACTGACAGTCCTCCTCTTAAAACCCTGACAAATTCAACTAGAGGTAAGGACTTATCCCATTCTGTGGTCCACATAGAAGAAACACAACGTAATAGTTGTTCCATGGGTTGATTGAGGCGTTCTGTTTGCCCGTCAGTTTGTGGGTAGTAAGCTGAAGATAGACGAACGTCTATGCCCATTGATGAACAAAAACCACGCTTAAACTTGGAAACAAATTGAGGGTCACGATTGGAGACAATTGTTGTTGGCAATCCATGTAACCTGATAATGTGTTTTACAAAAAGGTTAGTGAGTTCTTTGACGGAAGGCATATGCTTAAGTGGAACAAAATGGGCCATCTTGGTTAAATAATCTATGACTACCCAGATGATATGGTAACCATTTGAAACAGGGAGATCAGTGACAAAGTCCATGGTTAAAGTATGCCATGGTACAGGTGGTATTGGCATTGGTTGTAGATAACCTGTTGGAGCAACGTAAGGAGTCTTTGATTGTACACAAACAGAACAGGTTTGACATCATCAATGAGCATAGGCCACCAAATTGTCTTTGACATAAGTTAATATTCATTTTTACACCAGAATGACCAGCAGAAACAGAATCATGTGTCCAGGATAACACTGTTTGTTGTAATTCCTGAGTTTGAACATATGGGCGATCATTATGATACAACAGCTCTCCTTTTTTAATAACTCAGATAATTCTGTAACCTCCCCTTGTGCTTTTTGTAGATGTATTAAAAACTCTTGTGGGACACAAAGGGCAACAACTTTGTTTTCTTGGATAATTGGGTTAATTTGTTCATTACCAACCTCAGAACTCTAAAAATCTCAAACGAGACAGTGTGACTGATTTCTGTTGTTCCTTACCAGGTCTATATGTAATAATAAAATTGTATTCATTAAAAAACAGAAGCCAACAAAGTTGGTGTGGTGTTAGAGCTTTTACACTTTAGTGGAATTGCAAGTTGCAATGGTAAATGGTTACAGTGTGACGAGCCCCCAACAGTTGGTAACGCCATTCTTGAAAAGCCAGTTTAATTGTGATAAATTGTGAAAAATTTGCGTTCATTCTCCAGCCAACTTACTATATTATTCAGTGCTACCTTCACGTTGTGTTGCTTTGATCTGTACAGCACAGTAATCACCCTGGAGGGTATCCAGGTGTTTGAGCAGGAGTAAGGCGAAAGGTCCTGTAAGATTATTTGAATACTACAAAACAAATAAGTGTATCCTTCTGCCTAAACAAAAATCCAGCATACCTATAGAATAATCACCATCTTAAAGAACAAATGTTGAAACATTTTGACACAACAAGGGTCATAGGACTATTATATCCTACATTGTCCCTCTTTACTTGATTTTATACTGTGTCCATCAACCTGTGAATAAAGGGATACATAGGTATGGATGAGAAATTTTAATATATTGGCCTTCCCCCGGTCACCTAATATTCCCTGGAATACAGTCAAGTCCATCCTGGCCTGTAGGAGCCAGGATAAACCCGATGAGGAGGCATGCCACTACTGGAGTGTGTGGGCGTTATACATTACAATGAAAAGGACTTCCTTTTTCTTTGTTCATTAAGATGGTGATTATTCTGTAGGTGCATAATATTAAGCAGAATCGTAAGCCTTATTTCTTTTGTAGTTCACATTCCGGAAGAACGTATCCTAGTCTTCCTCAGCCTGTAAAAGGTCTCTCCTCCCTCCTGGTAGGCAGATCCCTTCTTCAGGGCCTACCATACTGTTGTTTGAAGATACATTATTGAAAAATCCAAGTCTTCAGTTTCTTGTGGAGCTCAAGAAGTGAGGAGGCTCTGATGTGCTGAGGGAGTTTGTTCCAAGTTTTGGGTTGTTGTGAGGACAGGGCCCTGCTTGCACACATTGCTATATTAGCATAAGCTTATTAGACGTTGAAACGCCATTTTGCCATTTAGCAGCTTTTGCACACAACACTACATGTAACAATTGTTCTAAGTTAGACTGCTTGATTTTCTTGAGAACGGCTTGTTTTTAACATCCCTAGACTTTCATCGCGACCTTAGTCCATTCAGTGCGTGCAGAAGCCTTCAAGGTGACCATAACAATGTTTGCTGTTATTCAGGTTGATCGGCCCACGCTCTAGACTCAACATGAACACAGCTGCAGCTGACTGAAATTCTACTGCCTTTAATATTGCACTGTATGCATGAGTTGGGCACTTGAAAGAATATCCTTTCCAGAGACAGAGCGCTTTGCTGATCCTGAGATGTTATACACCTCTGCTGATCTTGGTGGTACGGGGTTCCCCATTCAAGCATAAGAGAACTTCTATTATTGTAAAACCTAGGGTGATATTAACAAGAAAATCGTTAAAATAATCCCTGTTTTAGCGGCAGGAAACTGCTGCTAAAACGGCGATAATGGGCTTGCTAATATGCGTTATAGAATTCCAATAGAAGCCCAGGTTAGATTTGCAGGACATCTAGCCTGGGCTTCTATTGGAATTCTATAACGCATATTAGCAAGCCGATTATTTCCATTTTAGCGGCAGTTTCCTGCCGCTAAAACGGTGATAATTTTAACAAGGTTCTGGCTAATATGCCCCTAGTTCCTAGCAGGGGATGGTGGTATACAAGGTGCTATAGGACCTGTTTCCACTATCATTGTAATATGATATCTCCCTTTGTGTTTTATGGAATTGTAACAATGCTGATCGTATTTTTTTTATTCATATGCCTGCTTATGTTGGCAAAAATACTGCATCTTAGAGCACTTCGTTAAAATAAACATTTTACACTTCTCCGTGTCTCACACTGTGGACTGGTATGAGAATAAAAATTAATACGTGTTCTTGATTCCCACCATTCCTGAGAGTACCCTAAGTCGCAAGTTCTGCGTTGTCTAATCATTCGTAGCTTCCCTCTTGGACGGAGAGGTAATGAGACACTGATGCTAGTCGGATATCGGTTCTGGGTTCTGAGGTGAGCTTCTGGTACATCACAATTCACTGAAGTCCTGGTTTCCTGCACATAGTTCTGTGCATAAGCAGAATCCCTGCGACATGGCGCACACAACGTTTGGTCTTATATTCGAGACACTCGTGTAGTGCTTAAATCCGTCCACAACCCCCTCACTCCTGTTTCCGGTTGAAGGTTGTGATGGATTAACCTACCTATATGGATAAATTATAGGTTCGATCAAGCATGAGATTTTAAAAAAGGTTTGTTATTTGAATTTCTACCCGTTTGTGCTACATCTAATATAGATTGTTTCTTCTCTACTGTGCCCTCATGGGTGACGTTGAAATCGCCCCTCATAGTCGGGTGCCCATTCGCAATCATTTACAGACATTTGGGGTGCTAATGAAGGCATGGCCGTACTTTTTGTGGTGAGTGCTTAAGCAGCATACCCTTTTGAGCTTTTCTACTCATGCGTTACCTTTCCTGCAGTGAATGTAGACAGTGGTACATTTCATGTTTACACTCCCACAGCCGTGCCTAATATCTATACACCTTACAGGACACAGGAGATTTCAATTTCAGCTTGGCACAATCAAGTTTCGTTTAATGGCGCCCTTCGCCACACCGTGGGTGCGGTTTGGTTGGGTCCTTTGTCAATTTCTGGGGCCACATGGCCTGTTCTGGCCGGATTTACTCCACATCCATGTTATATTTCAGTCCCCATTGTGGATTTAAGAGTCTTTTATGCCTCTTTGATGGGGGTACTTAGGGCTTAAGTACAATACGTCTCTCACAACATCCAAGCGCCCCCAAGATAAGGACGAGATGCCTTTTTGGCTTGATGAAAAATTTGACCTACTGGAGGCAGTATTCCCTAATATGACTCTTGTGGAGAAACACAGGATTCTAACCATTAGTTTGCAGAAATACTTAGTACCTGAGGTAACAGATTGTGAACCTGGGTAAAATATTTACAGCACTCTACGTGAAGTGTTTCGGCGCCCCGTCTATGACTGTTCTTCCCTACGTGATCAAGCGTGTTCAGGATCAACACGGTCCGGAGGCGGCTGTAAAGTTGGGAATGAGACTTGTTGGAGTGTTTGACGTGGTTTCTGATCTAATCTTGCTAACGTCAAGGGAGATACTGTAAACTTTCAAGTGTCCGATGTTTTGCGCGATGTCCTACATGCCGATAAGCTGCGGCAGTTACCGAAAATTATTGCAGAGGCTTATAAGACCATTGGCCGCAATAGTGTAGGGGTTAAGCCTTTTGCCAAGACAGCAGCACAACAGCAAACTCGGAGTCTAATAAAGACGACTGTTCATTTTATCTTAAACAGAATTGGAAAGTTAAGAAACAGGGGATACAGCAACTGAAACAAGGGTTGCGCCCTGCTTTGCCAATACCAGTGTCTACTGAGCACACATATGATTTGCGCGACTGCACGAGCATTAGGTCTCCTGAACGATTTCAGGTTCCTGATCAACGTTCACCTCGTTCTTTACAGGAAACATCAGTCTCTAAAGCCGTTGCCGGAGAACGCTGCAGAGGTCGGGGCGTCCCACACGGACGTGAGCAGCCCACCCAGTTGATGGTTAAGGTAAGCAGGACGACTCTCAACGTCAACGACCTCAGTTTCAGAAAAAGAAAGTTGCTTCTTCAACAGCGAGATATGCCACAATTAGTGAGAACACAGCTTCTGAACCTGACATGGGCACTAACCCTGTTAGACAGCGCATTTAGGTTACAATAGTACGGCAAGCACTGAGTCTGTATCTGAAGGCGACAGAAACTGAAACGTCCATCACTGTAGAGACAGCTGACCCTAGCATGGCTCCCCCTGACAGACTATTAAAATTGTACTTTTAATTGAGGGTGAAATACAATGTAAAATTAATGGGATTTTTGGGGAAAATCTGACTTTTACATATGACATTTTGTTAGCGGAGGCAGACTGGCCACCACCTTTAGTTTTGGCTGCTCCGAGAGGGGAGGAGGTAATCCTCCCTAGTTTCGCCCATGGAGCAGGCGCAGAATTTTGCAAAAGTGTTGGCTCTAACGATTGCGCCGGCAGTGTACTGTACTCAAGTGGAGTGGGATAAACTTTCGCCCCACCACGAGATAGCATTGTGGTCAATGCAACAGCCAAAGCCCCAATATCCCTTGAGACGTAAAGCGATAGTGCCCGTTGCAGAAATCCTTGATCAGTTGGAATACCAAGGTGTACTTGAAACATGTGTGTCTCCCATGAATAATCCTTTATTCACTGTGACCAAACCTGTTGGGTTGTACCGCCTAGTATTGGATTTCCACCATTTGAACTCTCATTGTCGGACCTGTGTACTCACAGTTCAGCCCTTGTGGATATTCTAGTGAGAAAGCCGTTTAAAACCACACTTGAAGTATCCAATGGCTTTTTTAGCCATAACCTGTCCTCGATTAGTAGTCAATGGACAGCCTTTACCTCGGGCTGCAAACAAAGATAATTCAAAATATTAGCCATGGGCTACAAAAACAGCCCAGGCGTCTTTGCCGCTCGTGTAGTCTCTCTGTTAGAGAGACTCGACCCTGATGCATATTCGTACATTGATGACATTAATTTCACAGACGACGAATTGTGGCTGCATCTGTGTTTCGTTGACGGCATCATTGTTATGTTTGCGGACTTTGGTTACAAATTTACCTTTGCAAAATCACACATTGCAGATTACACAGTGTTGTTTTTGGGTTTTGAGCTCAAAAATAAAGGTCGAGGTTTAGCCCCTCACTTTCTGGAGAAATGCACACGTTTATGTGCTCCATCAACTCTAAAAAAGCTACAATCTTTGCTGGGTTTTTTGAATTTCGGGGGTACTTACATTCCCGATTATGCCCAGCGTATCAAGCCGCTATATGCTTTGATACAACCTATTTTTACCAAATCTTGTTGGCTACCGGAGCACTTAGCTATACTGCAATCCTTGCAGGCTGATCTTCTTGAATCTGAGTTCTTACTGATGGTGACATCCACACAACCCTGGTAATACGAATTGTGCCGGGCGCAGTGGGTTTCACGTACTTGACGTTTAATGAGGGAGACACCCTATAGCTTACAAGTCACACTTGTACACATCGGCTGAAAAGCAATTTTCGACTGTCGAGAAAGTATTGACAGCAGTGCAGATGGCGATTGTAAAGGAAAGAGCACTGTCACAGGGGAAACGCATGTTGGTTGTGACACCCTATCCTTCACTTGAGGCAATGACAAAAGCCAGTGTACCTAATGCTAAAGCTTTGCATTCACGTTGGATACAGTGGGCCACTTTACTTACGTATCCAGATGTCACGTTTATTTTTGATCCCTCATTGCAGACACATGAGATCTTACAGTATGAATGGGTTCATTCTGCTCCTCTAGCCTTGCGCCGCTTGAGGACTACCACTGTATCATTTATACTGACGGTTCGGCGCAACCGGCGACAAAATCAAAGCATGCTTATTCAGCAGCCTGCCGTTTCCCCTTTCTTTGTCAGCCTGCGCAATAGTGGTTGGTACCATGGTGAATGGAGAATTAAAGTTTAATGTTGTGGACACGCAGTCATTAGGGGACTGTACCACCCTGTTGTCAGAGCTACGTGCTCTGGTGCTTGCACTAGAGTATGCTGATCACCGTGTGACTACTCTCATTGTAAATGACTCTTGCTACTGTGTTCAGTCTTTCAAAGACAATGTATTTTTTGGGACTCAAAATGACTATTGTGATTCCAAAGGAAGAGCAATTAAATACAAAGGGGCATATTTACAAGCCCCTTGCGACACTTTTATGCCGCTGTTGCGTCACTTTTGTTGCAACTTATTTACAACGTGACGCATCTAGGCAGAAGTGTCACGTAGTAAAGCCTTGTGCCATATGAAATCTGCATCAGGTTTCATGTGGGCGTTTTGTCGCCGGGTGGGTGTTCCCTCACAGGAAAGCCCCGTAAATCTGATGCAGTGAAATCTAGAAGAGTTTACTGAGTCAGTTTTACGATGCTGCTGCGTCAAATCCTTAGGCCTGCTTGAAGCAGGCATAAGGAGTGAGGCACCACGTTAAATATGGGCAGCCCCTGTGCATTGCAGGATTTGCGTCACGCTTGAAACGCGACGAAAAGCAATGCGCCGCCCGTACGCCACAAGATGCGCCTCCTTGCACCATGGTGCGCCACATTGTAAATGCAACTCATCCGTGGTGGCTCAAGGGGGGGATTACATGATGCATCTGTTCTGGTGCATCCCTGCTAATTTGCAGAGATGCACCAGAAGTTGTAAATCTCCCCCAAAAAGCTTTGGGTGAGAGTTGCAGAACTAAAAGAGTGTCTGCCTCTCGTAAATGTAAGTCATACTCTTGGTCACCAGCGCGTAGGAGTATCTACTCTTGGTAACTGTCTTGCTGATGAAGCAGCCAAGACAGCACTAGCAACATATGTAGTAACAGCAGTTACACGTTCCAAAAGTAAGATTGATGATGACATCTTGGCAGCCATTGCTGCAACAGAGAAGGGAAGTAATTACCCTAGGGGTTTCCCTTCTAAATACTCTTATCATTTCAGTCCTGATAAAGTTCCCTATATGAGAATTAACGACGTTGGTGACAGGTTGATTCCCAACGCGGACTGCAGGCTTTCTTTGATAACAGCTGCTCACGAGCGCATGGCATCGACTGATGCCGGCGTTTCAGCTACTACCTCTATCGTACAGCAATGTTACTGGTGGCGTGGATTGTATAAACAGACTCACGATTATTTCCTTACTTGTGACATTTGCCAGCAGATTAAACCTTCCACTGCTGCATGTCCACCCCAAAAAACACAGTTGTATATATTTGGGTGTGTTTATTTAGATCACTGCGGTCCTTTCTCCTCTGATACTGCGTATAAGTTCATCTTAGTTGCAGTGCATTCATGCATACGCTTTCTATGGGTCTGACCACAATGTAGCACTGATGCTCTAACTGTCATCAGGGATTTGCAGGTCTTTGTGGGAATTTTTGCGGGTGGCACCCTTCATTCTTACCAAGGCCCGGCGTTTGCCTCTAAGGCTTACAAAGAAACCATGAGGTCTTTGGGGTGCAGGTAAAATTTTCGTTTCCATACTGGCCTGAGGGCAATAGTGTTGTGGAGCGGATGAACCATGACTTAAAGCAATCCTTGACAGCTAGGATTTTAGGCACTGGCAGGAACTGGTTGGCCCATTTGTATAACATTCAACGTGCACTTACAAATCTCCCTAGAAGGTCTCTGGGTGGGCGGAACACATACAAAATGCTCTTCAGCATCAAAATGATTATTAAGGACCTTGAGGGTCTAGACATGGCGGCATCAGCGTAGAAGACGAAGATGATAATTCTGCTGTAGTACAGAACCTACAAGAGACCAGAGGCAGTCTTGCAAAGGAACATTTGCCCTCCACATCTGATGCTACTATTCAGATTCCCATAGTAGGCTGGCTACCCAGAGTCAGTGACCTGGTCCATGAGAAGGTGGGGAACAAGAAGGAGTTTGGCCCCTCATATCGTGCACCAGTCCCTGTGCTTGAAGTGCAGGGCACAAGAACAGTCATTTTACCTCCACTTCCTGGTCGCAAGGATAACAGGTACATCTCAATTGACAATGTCAAATTACAGCGAGTGGCCGATTCTTCTTAGTATGACTTCAGCGGTCTCTTGTCCAACAATGCTGAGAAATGCTCTTTTGGCTCCGGCGAGTACCAACAGGCCTAACATTGCCATTGAGATGAATACAGGTACTAATCCTTTATTGAATCCACTGGCTGGTGATCCCCATGATGATACTGAGTACACTTATACCACAGATGTGTCGCTGGCTGGTGTGCAGTTGACAAGTCACATTTTTCATTTAACACTGACTCTACAACATCAAAGTCCCCGTCAAAAGTTTCTGTTTTTGCTGTTTGGTTCAAAAGACATTTTTTTATTCCCCAGTGGACCTACATTTGGCTGGTGCTTTTTTTCAATTTTTTAATTCATATCTGTTGGATTTATGTTTTTTTTTTTGTCTAGTAAATGGACATTATGTTAAAGAGAGATCAACAATTAGGTTAATTAATGGATCTTTGGCACCCCACGGGGCGCTAGAGGGCACACGGCAAGATGGCCGCCATATAGTGCAGCTCTGCTGACCGTTCTATCTATCCTTCAATTATCCTGTTCCCTAACAGACATCGGAGCCCCAAATTATGAGGAGGGGTCGCCAACACTACCGTGCTGAGGTGCGGGGAAGAAAAGTGGGCCCACTGGGCTATACGATCGGTATCTGACTGTCTGACTGAAGCGCTGGGGCCCTGCAAAGATGGAAGCGATGGAAGCACTGTAGCTGGCAACATCAGCCCTGTGGGAGAGTCGGATGCTGCATTCACACACTGCAATTTACATGACCGCAGCGGTAGCAGAGCTTGCCAGTGAATCGGACTGGCTGTGGGTGACGTGGGCCTGTGTGTGCCAGAAGTACGGGACGTTCGCCGCTGGCATGCAGTCTAGCCTGCGGACAAGGTGAGCTGCTGTGCAGACACGCACTGGCCGTGCCGCATAAACCGTGCTGTTCCTGACACCGCTTGCTGCACTGTGGGTCTTGAAGAGCTGTGCCGCCCCTCTTTCTTGGCTCACGGGGCCTTGGCACTGCGTCCCCCCTGTTGCTAACTGGGGTGTGGGCACGCGCCGATGTCGGAAGGTACGCTGAGGAGAACGTACATCAGCCACAAAACAGTAAGTAACACTACGCTGAGTGTGGGCCTGAATGTGGAACCTGCGTTTGGGCTGAAAGCGAGAACGAAGTACGTTTATAGGAGACTGCTGGATTTGGAGGCCCACATGTTGTCAGGACCGCTGGACCTACAACACGCTTGGCAGGCTCAGTCTGCTCCTTGTCAAACTTATGCTGGTCGAAAAGAAGAGAGGACCACATAAAAGTCACACTTGGGGCAAATTGTGGCAAAAGAGGAATTCCAAGATGGCCGCCGCAAATACCGTCACTATTGCGGTCTAGTTGTTCTTTCACTACTGCATAGAACCTTGGTGAAGCGCACTTTCCCTAATGAGTGCGCACTTCACTGAGGTGATTCCCACATACAAACCTGTTATCTCCAGCTCCTAGAATATTTGTAATTCCGTGATAGTTATTTTCAGAACTCATCCCCCTTGGTATGAGAACCGTGCAGAGCAGTTCCTTACCTTAGTTTCTGCTTGAAGCATTCCGGTGTATGAAGAAAACGAAGACGTCATGTGGGTGGCTCCAAGTTCCGTGACTCCTCCTGCCGCCGGCTTCTCGATGGCGGTTAACCCTTGAAGCATAAAGAGAACACAAGAAGAAAAGAAAACACAATTCAGCTAAGTGTAAAAACTCTTGTATCTCAAATTTAAAAGACTGTTGTATAAAGTTTAAAATAACGAATGTCTCCACTTACCTGGCGAACTGCAGTTTTCAGTTTAAAACCTGTAAATATAAACAATACGAAAGAAAACAAGAAAGGACAATATTGTTAGTTATTTATCTCCAATAACTGAAGGCAATTTGCACAGAAAAACAATCTTCTACAAAATATTATTTCTTAAGAATACCCCCAAAGGATAATAATAAACTTACAGCAAGGATTTAAAAATAAAACTTGGCAGGTGAATTTGCCAAATAAATTAAAACTAGATTAATGCCTCATAGAAATATTTATTAAGAGATATCTTTATATTTATTTTGCAGACTAACATCACCGAAGACAAACATAAAAAATTCTATTAACAGTCAAAACACTACAAATAAGAAGAGAGGCTAGTTCAAGAGGATTTAGGGGTATGTAAAAATAAAAGTTCTTAAAGATTAAAAGTTAAAGATAGCCTTAGGGTAAGTTAGGTCACTAAATAATTGTGTTGTGTTAGTTTTCTCAGGTTTCTTCAGAGGCCTGATTAATTGATCAGATAAACAAGAAGAAACAGGAAGGAAACCGCGAAGGTCCAGGAACCAGTCTCTTCTGTTTAATATTTTATTCACTCCCCCTTCGGGGTTAATTGGAGGCGTGATTAAAATCGGTCTCTGAGGAATCCTGCAAGTAGTAGGTAAGAGTTCTTGTTTCTTAGCCTTGACACATGTGAGGCCTACAACATCTGCGACATACAGACGGGAGGTGACTGTTTGTAACTCAGTTGGCTGGGTGATATGTGCTGAGCACCCCCCTCCTTGAAATCTGTGTACACAAGGGGTGCGCTCGGACTGTTTGGACTGCAGCCGTTACTTTTCTCATCGGAGATTCTACATCTTCCAAGTACGCAGCATGAGGGGGGCTTTGACGGTGTGCGCGTGAGCCGGATTGCTGTATACAATTGCAATGGGCAAGCCGGAAACAAAACCAGCCACGGCTCAATTTTGAACTGCGCAAAACAGCAGAGGGGGATAATCTGTGGCGACGGATTCAGAGCTGGATGCAGCTGGCGAGCCGCTCACTGCTTTGGAAAAAACACTCTCTGCCATACAAGCCAGCTTACAATCTATAGATGGCAAAATTGAAGCTCTAAATGGTTGCATGGATTCAATATCTGCCAAGTTGGATAGGCATGCAGTACGCATAGGTGAAGCTGAACAGCGGATATCCACCAATGAAGATGGGCTGCAACAGGTCATCACGAAGGTTACCAACATGGCAAAGATCCTGGCAGTTATCCAGGCTAAGAATGAGGATTTGGAGGCGTGCTAGAGGCGCAACAACGTGCGCATTTTGGGGCTGCCAAAATCCACAAATGTGGGTAGACTGGAGACCTATGTGGAACAGATGTTACGTGAGGTATGTGGCGCGGATAATCTTCCCACCATGTTGGTGGTGGAGAGGGCCCACCGCTCGTTGGCTTCTCGCCCACCTCCTGGCACACCGCCCGGCCCATAACTGCACGCTTGCTTAATTATAGAGACCGTGACGGACTTCACGGCAAACGTTCAAGCAGCGAGCAAGGAATTTCAAGCGGTGAAAAAACGTCTGGCGAATGAAAGTATTCAATATGCCATGCTGTATCTGGCCTGCCTCCGTGTGGGAGTGGATGACAAGGTCCTGATATTCGACACTCCCAAGCGAGCTATGGAATTCGTGAAGTCCGTGTGTCGCAGGAAGAAACCGCCACCAGATGCGTCAGACAACGATGATTTATCAAAAGGGAGCGGGTGCACCGCCGAGCACCCTCACTGGGCTGTTGCATACATGAGAAAGCTAAATGTGTAACTTGTAGCGTAAAATGACTGTATTGCTGGAGGTGTCGATAGACCGTTCTCACAGAGGGGTATTTTCTACATACTATATGTACATTAGGGATTATGTTATTGTGATGCGGCCACCTCCCTAGGCCAACAGGGAGTTATTGTGCCACAGTGTCCCCCAAAGGGTATACCCCACCGCACGTTTGACTCAATTTTATGGGGGGTTTTGTTAAGTTTTTGTGCTATGGCCACGGCAGATTGGGGCCGATGAAGTGCGTGGGGTTGGGGGTTAGCGGGATTTTTAAGTGGGAATTGTTTGTTGTGATTGCAACTACATGCAGGCCGCACTTTTTATTCGTGATTGCAACTTTCTGTGCTTCGATTGTATATGTATGTCAGCTTTGGAATATCTTTTTCAGTGATGGTTGACAGATATAATTGCTTGACTTGGAACTTCAGAGGGCTCACCACCCCTAAGAAAATTCACCAGGTCTTGGCATACTTGGACAGGCACACAGTACAGATTGCTTTACTACAAGAGACACACCTTACCAAGTCCTCCGAAGCTAGGTTAGAGTCTAAATGGGCATGTCACAAGGTAGCCTCTCCATATTCATCTTATGCTCTGGTGTCCTCACGCTGTTTAAGAGAAACCGGTCCTCGGAAGCTTGTTTCCGGTCCAGGGAAGGCATGGCTTGGCAGTTTGGGCTGGACTGTTCCCATGAGGCACAGGGTCAGACTGATTTGCATATAGCCATGTCTGAACTGGGGTGGCAGAGTGGGCTAAAGAACGGTGATGGATCAAACCCAGATCTTTTGACTGGGTGTGAGTGTTAGATTGGCTCTGATGCTCCGTCCATCACCACCCCCTTTTGTACCACTTTTGGCCGCCATAAGTGTGGCAGGGTATGCTCAGACGTGAGTCCCTTGCTCACTTTGCCACTGGATTCAAGCAAGCCGGGCTGAATACGGCTGGAATGTCAGAAACCGGTCCTCGGAAGCTTGTTTCCGGTCCAGGGAAGGCATGGCTTGGCAGTTCGGGCTGGACTGTTCCCATGAGGCACAGGGTCAGACTGATTTGCATATAGCCATGTGTGAACTGGGGTGGTAGAGTGGGCCAAAGAACAGTGATGGATCAAACCCAGATCTTTTGACTGGGTGTGAGTGTTTGATTGGCTCTGATGCTCCGTCCATCACCACCCCCTTTTGTACCGCTTTTGGCCACCATAAGTGTGGCGGGGAATGCTCAGACGTGAGTCCCTTTCTCACTTTGCCACTGGATTCGAGCAAGCCGGGCTGAAGACGGCTGGAATTCCAGAAACCGGACCTCGGAAGCTTGTTTCCGGTCCAGGGAAGGCATGGCTTGGCAGTTCGTGCTGGACTGTTCCCATGAGGCACAGGGTCAGACTGATTTGCATATAGCCATGTCTAAACTGGGGTGGTAGAGTGGGCTAAAGAATGGTGATGGATCAAACCCAGATCTTTTGACTGGGTGTGAGTGTTTGATTGGCTCTGATGCTCCGTCCATCACCACCCCCTTTTGTACCGCTTTTGGCCGCCATAAGTGTGGCAGGGTATGCTCAGACGTGAGTGCCTTGCTCACTTTGCCACTGGATTCAAGCAAGGCGGGCTGAAGACGGCTGGAATGCCAGAAACAGGTCCTCGGAAGCTTGTTTTCGGTCCAGGGAAGGCATGGCTTGGCAGTTCCGGCTGGACTGTTCCCATGAGGCACAGGGTCAGACTGATTTGCATATAGCCATGTCTGAACTGGGGTGGCAGAGTGGGCTAAAGAACGGTGATGGATCAAACCCAGATCTTTTGACTGGGTGTGAGTGTTTGATTGGCTCTGATGCTCCGTCCATCACCACCCCCTTTTGTACCGGTGACACCCTAGAGGCAGAAACTAGTAACTAAACTATATAAGTTGGTACGAGCAGAAACGGTCCACTGCGAGGATTTCATTGTTCTCCTCAGAAAATAATTCAGCCACTGCATTGGAAACCCCGCTGACCTCCTCAGAGTGGGAACACATTTGTACTTTGACAGGCAAACTAACCGCCAATGGCAACCTAAGGATTATTTATTTAAAATACATACATCAGATATACCACACACCCTCCAAACTGTACAAAATAGGCCTGCGTGATTTCAGTAATTGCAAGCGATGTGATGCTCAAGATGCAGACTTCTGGCATTTGGCCTGGCAGTGTAATCTTGTCTCACAATACAGGGAAGCCGTCACTAACTGCTTACAGGTCATGTCTAACCAGATTTTACAATGCACGCCGGTGGTGTGTTTGTTGTGTTATGTGCCTCAGGTCAAGGGTACTGTGGGGACATTTTTAAGAATTGCTCTGTTACTAGCAAAACGGCGGGTAGCACTAACTTGGGAAAGTTCGTTAGCTTCCCCCGAACTGACCACTGGCTGAAAGACACGGTGTACTGCCAAGAAACATTGGAACTGTATGCTGAAGAACTTCCGTCTTCATCTAAGCCCAAGGACATTTGGGAACCATTACGGCAATATCTGTTAAAGAAAAGTCAAGGTGATGCCAGATCGGATGCTTAGAGAATAGTCTGTTGCATTGTGAAAATATTGCTTTTTAAATTTGTAAGTGCTAACTGGCCTTGTACAAACAACTTTAGTTCTCAATGTAGAAGCAGTCACACCTGTTCTCTGTTGTTATTGTGTTTACTACAATGTGCCGTCCTGCGTGACGGATCTTGTCCACTATTGGTGCTTGAAAATTAGAAAAGAACAGTTAAAAAAAAAAGTTTTACAGAAATGTGCCTTTGCACATTGTACCTCTTTTGCATTTATTTATCCACAAGGGCAGTATTTTTTGACTTGTATCAAGGACAAAAATAACAAATTAAAAAAATATCATTGCCAAAAAATGGATAACACAATATATCGAGAAGGTAAGCATTTATAGTTAAATATTGATTTACTATTCTTAACTTCTACTTTTAAGGTAAAAATATGTGTAGCTAAGAATAGCAAATTTATACATATTAAAAGGAAATCTAAATGATATTGTGGTTGTCAATATTTTTTTTTTTAAATCTCAACATTCTGCCAGAATATCCCAATAACCAATCCCTTAATCCGAAACGTAAAATAAACTACCATAATGGAAGATTTTAGGTATTGGCTTGATTATTTTTTGTGTTATAAAATTCCACAAATACTGATTCCGCAAATCAGAATTTGGAACATTTTGACTGTAAAATCGGTCTTTTGCAGTGATAAGTTGTACTTACTACTGCCTATTGTGAAAGAGTCCTGATTTCTTGCATTAAAAGCCCACAATTTACACTTACGAATTAATTAAAAAAGCTGCAGACATAAAGAAAGAAATATGTACGTATGTGAATTATCATTCATTTTTCTTTCCTTTCACTACCTATCCATAGGGTAAAGACCTCCCTAAAGCTTACTGGTTCAAAAGTATGAAACTTAGAATACATGAATTGTACATAAGTTATGTAGAGATGACTCAGGTATACTATCTAAATCTAAATAAGGTATTTTTAATTGCCCAAAAAAAACGGGAAAAAAAACTTTGGAACCCCACTCCTCATTGCATAGAATAATAAAAAGGGACCAGACTTTCGTCAACATCACAGCTTGGCCTGTGTTAGATGGGATTGTGTTGGATGCTGTTACATTTCAGATTTTCTGCCCTACAGAGGTTATAAATTTCCCCACTTCACTTCGTGTTTCAATGGGGAATGTTGTGAAACAAAACATACGCTCTGATGGTTGCGATGTCCGAGCCGTAAAGGCTCTGTTTTCTGATTTGAAATATTACGCTGCTTTGAGTTTTGATTCTAGGCTAATTATGCAGACTTATTCTGCTACTAACATTATGGCAATCATTTTTTGCATAAGGCAACACATTTAAAAATGTGGTTAATTACACGCAATGGGAACATTGTCCAGCTCCCATTGAAGGCAGTTCGAAAACTCTTTTGAAAAAGTTTACTTATTTTACTGATTTTAATCAATCCTGATGCATTTTATTTTAAGATGGCTGCTAAGTCCTCTTCCAAAGTTAGACCCACCCACATTAAATCACTGTTTTCGAAGTCCTTTATCGATTAATTAGCTATAGGGGGCTATGAGCTGTTGAAAGATACTATAGGTTTTAAATCTGTCTGGAGTTCTAAAAGCTGGCAAGTGCAAGGCACTGAGGCTTTGCATTGTGCATGTCTCATCCCGAACCATATGTTGTTTTTTAATTCCACTATTCCACAAACTTCTTGCTTTGGATTGGGTAAATCTGAAAAATTAAATGCCCCTTCCATTCCTGATTTGGGGGAATACCCTACATGGTACGATCACACCAATAGGTCCATTGATGAATTGAAGTCCCTAATGCTAAATTCCTCCTTTAATATTTCCAGCTTAAATCCTGAAGGTTGATTATTATGGCAGAAAAGTTCAGATGCATGCCAACATCTTTTTCTGGGTCTGGCTCCTGGCTATACACAGGTTAGGGTGGATCCCCGTTTTAAAATCGATCATTCTGTTACTACCTATTTAGTAGGCAAATTATGTCAGAGCTGGCTTAAACATCCCACTTTAGCATCAGTTAAACTTTATTTGTCCTAATTGACTTACGATGTTGATTTGAATGACTTTGTTAAAGGCCCGGTAGGAGGCTGGTCAAAAAGATGGATATATGCTGTTTACAGCGACGTTTGGAAACTATCTCAAATTGAAGCTGCTTCTAGATTGAGATCTATTGATCAAGCTAATTTAGAAAAAGTGCTTGCAGTTTTTGATAATAGCATCAATACTCTTTCTTCCCCGAATTTACACATTAGATAATATTGTTGTTGATATTGTACAGGATGAAGTGTCTGTATTGCACCATGGTAAAAATCTATTACGTTCCATTATGCAGTTGCATGGACTTTGCAAACTTTAACCCCTTCCGTGCTCATTACGAGCTCAGCTCATCACGGTGCTCGTGTGCTCATGATGAACCACACCCATTTACATTAGGGCCCAGCACAGCAGGATAATCTCCCTAGCAGCCAAGGTGTTAAAACAAGGGAAGGTGCCTTGGGTCTACATGAATACCTCTTCCATATTAATGCCATTTAATTTGACTGCCAAACAACAGTTTATGTCTATGAAGGAAACTGCATATTCACTTTTGCATATTGAAAAGTTGGAACCTTTACATTTTTCTGTTGCCAAATCTAATTCAGCTGTATGGCTCATTTATGGGTTAATGACACTGCCCTTCCCCGTGTTTAAGTTCAATTCATGTATGAAGCTCTATGCCATAGGCAGATATGAACCTTTAGGAAGCGCTTATCTCCATGAGGTTTAGTCTCTACCATTCACTTATAGATGCCTGAGGGAGGATAAAGAAGTTTATTTAAAGGGAGAAGAGCGCACTTCTACACCTGATCACCCACTGGTTTGCAAGAACATACAATTGTATGGCTCGCGTAACATGCAAGCTCCGGATTTAGCATACATTTTAAAAGGTAATCTAGTGCTAGCTATAACACCAACAAACTCGATGTATCCATCTAGCCTTAAATTCCGATCTTGAAAGCAGTGTTCAACAAGATGACTCGAATAAGGTAAGCATGGGTGAATTTTGCGGATCTGCGTTCCGCGAATTCGTGCGAAATCACAAAAAATTCAAACATAGTGGTGAATGAGCCCGAGGACGTTTTATTATGAGGGTAGTTTATCTAATTACCAGAAGTGAGCAGTTAAACGAGTGGGACATGTATGCAGTGCAAGAGTGAAAAAGTGATATTAAAATTGGAACGAGGTGAACCCAAATCTTTTATTCTTGTACACCGCGAGCCAAGGTTGAAAACAGTGCAATTAGACAGTTTCAACAAAAAGCTATATAGTATTCATATAGTCTATATAGTATTCATAATGGTCAACAGGTTTCAGCACATTAACAGCAACAATATGCCTTGTGCATTCGTCAGGACCTATCAAGATTAATTAGCTACTGCAATAAGGTGAAAAAAATATTATATGTGAAATATATATTAAGACTATTACCACTATGATGAAGTTGTAGCCCCTAAAAGCCACCAAGTTGGCTTTCAGAGGAGACCCAGATGATGAGGCATGTCACCCATTTGGGTGAGTGATGGGAATCCGGAAAAATATTGCGTATTTATTCAGTTAAGAATTTTGTTGGCGTTAATCGGGATTAATACCTCAGATTAATAAGTAGTTTTTAGACGAGGGATATTCTTAGTCACAAACACACCCTAAATTACCTGTGTTCACCCTCTGGCAATTTGGCTTAAAGCAGACAGACATAACTTAAGAGGCAATGTGAAAAGTACACATTCAAACAGTTCAAGAGTAAAAGAGTGAAAACACCACAGAAAAAGATTCCACATCAGGTGAGAAAAATAGCTCCTAAATTAAGAGCAAAATTACAAAAATCCAGTAAGCAGAACTTGAGATATGAATTTGAAAAGAATAAACTGTAAAATAGCACTTAGGAGCAATAAGAGTTTATTTTTGATATCTGGTCACACTGGACCAGAACAAAGTCACAAGTTCAGGCCAACCATGATGGAGCGAGGGCCAGATACAGGGACCCAGTAAGGCCCGCTGCACAAAAGTGCCTTAGTCTTGGTTGCGTGGATGAAGATTCAGGGTGCAGCTGAGCAATGCTCCGGTGTTGATCCTGCAGTTGAGGCAATGGGTCAATTTTCTCCACGCAACAGCGATGTGGAAGTTCCTAAGACAATGTGCTGGTTTCATGATGCAGTGGTACTGTAGACAATGCAGTGGGTTTCTCCACGCAGCAGAGGTGATAGGTCGATCTTCTCCATGCAGTGGCAGCAAAGCAATGGTTCCAAAGTGGCGGTTCTGATGGTGAAGCGTTAGTTCTGAGGGCGATGTGCCAGTCCTGTTCCTGCAACAGCAGTGATGTGCCAATTCTGCTCTCGAAGCAGAGGATGCGTTGGTTCCCCTGGAGCAAGCACCTCAGGCCCACATCCAACGGTCCAAGCACTGAAGCAGAGTGATTGGAAGTCTGTTATGTCCCTGAAAATTCGGATCAGGAGCCAATCAGCTAGCCCTTGGAGTCAATCTGGGCTCACGTGATGTAGGCTCAGACTTTATCACAGAGGTAAGAGAGAGCAGCAGGGCAACACAGCAAGGCAGCAGTACTCCCAGAGCAGCAGTCCAGCAGGGTGTCAGGTCTTCAGCACAGCAATTCCTCTTTCAAGCAGAGTGGTTATAGGTCCACAACTGTACTGAAGTAGTGGTGTCAGTGGTCCAGTTTTTTTTACCTAGTTGTGCCTTTGAAGAGCTGTGATTTCAAAGAAAGATCATTAAGGTGTACAGAGGTCCCCCCCCCCTGCCCTGGTTCACTACAGGGGCAGATGCAGCCCTTTTTGTGGGGACAGGACATAGCCTATGAAGTTGTTAGTGGGAGCCTGTGCCCAGCTGCTACTTGTGAAAGATCTTCAAATGGTTGTCAGAAAACACCCCAAAAATGATCATGTGAGCTTTCATGATCAGCAGGTCCACTATAGCAACACACTCTACACGGGGGACCAACAAGCAGCTTCTGAACTGACTACAAACCATTCTAGAATGCCGCAGCAAGTCTAACCCTCATCTTCCTGCATTATACCCACAGCACCCCCCACACCTCAAGAAGTTCCACTGGCTCTGAATTCACAAATGCATGCATTTCAAAGTGCTGACCCATGCCTTCAAAGCACTCCACAACATTGGCCTCACATACCTCAAAACATGCATAGAGTTCTGACGACCTGACTCTTTCACTAGCATTCAGGAACATCACTGTCTACACACCGACTATGCACCAGGATACCCTCACAAGTCAATAGCGTGCCCTACCGTTATACCATCCCATACCATAGCAGAACTTAAAAACATATAACTTGACATGATATGACATGCCATAACAACCATGCAAAGGGAGGTAGAGCCTCAGCAGCTAAAGGTTTAAAATGCACATTTTACTACTAATTATCACATGTAGTTGTAATGAAAGAATAATATCAATAGTTTGAAAATATGCAAAATAAGTTGTGATATGTAAAATCTCAACATATTCTCCCATTTTCTGTGCTGTAGTTGTTGGTTGGGACAGCTACCCCTTGCTACTGACCAGTCTATTACAAAGAATATGTAAAAAACTGCGCAAGAAAAATCAGGTAGTTGGCCTGCTAAAGGAACAGCCACAATCCTTGTCACCATAAAAGTTAGCAAATTACCCGGTGCTTACTCCTCTGGTAACCTGCCACAGAAGGAGTCAGGTTTAACGTAGAGGCAATGTGTAAAGTATTTATGCAGCACACAAACAGTGATAATTGACACAATAACACAAGAAAAATCCCAAAATAATTTAGAAAAACAGAGCACATTTTTTATAAAATATTTTACACTGTTAATATTGTAAAATACAATGTCAATGTACATATAACAACAGACTTGCATTGCTGTGGTCGAATCCACCTGATATGTCCTATCCCTCAACCGCAATCAAAAATATGTGGTCAGGCAGGCCCTGCAACCTAAGCCGGAAGCAATGGATTGGCAGATCACAGGTGGAGGGACATGTAACCCTTAGACAATTGCGCAAACAGGACAACCCAGATCGATCCCACAGCGACACCACAATGGTCTTAGGAGATTGGCCCAAATAAAACACGTTGGAATGGTGGGAGGTGTGTTCCCAAAACACCATAAAATCAGATGCCACACTAAGTTAGGGACACTCAACTAATTAGAACCCCACATGCACACTACACACTGTGATCACCCACTCCCCATGTCGGACTTCTGGACATGTGCTCACTGTTCCCACAGGATGTATGACGTTACAACGCCAACTTTTACAACGCCGACCTTTACCACGCAATTTTTACAACGCAGGATCCATTACAACGAACTACCTTTACAACGCATTTTTTTACATCGCAGATGCTATTACAACGCATGCAATTACAACGTAAGTATAGGTAAGTATATAATTTAAAAAAAAATTGTAAATAATAATTATTAAATTAATTTAATTTATTAAAAGTAATTTTTTTAAAGACTGAACCATTAAATTACCCCTTTACCCCTGTACCCCAAACCTATCCCTAATCACTAAAAATACCCCTGTATCCCAAAACCCAAACCTAACCCTGAAACCTAAAAATACCCCTGTACCCCAAAACCCAAATCTAGCCCTGAAACCTAAAAATACCCCTGTACCCCAAAACCCAAACCTAACCCTGAAACCTAAAAATACCCCTGTACCCCAAAACCCAAACCTAGCCCTGAAACCTAAAAATACCCCTGTACCCCAAATCCCAAAACTAGCCCTGAAACCTAAAAATACCCCTGTACCCCAAATCCCAAACCTAGCCCTGAAACCTAAAAATACCTCTGTACCCCAAAACCCAAACCTAACCCTGAAACCTAAAAATACCCCTGTACCCGAAAACCCAAACCTAACCCTGAAACCTAAAAATACCCCTGTACCCCAAAACCGCAAACCTAACCTTTAAACCTAAAAATACCCCTGTACCCCGAAACCCAAACCTAGCCCTGAAACCTAAAAATACCCCTGTACCCCAAAACCCAAACCTAACCCTGAAACCTAAAAATACCCCTGTTCCCCAAAACCCAAACCTAGCCCTGAAACCTAAAAATACCTCTGTACCCCAAAACCCAAATTAAATAAATGTCTTTAAAAAGATAAACTTACCTATACTTACGTTGTAATGGCATGCGTTGTAATAGCATCTGCGATGTAATGCCATGCGTTGTAAAGGTAGTTGGTTGTAATGGATCCCGCGTTGTAATAGATGCGTGGTAATGGTATTGCGTGGTAAAAAATGCGTGGTAAAGGTTGTATACCGTTCCCACATTGTGTACACGCAAGGTTGAAGCCCACCTGCGCTTCCGATGATTAGATTTTGGACCCGTGACTAGGCCTATATTCCTGATTTAAAAGAATGTACATTTGTGACACTTTGTGAAATGTATAAAATGACGGCCAAAACCAATGTACTTTGAGACAGTCCTCAGACCACGACTGTTCCCTGTTCTCACGGCTACTGCATTTACTTATTTATTTATTCAAGGTTTCATATAGAGTAGCTAGACCCTGAGGTATCAGAGCGCATGACGGAGTCAAGAACAAGGCAATAATAAGTCACTGAGCATATTACATGCAATAATGATATGTTCAAGCAAACATAACATATTAACAAGGGAAGTATAGTTAGGCACCAAAATATATACTCAGAAAAAAAAATTGGGGCCATAAGAGTGGAATTGCTGAATTGAGGTTCATTTGAACATTTCGAGTCCTAGTAGAGAAGGACATCAAGAACAATAGAGTCAAACACAAAGAACGAAAATCAGCCAACTGATCAACATAGTTAGAAATTAAAAAGAGAGCCTATTTGAACCAAGTTCCGTTCGTTCAAGAGTTCCAGTATTTGTTAAATCAACTGCTTGTGTTTTGCACAACCCCTCTTGTCTTTTATTTTTCAAATTAAATTCACAATTGAGCAACAACACCAAGATTGCAGAACTCCAATCCGTAGAACCATAGTCATGAATTTTTAAAGGTTAAGACCAAAACTAGCATCTAAAAGATCAAAGTGCCAACCGTGGACATCTAGTCGCATGAGATCAGGCCAAAGTTGAAAAATATGACTGACCACGATGAAGTTGAGTCAGATACAAAGATTGGATTGAATGTGGTCGGAACTTAACTTCCTTCTTTCAGAAAAAATCTTCTGAGAAAGTAGTAGTTCCACAGGGCAAGGCTGCAGGTGGTGTCCGAGGAGAACGTGGTGTTCAGCATGACAAAGTCACGGTGAAGATTTTTACATTTGGACTGTGAAGAACAGCTTACTAGGATATGCTGTTGCGAAGAGGAATGTAGTGGGGGCTGCAGCAAAGTCAGGCTGTTCGATAATGCACCCTGGCCAGATAGATAAGGACATTGGTCCCGGTCTCCTCTCAGTTCTCAGAGTAGTCTTCTATTTCCCTATTTTCCCCTATTTTTCAATTTGTCCCAACTGGTCTCCTTTAACACCACCACCAAGGGCTCACTCAGGCTGAATCCGGGTGTGTGTTCAAGATGGTTGTCCCTGAGGCTCTGATTAGGAGGCCAGGCAACTAGCCCTTGGAGTCCCTCTAGCAGTCGTGGGTTCAAAAAGTGGAACAGGGCTCTCACAGCAGGACAGGCTTCTGAGGGTTCAATGCAAGCTTTAAGCAGCAGAGCAGTCCTTCCAGGTACAGCACAGAAGTCCACAGCAGCAAGCAGTCCTATGAGAATCCTTCCACAGGTCCTAACAGTGAACTGAAGAATGGATCTGAGGGTCTTAGTTTTATACCTGGTGACTTCTTTGAAGTAGGAGAAGTTTCTAGAGAACCCCCTTTGAACTGCTTGAAGCTTCCTGCCTCCCCTAACCTGGCTTCAGGCCGACTGTATGAACAATGCAGTGTTGACGAGTCATTTTTGTGAAGGCAGGGTACAGCCTATTGATTTGTAAGTGGGGCTGTGTCCAGCTCTGGCCCCCTGCCAGTAATTGCCTATACAGGCACACCTAATCACTCTATTGTGTAGCTCTCTCAGAGGAATAACCCCTTGCATGCATGGCTGATGCCCCCGTGCTCATGACGAGCTCAGCTCGTCATGAGCCACGGTGGTCGTGTGCTCATGTCGAGCTGAGCTCATCATGACCACACCCGTTCCTGTAGAACGCTGGCACAGCAGGGGAATTAGCCCAGCATGCGAGCGTTCCAACGGTCATGACGAGCTCAGCTCGTCATGAACACATGAGCACCGTGGCTCATGATGAGCTGAGCTCGTTATGAGCATCAAAGGTGATAAATAAAGTCCACCTTCACCCAGTCATGTATCCCAAGAACAGAATGCAGGCACCAAATAGGGTAGGAAAATGCCAACTTTCAGTGGCATTTTCAAAATTGTAACTTAAAATCTGCCTAAAAAGGATTTCAAATTTCAGTTTCTCAGACACCAAATATAAAATTTCCACTTTTTTCTCAGTCAAAAGTTAGCACTTATTAAATGTAATTCAGCAAACCAATGCTATCATATGAGAAAGTTAGGAATCACATAGCTTAACACGAAATTAAGGTTTTTTCACTACCAGGATTAGCAAAGCATAAAAGTTCTACTTTTTAATGACACTGCACCATGCCCTATGAGCTACGTAGGGCCTAACCTAGGGATGTCTTATCTGTTAAAAAGGAGGAGTTTAAGGTTTAGCAATGGTCTTATTTTCCATGTCGAATTGCCAGTTTAAAACTGTGTTCAGGCTGCAATGGCAGACCGGGGGCATGTTTTAAGGGCTACTTTAGTGAGTGTGCAATACATGCTGCAGGCCCACGAGTAGCATTCAATTTACTGGCCCTGGGTGTACGGTATACCACTTTAATAGAGACTTATACATGGATTAATTTGGCCAAACAAGTGTAAAGCAATTTACCATGTTTTAGGGAGTGAACAGTTAGCAAGCATTAGAAGTGGAAAAGTGCACGCATTCCTAAGGCCAATAAAATCAAATTAATCAAAATAGAAGGATGAAGGCAAAACTTTGGTGGAAGGCTAACCTAATGCTGATAAGCCCAACACGAAACATGCAGGGCCCGATTCACGATGGTAAACTCACACTTGTGTGTAAGTTTAATATTTTTCAGCATTAACAAATGTAAACCGTGACCATAAATCTACCTTTACTACTTTTCAGTATTCACAAAGGTAAACTTTGACCAAAAGCATAGCTTTCCTAGTAGTAACCTACCATTGTGAAGACTGAAAAGTAGTAACGTTAGACTTTTCATCTATGTTTACCTTTGTGAATACCAAAAAGTTGTAAAGTTAGAAGTTTAGTCTAAGTTTACCTTTGTGAATACTAAAAAGTAGTGAACTTGCACAAAAATGTAAGTTTACCTTGGTGAATCAGCCCGCAATGTTTATTATTATAGCAAGAGTGACCAGACCGCTTTAACAGATGGTCCATGCAAAGAAAGGTAATTGCCAACTTGGTCCAAGCCCTAAAATATCTCTGATTTTATACTTTTCAAATAAAATATGTGTTTCCCATGGGTGTTTGGCATCTCATTTTATGTCTCATCTTTTTAACTGTATTTTTATTTACAAATATTGATTGTACTGAACCCTTCTTCTGACTCCTGTTTGCTCCTTGATATCTCAGACAGATCAGACCATTCTGTCTCGATCTGCCCCAAAAAGACCTTACGACTGAAATGTAGATGAGGTCTGAGTACCTCTGACTCACAGAGTTTTGCATTCTTGTGTCTCTCTATTTCTTTCTCCCTTCCCATGTATTTCCCGTGTTTCTCTATTTCTCCTACTCTCACTCTCACTCTCTTTCTCTTTCTCTCTTTCCCTTTCTCTCCCATCTCCATTTCCCTCCCTCTCTCTCTCATCCTTCCCTCCCTCTCCCAGCCCCCTCTCTACATCTGACTCGTTCTTACATCGTCTTGCAGATGTTTTCTGCAAGAAATCTGATCAGGGTGGAGACAGGGAACATGTTGTTTTTATTTTGCTGGGGGACGAGGGGTCAGCTCTCTTTTGTTGGCAAACAGCCTGAGTTCCCGAGAAGTGTATTTATAATTAATGATACTGCATGTTCTGGCAGCCTGCCTCTTCTTTGGAAACCCAGGTGACACGTCATCAGTACACAGTTAAGTGAAGCCCTTCTGTATATGAAACGTAAGCCTCTCAGCGCTATGTATACAACTCCGGAGAAAGTGACTGAGAGGGATGTATGACATTAAAACGCATGCTTTTAACACGCATACTGTTACAACGCAGTTTTTACAACGCATGATGTTACAACGCATAGCGTTTTGGGGTGCTGGATAGTGAATAGTTTAATTTACTATTCCAACTCCAGTCCCCGTGGATAGTAGGGAAGGTGTTGGATAGTAAATTAAATCTATTCCCTATCCTAGAGTGCCCCCCAGTGCAATGCGTTGTAATGGTTTTCATTGTAAAACCTGCGTTGTAATAGCACTGCGTTGTAAAAGTTTCATTGTAAAGGATGTTTCCCGACTGGGAGCACTGGGGCAACAGCTCATATGCGGCCCTGCTTCTTACAAAGTGGGCACCAGCGCCCTTTAGAGCATGTTTGCTCCAATCCAGTCTGTGGCATCGATTGTTGGACTCGTGGAGTATCCGTGCCCCTGTGAGGATGAGTTAGACAGGAAGCCAAAGTTCAGAGGTCATTAATTTCTAGGTCTCCGCACCTTATGTCAGATGGTGTTTGTAAAGTGAAAGGTGAACCTTGAGCAGGGCCTCCTGCTGCTGAGGTCTCTCAGTAGTACCTGCTGAGTGTTGCTCAGTGTCTGCCCGAAGGCATGGGGCAAAGACTGACTAATCTCCTCGAATAACATTCAAAACTGCAGAATAAGGGATCAAATCATTTCGAGGCTCTTGTCCATAGATTGAAAATCTGATTTCAGAATCTTGAATTGTTTACATTGCTTGTTAATGGCCCTCTGCAAGAAGTCCATTAACTCGACTTGTGTAAAAATAGCTGCAGGGCAGTTGTTGGTCTGTCTATGGTGTAGCACAGCAGCTTAAATGAAAAGTTCCAGTAACTTCTCAGGTCAAAGGCCATATAGAGCTGATTGCCTCATGGACATGTGTTATATGACTGTGAGAATCCTGTAGAAGTGTGTATTTGTATTGATCATCTAGTGTGAGGGGCAATCACTTGGAAATCAGTTCCTTTAGTCTGCACACATTAGTCTGTGCAAGCCATACAGTGCCATGCTGAGGGCATGCCATGGGGACTGGCACCTGGGCACACGCAAGGATCAGCACTGGGCGAGAGGCTGAGGGCACAAGAGAAATAATCCAGCTGCCACAGCCCTGACATCTATCCAGCCAGCTTGTGACCATGAAGGTTCAGTGGAGGGATCAGACTTGAGAGGCCAGAGGGGTGAGAGGTATAGGCCTCTCTCGAGAACCCTTCCTGGGTGACCATCTAGTGGAGAATGAAAGGTTAATATCCAAGGCAATAAGGAGAAAAAGGGGGATTGGATGGCCTGGACTGAAGAGATAACCTCAAAAGGTATACCTTCAGGGGTTTTATGAAGTTAAAAAAGTCTTTAAAAAGCTACTTTCTCATGGTATGAAATTCCATTCGGTTTTATGTAGCTTTAATTTGAAAACCTATTTTTTCAGCTCTATTCTTTAAATTGTTAATTTGTCTTAACATTTTTTCATTTGAGTAAAAGTCTCCAGAATATTGGTATATCGTGGATTGTACACTTGAGGAACAGGTAATCAAACTGAAGTTCTTCTTAAAATATTTTTTTTAAACTTGGTTAATAATCAAACTCTTACATTAGGCCTAGTAAGTAATCCTCTTTGCACCTTCTCCTCTGGTTCTAAATTTCCAATTACTTTATTAGTTAAAGTCTTCATGATCAACACTATCTTGCACCTGGATCATATCCTGCACTTTTCTCTGTCATCTAAGATGGGATTAGGGGTGCTGTGGAGAGGATGGACCCATTTAAGTTAGAAGGTGGACCTCAATTCTCCTTCAGTCACTCCGATCTTATCCCTCTACAGAATTTTTCAAATGTTTTCTGATACCTTTCTCTAGTCTCACTTTTCCTTAGGATCGATTTGCTTGCAAGGTAGAAGGTGGAAGTTATCTCTCCTTTTGTCGGTTCTATCTCATCTCGAGGACTGACAGAGAAAAAGTGCTAAAATAGCGGAGGGGAGAGCTGGCCTACTCCAATTCCTGTTGGCACAGAGTCAGAAATTCCTTTTAGATCGGTCTTACCAGCCGCTGATTGGCCTCAATGTGCCCTACCTATTGTTGGGTCACCACCCTCCAAATAAATGTGCCCCTCCTTTCCTCTTTGTAAGAAATTGGGTTATCCGTTGATATTTAAACCCGTGCTTGGCACAAAGCAGTCTGGCTCAACTTAAAGGCAATATGCAAAGTATTTCTGAAAACACAACACAAGAAAAATCCCAAGCCAAATAAGAAAAATAGACAGTATTTTAATAATTAAAATGAAACCAAAATGACAAAAATCCAAATCATAGAAAGGGAGATAAGACATTTTAAAGAGTGCAGTGAAAATAGCACAAAAAAGCATAAAGAGCCAATTTTTGAGCCTTTATCAAGGTAGACAGGGTCAAAGTCAAAATTTAGGAAGGACTGAGAAGGTCATCAGCCAGATAGCAGGACCAAGGTTCATCCCTTTGGAAAATGTACCTTTGCAGTTAGGAAGTTTTATGGAGAAAGTACTTGTGGGCTGGGTGTCTGCAGGGGCAAGCTGCAAGCTGGATCCAAAGTACTGCTCGTCAACGGCGGCTTGGTGAAGCGAGGATCCTTGGTGTTCTGACGGGAAGTTTGAGGCTCTTGATGTCAATGCCCGCAAAGCTCAGAGTGGGTGAAAGCCACACTACGTTCAGGTGAGATAGGCATTGACAATGATGGCATTGATCCTGGTGAAGTCCTCCACGTTCAGATTTAGTAATTTTTCTGGAACTCAGGTCAGCATTCAGTGATGCAAACCAGCAAGTTGAATCCCACTGGCGATTTGACTCAGTGGCTGCAGCGCTACAGTTGTCCTGCTCTAGCCTCTGGTTCGTTTGTGAAAAAGTTTTAGGTGTCCAGTTTTTGAACAGGATGAGTACCCTCTAGCGGTGCTCAGACAGAATATCGAGTTGGAAATGTCGACTTACACAAATATCGAGGTGGAAATATCGCGGTCAAGAATATATACAGCTTCATTGGTTGACTGTAGCAAAACGGATAGAATTCAAGGCTCTGATGGTTGCTTTCAGGGCCATGAGAGGCATTCGTCCCAGCTACATTAGGAAACGTATTCACCCCTATCAACAAAAACGCTCTTTAAGATCGAACTCCCAGAATCCTCTGTGCATACCTCAATTTGCAAAGTCCCGCATCGGAGGTAGAACCTTTACGGTGGTGATGACCAAATTATGGAACTCCTGTCCGGATAGACTTAGCCTAATCCAATCTGAATTGGAGTTCAAGAAAGCAATAAAGACCTGGCTCTTTAGCCAGTGCTAGACCCCTCACATCCTATCTCTCTTGCTTGACTGCATCAGCACTGGGACACCTCTGTTTGAAGTAGCTGTTGCGCTTTATAAAATGCCCTATTTTTATTCGCATTAAGAATATCGAATTTAAGGTAAGAAATATTGTTTTAAAAAATATATGTCATTAATATTGTTTGCAAAAATAAAGGGTACCATTACGATGGCGGGCGGCCGTAACGGAATACAGGACCGTCTGCCAGGGGTGCGGCGGTCCCGCACCTGCAATTAGGATGCCACAGCCACTGTGACGGTGGCATCCCCCATTCCCAGCATTGTGGCGGGCGGTGCTCACAGCACTCATGTGTAGCCCCTAACATCATGGGAGCCCGCCAGAGGCCCCCAACAGCGAAGACCGCAAGCCTTTCTATGGTGGCAACGCCACCATGGAAAGACTCTTCTCCGCCCGCATCATAATATGAAGGGCGGTGTCTTGCACAGCCACCATATTATTGAGGGTTTCCGCCCGGTTGACGAGTCCACCGGCGGAAATGCGGCGGACGGTCTTTCTGTCCACCGTGGATCCCCCAGCCATCCTAATGTGGCGGGGGGTCATTCATGACAGGATGGCGGGCGGATCGCCCCCGCCGGGCCGGCCCGGTGGGGGCAATGCGCCTGCCATCCTAATGGGCCCCATAGTTGTTTAAAATATTGATTTTTAAATTAGTGTTATGTATTTTAGTTTATATTTTAAATATATATGTGCTGTACGTTTTCTGTATAAGTAGTATGTTTTTAATATCTGTGTTACATTTTTAGTAGTTATGAGTTTTATTTTAATTAAATGTTGCATTTTTAGTTCCGTAGCGGGTTGTGGGGTTATAGGGGAAAAAGGTGGGAAGCTATTTAATTATAATAAATTAATGATTATTTTTCATTTATTTAATTTAGATTTTATAGTGTTAATTGTAGGAAGTACTTTATTTTTGATTAATTATCAATTGGCTGCTAATTAATATTAATGAATTAATTGTCATTAATTATAGTAATTGTAAAACAAAAATTAGGCGTGGGTTGCTAGGTCTATAGGGGTACAGGGTGGGAAGTAATTTATTTTTGATTAATTATAATTAGTTGTTAATTTATATTAATTAATTAATTGAAAATTTATTTTGGAAACTCTGTAATTAATTTTAGGTGTGGGCTATGGGGTGTTTAGGTGAAAAGGGTGGAAAGTAATTTATTTTTAATTAATTAATAATTAGTTGTTAATTCATAATAATTAATTGATCGAAAATTAATTATGGAAATTGTGTAATTAATTTTAGGTGCGGGTTGTAGGATTTATAGGGGTAAAGGGTGGGAAGTCATTTATTTTTAATTAATTAATAATTAGTATATATTAACCAATATATGGATAATTAATGATGGTAAATGTGTGATTTTTTTGTATGTGTGGATTGTGGGGTTTATGGGTTAAAGTGTGAAAAGTAATTCATGTTTACTTAATTAATAATAAATAGTTGTTAATTAATTTTAATTATTTAATTGAAATTAAATATGAAATTTGTGTAATTAACTATAGGTGCAGGTTGTGGGGTTTATAGGGTGGGAAGTAATTTATGTTTAATTAATTGAAAATGAATTGATAATTAATATAAATTAATGAATGGATATTTAATTAGGGTGTTTGTTTATTTTTTTGTGTGGGGGTTTTACTGGTATAGGGGAGCAGTGTGGGGAGTACATACATATTTTTTGGGGATAATCAAGTTTATTGATTTTTTTAAACCACAAATTCAAGGCATCAAGATCAAGCAAAATATCATACTGTACATACACATGTGGCACGACAAGGATCGGTGAATCAATTAGCAGGGTAAAATCATACAGAGGGTTAACCCAGAAGACAACGACACGTATCCACTCCTCAAGATAGCAGGTTGAACCATTTGCCCCATATCTTTTGGAAAAGTTCCGGGACGCCCCGGACTTTGAAGAGGGGCTCCTCCTGAGTCCCACACCAGTCCACCCCCATCTCCACCTCCGCACAGTGGGGGGCTGGGCCTGGGACCACAGTGCTTTTATATCTCGCTTCACCACTGTCACCACTGTCCAGAGGAAACGCTTGTCGGCCCGAGAGCCGTCCAGGCAATCGAACACGCCTAGAATCAGGCGCAACGGGTCGTGGGGAATGGTCCACCCTAGGGTCTGTGAGAGCTCTAAATCCACACCCGCCCAGAATGGCCAAACCATATGATAGAAATCCGTGGGGGCCTGGTTGCAACGTGCACATGTCGGGGAGGGCGCAGTTGGGTTTGTATAGGCGCTCAGGGGTGAGATAAGCCCCGTGTAAATAGTAAAGTTGGACTAAGCGCAGCTTCGATGAGGTTGTCAGGGTTTATGGGGCCATGAGGGCGTCCCTCCAATCCGCCTCCTCCAAGGGGCCCAGCCAACGCTCCCAATGGGCTCGCATTGTGTCTAAGGTTGCAGGGTATTTTTCACGAGGGAACGGTATATCCAGGAGACCCCTCCCCTACCCATATTCCCCATCATCACCTGGGCCTCAAGGGGACTAAACTCAGGAAGGGAGGAGGGAGAGGATAGGTGCACCCCCAGGGCATGCCTCAGCTGCAGATATTTGTAAAACTGGGAGGGATGTAAAGAGTAGCGCTGCTGAAGGTCTGCAAAAGTTTTTATATGGTCCCCCACCCAAACATCCCCAATAATCGAAATCCCTATGTGGTCCCACTGATGGAAGTCCCGGAGGGATGAGGTCTCCTGCAGCCATGTGACATACCACAGGGGGGTCTGCCTGGTAAATGTCCGATCCCACCTCGTGTTGCGCAAGGCAGTGCGCCAAGCCAGGAGGACCAAACGAGTGACCGAGGGCAGGTCTCGCGGCACAGGGGTTCCATACAAGTAAGCCTGAAGCCGCGGAAAGTCCATCGCCTGGAGTTCTACTTGGTACGCCGGGTCGGACCAGCCACCCTTGAACCAGTCGTGGACCACAATACGTTTTGTGGCAAGGTAATAGAGATGAATGTTGGTGACTCCTATACCTCGGTCATAAGGAGGTATTCGGCAATGTGCCAGGGACATCCGCGATCTCCCTCCCCCGCACAAAAAACGGGTAAAAACACAGTTGAACTTGCGAAACTGGGTCGCCGGGAGGTGAAAGGAAATATTCTGCAGAATGTACAAGAACCGGGGGAGGACTATCATTGTGAAAAGGACACTTCTGCCAAGGGGGTTAAGGGGAAGCAATTGCCACTCCCTAAGGTCCGTCCTGGCGCTGGTGAGTAGGGATGTGATGTTCAAGGCCCACTAGCTCCTATATCTCACACTGCCACAAAGTCCTGTATCTCCAGGCTTGGCATCAACGGTGCAGTACATCTTTCAGGTAGGGTGGCAGGCAAAAATGATTTATCCTCGGGTAGCAGGCCTTCGACACTCGCCCACACTTCAATGCATCAGACCCAACTCACTGCACCTTCTCCGGACATTCAGCCTTCTGTGTGTATCAGTCAGAACAATGTGGTTATTAAGGTTGTCTTTCTAGAAATTACGCTCATCCGCCATATTAGAGTCATGCATGGAGTCAGTCAGTCATACATTGGCCGGAATACACGTTTAGTAGATACAAAAAAAACAGTCTCATTCATCCCAGAACATCCCAGAGTATGGTGATCTTAGAATAAACTAAAGAAGCAGGCTTTCCGTGTGTGACTGTGCTTCTAGAAATCAAGTCTAGCCGCCATGTTGGAGTCAGTCAAGCCGGCAGGCAAGTACGGGTTGGTAAGCACTAATTAATTATTATTAGAGTCTCACTTTTCCTTATTCTTGGGCAGCCTAACTTTTGTGCTGATGTTCGTGAAATATGGTACCTGCCACTCAGTGATCACAGATTGGTATTAATACTGTCGGACCCCCCCGCAGGCATGTCGCATAGTGTGCTCGTTGAGGCAGAGGGGCCAGGAAGAGTCCGATGGTCATTAGCACGCGCCGAGCGAGCCTGTTCTAAGACACTCCATTGTACTATATTCTACTGTATGCCACTCCACTGTACCACATCCCACTCTATAACACTATACTCTATGAAAGTACACTTTACAACACTCTCCTACACTCCGGTGTACCACACTTCACTTAGTGACACTCCATTCCATGACAATAAACTTTATGATTACATTTGTTAAAATTAAAATTAAAAAAAAACATTGAAATTCAAATAAATAAGGCAAGATGGCAGCTACTGTGCCTCGCTCCTAACCCAACGGCAATTCTGCGCAATGAAATGGAGCATCACAAGTAATAACTGATAGCGAAGGAACAATAGTCCAGCTGGTGAACCACAGGTCCTCAGCTTGGTTTGGTTTGTTATGGTGGCTGGAGTGCGGGACTCTTTCATTTTTTAAGAGCACCGCTACATTAGCAGCAGTTGTTCAAGGGATACTGCTTACTGCTGGCAGGATGGCTCCCAAGCTAATTAAAGCAAAAGATGCAGCAAAAAATCTTTAGACCGGTCGCGTGGGCCAAGGTGCAGCTGACCAGTGGCATGGGGGTGCAATCGGAAGAGCAGACGAGCCTGAAGGCAAATCTGAAAATGGTCGCGGGACAGATGGACGTCGGAGAGGGGCTGCTGCGGATCGTGGTGCGAAGCAACCACTCATCATGGAGGCTTTCCTGCAGGAACAGTACAAGGATCAGAGATGGAGGTGCCTGCTGTGTCTAAACCTCAGAGTGTTTTACCTGAAGAGCGAGCTGCCGGTGCCGAACCTGCCTGACTCCATTGCAGTATTGGTGATAACCACAGCTGCGCAGGGTTACTCTGAGGATCAGCCTGATGGCGCGGCCTATAGGCAAGAGGTGTGTCAGGAAGAAGGTGGAGCAGCCTGGCTTGTCGAAGGGGGAACGGACTCAGGCATTGAATGAGCAGCCCGGGAAGCTGATGGAGGACAGCACACTCACTAGCACAGGTAAAGACAAACTTCCTGTGGATAGTGCGCTAGCAAGTAGAACTTAGTTGAAAAGTACTGACTTACCAGGTGAAATGTTGGCAGGGAATAAGAACAAAGCTCAGCACAGCATTATATCTCCCACTAAGTTAGAACCATGACAAGCTAGCTACCCAAAATGCAGAAAAAGATCAAAAGGGACAAGTCAGCGAATGAGCAGCAACAATGAAACTACCCAAAGATTAAAATGGGATTATTCCGCTACAAGTCAGGTATATAATGAAGGAAGATCGGATCAGGATGAAACGGTGGTCAACCCCACAGCTACACTGTGTAACCCTCCCTCTATGGACTTAATCTATGCCACCCTCAAGCAAATGGAGGGGGAAGCTTGTCAGGAAAACCGCAGGGCACACCAGGCCACAAAGAAACTGCAGGGATCTATCCGGAAGGTGACAAAAATGTGAACAGAGATGAGGGAAAGGGTGACACACGTTGAGGAAAGAAGCATGTCCATAGATAACAAAATGGGAAAAATTCAGGAATACAAGGTACAACAGGAAAAGCAGTCAACTGACGTGATGTGGAAGCTCGAAGATTTCGAGAATAGGCAACACCAGAATAACCTCTAAATCCTTGGAATAGCAGAAAATAGCGAAGGAAGTGATGTTAGAACTTTTATGGTGGACTTGCTGAAGGGTGCCTTCCCTGAGCTCTTGAACTGGAACTGGGGTGCCGAGGTTCAACTGGTGCACCGTTTCCATCTCTATGCGAAGAAGAATAGAACGTCAGGGCAACCGGATCGACCTATGGCAATTTTAGTTTTCTTCTGAAACTTTCTCCTACGCCAAGCTATCACAGATGGGGCAAAAGCAGATGCTGAGCGATCATTCGGTGGGCACGCGTTCTTCGCCCGGCCTTACTACTGTCATAGCGCAGTGGGGAGGCGCTGGAGGATCCACCAGCTGATTTCACCATTTGAGGCTGACAGCGCCAAGGCCTATCTCCTAAATCTTGTGCGTCTCAAAGTTGTGACTTCTGAAATGAAGGCTCAAGACTACCTGAAGGAGTTACAAGAGTTAAGGGAACCAGAGTCAATAGGGAAATAGAGTGTGTCAGCAGGTTCAGTGACATTTTAGAACCTTAGATTAGGGAAGGGCTTCTCGCTATCAAACAAGTCAATAATGCAGGAAGGAAGGGGTTGAAGAAATGGTGCTGAAACGCTAAAAAATGTTTTGGTAATTCCTCTCTTGCTTCTCTGTTGCAGCTTCTTGTTTGTTCATTGTTCCTTTGTAGCAGTAACCCCTGGAATTTTATAAAACTTTCTATCATACACTGAAAGAAGACATGCTAAGAACATTTGAACAGGTGTATGGAGGAGGCTTTATACCTGAGTCCGGGTGCCAGGCAGCAAAAGTTGTTTTTTTGAAGAAAGGGAAATCTCCGCAGGAACCTGGATCATATAGAATGATCACCCTCATGAATAGTGACTCCAAGATCTTCTCGAAGGTTTTGGCCTCTAGATTAAGCTCAATTATTAGTAGAGTGATTCACCCATGACAGCATGTGTTTATACCTGGCAGAGGAACGACAGAGCATGTGCGCAGAGTGGTAACACTTTTCGATGCCGCAGCTGTCTCAGGAGACCGTATGGCAACGATACTTTTAGATGCTGAGAAAGCGTTTGATAGGGTCTCCTGGGCTACCTGTGGGGTACTCCTGAGAGGTATGGGATAGGTGATTTGTTAAAGCAATTAAGGGCTTATATAGGATTCCAGTGCCCGAATTAGAATAAATGGAGGATATACGGAGTCTATTCGGATTACAAGGGTTACCAGGTAAGGTTGTCCTTGTTCCCCGTTACTTTTCGCTTTACATATAGACCCACTTTTACGAAGAATTGAAGTGAATGAAAAAATTAAGCCAATGATATTTCAGGAGCTGGGAACTGAAATTCCTGCATATGCGGACGACCTAGCTGTAGTCACACTCGACCCCCAGGCCGCAGTTATTGCAACCATAGAGGAAGTTGCAGCTTTTGGGGAAATTTCAGGGTATAAGCTTAACTAGGCAAATTGTTGAGGCAAATATCGTTCCGATAATAAGCAAGGGGGAAACGATTTTGACAAGTGGCACTATCTTCACCTTTCAATAGTAGGCAGGTGTAACTTAATATAGATGTTATTTTTAGCCACAGTACTACATCTGTTTAGGACAATTCCCTTCAAGTTTTCGGGCCGCTGGGTTAAAGAAATGGACCATATGTTTAACAGGTTTATCTAGTCAAAAGGCAAGACAAGAAGAGCGTTAAAATTCATGACAAATTAGCAAGGGAGAAAGGAGGATGGGGGGTTCCCGATTTAAGACTGTACTATTGGGCGTTAGCTTTGCAATATATGCGGGTGCTGCTTTGTGGAAAAAAAGGAAGAGCAGGCGAATACATATGGGATGCAAGATATTTATGAGCTACTCTTAGGCGAGGTTGCTAAGGGTTGCTTTTTGAATTACAGTGAGCCAAGCTACTATAAGAAGGTCAGATTTTAGACTCTTCAGGCTACATTTAAGATTTGGGTTTCCATTAAAAGAAAAACTGGGCTTGGCATGCTGAACTACTATACACAGCTTTTTAAAAACTCAACAAGGCCAGAGATCTTTAGGGACAATGTTATGTCAAGATGAGAGGGCGTAGGTATTTGCATGATAGGAGATCTGCTAGATTGTACGGAGATATGCTGATTTAGTGAAATTCAGGATAGATATGGGATACCCGCTATTTTTTAAAAATATTTACCAATCCAAAGCTACTTAAGTTAAAAAAAGGGAGGTACAAACAGTTTCAAAAAAATTAGGGTTGTGTAAGCGGTCCGGTGTAAAGAGGGGTGCACTATTAGTCAAATCTATTCGAAATTGACTCTCTTTATCCAAGATGATCTTGAGAGGTACGGGTCTAAATGGGAGCAGGAATTAGGTATATCATACAATTTATGTTTAGACTCACTGTAACTTGGTAGGGCTGTGCTCCTTTCTGCTGCCCTTCAAGCTCAACTCTATAGAACATTATTTTTACTATCCTTTACCCCATTACAATCGTGCAATGTTGTGGGCAGGATGGGACCACCTGCTGATGCAGCAACAGCACCGACGCCAATATAGTGCACATGTTCGCCGCCTGCCCTCTGTTCCACGGCTGGCTAGGTGAAAGTGAAAAGTTTCTGAGGGCATCCCTCAATATAAAATCCAACCTCTTCGCACAACTTATAACGATGAGAGTAACTAATGAGGAGGCTCCTTAAGATAACCGCTATTTCTTCTTTATAGCCATGGCAGTGGTTAGAATATGCATCGCAACAGCCTAGCTGTATCCCTTGGCACCTGGGTTTCTGCAGTGGTTAGGCAGACTACTAGACATTTATAACTTAGAAAAAGGAGTTTATGGAAAAAAGGGCGTGAGAGCAAGGATATTGGGGGAAAACATCTGGGCCCCCATCAAAAGATGGAAAGAAGGAATTTAAATTGTATTGTATCGCACTGATACTTCCTCAGAAGACAGATGTTCAACACATGATGTCACCCATAAATGCATCCTATAATCAAAATACTCATCCTGTAACCTGTTTAATTTGCCACAATGTTTTTGTTTTTCTCAGGTTTATTTATTTATTTTTGTGTCTTTTGTAACTTCTTTCTCTTCACAACTGTGGCTTCCTTATTTATGTTGTTTTAATTTCCATATGGTGAATTCGAAAATTGTAAATTGTCTGTATTGTAATCCTCATGTAATCTGTATATGTTCAAATTGAGGGTACTGAAATAAAAAAATAAAAAAAATAATTCAAATAAATAAAACAAAGGTTAAACCTTTGTTATAGTTATGAAAACCTTTTTTATTCTTTTGACCAAACCAAAAATACACACACATCAGACATTCTTAAGTTATAGTTATACGTTAAATGTATAATTTATGAATCTCCTTTAAATTAATATAACTTTATTTATTCTTGAGCTACAAACAGAAGTTAAACGACAGTACAGTTTAATTACTAAACGTATACCTTTAATTTATAATTCATGCAACACCTTCAAATCATTATTACTCACACACCTCCATACACAGTGTATTCAACTCAGTAGCCACACTACATTAACTATAGCTCACAACCCTACCATGCACTGCGTTCTCACTAAAGATTTGATCTGCAATTTTTATAACTGTTCTTCTAAATGCTATAATTTTACATTGTGTAAGTGAGATAATATAAAATGATATAAGCAGTGCATGGAAAAGGTGTGAGTTATAGTTATGGCAGAGGCTGTGTTGTGGAGTGCTTTGTAGGTATGTTTGAGGAGTATGAAGTATATGGGCTTGTGTATCAGGAGCCAGTGGTTGTGTGATGTTGGCTCGGCATGCAAGGTTGGGGTGTCAAGATTTAGTTCATCAGGAGCAGTACCCTCAAGATGTCCACCTCCTTGCAGCTTTGACTCTAGATTGAAAAGTCACAGATGATCAAAGTGGTCATCTCAGGGGATGGGAATTAGGGAGGGTACTGCTGGGAGGGAGACCTGGAAGTGAATGAAGCACATGGTTAGAGAATGTCTGTTCAGTGTCACCTCTGGTTATGCATATTACAGTTCTCTTTAATATCAATCAAATAAGGAGATATAGTCATTACCTGAAAAGAAATGAAGAATGTTCTTTGTGACCTTTACAATGAGGAAGAGTGATGAAGTCACTTATTCCCCAATAATAGTGTCCAAGAGGTAGTCATTAAAGAAGAGTTCTAAAATACCCAAATAGATCCTTTGTATGGATTAATCACCTTTTCCTGTACTGTTTATTCATGCAACTCCGGAAAATGTTTTCTGCTATTAAAAATACCAACTTGTTTATCTCCTTTGGAAATTGTCTCTGGTATTAAGCACTTAAACACCAACTGTATTGGTTGCCTTCTTGTCTACATATGGCAGGAATGCTCCATTCGGGTCTAGAGTGCATTCCCTTAGCAAAAGTATCACTCCTCTCCTCTCGCGGCAACCGCAGAGAATGAGAGGAAAACCAACAAATGAACTGAGACAAGTTCTCAATAACAGCTCTCTCCTACCTGTTGCTTTAACGGGCAGCAGGGAACTTCAGCCTTCTGCACCATTCAATCTCTGAAACCAGCATGAAAGGAACATCCGGAGCGCAACCTGTATCCTGTCCAAGGTTCGGCAATAATCCACACCATGCGGTGGGCGTGACCGGTTTTATGGAGCCGATCTAGGCACTTGTGGTGTCTCCTTGTTATGCAGGGCGATGCTCAGGGGTGCTAAAAACTAAAAAGGATAAGGACAATTTTACTTGTAAAATAACAAGCATCTATATTTGTCTGCCAATGGAGTGCAATGTAGAAACATATGTGTTGTATCTTAACATCTGTCTCAATGTTCCATAATGACTATGTCATGTTCACTGGATTCTGGAATGTAGAATCCAGGGAACATAGCAGAGGTTAACTGATCATGAAGGAAGAAGGACCCTTTTTCATCAATAACCTCAATGCATGTACTTTGTCAGCAAAATGTGGAACAAATTTAGAATAATATTCTGCGAGTCCTAAAAATGATCGTAATTGATCTTTATTGATTGGATGAGGTGCCTTTTCAATTGCATCCAACAATTTCATTTTTGGTTTAACACCCTCACTGGAGATTGTATGCCCAAGATTATCAATTTGTTTTACACCAAATTTACATTTCTCAGCGCACACAGTCAATCCAGCATTTTTCAGTTTATATAGAATTCGATGCAATACTTTATCATGGGAATATAAATCTTTACCCCAAATTAGAACATCATCTTGAAACACTCTCACGTTCACTTCATCTTTCAAAATACTGCACATAAGTCTCTGAAAAACCGAAGATGCGGATGCTAATCCAAATGGCATTCTGAGATATTGAAAGGCACCCTCAGGTGTTATGAACGATGTTAAATGCCTAGATTCCGCATGTAATCTGACCTGATGATATGCATTGGACAAGTCTATTGATGAAAAATACATGGCACCCTTGATACTAGATATCATTTCATTGATGTGTGGTAGTGGATAGCGGTCAACCCATATATTCCGATTTAGATCTCTCAGGTCCACACACATCCTAATTTTTCCATTGGGTTTCCGTGCCAAAACAATGGGACTAAGGCATTCAGATGCTTCAATAGGTTCAATTACTTTGGCATCGCACAACCTGTTCAACTCCTCCTTTAATGAGTTTCGTAATGCAAATGGTACATTTCTTACTTTATGAACAGATGGTATACTGTCTGCTTTAAGAATAATCTTGTGTTCGAACTTAACTAAACACCCTAGATCTTTGCTGAATAACTTGGGAAACACAGATTCCCACTTAGATGGAGAATTGTCATTGGTTAACAATACCTGATCCGGATAATCATTGGATAACAACACCTGATCAGGATGATTAGGATTTAATATTATCCCCATCTTCTTTTGGTCCTTCCACCCTAACAAGGCTCGTCCTTGTTCAACAACCTAAACTTTGCTCAGACAAGATCTACCTTTAAAAGTTAACTGGGCATCAAAATAACCTAACATGGGTAATTTTATACCACAATACCCTTTGGGTCGTACATCTGAACAGATCAATGTCGTTTTGCTCCCGTTTTCCCACATACTTTTATCAATGATCGTATATGGTGAGCATGAGTCTGCCCAAAGTGCCATGATGTCACGATTTACTAACACGTTACATTTAGGAGGTTGATATTCTTCAGAAATATCATTCACAGTATCATCATACACAACCATCACCTCAATATCAATTTAATTGTTTTCAATTTCATCATCCTCACTATCAAATTGAGGTTCAACAACATTGACAGAACGTTTCCAATTGCCTTTATCACCAGTCCTGCACCATTTAGCGAAATGACCTATCTTTTTGCATTTCATGCATGTACCTTTAGTGGCAGGACACTTGGTAAAATCTGCAGTATGTTTTTGACTTCCACATCTGAAACATATTCATTTATTTATATTACCTTTGTGGACATTAAATTTCACATCTTTGTTTTCATTTCTAAATTCTGTTTTTTTATTACTGTTATTTATCACATTAACACTGCTAGACTCATCTTTATCTTTCTGTTGCACAGAACTCAATTCTTTAACGTAATGGGACGTGTTTTCCATTTTCCTACTGTGTCAACAGTTTTTTGCAGAGAAGGATTTTTAAGTTCAAGTAAACGTCCTTGAATCTTGATATTCTTAATTCTATTGATAAATTGATCCCTAATTATTTCCTCATGCATTTCCTTGAATTTGCAAGTAATGGCTAAGGTTCTTAGACAAGCTACATACTGTTGCACATTTTCCCCTTGTAACTGCGCTCTAGAGAAGAATTTGTGTCTTTCAACGACTATACTAGTTTTCTTCCCATAGTTTTCTTCTAAAGCTTTTAAAGCTTCAGAATATACATCTACTGCTGTGTCATTCAAACTAGTTTCACTTGTTTCACTACTTTCATCAACAGTGTCAAGAACTGTGGAAACAACACGATTAGCTCTAGGTAAAGTCTTTAAAACTTTCCTACCTTCAACCCCTAAATTATGTTTTAACAAAGCCAATTTCCTAGAGGGTAAAAATACATCACCGCCAATAGCTTCTAGGTAGGTCTCAAATGATTCTGACCAATCCTCCCAATTCATTGAAGGAGGACCAGGACTTTGCAAAAATGTAGGAGGAGCTACAACAGAAGATAAAACATCCATATTGACTTTGTTAATAAATATCAAGAAATCAATACATTCACTTTATAATGTGTGAAGGAAAAAATGTGAACTAATATAAATAATGTAGTCACCGTTGTCTGCATATGATGAAAGAAAATAACTAAAATAATAAAGGTTGTCACCGCAGTCTATATTTTTCCTGAAATTGTTATAAATAGATGTTCTACTTAAAACATGTTGTTTGCGCTGCCGTGCGCATCGGCAAAACCTGCATTCACACTACAATTTCACGAAAAGTACTCCTTCGCATTTACGATAAATGTTTACGGTTACCATGGAAATCAAAGATGGCCGCTGTGCGTCTCAAATGTAGAGGCGCGACGCGATGATGTCTTAGGCGTCACGTCTTTCCACTGCAATGACGCTGAAATTGCCACGACACAGAACGAAGCAAGTCTTGCAGCACGTGATGGTGGAACAGAAAACATAAGATTTGAAGATCAACAATGAAGGCATGTAGTGCGTGATGACGAAACTTCAGACAGCATTTTGAAGCTCAAGCAGGTAACGATCGCACACAAAAAAAATGTTCAAGAAGGACGCTTTCAGGAAAAATGTTGCTTTAAGTCATAAAACCCATTACAGGAAGTTGACAAACAACAAAGCTAAACGCGGAAACTTTCCATTGCTTTAAATGCCCCTCAAACTGACCAAAATATTGTCAGAACAGCAAAAATTATTTTTCACGGGGTTTAAACATTTAAAGTTTTAACATTTCCATCAAATACCTGTAAGTCCAATGTTTCAAATTAGAATGTGAGAGTTGTTTGCCTTAGGGGTTGTAGATAAATCTTCATTAAATCAATTTCTTCATCAAATCGATCCCATCCTCGTGGCCACTGAAAAGACTTGATGAAACAGTGGTTTGAAGCAGAGATTAAGTTTATTCAGTAATACAACCCCAGAGGCATTCAGGGTCCTTCTTCCTTCAGGATCAATTTACCTCTGCTATGCTCCCTGGATTCTACATTCCAGAATCCAGTGAACATGACATAGTCATTATGGAACATTGAGACAGATGTTAAGATACAACATATTGAATTGAGGTTATTGATGAAAAAGGGTACTTCATTTGTCTGGTCCACTTTGTGTCAACAGGCATTTGAAAAAATTAAATTGGACATTGTAAAAGCTGTTGCTCTAAAACCTTATGATCCTAGTCATACCTCTATAATTGTTGTGGACGCCAGCGCTTATGGATTAGGCGCGGTTCTTATACAAAGACACAATGGAACTGAAAGAATCATAGCTTTTGCGTCTCGCACGCTCAAAGGAGCAGAACCTTCTTATTCTGTAATTGAAAAGGAGGCTTTAGCGTGTTGGTGGGGTGTGGACCACTTTAAAACATTTATTTGGGGAACTGCATTTGAATTAAGGACAGATCATAGACCTCTCATTGACATTTTCACTACAAAAGGAGCATCTAGGGCAACACCTAGAATAGCGAAATGGTTGTATAGGTTACAAGAATACAACTTTCAGATAAACTATGTTCCAGGTCACAAAAACAACAGTGCAGACTGTTTGTCTCGTCTTCCTTTGCCTGGTGATATGGATGATATACAAGAAGATGGTGATGAATGGTTAGTTGCTAGTGTTGAAGAAACGTGCAATAATGCAATAAGTGAGCAAGAATGGATTCAAGCTGTAGCTAATGATGGTGTTTTACAACAAGTAATCAATAATGTGCATGTAGGTGTGAATTTGTCATCTTTGGACAAGACTGTTCTTGCTGATTATAAAATGGTTTGGTCAGAGTTATCTTTTTCTGATGGTATTCTTAGAAGAGGGGACAGATTGGTTGTACCTTTAACATTACGGGACAAGATGTTGAGTCTATTACATGAAGGACATAGCGGTATGACCAGCATGTAAAGGAGAGCTAGGAATGACTTTTGGTGGGTTGGTATGGACAAAGAAATTGATAGATGTGTTCGGAGTTGTTTAGCATGTATGTGCAGTGATAAATCACATAAGTCTCAAGAAACTACCATATCTGCAACTTCTTTTCCTGATAAACCTTGGGACAAAGTTGCTATTGATATTTGTGGTCCATTCCATGTAAGAGGGATTGAGAACAAATATGCCATAGTTTTGATGGGTTTTCACACCAAGTGGCCAGAGGTTGCATTTGTAAGGGTTATCAAGGCCTGCAACATGATTGAGTTTTGTGAAGGAATTTTTCGCAGGGAGGGATACCCGAGTGTCATCTTATCAGACAATGGTCCACAGTTTGTGGCAGAAGAATTTGCTGCATACCTTAATATGGTGGGTGTGAAACGCATCACCACTTCTGTTTACAATCCAAGAGAAAACGGTTTAGTGGAAAGATTTAACCAAGTGTTAAAAGAATGTATACAACTAGCTAGTAACAATGATGATAATTGTAAAGATGCAGTAAAGGAAATGTTATGGTGTTATAGGAATACTCCTCATACAGCTACGGGAGTGTCTCCTTTTTCTTTATTGAAGGGACGAGTGGCTGGGTCTAAAGTAAAACCTACTTGGATGTCTCAAAAGAAAAACACAAAAACATTTGATGTAGGGGATGTATTGAGTAAGGTACAGATGTATCAGAATAAATATGTTCATAACAACAAAAACACACCGGTGGGGTAGGACCCAAGGGAATATTTAAAGACCTATCTCTGAATACAGTCCCCAATACCGAACAACTACAAAAAGGTATCAGAGGGTCTAGAAAGGGGAGAGTTTATAGATGACAGACACCAGACCAACTGTACAAAACCCTTCAACTAAATGAACATGAGCATGGTATGCAATGACGTCTCAATGGATGAGGAAAAATACCCATCAGTCACCATTCGGATCCGCCCTTCATCATTTGGGATTTGTCCAGACCATCCGTGTGAGTATGTATTGTCACAGGCATCAGGAGACCAGATGGTAAATAGGTCACCTTCACTGTACCAACAACAGTATGGTCTACCACTCTGTGAAACCTGGTGAGTGGTAAGATGTGGTGTGACTGGGGAGTGCAGTGCAAATAAACGTGAAAAAGAAACATAAACAATGTGTTATAAAATTGGATAAGGGAGCATAGAACCAACTTTATTCAAATGATGCTCACTTGACCAAGATTAAATTTTTTGTCAAAGACAGTTAGATTAAATGGGCTGTCTAAGGTGGAACCAGGTTCTATGCTCCCTTATCCAATTTTATAACACATTGTTTATGTTTCTTTTTCACGTTTATTTGCACTGCACTCCCCAGTCACACCACATCTTACCACTCACCAGGTTTCACAGAGTGGTAGACCATACTGTTGTTGGTACAGCGAAGGTGACCTATTTACCATCTGGTCTCCTGATGCCTGTGACAATACATACTCACACGGATGGTCTGGACAAATCCCAAATGATGAAGGGCGGATCCGAATGGTGACTGATGGGTATTTTTCCTCATCCATTGAGACGTCATTGCATACCATGCTCATGTTCATTTAGTTGAAGGGTTTTGTACAGTTGGTCTGGTGTCTGTCATTTATAAACTCTCCCCTTTCTAGACCCTCTGATACCTTTTTGTAGTTGTTAAATATGTTCATAACCATAATGTTAAGGTCAAGAGTTCTCCAAGGTTATTTAGTGTGGGAGAATGGGTGCGCACACATCAAAAAGGGAATCAGAAACCGGGGTTTTCTAAATGGTCTAGACCAAAACAAATCATTTATGCCGCAGGAAATATTGTGAAATTAGATGATGGTAAGCGGTGGAATGTAAAAAGTATAACGAGATGTGATGATTTAGAATGCAAATATATGTTGAGTCAGAAAATGATGGGTAATGATCCCAAAACATCCATTGAGTGTAGGGATGATGCATCTGTCCGTTCCAAATCTCTTGTCAAAGCATCAAATGTGGATATGAAGGAGAAATCTATACGACCTAGGTTTAAACCAATCTGGATGAAAGATTATAAATGCTCGTAAGCTAAGTTATATTTAAATAGGGAAAATTGTCTAGTTGCTATATCTTATTGTCACTTTTGTTTCTTGTTCATTTCTTTTCTAGTTCATTTTTATTTTTTGTTTTAGTTATTCTCTATAGGAAAGGAAGATATGTTGTATCTTAACATCTGTCTCAATGTTCCATAATGACTACGTCATGTTCACTGGATTCTGGAATGTAGAATCCAGGGAACATAGCAGAGGTAAACTGATCCTGAAGGAAGAAGGACCCTGAATGCCTCTGGGGTTGCATTACAGAATATACTTATTCTCTGCTTCAAACCACTGTTTCATCAAGTCTTTTCAATTCGGACCTACTATGTTTCCTCACACAGTGTAACATTCATCACAGTTTTGTTCAGTTTTGTTTCTACCCTTCATTCAGTACCTACAGCATTATGCCAGTTATCATTTCATACTGTTTACATTGCACAGCATGATGAACTATATTGCACCGCATGGTGAACCAGTACCCTTATTCAGGCAAGAACATATATACATCAGACAAGATTAGTGTTATGGGCAGAGGATTCCTGGCATGCGGACTAGACTGGCTGCTATGTTTTGGATTGATCTGCAATCTTTTTGTGACCTGGTTGGTTATCCCTGTCTACACAGTGTCCCCGTACCCAGTCTTCTGGTGATCAGGGCTTGGTTGACCATTTTCTTTGAAGTTTACCTTCAGCATCCTTATGGTGATGAAGCAGGACAAGACTGTTGCATAGACTTGAGACCCATGTCCAATTTGTTGACTATGATGATTCTGAGGTTTATTGCTTGTGTGCAAGGCTTGGGGCACCAGGTAGAGTCCCATGGTGAGGCAATTTTCCCAAAGATCACCGCTTCAGTCTTTTGCTAGTTCACTTTGAGGCAGTTGGATTTCATTCAGGTGGACACTTCGTTCATACAAGTGGTGAATTTGTTCCTGGTGTTGGGTGTATTGTCCAACAGGGACAGTATCAGTTATGTGTGGTTGACATGTGTGAAGATGTTTATGATGTGGGCCCTTATACCATCAGCCGGAAGAGTCATGTAGATGTAGAGAAGCTTTGGGCTGAATGAGGAGCACTGTGGGACGCCACAGATTGGGTTCTTCTGGTGAGGAGGGAGGAGACCCATTTGAGGAAATGTCCCTAGATACCTGCTTCGTGGAATGTTCAGATCAGAATGGAATGGTATACAGTGCTGAAGGCTACTGGTAGGTTTAAAAGGATGAGGGCTGAGGTTTCCGCCATCTCGAGGGTCATCCAGACATCTTCCATTGCTACTAAGATAGCAGTTTCTGTGCTGCGGTTGGATGGGTAGGGAAGCATGGTTAACAGTTGGTAGTTTCTAAGTTTGGTCGGGTCAGCCGAGGGTTTCTTTAGGAGGGTGTTGATGGCTGGGTGTTTCTATTGTTCCGCAAAGATGGCTATACTAATGAAGGTGTTGCGGTTAGCGTTGAAGGCCATACTGATGGGATCCCTTCTTTGAGTATATGGTCTTCATGGTTGTTGTGGTTTCCTCTGTGTTTATGGTGTCCCATGTGGTGTGTTGTCTTTGTTCGTCACTGGGAGACTTCTAGTGGCTTTAAAAGTGTCTTTTTATACTTCCCCTCTGCTGGTTCTCTCTTTCTGTTCCAGATCATTGAAGAGTCACTTGAGATCTTCAATGTACCAGCTGGCTTGTGTTTTAGTTTTTGCTCTGTGACTTTGCTTCTTGGAGGCCAGAGTTTCAGTGCAGTTGGTGATCAACTTGCTGAAAATGTAAATGTTCAGGAGGCCCATAGGTTCTACTTTGTTCTCGTGGAGGTCGGTCTCCCAATCCACCTCTGTAAGTCTGTTTCAGTGTCAGTGTGCTGGGCCTGCTGTGGGAGTTTGTCTGTGTTGATGGAGTTGATTTTGAAACTGTTTATGTTGTTTTCTGTACAGGTGACCGGTCTTGGTGTGTTGATTGTCATGATGATGAAGGATGTCAACAGAGGATCTAGGATCTGTCTGGTGGCGTATTGGGCTCAGTGACGCATTGGATTAGTTCCAGGTTTGAAAGGCTTACAAGAAGGGCAGAAGAGTTGGGGTCAGTATGGTGTTCTAGATGGGAATTTAGGTCCCCTAGGAGGATGAATATACTCGAGCTGAGGACTAGGGGGTGAAGACATCTGCAATGTTGCTAGCATAGTTGGCTCATGGACCCACAGGGAAGATAGAGTAGGGGTCCACTCAGCGTGAAGTTTGCTCTGATTTATAACTTTAAATTGAGGTGTTGCGTGCAGTTTTCTAAGTCTTCAGAGAAGGGGGTTCAGTTGGAGATGTCTTTGTAGATGATGGAGATTCCTCCTCCAGCCATGTTTAGGTGGTCTTGCCTAGTGATGTTGTATTCGGCAGGGATAACAATTTAACGTCCAACGTTGAAGCTGTGGTCATTCATGTTTCCTTGGGGAGGAGGAGGTTTGGAGCGTCGTTTGTCAGGATCCAAATCTCCGTGTGATACTTACTGATCATCCAGGTGTTAAGCAACATGCATGATATTGATGTGTGAGAGGTGCAAGTATGCTTGCTGGTAGGTGTGAGTGTATGTGAAGGATTGGGTGTTGTGGGTATGTTCTTGGTTGGAGTTACAAGAGCAGTGGTGCAGGTGAAAGCTATTTCCGTATTGTGTGATGTGGTGCACCAGCACAGGGTGATGTGATGTACGGAGTTGACGGTGCAACGCAGAGTGTTGGGTAAGAGGTGAGTTGGGCGAGAAATGGTCTCTGATGCTCGCCCCAGTACAGGAGCAGACGAGTGTAGATGGGCTCAACTTTGGGCCACCACCAACATGCCAGCAGCACGCAGGCTGTGTGACCATGCTACATCGGACATTACATATGTCCTGTGAAGGGGTACAAGACGCAGGAAGTGGTGGGTGGGGCTGAGGAGGTGCACTATGGTAGGGAAGGATAGTGGTGTGGGAAACAGATAAGGAGTGGGGGAGGAGAGACGGGTGCAGAGAGGGCAGGAAATGGGCTCATGAAGACTGCACACAGAGAAGATAGCGAGACACTTCACAAAGGTCCCCAAAGAGGGAGTGATCTTGCAAAAGTTGGAAAAGGAGTAAGAGAAATAGCACAAACCGCAAGAAAAGGCAAAAAGCAAAGGAAAAAGACCCAATAAATGAGACCAATAAATGAGAGAAAAGGTTCAAAGACCGAGAGAAATGACATAAAGTCACAGAGAGAAAGAGAGGGAGAGAGAGCAAGAGAGAGTCAAGGAAGGTGCCGCGAGATGCTAGAGCCAGGTGCACAGGGGTCTTGACCGGTCAGACGACCGGTCGCAGCTAAGTCCAGGGGACTGTGCCTATGTGATCTAGTGCTTTCTTTGTCTTAAATTACTTTGTGAATTAGAGCCCTATCTTTTAATAAATATCACGCTGATAATTACTATTTTACATGCCATATTTTAGCTACTCTTGCTTCACAGTTTATGCATGAATAGTGCTCTCGTGCTGCAATCCTAGGACCTCTCTCTCTCTGACTCCTTCTTTATATTTTGCCTTAGCTTTCATTTTCCTGTCTGCCATATTTCTTCCGCGCCCACAGTAACATCATTCCAGACTGTTGGCTCAAAGTAACACTGCTTACGTATTTCATTCATCAGTGGCTGGCCGACAGGTCGAGATATAAGATTTTATGTAACTGAGTCATGCTAAATTAAATTCCTCTATTCAAGTTATTACGAAACTAGGCATTTCTTCATGTTTTGTCAGTATTAACTGGAAATAGATGGTAAAATGCCAATGCAAATGTAGTATGGCTCTGTGTAGGACAACGAGGAGTATATAAACGAGTGTGCTTCTTGTGTTAAGGTTTAAGGAGAAATAGAAAACAAAGACTTCTGCAGAAGATTCGTCTTCACCATCAATACAGGTAATGACTCAATCTGCTTATTAGTTTTTGGGAGTTTGGGTAGGCTTAAAAAATAATCAACATTTACATACCTTCATAAGTTATCCTACAAGCACCAGTACATGTGTGGGGCTTTATGAAGCAGACATCTCTAACATAATAGCTAAATTGGTGTCACTTATGGAAAGAGAGTAACTCGAAGTGAGAAAAGGCAATGTTTATTAATTCAGAACTCGCCTAGTGCCCATGGATCTAGTGAACTGATTTGGTTTGGGTATTAAATCTGGAGGCAGTGGGAGGTTTACATTTAGGGTTATAAAATAGCAATAAGACCTGCGGTTGCATTATATAAAATGCACCCTATCCATGTCTGGGCTAGAAGCACCCACAATTTTCTACACCCACTGCAGACAGCAGCAGTGTGCCAAACTACATTAAAATGTGCTGTCCCAACTGCAGGTGCAAACTCCGCCTCTGTTGCATTGAGTGCAGCAGTCAAATGTGGGTCAGAGGTTTGAGACTGCCATTCTGTATTTAAATGCAGAGGGAGTGGGAGCACGTTGAGGATGAGGCAGGGACCCTCCTCAAGGCAGTGCCGCGCGTCACTGGACCCAGCGCAAGGGTGACTGGGAAGATCCCTGGGACCCCTCGAGGTCCTGATAAGGGGCATCTTCAATGGCATGCATTGACTGGGCACCAGTTCATTGGTGGCACAAAACTAATGAGCCACCAGATGGACCATTGCTCTTGTACCTGCATCTGTACCTGCATCTGTAATACCACTCATGGGGAGAGGTGTTGCCTCATTGCCATGGGGCCCATGCCTCCATGCCAACACGACGACACCTGCTTGGGATCCATGACACAGAAGGTAGTGTCTGCAGTCTACTTTCTGTAATATGACCACTGGATTTCTCAGTTTGCCACACAATTACCATCAGACTGCTGGGAGTAATGGAACATTATTTCTTGCCTACAGGCGGGGCAGCTTTTTGGTTTGTGACCGCACTTTGTAGGTGGAAGCCTTGCTTGGACTTTTTTGACTAATCTAGGGCTAGGTGTCTTTATTGTAACCTGTATCCTAGGGTCCTAAAGTCAAAGCATTGCACCTATAAACCAGGGCAGAATCTAGATCCACTTGATGCCCCTCAGGGCTCCCTCTGACTGTAGATCTCCAGAGGTATGTTTAGTCTTCTGCATTTGTTACTGCAGATTGGTTACAGTGTGAATAATCTGCAGGAGGTAATATTGCAGAAATGTGCATGTGCATGGGTACGTATGTTTTGTTCTCCACATGTAACAACTATCTCCTACACCTCTGAAAATACAGGGGTGTTTTGCTCTTTGTCACACCCTATTCACCCTCTAGGGCCTGTTGTACGAAATCATGGTTGCAAAGAAGAAGTTGCAAATTGCACACCGACAAATGTGCATTCCTTCCATCACTGTTTTTTATGCAGTAGACCCCCTAAGTGCAATGGTTATAACCGAAACTAATTTACGTATATCTATGAGGTCTTTCTATCTAGAGTGGCACAGTGGGCGAAAAACAAAGGACTGGAATGTGGCCCAACCAATCGTACGTGGCTGAAATTAACTCAAGCCTTAGTTAGTCACATCATAAAATGTATGTTTACAGATAATAACAAAAGCACCTGTTTTATTAATAATGACAGGATGCAATCTCTTGTGAATGACTGTGAATACAAACATGGATGTCTGCCATGATTTTTAAAGTAGCCGTGCCCTTTAAATGGTTAGGTGCTGCATTTAAAAAGAAACGTTTCAGGCATGGAAGGCATCAGGTGGACCATGCAAAAGTCCACTGAACGACTGTCTTCTCCACCCAAAGCCACCCACAATGCTATGATGTTCATTATTTGGCAGCCATCTTTGAATAGTTTTAACACCCAGTGAGATATGGGTCATGGTTTCAGTGATTGCACGGTATGTGGCATGCTGCAAGCAACAGCAAGGACCTGGTAGCTTTAGAACATGGGCAAAGTGGGCTCTGCCCCAGGGGCCCAGCCTTTCAGGGGCCCCCTGATACAGCCAGCTCTGTTCTGCAGAGCATTTCCCTGATGACCTTTGATTTATCTTAAATAGATTGTTTTAAATTCCAGTTGTCCTTTCATTTATTTTTAATGTGGGTGATGTGTGAGAGTATTACAGATATTTTGCCGGGAAATGTGTGTTTATGTTTCATAAACCAAGGGCCTCATTTATGAGGCCTTGCGTCAGTTTTTCGCTTCCGATGCGTCACTTTTTGTGACGCATTGGAGGCGTAAAACATGCCTCCTGTTGCACACTATTTACAAAGTGACGTATCTAAGCAGATGCGTCACTTTGGAAACCCCTGCGCTACATTATACCTGCGTCAGGTATAATGTATGCAGGGGGTGCGTTCCCCCACAAAAAGCCCCATAGAAGTGACGCAGTGAAATCTATTAGATTTCACTGCGTCACTTCTAGGACGCCATTGGGTCAAAATCTTGCACCTTCCTCACAGCAGTCGTAAGACTGACGCAGGCCCTTTCACCTGGGGCTTGCCCCAAGTGAAAGGACGCATTGCTGGAGTTGTGTCACTTTTGTGACACACTCCAGCAATGCGTCACTTTGCACTTACAGATACGTCAGAAATACTGACGTATCTGTAACTCCTTGCGACATGATGCGTCATGAATTAAATATGATGCATCAGGTATGTCACAAGGAGTGCGCACTAAGAAGTGACGCATCGCTGCTTTCACGCAGCAATGCGTAATTTCTCATAAATGAGCCCCCAAGTTTCTTTTAGATCAAACCAGGACCTCAAATGAGAAATGGGAAAGTTGGCACAGATATTATTTGCAGTAATATTAGTGAGCTGCTGCTGTGCTACAATATTGAAAATACATATCACTATCCCTGAATATATGTATAAACAAATTTAGAATTTGGTGATTATGTCTGTGCACTCTCAGTGACCTGGCCAAAGAGGACAGGAAAGAGCGAAATTGGATCAAAAATTCAAAGCTGTTCTGAACAGGGGTCACCAGTATACGTGTGGCCCAGGGCCCCAACGTCCTTAAAGTGTGTATGCCTGGTGACAGTGTTTGGAGAGATGCCATTGCATCATATAATTATTTAAATCAAACAATAAGAGGGCACCTGTAAAAGTAATTCCAAAGGCAGGAAAACCGGGAAATCAAAGTAACAACAATACAGAAATCATACCTAGTCTATTTAACGGGCGGAATATCTTGCCATACCTGAAATATGCTACACATTCATAAGGGAGCCAAAATATATACACATTTATAAAAAATAAGTGAAGAAAATAAACTGTCAAATACATCAATTTAAACTTCGAAGTTAATTATAAGGAATATTTTTTGCTGTACAAATATTTTTTAAATCGTTTAATTCATATGATTCCAATACAGAATAGATGTATCATAAGGTATCTTTACAATATAGCCCAGAAATACATAGGCATATATTTACAATTTATAGCGCTCGGGAAGACAAAATATGTTTTAATGCCTGACCACTCTCCTCTTCACCCACCACATTCATTCATACATCATTCATTTATCATCTAGAAACAGTCAGAATAACATAATCTAAAAAAGAAGACAAACCAAACAATACAAGGACCCAAGAGCAATATGCAAGATGCAATATGACCCCAAATTAAAGAAAGATTACAAAAATGAACTGGCCACTTACAAAAATATGACAATCACAGAAAAAAGCAAATTCTTTGTACACAAAATAAATGCATCCAAGAACTCGAGTAAAGACCTGTTTGCAGTAGTCAAAAAACTTGCTAAAATCGAAAATAATAACCCCGAGGATATATCATCCGACTTCTGCAACACATTAGGTCATTTCTTCGTAAGCAAAGTGTCATCAGTATATGAACTATTTAAAAATAATCAGACAGACCACATAATTCAAAACCCCTCCAAAAATACAAAACCAAATAATCAACCCATTTGTACCCCTTCTTTTCACTGGTCTCTACCTACAGTGGAACAAATTAGCAAAGAAATAATGACAACAAACTCGGGCAGTCCCTTAAACCCTTGTCCATCGAAGGTGATGCAAACCTGTTCAGAACAAATAGGACCAGTACTACAAAAACTGTTTGAAGTAATTCTGAACACCAACATATTTCCAAACGATTGGAAAACTATTTCTATCCGACCACTCCTGAAAAAACCCAATTTGGACTGTGAGGTTCCTAGCAACTATAGACCCATAGCTAGGATCCCTTTCGCTGCAAAAGTACTGGAGAAACTGCTGAACAAACAATTTTCACAGTACCTACTGGACAATAATTGGCTTGACCATTCCCAATTCGGATTCCGTGAAGGGCACGGAACGGAGACAGCCCTCCTTACAGCAGCTGAAGAACTTAGAAAAATACTAGACAACGGGGAGAAGGCCGCCTTGGTGCTATTAGATCTCTCGGCGGCCTTCGATACGGTCAGCCACGAGATACTAATAAAACGCATTAGAGAAGCCAGAGCAAGCGATCATGCATGCAATCTCATCGCATCATATCTAAAGGACTGAAAATTCACAGTGGAATTAGGAGAAGCAAAATCAGATTCCTTCGAGGTACCATGCGGTGTCCCACAGGGCTCTTCGCTGAGCCCAACGCTCTTTAACTTATATGTGGCCCCCCTTCCTGAAGTCATAAGGGAGAATGGCTTTACGCCAATCTCCTACGCAGACGATGCACAAATCGTCATCTCCATAGGCAAAGACAAGGAAATAACAGCAGAAAAATTCCAACAATGCATGCTAAGAGTTAGTCATTGGATGCAACAAAATTGCCTCAAACTCAATGGAGAAAAGAGTGAGGTAATGATTCTGGGAGGTAATGCTGACATCTGGTCCCCAGACTGGTGGTCTCATGAACTGGGAACAAGACCAGAACCCTCAGAGAAGGTAAAAAATTTAGGATTCATGATATACACCAAATTAGCATATGAAGCACAAGTAAACAAACTAGCCTCATCTTTTTGGCTGATACTAAAAATGATAAGAAAGATACTCCCATATCTGCCCCAAGATACACGTAAAACGGTAGTGACAGCTCTCGCACTGTCTCGACTGGATTACAGAAATGCATTGTATGCAGGAGCCAGAATAAAAATTATTGAAAAAATGCAGCGACTTCAGAACGCAGCAGCACGACTAATACTGGAAATTCCAAAGTTTCAGCCCATCAGCCATAAATTAGAGTCACTCCATTGGCTACCAGTAGCCAAAAGAGTCAAATTCAAATCACTATGCCTGACTTACAAGGCCCTGCAGGGCAAAGGACCCCTCTTCCTGAAAACACACTTGAAACAATACGAACCATCTAGACTACTTAGATCTGGACAACAAAAACTGATAGCAGTACCCAAGTTTAAACGATCAAACTGGGGAGGAAGACGTTTCCTCATGTACGCAGCGCAAACATGGAATCAACTGCCACTAGATATAAAAAACAGCCCAACGTTGGAGTTATTTAGAAAGAAAATCAAAACTTGGCTTTTCATGGCATAAACTTCAAGAACTGCATTAACTCCAGGCCTGCCTAGGAATACGGACAAGTCATAGCGCCAAGACGCCTTCAGGCATTCGCGCGCTTTAGAAATTGACAAATCAAATCAAGAGCAAAAAATCTTTACTCTTTTGTTAAAGGAAAATTAATTGGCTCACAAGACCATAAACTGGATATAATGGTTCTCGTATCTTGCTTTCTGGCTCCGCACCGACGAGCGTTTCGGTTAAGACCCGCTATCCTGGTTGACCTTCGTCAGGGCAGTAACTCATCAGTTCCAGAAGGTCAAAGAACAAATACAAAAGTCTAGATGACGTATGTATATATACGGACTACACATTTCTTATGCTAAAACTAAATATATTGGATAAATGGTGACGTTCAGGATAAAGGGTGTTACATTACCATATACCACACCATAAAGTGAGCAACCATTCAAATAAAGAAACAAAAGGGAAAGAAAAAATTATAGGTTCACGAAAAAGAATCTAAAAGAAATAAATTGGTGAAATATGTCCTACAAGTGAACATAGCCTTACACCCGAAAATAAACCTATCTTGTGTCTCTGTTGGAGAGAGGTGACGGAATCCAGATAGGTTCCAAGTAGAGTCCTTTATTACTAACTGGTTTGGAAAAAGGAAGGTAAGGAAATGTATAAGGTGCCTCACCAGAGGGGAATTAATGATTAGGAAGCTTTCTTTATCTGCTACTCAATGAGCATTTCTAGGAGGACAAAGAAACAAGTAAATAGGCAGTCTAGGATAAATAGTAATCTATAGGTCCAGTGTGTCTAAATCAAAAGGGTACAAGAACATCTGCTACCTCTCTAGTATGAAGAAATTAATCTTAAGAGGTAGGTTGATATCCAATGGTTGATGGACCCAGACATCAAATGGTCGTAAATGGACATAAATCACAAGATGAATAGAACCTACTAGTATCAGAGAACTCCATGTATCACTGCCGCGTAGTATGCGAATTGCTTAGACGCATCTAAAAAACCAACGCATGCATGAGATATATTCATGAGATATGCACCAAGGGGCAAAATGATTCACTGCACCTAGCACTAAAGAACAGATATATATATCAAAGGGACAAAGTGTGCAATAAAACCACAAGAGGAATATGTGGAAATTCTCAATAGGAAGATGCATAGCCATGGACAGGATGTACAGTCAAATATCTGGAGACTAGCATTAGCATAATGGACAATGATCCTTCTATCTGAATATAGGTTTTTTTTTCAGTAAAAGATGTATTGAACTCCACAAAAGATCACCAAATATATATACACAACAATATATGTAATGAAACATGTAAAATGAGGATAATGGGTTGAGCTATTAGTGTCCTATGTATAAAGGTCCCTTTATCTGGATCTTTTATTCAAAGCTCAAATGTAAGTTATAAGCCCCGTATAGACCCCCAGGCCTCCCCACTTACCGATTCCTAGTTGGCAAATGTACGCATAGCCTCACTCCTTCCACATGTTTCTCGCCCTCTCAGGATGGGAGGGAAAGAAATTAGCCCGTCATGTTTATAAAACGTGCATTCAATGATGACGTTGACGATGATTGCATGAATACAAATAAAAAGCGGTCACTCTTGAGATAGGGAAGCACCATATTAAAAGAAACAGAAGTCAAAATGTAAAATAACTGAAGCAGGCACTCTCAAGATGGAGAATCGCCATACTAACAACAACAACAAAGGAGCTTATAAAGCGCCTGGTGACGCCATCACGGCGTGTCCCCGCGCTGTGGAGAGAAAGTCAAGACCAGAGAAGGGAATTACAGGGAAAACAGGTGGGTTTTTAAGCTTTTCCTGAAGGCGGTCTCCGAGTCCGCTAGTCTAATCTCCATAGGGAGAGCGTTCCATTCCCTAGCAGCCATAGCCCGGAAGGAACGGCCACCCATTCTGGCTTTCCTGATACGGGGTATTTTGAGCAGGCCAGTTCCCCCAGAGCGGAGAGCTCTATTGGGCTCATAGGGAATAGCTAGATCATTCATGTAAGGAGGAGCTTTTTGGGAGATGATCCTATGGCACATTAAGAGTGCTTTAAAGAGAACTCTTTTTTTTATAGGTAGCCAGTGGAGAGTATCTAGAGCAGGTTTGGAGGGTGCTCTCTTGGGAAGTCTAAGAACTAGGCGTGCTGCTGTATTTTGGAGGACTTGAAGTCTCCTGATGTTGTTTTGAGTTGTTCCAAGCAGAAGCACATTCCCATAATCTATCCTAGAGGTCACTAGAGCCTGTGTCATAGTGCGCCTAGCTTCAAGGGGAAGGAGATCAAGGGTGCGGTTCAGGGTCTTCATGACCCCATAGCATTTTCCGACCACCTTGTTCACGTGACAGTCATAGGATAGTTTGGGGTCAACCCAAATCCCCAGATTCTTGGCCGCTTCACAGGGGGTGGGTAACGGCCCCAGACACGAAGGCCACCACTCCTTGGTCCAGCTCGTATCCCTACCTCCCATGACCAGAACCTCTGTTTTCGAGCCATTGAGCTTCAGGCAGTGTTGGGTCATCCAACCTGCCAGAGCCTGCATGCAAGATTTAAAGTTATTTGCAGAAGCAGAGGGGGCTTGGGATAGGGAGATGAGAAGTTGGGTATCGTCGGCATATGAAACTAATTCAATGCCGAACGATTGAACCACTTCAGCCAAAGGGGCCATATACAGGTTGAACAGGGTAGGGCTCAGGGCAGAGCCCTGAGGTACCCCCTGTTCCAAGGCAATGCTTTCAGAGAGAAAAGCGCCTCTCTGAACCTGGAAGCAGCGATTGGTGAGGAAGGCTTTAAGCCAGCCCAATGCTTCCTGGATGACCCCGGCTTTGTTCAGACACTGTAGCAAGATGGAGTGTGCCACAGTGTCGAACGCCGCACTAAGGTCCAGCATTATAAGTGCCATAGTCTGTCCTTCATCTACACCTGCCCGTAGGGTTTCGGTCGCTCTCAGAAGGGCGGTTTCGGTGGAATAACCTGACCTGAAACCTGATTGGGAGTTTTGGAAGGCATTGTTAGACTCTAAATGGGCCATGAGTTGGCTGTTAGCTATTTTCTCAGCCACCTTCGCCAGGTAGGGTAGCAGAGAGATGGGCCGGAGATTTTCCAGGGTGTCCTGACTGATGTTAGGTTTTTTCTTTATAGGCAACACAATGGCTTTCTTCCATTCCATGGGGAGGGTAACCGTGGAAAAGGAGAGTTGGAGGATGTGCCTGAAGTGTCGCTCAAGGACCTCCAGACTGGCTGCTAGTATCTTGGGGGGGGCAGGGTCCCGGGGAGAACCAGATTTAATATTTTTACAGATATTAGTTAATGTGGTAATTTGAGGAACAGCAAAGCTTGTCAGGCATTTTTTAACATGGATAAGCTCCAGATTTTCATTGAAGTCAGAGCCTGATGGCAGGTCGGTGGAGAAATTAGAATAGATTGTGGTAATTTTGTTGGCAAAGTATTTGGCAATATCATTACATTTCTCAACTGAGTCATTATGGGCATTGCTCTCGTTAGTGACTACCGAGATTTCTTTAAAAATTTTAAAAAGCTCCTTAGAGGAGATTGATAGAGGAGACTAGACTGATCAAATGTCAATATGTAAAATAACCGAAGAATAATATTTACCAAAACAAAAAATGGAAAAGACCCAAGTAACAGAGAATCCTAAAAAGGCATCTTTGTCTCTGGCAAAGCCATGGCATCAGCTTGCCTAAAAATCTTCCTGCAGAATATATGCATATGGTTCCCAAAACCAGACTATAAGCAGAGAATCAACTATTAACAGGATCACAACCGCGCTTTTCACCTAGGTAAATAAACACTATGATGACAAGAATATATGAGCAGGTGATACAACTAAGAAACAAATAACATGGCCTAAAGGAGCTCCTCAAGTCAGGCTAAGCAATCCATGGATCCACAAGGAGGATACAAAGATAAACATGAACTAAGCCTAGCAGTTAGCTCAACAGAATCTTTTCTTTTCTGTACAATAGTTCCCAGTGTAGGTCTAAAATCAGGTGAACATTAATAATGATGTGCATATATATATAGGCACTGTAAAACAGATTTTATGCTAGAAAAAATATATCAATTTGAAAGATCAAAGTACTCCTTACTCTAAAACTGTGTATAACCAAAAGTAAATAAAGAAAATATGTTGTACAAGAGCAGTACTCAATCCAGGAGACCAAGTAGAATGAAAACATATTTTTACTCTGTATACAGTTAGTTACTGAGAGGAATTAAAGATCCATATAATAAACATGCTGAACAGGGCTCAAAACACAAAGCAACGGGGTATCGTGCAATGGACAAAAATGCAACCAATATAATTCTGGGTTACATTTGATAGCATTCTCCCAGGGTGTGATTTCATTAAGGCTCTTGTTCTGGGAGTCAAACAGAAAATTCCAAAACACTTCTCTCTTCTTACGAAGAACAGTGTCATCCCTTCCTCTATGTGGTACAATTTCCTCAATGAACGTCGATCGCAGTTCTTTCTCAGAGTGATTCATTTCTGACTAATGTTGAACAAGGGGTGCAGAAACCCTGTGATTGTGGATATTATATTTGTGCTCTCCTATTCTCGTTCTGCACTCTCGTCCATTTTCTCCAACGTATCCAGGTCCACATGGGCATAGGATGAGATATACACTGTTTGAGATCCTACAATTGGTCATGCCTCTCAGTCTAATAGTTTTTCTCCAATGGTTACAGAGTCCAATACTATAGCATTCTCACTGGTATGGCATTTGTGATTTCCCTTGACTGGATGGGTCTCAGTAATCGACTTTTGAAAAAAGCGTTGCCTCTCTCCCAATTTGGCATTGACCAAAAAGTTAGGCAGGTTTTCATTTTTCTTTAATGCATAAGTTGGTCAGGCAAATTTTACCTCTTCATTGTTAATGTTCAAGAGGTGCCACTGAGAGTTAACCGCTTATCTGATCGTCTGATCAAGATTAGAGTGCCATGTGACACAGACTAACTTCTCTTCTATCTGTTCATTTTTGGTCTCAATCATGCTGTCTCCGTTGCAATATCTAGCTCTTTTGAAAGAATCTTGAATAAGGTTTTTGGGATACCCTCCATCTAAAAGTTTAGATTTAAAAACTTCGACATGCCTCATAAATTCCTCAATATTAGTGCAATTTCTCTGTGGTGGTAACACTTGACTAAAGGGAATTCACTGTTTTTGACAGCGAGGAAGGAACCTTCTGAAGTGAAGAAGCATATTCCTAGCTGAAGGTTTAGTATATAAGGAAACTTGAAGTTGTTGATTACAGTATTCTATCCATATGTCCAGGAATCCCACCTCCTAGTTTTCACAGCAAATTTCAGATGAATATCACATAGGTTGATCCATTAACAAAATTAGTTTAGATCATCCTCATTGCCGCATCACGTAAAAAAGATGTCATCAATGAAACTGGACCAGTGGGTATGTTTTCATAAAATGGGGCAATTTTGTTATAGATATACTTGGTCGCAAAGCTATCCATGTATAGATTCGCTATACTAGGCGCACATGCAATCAAATTAAACACGTTTTCAATAAGAACTATCTCCAAACATGGCTGGTTGAAGTCATGGTTTAAAATTGTTGTTGTCCTTTTGCAGAGTCTCGCAAATAACCTTAAGGGCCTGGGTTTTAGGCACATTCGGGTATAGCGCCTCTATGTCCATAGTTACCAGAAATTCCTTTTGGGCACTAAAGGGCAAGCCTTGTATCTTAGAAATAAGATGACTTGTATCTTTGACATAGGATATTTAACAAAGGTTTAAGTGACACGTCAATGTATTTAGACAAGGGTTCTGGGGCTGCTACTAAGGTGGATACAATGGGACTCAAAGGTAGATTAATAGTGTCTTTATGTGTTTTAGGACCCCATAGATGACCGGTATGGGAGCATTGGTTGGTGTAAGGAATTCTGCTTCCTTTGTACAAATAACACCTTCCAGAACTGCCCTTTTCACAATGGCATGTTTTTTTTCTTTTAGCCTCATTTCAGGATCTCCTCTGATCTTTCTATAGTGTTCAGGTATCCTAAAGACCTCTTTAATTTTGGTATTATATTCCTGTGTGTTGAAGATAACAATACCCCTATCTTGGTCACATGGTGTTATATTAATATTACTGTTGTCTTTCAATAAATTAAGGGCTAGATCTTCCTGTTGCGACATATTGGGTGGGGGGTGGAAACATATCTATTTACTTGCAACATTTTAGAAATAACTGCCTTTTCAAAGATTTCCACTTCCGGTTCTATCCGATTTAAACTTGGAATAAAGCTAGAAGTTGGTTTTAGACCGGACTGGTTCTCTTCAGTCATGGATTCATGGGTCATACATTTCTTTTGTGTAATCCATCAAAAGAAGGCAACAAATCTTTTATCAATTCAAATCTATCAATGGGAGGTAGATTGGATTAGGCTAATCTACTTTGTCAAAAGATCCTCTGCCACAGAATCAATATTTTTTACAGATAGATCATTGAAGACAAGTATGGTGTTTAGTTTCTCCAACATTGATGCCTCCTGGTTTGTAGATATTTCTGAGACAGATCTGGGTCCTGGAGGCGCCCCCTGGGTTGGTTCGAAATCTGGGGCAATAGTTCCTCCTTCTGTTCCCTAAAAAAAAGATTGTTGGGGTGGACCTATTTTACTGATTCCTTCTATTGCCATACAAATCAAACTGATTCGAGGAGCTTTCTCCCTCTGAGTCAGTTGTATCCTAAAAAGTAAAATCTTTTTACTTGTCTACGTCTGTTGCTCTGATTGAATAGGGTCTTCTCTGGGACCACGCATAATGGAAAATGAATGTGTATATATACCCATACATTTTTACAAAGTGACGCATTGACCTACCAGTCCGTTGCACTGTTCTTTGGAATGCATTCACTCACACATGAGGAAACCAACAGCAGAAGTGGGCTCAACCACAGACACCTGCTGTGTTATATGGTGGGCAGAAGAAGCATATGATTGGCCATGCAACTTAACAATGGATCAAAATGTTTGCCTGAAAATTCTCTGTACATAAGTGTGCTACGGTCAATATATTTTTATTAAAATGAAAAGTTTGTGGCTCACATCAGATCCAATGACTTGTTTCCTTCCTGACGTATGCATACACTCTGTAACACACCTCATTTCAAACATAGACAAGCATTACAAAAGCCTATGGGTCCGCAATTCTTTTGGCTTTGTAATTTATTTTGTTTTTACCATGGTTTTTGTACAAACTTATTGTTGTGGGGAGCTGCTGGCCACTCACCACAATTACACATTTTGGGATAAAAGTAAAAATAATTTTGGGTCTCCAAAAGTATACATTGTCATGAGAGTCCCTGGCACTGGAGGGAACTTCTTTGATGGTGGATGTGCTCCATGGTAAAGAGCAGAGTGGTTGTCCCTCACAATGACGTTAGACAGTAGCTATAATTTCTGTAAAATCAAAAGGTCTTGGCTAGCTTCAGACCAATAAATAAAGGATACCATATCACCTTTGTTGTTTCTTCTCTAAAATGGCTCTACTTTGAAGCACACAGAATGTATGATTGAATGAGTATTTCTTAGGGAGACCTGAAGTTAAAACCTCACCTACTCAGACCAGAAATTAAGTATTATAGCGGGTCATCGAATTGTGAGAAGCCAGAAGTCTGTCTGATGGGATGCGCATAACTCATCATGAAGTGCACCCCTCACAAGCCTTCTAAAACACCCTTCATGGACTACTTGCCGACAACGCATTGAGATACATAGTGAACATACAAGCACCTTTAGTTTCTTTACAGACATATGGAGGACTCCTACCCCACCAGCAATGGTGATTTACAGATGAAACTCTGCCACATTCTGTTTACATGAAATGTAAATTGTTTTTGTTTCTTATAACTCTGTATTATATTGAAACGTGTTGCTCCTCAAAGTCTGCAAATCCTGCTGACTCCAGCGGGGCCTAAAAGTTGAAAACAAATAAAGGGGAAAGCATGTTTCAGTTATCTGAGGTTGTCATGTTAAATGGTGGGATATTCAAATGAGTTTCTTGTCATCTGGCCGCGCCCAGTCCTCTGTTTCAGTAGTGTCTTCCATGGTCATGGTGGCCCTCTGCTTCCTCTCCAGTTTCAATGAAATCAAAATGGCTAAACATGTCTTTTTCTATTTGCAGAATGAAAGCTGCTCCTGCAACTGCGTTTGTCTGCACACTGCTGCTTGGGGTAGATTTAGCGGTGATAGGTAATATAAATATCCATTATTAGAAACTATTGAGTATATATGCAATGTACAAAGCTGCATTTTCATTGTTATCTTCATATTATATTTCCCTTGTCACAAGCCCATTGTCTAAGTCCTTGAGCACTGGCATCTCTGTTGGACTTTCTCCACAGTGCTCTCCGGGAAGCACCTGGTTCCTCTCCTAGACACCCGAAGGCTAGATTTAAGTTGCTCTTCTGAAAATAAGATTATTCTGCAGCATGTTCTGAAAGTATTGTACTACGGAATATCGAGGCTAGGAATATCGAGATACATTAATATCCTGTATGGAATATTGAGGGACAAAATAAGGTAAGTGGTTAGGAAGGAGGTATAGATTAACTATTCCTAACTCCATAACTATAGACCTTAAAGATATATATATATATATATATATATATATATATATTACCTACTGGCGGTCGCCAGTAGGTATATATAGTTAGGATTTTTTCTCTATGGGTTTTTTGAAAATTCTATGTCTAATAACTTTGCCGTTTGTGGACGGAATTGGCTGAAATTTTCAGGAAAATGGCACATTTTGTTTCTGAGCAGCCTTTGAAAATTTGGGGGGGGTTCGTCAAGGGGGGGCCGAGAAAAAAGGGGGGTCCCAAAACGCGTTTTTCCCATGTTAATTTCCATAGGGCGGTTGGCCTCACTTTTAGCCCGAACGGCAGAATGGATTTGCACGAAACTTGGCAAAATTGTAGGGACTGGTAGCCCGATGTGCCTTTTGTAGGTCTCAATATATGTGCTCCAGTGGATTTTGAGAAATTAACGTTTAAAAAAAGATATATATCTGTAAGCGCGGACCAGGCAGCGGTCTGGTTCGCGGACTTTTCGCGCAACGGAGCTTTGTGAAGCGAAGCTGATTGGTTCTCCGGCGTCTGTCAACATTCCAAACAGTCCGTAGCGGCCGCCATCTTGTCTCTCGGTAGGATCGAGAGACAAGAGGAGGCGAAAGCGAAGGGGCAAATGACCATAAGGGGGAATAGTAGATCCTCGCTGACCCCCTAGGTTTGATGTGGAGGTTTTAAAAGGGCCCCGCGGGGCAAAAAAAAAAATAATAATAATAATCGAACGGCTGAATGGATTTGCACGAAAGTTGGCAAAATTGTAGGGACTGGTAGCCCGATGTGCCTTTGCTAGGTCTCAATATATGTGCTCCAGTGGATTTTGAGAAATTAACGTTCAAAAAAAGATATATATCTGTAACAGCGCTCCGCTTCGCGTACTTTTCGCGTTACGGAGGTTTGCGAAGCTGATTGGTTTTTCGGCGTCTGTAAACATTCCAAACAGTCCGTAGCGGCCGCCATCTTGTCTCTCGGTAGGATCGAGAGACAAGAGGAGGCCAAAGCGAAGGGGCAAATGACCATAAGGGGGCATAGTAGATCGTCCCTGACCCCCTAGGTTTGATGTGGAGGCTTTGAAAGGTTCTCGCAGGGCAAAAAAATATATACCGTTTTTTTAGTTTTTTTGCGTGGAGTGCGCTCGGTTCGCGAACCGGGAAGCGTTCTGGGGAGCGTACTTTCTTGAAAATTAGTGAAAAAAGTTAGAGTACAATAATAATTGTGAGTGATCAGATGTAGGGTAGCTCTGAGAAGAGCTTTTGGGTTTATGGTACATTTAGGTACTTATAAGTAGGTACCAATGCACATTCTTAAATTCAGAGTGAAAACTCTGTTGCCCTCATCTGAGAAGTGAACTCCATCTCCTCTGTAGATATCTTGCATGTAGTAACGCAAGTTATTGTTGTACAGGGAGCCCATTCCATGGTCTCTCATGTAAGCTGAAACAGATTTGTTTACATGCTTCCTCGATTTCTCAATTTGTGGACAAAATTGGTTCGACCACCTCCATTTCTGTCTTTGGCATATATTTGAATATACCAAGGCAGTCTGAGGAAAAAGTGCCATCAATTGCTCAAAGGTGTCCTTTAAAAGCATTTCCAGACCTACCCCAGTCAAAGTGCCCAAATCATTACCTCCACAGTGCACAATTAACAGGTCAGGTTTTGGCAAATGCATAAAGGTTTTCACCAATGGTATCAATTGGTGACATTTTAATCCTCTGTGGCCAAACCACTTAATTTCCACATCTTGTAAATTGAGGTTAGGTAAATTCCTGTTTTCAGCGTACCTTTGAGCCCAATAGATGTAGCTATGTCCAACAATCCAGACAGAAAACATGGCGAGAGAAGGTTCTCCTGCAGTCAGATGAAGTGTGGCAATGAAATGGCAGTTGAAAAAATGAGAGTGTAAAATGAAAAAAACTGAGGAGTTTCTGTGTTAATGAAGCAGTAAGAGTGATTGGTGGATTTTGATTGCTGAAAACAGAAAGTTAGTGTGCATGGATGAGTTCGTTGAAAGATGTATTTTGAGTGGCGAAGAAAAAATCATTAAATGAAAGAATGCTTTGGATATGCAGGTGCACTGAGAGTTCAGAGTTCAATTGCAACATTGTTGTGTGAGAGGTCTTGCAAGAGGTGGTTGCTATGCAGAAAAAGCAGAGAGGGGGCAGAGGGGGGAAGGGTTTTGCTTTGAAAAAAAGTGAGGGAAGAGTTTTGATTGGGTGACATGAGAGATCTGTGTGAGGAATTACAGCATTTCTGTGCTTTTGATAGCTGCAGACTCTGGAGTGCATACCTTTTGCTCTGCTGAAGACAAATTGGTGTGTTTCTGAGACTGTTTTGAAACTCAAAGTATTTGCTAAGGTGAGAAAAAATTTCTTTAATTTAGATAGAAAATAGTGTGCTTTAAGGAGAAAATTATGAAGAAAGTTGTGTTTTTCAAATGTTGCTTTGTCTCAAGTGTTTCACAAATAGATTTTGTTTGTTTGAGAAATTGTAATTGGAGAAAATGTGAAGTATTAGTACTGACAGGGCTTTTATGTGCATAGGAGCTGTGGAGTGTTTTCAAATTATGACTTGTAAATCGTTTTTGAGAAAAAGCAATGGTTTTAATATTGATGAGAAGGACATAATGGTGTCTGCTTCTTTATAAGGTAATTGAGAGTCTTTCCCATTTCAATGTAAGAAGTTTGTCTGTGGAGCAAATTGCTTGTAAATATGCTCCCACCTGTGCATGGCAATTTTCCGTTACATAGGCATGTTAAAGGTGACTGAAACATGCTGCAAAGGCAATCAAAAAATGCTTTTATGTGTCTTAAGGACATTTTAAGTCATTTCCCCATGTGCAGTGTTTTCAAATTATGAGTTGAAAATCGTTTTTGAGGTAAAGGAATGTTTTCAAAATTTATGTGCGCCATATGACCCCAAATTTTTTTTTCAGGGGTGCAGCAGGGTGTTCTTGAGATACCCCTGCACCGTCGGAAAAATTCGTAATTTGCGATGAGGTAATTGCTAATCGCAAATTGCACCTTCATTCCTATGGGCCTCCTGCTGCATGGAAATGAATGGGTAATCTTGCTGAAATGCAAAGTCGAATCTGTATTTAAAAGGGTCTGCACCTCTGTACGGGTGTTCGCTATGTGAAGCACGAAAGTTTCACGGGCCGAACTCAAGGCCACCTCTCTCTGAGACAAAAGAGCTCTTATTCTTGCCATGCTGTTGAAATGTGCTCCCAAGGTTGGTATTTGTGGCCAGATTGAAAACTCCCTATGTTCATGTGTGGGAGGAAATAGAACATTTCTGCAGCAAATAACCCGTTCATTTACTGTTACGATAAAATGAATACTTTTAATTAACCCAGAACAATCTTCATTATTGAGCATCAAATAACTACCATTTTCCAAGAACTTGAACGTGGGGATGATAGCAGGAACTGGCGTGCCTTGCAACACGCAAGCCATATTTGGTCGGTGTTTGTTGCATGAACCGTGTAACTGTCTGTGCCTACACATTAGTGAATGATCTGGCGTCTCAGTGCATTCCTCTCCATTCAGATAAAGTTCTTGATCATCTTTGAAAATCTGTATGTGTATGGAAGCGACCAGACTTGATGAAGAAAACCACTACCTAAAGGTTAATAACGACCTATTGGTATATATTTCATACAATTTGAAAACTTATATAAAGCAAAAGGCAGCGTTATTAAACCGTGGATAAGGCACGTTGCCAAAGCAGTCAACCTTTTGGATTTATACTGGAAATGTTAAAGGAAGAATTACGGAGTAGGGCCTGTAAATCTTTAATAGACAACGAGTAAAATTACTCCAACCATCGTATTCCTCTAACTCCGGGATAGTAGGGGTGTTTAATTTTTTAGAAGTAGCCAATCCAAAGCATTTGGTCTGGGAAATTGTTTCATTCACAAACAACATATGTTTTGGGATGAGACATGCACGGTGGAAAGCCTCAGTGCCTTGTACCTGCCAGGTTCGTGAACCCCAAACTGATGTAGATCCTGGATATTTTTACTCTGTATTACGTTAGCATGGTCTCATTACTGGTTTAAACGCCATTTTTCCTTTTTTGTAACTTCTGCACACGACACTTAGTTGTTGCTTTAGCTTTCAGCCTACCTGCGTCAAGATCTATGCCTGCTTCAAGCAGGCGCAGGGTTTTGATGTAGCTTTGTCCTATCTGATTGTAAATGCGGCACACCGTGGGTGGCAGAGCAGCGGTGCACGTTAACTGGTGCATCCCTGGGGATGTGCTAGTTAATATAAATCTGCCCCTTTACATTTAATTATGTGCAGGGGACACAGAGTAGGTGAGGTTTATCCAAGGTTAAGAAGAGATGAGTCCTGTTCAGTGAAAAATTGAAGATAGGCTTCAGTATATTATATACTTAAGTAGTGTGTTAAGTTTTTGATGACTGTTATTAATTTACTGTTGGGTAATAGTGGTTAATAACATTTTTTATTATATTTTACCACAGATTCAACTGCACATTATTTCAAGATTTTAGGATGCCTAGCAAAGAAAGAGTAAGAAAGGCTGGAAAACGTCAAAGACAGCAGGAGCATGGAATATTGCAGCAGTCCTCTAACAAAAAGATTTGTCAAGTCACCAAGAAAGCACCGGGTAAGAGTCGAAAAACAGTCATAAGAAATATGTGTAGTAAAAAAAATATTACTACAGAAAATGTTTCACTCCAGAAAAGGAGACCGAATTCAAATGGTAAGGAAAGGACAATGAGAAATGTTACTGCTAGAGTAAGAGATAACTCTATGCATGAAAGTAGAAGGAAACAACAGTTTAGGGATATTCGTAAACGAATGTTCCGCAACAGGATAATTGGGAATTTGTTAAAAAATATTAAGAAAGGTCAGCAGAAAGTGGTTTTTTATAAGAGAAAAAAAATAGTTGAGAAAGTTATTGATCAGGCCTTTGAAATTAAACGTAAGTTATTTATTTTGACAATCAATAGAATTAGGAAGCTAAACAAGGTAATTTATGATTTCAAAAGAAATAGTAGATGGAAGAGAATAGTTAATCGTAGTAATTTTTGTGAAGTTTTTTCTGGAGAATGGATGCATAGTTCAAGCTCTGAGGCATTTTTTAATGAGGAGAGTTATTTCCAGGATAATGATTTGGTGCATGCAGTTGACACCAGTGGTCGAGCTTATGAAGTGAAAGATGGTTGTCCAGTTGAAAAAGAAAAACTTGTGAGAACAGAGATAGAAGAGGTGTTAGGTAATGAGGTTTTAGGGAGACGTCCTAAGGGTCCTGTGTACACCTGGAAGTGTAGTAGTATTTGCAGTGTACGACAGGATTCCATCAATTTGCTTTGTGATTTTATACGGTCATTTAGTAAGAAAAGTTTGAAGCAGAAAATGAAGTTGTTGCAAGAATTAGATCCTTGCAGAGTGAGAGAAGTGATAGGTTTGCATGGTCATTCACTGGCTTGTCTTTCCAGGAGAGTATGCCAGAGTGTTTTTCATCATTTCAGGATGCTAGCAGTGCATCATAATAAAGTGAGGAAATTAGTTAGAATGTTGTATTATGCTAAGAGTCCAGCAATTATGCTAAAACAATTATGCGCTGCTCTTTTGCATGGTTCTGAAATAGATGTGAAAAATATATGTGAAGAAATTGAGTTTTGTTACTTTGGAAGTAAAGAGGAGAATGTTGAAATTGACCAAGAAGAAGAGAGTAATGTGGAAGATAGTGTACAGGTTTCCAGTACAGATAATTTCCAGAGGGAAATTGCGACGTTTGAGGTGAAATCAAGTGAGAGGCCAAATTTCACTTGTGTGTGTTGTCGACGCACTTATTATAAGAATCAGACTAAGTTAGTGGATTTATATGGAAAAAGTGAAAGGGAAAATAATAGTGAATGGAAGGATTTTACAACATACTTGATGGTAGAAAATTGTTTTGATTTGGGATTGGATCAACGTGTGTGTACTTATTGTTGTAACAAATTAAATCAAAACCAGATGCCTGCTAGAGCAGTTCATAATAATCTGGAATTGGTTGAAATTCCTTCTGAATTGAAGGATTTAAATACTTATGAATCTATTTTGATTCAAAGTATCCATCCCTTTCAGGCTATTGTAAGAATGGAGCCAAAGACAGGGAAATTGCCTCCATCAGATTTACAGAGAGGATTAAAGGGAAGAGTTGTTTATTTGCCTCTAGATTTGAAGAAAAACATTAACACAATTGGAGTAGAAAAAGTGGAAGAGGAACCTCTGGTTATCTTAGTTAATGGGGTTCCGACAAAGAATAAGAAAATATGGCAAGATTTAGTAGATGTTAGGAAAGTCAAAAGGGCAACATTGTATTTGAAAAAATATAATAAATACTATAAAAATGTATATGTTGCAGAAGAGGAAGTAAGTGAGGAAGAGGATAGCGATTTGTGTGCTGGTCAAATTGAGAAAGTAGAACCCTGTACTAGTGAAGAAATATATGAACATTATAGTGTTCATCCTTTGCATTCCAAGGAAGTCATGGGGAATGCTATTGAGTTGTTTCAAATGAAACAAGCGAAAGGGAGTCCCATTAGTGTTTGGGAGGAAAGTTTGGAAGCTCGGTGTTTCCCACAGCTTTTTCCAACAGGTCAGGGAGGAAGATATGATGAGCGACCTCATCAAATTCCTGCTTCTGAATACCGGACTTTGCGATTGTATGCAGGAGATCCTAGGTTTCGACAATGCATTCCTTATTTGTTTCATCTCCTGTTTGAAAGCGATCTGTCTGGACTGTCATATGCAGTGAACCACATCTTGAAAAGTGGTATACACATGCAAAACATCTCGGCAAGTGACTTTATGGATAAAGTCAATGTCCAAGACAGTATTTTGGATTCTCACCTGATTAATCTCATGGCGTGTCAGCGTGGTACTAATGAGTACTGGTACCGTCGTCATGGTGATTTAAAATGTATGCTGAGGAACTTAGGAACTCCCACATGGTTCCTCACTTTGAGCTGTGCTGAGTATGGCTGGGAAGACTTACTTGAATTTCTACGAGAGGCAAATGCTAACGTAGAAAACATCGAATTCAAGACACCCGGAGAACTGTGCTCTTTGGATCCAGTCAATGTATGTAGGTACTTCAATCATAGATTTGAAGGTATGATGTCTTTCATCATGAATAAGAAGAATCCACCTCTTGGAGAGGTGTTGGATTTCTTCTGGAGGAAGGAGTACCAAGCAAGAGGTGCTCCTCATATACATATGTTGCTGTGGATCAAGGATGCACCTAAATTTGGAACGGATGCAGACGACTCAGTGATGAGTTTCATAGAACAGTATTCTACGTGTGCTGTTCCAAACGCAAAGGAGAAAAAAAGCCTAAGAGAAAAAGTTCTACGTTTCCAAAGCCATCGATGTGGAAAGTACTGTCGTCGTAAATTCCGGAACAAAGACAAGTTCTACACCAAATGTCATTTCGGCTTTCCACGATCGGTGATTTCTAAAGGAAGAGTGAACAGTTTGATGTCTTCGCTGCGACATAATGTGATGAAGAAATCACCTAAAAACACATACAATTTGAAGAGGAACGAAGAGTCTAAGTACATCAACGACTACAACCCGGTGATTTTGTCCATGTGGAATGCTAACATGGATATACAGTTTGTGGCTGATAACTGTATGGCTGTGGCTAGGTATGTGACATCTTACATCACCAAAAAAGAGAAGACAGAATTGAAGGATATGTGGGAGGACATTTCCCATGAAAAGAGCCTCAGCAAGAAGTTGTACAGTTTCAGTCTGAAGATGTTGTCGCATCGAGAAATCGGAGCTTACGAATGTTCTGACCGGTTGTCTTCAGCAAGTCTCTATGCCAAGTCCAGGAGTATCGTTTGGGCGAGTGTTGGTCTTGCTGCAACGCGTAATCGAGTTCTGAAACCTGTGCGGGAAATTGAGTATTTGGCGGAAAAGGAGCCAAACAGTACCGACATTTTGAAGAGCAACATGTTGGATACATATTATCCAAATCGAAGCAGTCACCTCGAGAATGTTTGTCTGTATGAGGTTCTGCAAAATTACATATTCAAGAGGAACATCAAAGAAGATACTGAGAAAGGAGTGTATGCTGTAATAGGAAGTGAGGGATGTCTGGTCAAGCAAAGAAAATGCCACTTGATAAACCATCGAAAATTGAGTGGCGAATCTCCTGAAAAAAAGGAGTTTTTCTATTTAGCACTTTTGCAACTTTTTAAGCCTTGGCGTGCAGAAGAGGAACTGCTTGGAGATTTCCTCTGTTACGAAGACTCTTTCAATGCTGCCAAGGAGACCATAGAATGTCCTGCTTTTCCCAAATATGTAGAAATGTTGAATGTGGAAATTGAGCAGGAAGCAACGATTGCAGCCGAGATTGCCAGAGACAGTTCTCAGGACAGTCAGAGTTCTGCTTCATTGAGTCAGGATCCACTAGGAGGACCTCTTATCGAAAATGAAGCTGCCACTGCTATGAATGAAGTGGAAAGAGCCATGGCACATGCTCAGGAGGATGCGGTTAACTTAGAAGAGTTGGAAAGACAACTCAACGTTGAGCAGAGGAAAATATATGACGAACTTACCATGCAAATTGATCATGGATTAAGTCATGATAAGAAAGAGTGCTCATGTACGTCGTTGAAGCCTGTCCGACTGTACGTGAGTGGAGAAGCGGGAACTGGAAAAAGTTTCCTTATTAAAGCAATTTCATGTTATTTGCAGGAAAGGACAGAGTCATCGCTGTCTTGTGTTGTCACCGCTCCAACTGGACTGGCAGCACATAACATTAAAGGGATTACTTTACATCGTTTACTGATGCTGCCAGTGGAGCATGACAACAAATTAGAATATCACAAGCTATCTGGAGATGCTTGTTTTGAAGTTTCAAGAGTCTTGAGGAAAATGAAACTTCTTATCATTGACGAAGTAAGCATGGTTTCCAATGTTATGCTTGCCTTTGTGCATTTGAGAATGCAAGAAGTTCTCAAAACAGAGTATGATGTGTTATTTGGTGGCAAACACATCATTGTTTTTGGAGATCTTCTGCAGCTGACACCAGTGAAAGGGCAACCTGTGTTCAAAATGCTCACGCATGAAGATACCAGGAAGTGCTTAGGGAGTATTGGCAACGTCAATATATGGTTAAACTTCAATTATGCTGAACTGCATGAAAATATGCGTCAGGCAAAGGATGAAGTTTACAAGACTATTCTACAAGATGTTAGAATTGGAAAAGTGACCGAGCATGGGAAAGAAGCTTTACATGCACGATTACTGACAAATTTATATCCAGACGAAGATGTTGTGCCTGAGAATATTTTTCAGAAAGTTACTGAGAAAAAATCTGGAATATGTTTGATGCCAACTCTTGCAGAATGTGCCAAATTCAACAACAAAATGTTGCATTTAGAAAAGCAAGAGATTGTGAAATTGGAAGCTATTGACAGAGTAGAGCATATGGGATCAACAATTATTTTGTCTGAGAATCTGAAAACAAAATTGGATTCATTAGAGAAGAGTATATCTAAAACTGCGGGTTTTGAAAAGACTCTGAATGTGTGCTTGAACTGCCGTATAATTTTAAGAAGGAATTTACATGTTGAAAGAGGTCTGGTATATGGATCAATGGGTAATGTTGTTGATTTTGTGAAATACAGAAATAGAGATGGAATTGAATTTTTAAAAATTAAATTTGATGGCATTGAGGAAGTACAGCTAATTGCTCGTTGTTCTGCTAGATTTTTGCTTGTAAAAGACTTATATGTTCGTCGTAAGCAGTTTCCTGTTTGCTTGGCATATGCGGTGACAATCCATAAATCGCAAGGTTTAAGTGTAGACTGTGCATTGGTGAATATTGGCAGTTCTGTGTTCAAGGAGGGTATGGCATATGTGGCATTGTCACGAGTTAGGACTTTATCGGGATTGTACTTGATTGAGTGTGATGTCACAAACATTTGTGCGGATCTAGATTGTGTTAAGGAATACAATAGGTTGAGAAGAGAGTATGCGCCACATTTGCCTCAGTATCCTTTGTTTGAGAAACGTGTGGTAGGCCGGAAACGAAGAAATGTGACCAATACTGGGGAGGTTGTAGCAAAAAGACGAAAAGTTGATGAACCTGAAATTATAAGCAGAAACAAAAAGGATTCTGAAACAAAATGTGCCATTTTCCTGAAAATTTCAGCCAATTCCGTCCACAAACGGCAAAGTTATTAGACATAGAATTTTCAAAAATCCCATAGAGAAAAAATCCTAACTATATATACCTACTGGCGACCGCCAGTAGGTAATATATATATATATATATATATATATATATATATCTTTAAGGTCTATAGTTATGGAGTTAGGAATAACCGGGAGGCCCTGCAAAGCGCGTAACGTAAACACAGCAGGTCATGTGACTTGGTAATAACACTTTTCATTGGTTCATTTCACTTTCGGTTTCCTAATGATGTAAGACTAGGTCATATGATCTAAAATGAACACTTTTCATTGGTTGAGAACTATTTTTTTTCCCAAATGGTGAAAATCCCTCCTTCTTTCCTCACTCTGACTTTCATCATTGTGAGAGAAAGACCCTTTGTTACCAGTGAGCAATGGCTTCTTTACTAGCTTCAGCTGGTGCTTCCCCACCACCTCCACCACATCCAAGGAAGAGTGGACCACCTGCTAAAGTTATAATTCAGCAAGAAGAGGAAGAAGAGGAACAGGACGACCTAGATAATCTCCCTATTATGGCCAGAAGATCTGTTGTACCGGAAGTAACGGGACCAGAGGGCAGGGAGATGGTGCCAAATATACAAATGAGATTTCGTGAAGTAAAACAAGTCTGCGTACATTGCAGTGGAATCATTTGCTACGCAGAAAGTAGCATCACTCTGATCAACAGAGCTATTAACAATCATGCTCATGTTTGTCCGAAACTCCCCAAACAATAAATTCTTTTTTTTGTTTTCTTCCTCCTGTTGAGCCCTTTACAATGAATCGTTTTCGTTGCCCCCTCCGAAAAAAAAACAAAAAAAATATAAAACTGTTCAGAAAAATTCAAAAAAAGTAAAAAAAATGTTCAGAAAAATAATAAAAAAAATATAAAACAACAAAAACAATTTAAAAAAAAGTTCTTTTCAGAACTACCTCCCCGTTATAAAAAAATTGGTACAATATTTGCAACTGTGCCAACCTCTATTTCTCTTAGTTCGCTTCCCAGTTCGCTCCCCGGTACGCGAACCGGAAGCGAACCAAAACATTTTTTTTATAAAAAAGAACAGTAAGTATAAGGGAAGGAAACAGACAGTTATGTTAAAAGAAAGACAGCTATAGGGGAGTAAACTAGAGATACTATTACCCGTAATCCACTGCTGATGATGTCACATATTACATCATTCATGACATGCTCAGTGACATCATCAGCAGAGGATTGCGGGTAACAGTATCCCTAGTTTATTCCCTATAGCTGTGTTTCTTTTAACATAACTGTCTGTTTCCTTCCCTTATACTTACTGTTCTTTTAAAAAAACATTTTTTAGATCTGTCAGAAACAGTGAAAGTAATGAAATATAAAAGACTACGTAGAATATGAGCACTGTATGCAACAACTTTGACACTGACAGAAGCCTCACCTTCTCCATGCCTCCTACACAGTTCTACATGTACATCATAAATGCAAACAGAACAGAATTAATTATACATGTTAAATGGTTTATTTTTGCTGTTCTCAGAATGTATCAAATTTCACTAAAACAGTGACTTGAAGGTATTCATCATATAACAGCGGGGAAAAAAAAACACAATCAAAATGATTGTGTTTAAAAAACCCATACATTACAAATCAGAATTCAGAACTCCTTAAAGTTAACTTACTTTCCATGACGGCCAAGGATGTCCTATGAACAGCTTACACTCTGTTGTGCTGTTATTACTTTCAACCCGCCACTTTCTGAAAGAAAACCTCCATCGTTTTCAAAAACATGTTACATACAATAAATGACTTCTCGCTCTCTACCACACGATTCCACAAGGCCAAATCGTGTCAGAGCCATGTATAACTCTTGGATTTCTTGTAAGCCAATCCCGTCTTTTCGCATTTCCGCAACTTTCAGAATTAAAATGTTGAAGATCATTTACACAATCCTGGACTAGTAATATCTTCCCCTTCTTGCTCAATCATGTTCTACATTTCCTATCACACTGATACTGCTTACTATGAAGCAGACTTACACTACCTTTATGACTAGTACAATTATTTAATTCTCTACATCACTTTTAATCACAAAGCAATGTAAAACAGTAGACAGCATTGCAGACTTACATTCCCTCTACTCCATGTTTTGATTCGCTGCTTCAATTAGCTTATAAAAAGAAAATAGTTTTTGGAATATTCGAGATAAGCGCGAATATCTCCAAAAAGTAACAGCTGCCCTGAGCAGTTCTTAGCCATGTTATCCTATGGGAGGTGGATAACATGGCTAAGAGGATTAGCTCGGTAATGCATGAATATCGCTGAGTTTTCAGCGATATTAATGCATTGCGGTCGGTTTTTATCGTATTTGCGATAAACTTTGATAATAGCAAGGTTTATCTGCGATAATTTCTGACGGTAAAAAAATCTTTGCAATGCATCGTTAGGGATAAATATCGCTTAACTTTGGTAATATGCCCCAACGTCTGTTAACGTTCGATTCGAAGGAAATCAGGAAGTGTTGAAAAACATTGTCTGCGCCATCTTGTCTTTTTTCAAATGCCACACTTTTGTCGTGCACGGCAGCCATTTTAGATGCCTTGACAAGACCCACTCTGTGCACGCTGTCGATCCTTAGCATGGCTCCCCACCCTCGCAAGCATCTCCCCCAGGCAGTGGTCACCCCCGCTCTCTGTCTTATGCATGGGTAATAAACCTCCCCCCATCTGCGCTGCTCTTTCCTGAGAATCACACCCTGTGCCCGCCCGACACCTCCCTTTCGCTCTATTCACTACTGCACCCTCTGACACTCCTTTTCCTCTGTGTCCGATTGTCCAGGCTGGTCCTAGGGTATCAGCTAGCCCTGCAGATGTAGTTTATGGCCACAGCTGTAAAGATTCACCCCTCTTCAAAGGAGTTATAGTAGATCAAGGCCCACACTCGATGAGATCCGTCACAGCAGAAGCGTTGCTATTATCTGAAAACCATCCTGTATTGTGATTGGGGAGGGGACCGAGCGTGAAGCGGAAGATTCCAGGGATGACTCTTTGTACATCAAAGTTTTTACAATTATGTGTCACATTAAAAATATATAGCACTCCGACAAAGTAGTAAGATTATAAAACTTTAATAATTTATAAATATATACAAGAAAACAAAAATAGTAATAACATATAAACATTTTTAGGGAAAAACAACGAAGTAGCGGTCGGCTGTGCGAATAGTCCCAACGCAGCACAACGTCCAGATTTCCGGCGTGGAGCGGGTCATCAGTAGCAAACTGTTGTGCGAATAGTTCCAAGGCAGCAGAACGCGCTGAAATCTAGATGACACGAAAGTGATGTCTAGTAAGTTGCCGCCCAGCAAAAAACGGCGTGGGGCGTCGCGGGGGGTGGGTCTTCAGTAGCAAACTGTTGTGCGAATAGTTCCAAGGCAGCAGAACGATGGCACCAAGGTGATGTCCAGTAAGTTGCCGCACTGGTTTTGGTATCCTACAATGCTGCTCCGAATAACGGCGTGGGGCGCCCCGGGGGAGGCGGCGTGAACGGGCCTCTCCAGGTGGAGTGTCATCTGTTGTAGTGGGGCGCCCCTTTACCGTTTCAGTTGCCATTCCGTCCGTTTTTGGTCCACTGTGTCAAAAGCCGCAATTCAGCTGAGTTGCGCCCACTCTTGCGGTGCAGCGATAGGCGGCTGTCACAGGACTCTCAAAATGGCGGCAGGCTCTTTCCTTTTTGGGCCTGGTCCACTGAAATGGCCCTGGGACACCTTGGAAATCGGATGCTTGTCTGCTAGGTCTTGGACCCCATTCTCGAAAGCGTCCCCTCCGCCTTGAGAATTCATCAAAAGTTTTGGGGGCCCCGACTCCTGCAGGCTTCTGGTGGGGAGCGGCTGCCATGATTGCTCGCGGAATGACTACGACGGAGCTACGAGATGGTGGTGCTCTCATGCTGACGCCAGCTTCAGTCTGAAAGATCCAGAAACAAGGTGGGGCTTTCATCGTTTGGAAAAAAAAAAAGTTTTCATCCAATGAAAAGTGTTGTTTTTAGGTCATATGATCAAGCCTTCCATCATTAGGAAACCAAAAGTAAAATGAACCAATGAAAAGTTTTATAAACAAGTCACATGACCTGTTATGCGGCATAGGGTATAAAATGCGGAGAAAATACGTTGGCACGTGAGGCGGCGTCAGTAGCGGACCGATGTGCGAATAGGCCGAAGGCAACACAGCGCGCCAAGATCCGGATGGCACCGAGGTGGTGTCCAGCAAGTTGCAGCACTGGTGTGGCCATCCTACAATCTTGAAAGTCGGCGTGGGGCGCCTCGTTGGCCTGTGAGTTTGCGTCAGTAGCGGACCGATGTGCGAATAGGCCGAAGGCAGCACAACGCGCCAAGATCCGGATGGCACCGAGGTGGTGTCTAGTAAGTTGCCGCACTGGTGTGGCCATCCTACAATGCTGAAAGTCGGCGTGGGGCGCCCTGTTGGCCTGTGAGATGGTGTCAGTAGCGGACTGATGTGCGAATGGGGCCAAAGGCAGCGCAACAATATTTTCTGACTGACACCACAAGGCGCTGAGATGCCAAGATCCGGATGGCACCGAGGTGATGTCTAAGTTGCGGACTGATGTGCGAATGGGGCCAAAGGTAGCGTAACAATATTTTCTGTATGGAAGATACCACTAGGCGTTGAGATGCCAAGATTCGGATGGCACCGAGGTGATGTCTAGCAAGTTGCTGCACTGGTGTGGTCATCCTACAATGCTGAAACTCGGCGTGGGTCGCCCCATTAGCCTGTGAGATGGCGTCAGTAGCGGACCGATGTGCGAATAGGCCGAAGGCAGCACAACGCGCCAAGATCCGGATGTCACAGTGGTGGTTTCATAGTTGAGAGGCACTTCATCTGCAGTGGGGCGCCGAGATCCGGATGGCACCGAGGTGATGTCTAGCAAGTTGCTGTACTGGTGTGGTCATCCTACAATGCTGAAAGTCGGCGTGGGGCGCCCCATTAGCCTGTGAGATGGCGTCAGTAGCGGACTGATGTGCGAATGGGGCCAAAGGCAGCACAACGCGCCAAGATCCGGATGGCACCGAGGTGGTGTCCAGCAACTTGCCGCACTGGTGTGGCCATCCTACAATGCTGCGCCGAAAGTCGGCGTGGGGCGCCCCGTTGGCCTGTGAGTTCGCGTCAGTCAGTGGGGGCTGTTTGAGGATCTGACTGCATTGGAAAGCAATGTGATGCTGTGCGTCGCCCCCAAGATGGAGGTTCCTCGGCTGCAGTGGGGCGCCCCTTGGTGTTTCACTCGCTATGCAGCTGAGTTGCGTGCGCACTTGTGGCGAATAGGCCGAAGGCAGCACAACGCGCCGAGATCTGGATGGCACCGAGGTGGTGTCCAGCAATTTGCCGCACTGGTGTGGCCATCCTACAATGCTGCGCCGAAAGTCGGCGTGGGGTGCCCCGTTGGCCTGTGAGGTGGCGTCAGTAGCGGACCGATGTGTGAATAGGCCGGAACCAGCACAAGGCGCCAAGATCCGGATGGCACCGAGGTGGTGTCATAGTTGAGAGTTCTGAGCAGCGCTTGTAACACTGTCTGAAGCTTATTTGCACCTGCTGCAGCTTCACTATTGCCCTGGTGTGGCCTAAGATCGCCCATGACATAGGCGGCCACCTCCCGGGGTCCGGCGGAACTTTTTTCCTTTTCCTTTCTGCATCTTGTCCCAAATTCGTTTGACCTGAAGACACGACCAGGTCCCTGAATGTGTGCAGGGGGACGCTATTGATTGAATCAAAATGGCGGCTTTACACAAAGCTGACTCAAGCGTTTTCTGGTGGTTTCATAGTTGAGAGGCACTTCATCTGCAGTGGGGCGCCGAGATCCGGATGGCACCGAGGTGATGTCTAGCAAGTTGCTGCACTGGTGTGGTCATCCTACAATGCTGAAACTCGGCGTGGGTCGCCCCATTAGCCTGTGAGATGGCGTCAGTAGCGGACCGATGTGCGAATAGGCCGAAGGCAGCACAACGCGCCAAGATCCGGATGTCACAGTGGTGGTTTCATAGTTGAGAGGCACTTCATCTGCAGTGGGGCGCCGAGATCCGGATGGCACCGAGGTGATGTCTAGCAAGTTGCTGTACTGGTGTGGTCATCCTACAATGCTGAAAGTCGGCGTGGGGCGCCCCATTAGCCTGTGAGATGGCGTCAGTAGCGGACTGATGTGCGAATGGGGCCAAAGGCAGCACAACGCGCCGAGATCTGGATGGCACCGAGGTGGTGTCCAGCAATTTGCCGCACTGGTGTGGCCATCCTAAAATGCTGCGCCGAAAGTCGGCGTGGGGTGCCCCGTTGGCCTGTGAGGTGGCGTCAGTAGCGGACCGATGTGTGAATAGGCCGGAACCAGCACAAGGCGCCAAGATCCGGATGGCACCGAGGTGGTGTCATAGTTGAGAGTTCTGAGCAGCGCTTGTAACACTGTCTGAAGCTTATTTGCACCTGCTGCAGCTTCACTATTGCCCTGGTGTGGCCTAAGATCGCCCATGACATAGGCGGCCACCTCCCGGGGTCCGGCGGAACTTTTTTCCTTTTCCTTTGTGCATCTTGTCCCACAATCCGTTTGACCTGAAGACACGACCAGGTCCCTGAATGTGTGCAGGGGGACGCTATTGATTGAATCAAAATGGCGGCTTCACACAAAGCTGACTCAAGCGTTGCTGCTGATGCTATACAGAGAAAAACTGGTTTTCAGTTTGTACATTCTTCAGGATTTTTCCATCCAAGGCTGGTTGAGAGTTTGTATAACAATGGCTTCAGATTTTCAACATACTACTCTTCAACATTCTTCCTAAATGTAACAATGTGAGACTCACTAGGAGAACGGTGTAGTGAGGGCCACAAACGGCTGTTTGTCTTTCCTTTCAAAATGCTGCCAACAATATTTTCGGAATGGAAGACAACACAAGGCGCTGAGATTCGGTTGGCACCGAGGTGGTGTCCAGCAAGTTGCCGCACTGGTGTGGCCATCCTACAATGCTGCGCCGAAAGTCGGCGTGGGGTGCCCGAAGGGGGGGGGGGGAGGCGGCGCAAACGAGCCTCTCCCGCTTCTCCATGTGGAGGCAGTTCATCTGCAGTGGGGCGCCGAGATCCGGATGGCACCGAGGTGGTGTCTAGCAAGTTGCCGCACTGGTGTGGCCATCCTACAATGCTGCGCCGAAAGACGGCGTGGGGTGCCCGAAGGAAGTGTCCTTATCCAGGGCATTATCGCTGTATCATGTCCTCCACTAAAATGGCCCTGGGACACCTTAGAACTCGGACGCTCGATTTTTTTTTCCTTTCCTGTACATGCAAAAAAAGGTAAATGCCCGGTACGTTACACGCTTCATCTGCCACGATGAACTCTCCAGAGGAACCGAAAAAAAATATAGTTGTGGTAACTATACCATGCATCGTCATATGGAGAGGTGGCACCAATTAATTATAGTGCTGCATAAAAGAGAGATTTGGAGGAGAACCCCTGACCTGCTAGTACATTCATCAAAGAAGTGGCACTGAGAGCTTCAGAGGCAAGGGAAACGGTCCCAAATTTTTAGAAGAACTTTGGAAAGATTAAAATGACATGTTTAGATTGTGGCAAATTAATTTCATGTGGACAGATGAGTGTTACTCTAATAAATACAGCATATGAACATCATCATAGTCGATGGTTGGTAGAGACATTTTGACTATATCCTGGACCTGCCCGTCCTCGCCCAAAATGGCGCCGGAATAAATGGGACTCGTAACTCCTTGTTGTGTACTGGTTGCAGAACCTTGAAATCACGAGATACGTATGCAGTTTTGAAGCACATGGCGGGCGGGGACGAGAATTGATTGAATATTTCGACATCCCTATTGATATTAAGTTCTGATGTGTTATTGATTACTGTACTGTTGAAAGTTCGAATTAACGTCACCCATGGTACTTGCCCGCAAATGTATATCTAGATAATTTTATTGTAACTGGCCCTGTCGTATTTTAATTATAAAATGTACGTCCACCGATTCCGTAACTGTTAGACACCTTAGTTCTTGCAACCTAATGGCCCGCCCGTTACGTTCCTCTACAGTGTAAATGTCTACTCATCACATACGATTACAGTTTGCTCCGTGGCCGGCCCACGTGGTTATAGGCTCGTATTTGTATAATGAAATTTTCACAATAAAGGTTTTTAAAAGAAAACATGGTAGTAGTATATACATTGGTAAAGTTTGTAATAATAGTCACTGTTTTAGAATCATTAAAAGGCAAGTGAAATAAAGAAGACCAATTACATGAAGGGTAAAAGGTATAATACGAAGGAACGCAGTAAAGATAAATGGTCAAGGGCTGTTGTGTTTTCTATTCCTGCAACATAAAGTGATCGATAAGAATCTCATATTCAGGCGTATCGGCGACTAAGACAGCAGGTCGACCCTCTTTTGCTCAACGGCTCCATCATGGGACGAAGAAACGCTCTTTTTCTCGAAAAAAGAATATATTTTACTTGCAGGACAGTTGTAAAATTTCCGGGAAAGTACATTAGTCTGGAACATTATAACATATATTTAAGAAAAAATAATGTTCGGAAGTAATGAAAAGCGTAATTTTTAGGTCATATGACCAAGCCTTTCATCATTACAATAAGAAAAGTAAAATGAACCAATGAAAAGTTTTATTAACAAGTCACATGACTTGTTATGCTTACGTTACGCGCTGCGCGCCCCGGATGACTTCCGGATGCGCTAACGCGGCGCGTCATATGACGCATTACGCGACAACGCAGGTCCAGAATATAGTAAAAATGTCTCCACCAACCAGCGGTCGGAACACAACCCCTTTCAGCAGGCTAAATAGTTCTGTTAAATGAGAACAGAAGGGACAGGCAACAAGAACCATCAGTCAAAGAGGGGAGGGCTAGTTCTTCTCTACCGGGTTACATTGGGGCGCTACCGGAACTGATCGAATTGGTAGTCTACAGTGTTTCTGGATGTTTCAGACTGAAGCTGGGGTTAGCATGAGAGCAGCATCATTTCGTAGCTCCGTCGTGGCCATTCCGCAACCAATCATGGCAGCCGCTCTTTATCGTTATTTTGGGCGGGGTGGGTGGCGGAGCCGAGCTGTTTTGCAGCCATCATTGTGTGGAGTTCAGTTCATCTCACTAGTTTTGTATTTGTCATGAGGGGTTGTTCCTAATGTTTCTATTTTAGCGAGGTCAAAAAGAGATCCCATTAGTGGCCTACTGATTTTGCTCGATTCCTTTTCTTTTTTTTACACGATTTTTCGTTATCTGCAAAGACTAAACAGAGTATTGCGACTCTGTGTTTGTTTGTAAATAGAGAATGAACCAAAGAGAACTAATTCTAAAACAGTAAATACTTGGATAACAATCAATCAAATGGAGAGAGAAGCAGGCACGACGGATTACAACGGGGGCAAAGGCCTGCGTTAACTACCTTTCACTATCTGCAAAGAGAGAGTACTCCTAATAGAAATGAGGGGGGGGGGTACCATTCAAAGCAGATCAGTGTGCATAAACACGAAAATGTTTTCACTTACCACGTACTTGACATTCGACAGCTTATGATATTTGCTATTAAAAAACCATTGAAATTCACTGAAAAAACCATAGGTTATAGACCATATATAGTTAGGAATTAGCATTTACAAAACCTTGAAAATTCACTGAAAAAACCATAGGTTATAGACCATATATAGTTAGGAATTAGCATTTAAAAAACCTTATTTTACTCACACAAAACCATTGAAATTCCATATATAGTTAGTTGCACTAACTATATATTGCGCACCCGCAATCCACTGCTGATCATGTCACATATTACATCATTCATGACATGGTCAGTGACATCACTGATGACATCACTGATGACATCTCAAATGACATCACTGATGACATCACTGATGACATCTCATTTGACATCAATGACCACATCACTGATGATATTATTCATGTGACAATACAATGCATCTCTTCACATTTTAATATAACCTCTGTTTCACCCAGTGTTAAAAACAGAGTATAATTTTTGAAACCATTGACACACCAATACTAGTTACTACATACGTACTCACTGATTCCTACGTCTACACACACATTCACTCATTCACCCATACAATCATTCATACATACAATCACTCATGTTTACAACACAATCATATGCACTCATACACCTATACAGACACTCACACTCTGCCACTCATCCATGGAGTTACTCACACACCTAGTCAGTCCTGTAAAGAATCAATCACACTTCCATTTTCTACTCTATACAGTTAAACATAGAGCACCTTACGTTTTCAACCATATACTAACACATACTTACTCTCTTATACAATCATTGATACAAGTACACATTGATCTGTACAGAGTCACACACCTCCCATCCAGCCACACACACACTCAGTCTCCCATGCAAATACTTGGGCAATCAATCAATAACCCATATAGTTACTCATATAGCTACTGATCAACACATGCAGCAGTTTACAGAACAACAGACATAATGATGCACAAATTAAGACAGTTTAGTCACTAACCCATGCACTCAGTGAGACACATTTAATCACTCACTCATACATTCAGTCATGCACCTACTAAATCCTTCGTCCAGACACTTATACATCCACTCATTCTTCAATATGTAAGACATATTTTAACTTTATAGAAACATACAGTCACTGGATGTTGTCATCAGTGATGTCATCAGTGATGTCATTTGAGATGTCATCAGTGATGTCATCAGTGATGTCACTGACCATGTCATGAATGATGTAATATGTGACATGATCAGCAGTGGATTGCGGGTGCGCAATATATAGTTAGTGCAACTAACTATATATGGAATTTCAATGGTTTTGTGTGAGTAAAATAAGGTTTTTTAAATGCTAATTCCTAACTATATATGGTCTATAACCTATGGTTTTTTCAGTGAATTTTCAAGGTTTTGTAAATGCTAATTCCTAACTATATATGGTCTATAACCTATGGTTTTTTCAGTGAATATATATATATATATATATATATATATATATATATATTACCTACTGGCGGTCGCCAGTAGGTATATATAGTTAGGATTTTTTCTCTATGGGTTTTTTGAAAATTCTATGTCTAATAACTTTGGCGTTTGTGGACGGAATTGGCTGAAATTTTCAGGAAAATGGCACATTTTGTTTCTGAGCAGCCCTTGAAAATTTGGGGGGGGTTCGTCAAGGGGGGGCCGAGAAAAAAGGGGGGTCCCAAAACGTGTTTTTAACATTGAGTTTTCCATAGGGCGGTTGGCCTCACTTTTAGCCCGAACGGCTGAATGGATTTGCACGAAACTTGGCAAAATTGTAGGGACTGGTAGCCCGATGTGCCTTTTGTAGGTCTCAATATATGTGCTCCAGTGGATTTTGAGAAATTAACGTTTAAAAAAAGATATATATCTGTAACAGCGGACCGGTTAGCGCTCTGGTTCGCGGACTTTTCGCGCAACGGAGCTTTGTGAAGCGAAGCTGATTGGTTCTCCGGCGTCTGTCAACATTCCAAACAGTCCGTAGCGGCCGCCATCTTGTCTCTCGGTAGGATCGAGAGACAAGAGGAGGTCAAAACAAAGGGGGAAATAACTATAAGGGGGCATAGTAGATCCTCGCTGACCCCCTAGGTTTGATGTGGAGGTTTTAAAAGGGCCCCGCGGGGCAAAAAAAAATAATAAAAATAATAATTGAACGGCTGAATGGATTTGCACGAAACTTGGCAAAATATTAGGGACTGGTAGCCCGATGTGCCTTTGCTAGGTCTCAATATATGTGCTCCAGTGGATTTTGAGAAATTAACGTTCAAAAAAAGATATATATCTGTAACAGCGCTCCGCTTCGCGTAACGGAGGTTTGCGAAGCTGATTGGTCATTCTGTCACTGGGCTATAGTTGGGCTACATCTGGCTGATATTTGGGCTACATTTGTTTTTTTGTGTGTCTGGCGGCCATCTTTGGGCTACATTGGGCTACATTGGGCTTCATTGGGCTACATTCGGCTAATTAGCAAATAGCTCATCGCAAACTAGGAATGGTAAAGAATCGCTATTTATTCCTTAAAGTTCGCTATTTAGGAAATGCAAATAACTTTGATGATACATATGGCGGTTCATCTCTAACAAGATAAGAAGCATAGGGATAGATTTATGATGACTGGCGCATCACCAGGGATGTGTTAGTCATTCTGTGCCGCTGTTCCGTCACCTATGGTGTGCTGCATTTACAATGCGGCGCATCACGGGGCAAAAACAGCACAGATGCGTGATGTATCTGTGCCGTAAAGGTGGCGCATTGCTGGAGTTGTATCGCAAGTGTGATGAAGCTCCAGCAAGGGTCGGGGGTGCCCCTGTCGCAGGGTTTCTGTTCTCACACAGAACTGTGGACAGAGGATTGGAACCTCGGCGAATTAGGGTGTCCCAAAACAGTGTCACATTGGATATAACAAACTCTCAATGTTTAGACAATCCAGAATATGAACTTATAGTACCTCAGGATACGTGGAACTCATGAACAGTCGGTCGTTATATATTTCTTAGAAACCAGAACATGGAGTTAAGAAGAACACATGTGTATTTGAAATGTTTATTTACTAATGCCGTCTTCTCAGGCGTAGTACCTTAGATAATAAAAGTACACATATTATCAGTAGCAAAATTACCAGCATAGTTACTAGTACATAAAAAGTGAATGGTGATAGTATGTTAACATGCTGTAAATGAATAAGAGTTAGCAACACTTATAAGCAGCCGCGGGCCGTGGAGGGAGTTACGGTGAGGCATGGAGGCGGGGAGGGGGAGAAGCAGGGTGGAGAATACAAGTACACATATTATCAGTAGCAAAATTACCAGCATAGTTACTAGTACATAAAAAGCGAATGGTGACAGTATGTTAACATGCTGTAAATGAATAAGAGTTAGCAACACTTATAAGCAGCCGCGGGCCGTGGAGGGAGTTACGGTGGGGCAGGGAGGCGGGGAGGGGGAGGGGCAAGGTAGAGAGGGCTCCACCCTGCTTCTCCCCCTCCCCGCCTCCCTGCCTCACCGTAACTCCCTCCACGGCCCGCGGCTGCTTATATCTCACCCTCCCTAATACACATATTATATTATTTGCTAAGAAGGTCTCTTTGTGTTGGTTTAGGGCGTGCCCATACTTTAGTGTCTTAGATTTGAAGGAATCACATCAGCATACACCAGCTCTCTCTTCATGTGAACCGCATCAACTGTTGTGTATGTGTGTTCGGCAAAGCAATATAAAACCCGCCTCATGCCCAGAATTGGCAGAAGTTGCACTTATGTTATGAGTATGAAGTCGTGGAGATCAGACCTCATAACAATTCTGTATCGTGTTGTTCTTGAAACTTTAGCACTCGCTGTACAGATATAGTTTAACAAGCAAAGCAGATAGTAGAGCAATAACATATTATTCTCATGTAAACCACGATGAACTACTAGGTGGAAAGCTAAAGCAACAACTAAATGTCGTGTGCAGAAGTTGCAAAAAAGGAAAAATGGCGTTTAAACCGGTAATGAGCCCATGCTAACTTAACACGGTGTAAAGATATCCAGGACCTAGATGACACCTCCTCATGATCCGGAAACGAACTGAATAAGATAATAGAAGTGCCATCTCATGAGAGCAGATTGCAAGTTTATATGTGGACGGTCCGCAAGGTAAAGCATTAAAAACTAGGAAAATTCAATGCTAAAGAAAAATAAAACAGCCAAGTACTTTATCGAGTCTTAAGCCAATAGGCAAGGTAAATAATAAAAACTTGACAATTAAGTCAATGAATTGTCAATGAAATGCTAGTACTCAGCATATGAAACATGAAAAAGGTCTATGACATAACTGTGTATGCAAAATAAGCTGCAACAGCCTCCAACAGGAAGTCACCGTCTTCATCCGAAAACAGTTCAGCCATCCAATTTAAAAGCGGAAAAGAACATACGTGCTCTCCCAGCACCGGATCCTCTATCACCATCAGAGGACAGCTCGGTGGGTTTTCAAGAAAGCTGTGTTCCAAGAAAGACTGTGCTGCCGCCAGTAAATTCCAGGGACCAAGTAGTCCATGCATCAATGCCACAGCCATAATCCTTTCGCCAGGACAAATCAACTCGTGAGTAATGATAGGAGTCATCAGCTGATTAAAGTCGACGTCAGGAGAAACCGGTCCGCAGAGACACAAATCAATGGCCCAATCGAAATCACAGGTCAGGCAGTGAAATACAGGCTGGACACAGGTGAAGTAGGAGAACCGAAAAGATAATCCATATGCCGTGCTTAATATCGCCAACGGCATTGTGCCATAATATTCTAGCATGCGATTGCGGAACAGTGTCAGCAGCTGCAGGGTCGGAGGTTGCATAGGAGGGACATCCATATTTAAAAATGTAAAAAAGTACAAGAGCGTCCGCTGGTAATGCAAGTAAAAATGCAATCCACGAACCAGAGTGGAGAAAATGGAATGAAAGGGAGTAGGGATGACTCCAAAGATTTTCTCAAATGAAGTCACGAGACCACTGGTAACAACTTTAAAAAAGTGTGCCAGGGATTTTGTGGAGGATGCGTTAAAGATAGTCGGAAACATGTTGCTGAAATTGAAAGGCAAACCTGTGTACGGGTGTTCGCTATGTGAAGTACGAAAGTTTCACGGGCCGAACTCAAGGCCACCTCTCTCTGAGACAAAAGAGCTCTTATTCTTGTCATGCTGTTGAAACGTGTCCCAAGGTTGGTATTTGTGGCCAGATTGAAAACTCCCTATGTTCATGTGTGGGAGGAAATAGAACATTTCTGCAGCAAATAACCCGTTCACTTACTGTTACGATAAAAGGAATACTTTTAATTAACTCAGAACAATCTTCATTATTGAGCATCAAATAACTACCATTTTCCAACAACTTGAACGTGGGGATGATAGCAGGAACTGGCGTGCCTTGCATCACGCAAGCCATATTTGGTCGCTGTTTGTTGCATGAATCGTGTAACTGTATGTGCCTACACATTAGTGAATGATCTGGCGTCTCAGTGCATTCCTATCCATTCAGATAAACTTCTTGATCATCTTTGAAACATCTGTATGTGTATGGAAGCGACCAGACCTCATGAACAAAAGCACTACCTAAAGGTTCATAAAGACCTATTGGTATATATTTCATACAATTTGAAAACTTATATAAAGCAAAAGGCAGCGTTATTAAACCGTCGATAAGGCATGTTGCCAAAAAACCCGCAATCCTCTGCTGATGATGTCACTGAGCATGTCATGAATGATGTAATATGTGACATCATCAGTAGTGGATTATGGGTAATAGTATCTCTAGTTTACTCCCCTATAGCTGTCTTTCTTTTAACATAAGTGTGTGTTTCCTTCCCTTATACTTACTGTTTTTGGTTCGCTTCCAGTTCGCGTACCAGCGAGCGAACTAGGAAGCGAACTAAGAGAAATAGAGGTTGGCACAGTTCCAAATATTGTACCAATTTTTTAATAACGGGGAGGTAGTTCTGAAAAGAACTTTTTTTTTTATTTTGCTGAACATTTTTTTACTGTAAGGTTCCCGATTCGCGAAGCGGGAACGAAGAAAAAAAAATATTTAAAAAAATAATTATTCATAAACATATAAAATATATTTTTGGATTTAAAGAAGAATAAATTTTACAGCTACAGATATTAGCTGTTAAAAAACCAATGAAATTCACTGAAAAAACCATAGGTTATAGACCATATATAGTTAGGAATTAGCATTTACAAAACCTTGAAAATTCACTGAAAAAACCATAGGTTATAGACCATATATAGTTAGGAATTAGCATTTACTAAACCTTATTTTACTCACACAAAACCATTGAAATTCCATATATAGTTAGTTGCACTAACTATATATCGCGCACCCGCAATCCACTGCTGATGATGTCACATATTACATCATTCATGACATGGTCAGTGACATCACTGATGACATCACTGATGACATCTCAAATGACATCACTGATGACATCATCTAGTGTCTGTGTGTTTTTGTAAAGTTTAAATACGTTTTACATATTGAAGAATGACTGGATGTATGGAAGACTGAGTGTGTGTGTGGCTGGCTGGGAGGTGTGTGACTCTGTGCATATCAATGTGTACTTGTATCAGTGATTGTATAAGAGAGTAAGTATGTGTTAGTATATGTGTGAAAAGTATGGTGTTCTGTGTTTAACTATAGATGAGGAAATCGAAGTGTGATTGATTCTTCACAGGACTGACTAGGTGTATGAGTGCATATGATAGTGTTCTAATAATAACTGACTGTATGTATGAGTAATTGTATGGGTGAATGAGTGAATGTGTGTGTAGACGTACGAATCAGTGAGTGCGTATGTAGTAACTGGTATTGGTGTGTCATGATGTCATCAGTGATGTCATTTGAGATGTCATCAGTGATGTCATTTCAGATGTCATTAGTGATGTCATCAGTGATGTCACTGAAGTATGGTGTTCTGTGTTTAACTGTATAGATGAAGAAATGGAAGTGTGATTGATTCTTTACAGGACTGACTTGGTGTGTGAGTAACTCCATGGATGAGTGGCAGTGTGTGACTGTCTGCATAGGTGTATGAGTGCATATGATAGTGTTGTAATAATAAGTGACTGTATGTATGAGTTATTGTATGGGTGAATGAGTGAATGTGTGTGTAGACGTAGGAATCAGTGAGTGCGTATGTAGTAACTGGTATTGGTGTGTCATGATGTCATCAGTGATGTCATTTGAGATGTCATCAGTGATGTCATCAGTGATGTCATTTGAGATGTCATCAGTGATGTCATCAGTGATGTCACTGACCATGTCATGAATGATGTAATATGTGACATCATCAGCAGTGGATTGCGGGTGCGCGATATATAGTTAGTGCAACTAACTATATATGGAATTTCAATGGTTTTGTGTGAGTAAAATAAGGTTTAGTAAATGCTAATTCCTAACTATATATGGTCTATAACCTATGGTTTTTTCAGTGAATTTTCAAGGTTTTGTAAATGCTAATTCCTAACTATATATGGTCTATAACCTATGGTTTTTTCAGTGAATATATATATATATATATATATATCAACGCTCCTGTTGTACCATAGATCACAGGTCACTCTCGAGAGGGTGCTCCACACGCGATGGTACACGCGTTCAAAATGAAAGGCTCATACTCCATTTCCTTTGTTCGTGAAAATAAAGTTCAGCACTCCCGGGGTATAGGCAGATAGTTCTTTTTTTCGCCATTAGTTGCAGAAGCGTTTCGGACGTAAGTCCTTCATCAGTGTTTACTTTGTGCGCCGTCCGGCGGCTCTCTAAATACTAATGCAAAGCTCCTCCCAATGGAAGGAGACACCCTGTTGCACCGCTCTGTAATTCAGACTGAAAAGTCTTTCTGATTAATCATCAAAGTTAATTCTCATCTTGGGGTTCCAAAAAGTATTTAATTGTTCATCAAAGTTTCCGTAACATGTGAGTTACTGATTGTACATCCAACATTAACACCATCAGATATAATTCCTTCCCCAATGCATTTCGGGCTAATATGTAAGCCCTTCCTCAGGGGACAACTCTACAAAAAAAGGAACAAATCAACATGTCATTGTGTGTGTCCAAGAAAATTAATGTACACACATTATCACATATCACTGTGTTTGTGACCGGCATTTCAAATCAAAAAAAGGTGCCCAAATGTTCTGGTGAAAGATAACACTCATGCGTGTGTTGTATGTTTAAAAGTATAATCCTTAGTCGTCCGGAACAAAAGCTGGTGTATTAGTAAAGATCCATTGGGCCGATAAACGTAAATGTATGTTGAAACCACCTTATACCCCGATCACCGAACCGTGAGTTTAAAAGGGATCTGCAAAGTTGAACATGCATTAACGTGAGCGGCATACTCACGGACAGTTTCAACAAGCTGTGACGCTGTCTCTGTAACAGAACAGCGCGTGTTAACCAAGAAACCTTCAGTTCGTTTGTGCAACTAATAACGTGGTCTCATGCCAGAGTACTTACTCGGTGATGCGGTTGGAAGCGCGCATAGCCGTCAATGTGTCGGGAACCCCGGCGGTGTTCTCACTAGGTGCAGTTTTTACCGGCTCGTGCATGCATGTGAAGAGTGAAAACTTAAATATATATTGGCAGCACAATTAACAACGTCAAGATGCGAATTTTGGAGCACCAACGTGCCATCTGTAACAAAGATGTAAATTACCCTGTGGCAAGACATTTTGCCAAAGAACATCAGAGCAATAGGGAATTACTACAATATTTTGGTATAGATCATGTTCCGATGAATCCCAGGGGTGGTGACAGACTTTTGAGGCTGCGTAGACTGGAATCCCGCTATATTATTGATCTACAAACAAAACATCCACATGGGATGAATAGTGGAGAGGAATTATTGGAACACTTGGGGAAATGAATGAATCACTTCAAATTGTTCTCTGGTTATTTATTAATCTGATTGTTTTCGTATCTTGATATATAACCCGACATCATGGAACGTTAAGGAAACAGAGGCTTCTGTGTTCCTAATGAACAAATGCTGTTGCTGTAAATTTAAATTTAAATATAGATTTGCTGATATATTTTTTAGACATGCCTATGTTGAAGTTGAAAATTGGGAAATGGTTCGAAATCGCATGGAGCTGGCGGGGGTAGCTGGTGACATGCCGATCCACGGCTTACATTAAGGTACATCAGCTTTACGGCCACAAAGCCGATATACGGCTAGATTGGTAGAAAAGATAGGTGAATGCGCATAATTTATGCGCTACAAGATGGCCGCACCTTTCGCAGAGGCACACATGCGATTTCGATACCCTTTTGAATCATACTGATGGGCGTGTCGTTATGACGTATTTAGAGAGCCGCCGGACGGCGCACAAAGTAAACACTGATGAAGGACTTACGTCCGAAACGCGTCTGCAACTAATGGCGAAATAAAGAACTATCTGCCTATACCCCGGGAGTGCTGAACTTTATTTTCACGAACGAAGGAAATGGAGTATGAGCCTTTCATATATATATGATTATTTTCTCCAGGAGTGGGTAAAAGAACTAAACTCTTATGTGAGGGACACTACGGATTTTTTATGCAAACTGTCTGAAATAACTTGGAGTGAAGAATATTTACTCATAACTCTAGACATTTGTTCCCTATACACATCCATCAGACATATTGACGGACTGAGAGCTGCAGAGTTCTATTTGAACAAACACCCATTACACAATGTGCATCACAACAAAATGATCATGGGGATGTTACAAATGTGTTTGGAGCAAAATTTCTTTACATTCAATGGGCTGGCCTACCAACAGTTGAGAGGTGTTGCCATGGGGTCCTGCTTCTCCCCCAGCTTCGCGTGTTTGCACATGGGGCTGTGGGAGGAGCGGGTCCTCATGGGTCAACATAGGGAGATTGTGGAACAGCATGTAATGATGTATCTAAGGTATATAGACGATCTCTTTTTTGTTTGGAGAGGCTCTGAGGATAGTGCCAGGAATTTCATTGAACAATTGAATGTGAATGATATGAATCTGCAGCTCACCTCTAACATCAGTAAAAATACAGTTAATTTTTTAGATGTAGAAGTGTATGCTAGTGGAAATTGCATAGAGACCAGACTGCACAGGAAAAGTACTGCGGGTAATACGCTATTACATGCATCCAGTCACCACCCCCGCCATCTCATCCGCAGCATCCCCTATGGGGAGATGCTGCGGTTGAAACGCATCTGTAGCACTGCAACTGAATGTGCGCTTGCTCAAGATTTGTGTAAGAAGAGGTTTTTGGCGAGGGGATATAGTAACAAATTGATTGATGATGCCATAACAAAAACTGCTAAATTAACACGAAACCAAGCACTGAAATCTTCCCAAAAATCCATTATGATTGGCAAGGGAGAGGAACAAGTGCAATGCAGGGCGATAGTGACCTACAGCCAACAGCATGCAGATATCCGTAAAATTTTCACCAGAAATTGGAACTTGGTGCAGGGGGATCCAGTCATTGGCAAATTGGTAAAGGGTAGACCCGACATAACCTTTCGTAAATCCCCAGCCATGGCCAAGGCATTGGTCAGCAACACTTAGGACACCCCCAAAAAATGATGGGACTGCATCACTGGTTTCAAGAAATGCCTAACATGCAAGGCTTGCAAACATGGCATTAACAAAACCCACTACAGTAGCCCATTCCAGGAAAAACCCATTATGATCAACAAGCAATTGGGGTGTAAAACCGAATTTGTGGTGTACGTACTGCAATGCCCTTGTGGTTTGCAGTACGTGGGGAGTACTCAACTTCCCGCCCATAGACGTATTTTACAGCATCTACGGGCTATTACGGGGAAGGATCAGTCATACCCAGTTGCGAGACATTTTGAGAGCTGTCACAAAAGCGACCCAAGCTTGCTTCGATACTATTTAATAGACTCCATACTACCACTGAAAAGGGGAGGAGACAGAGACGGTAAACTCCGTCTTCTAGAAACACGTTACATCTTAGAACTTAATAGTAAGAAGCCTGGGGGACTTAATATTAGTGAGGACTTGTACACATGCCTTTAAACCATTAGAATTGTTCATAATTTTGATAGTAAATAACTGAATACATCTATATATAGAGTAAATAAGAAATAGATGAACAACATAACATAGAAATTATGCCTTTATGGCCAAATTAAACAGATTGGGCAGCTTGTCGCAACAGATTTTAACATGCATATTTGTTTACATTATGTAATGTTTATCACTTGCACTTTGAATTTGATAAAAACCTTTGGTTTTTCCCATATTGAGGCATTTGGGCTGAGTGTTACCTTAAATATATTGGTAGACAGATATTCAACTTCTGGATAACCCACTAGGGTGTCAATGAAGTCCTGATTTTTAACGGGCAATTTTTGGGAATTACGCAGGCAACAATATAATTGTTAGAAACGTACATGCAGTTGGTAATTATAATTATTTTTATGTGTAAATATACAAATTGTTGTTTCAATGACATTGTATTATATTTTTTCATAATGAAAGTATTTAAACATTGAAGCAATATGAAATATTTATATTTCTCTTCTTTTCCCCTACATGTCAAATATAATATTTTGTTGGAATTAATATGTCGTATTCCCAGTACGTAAAGGACACTATGTCCTATATTACTAAAACAAATGCCCGTTTAAACTCTGTGATTTGAAATTGTATCAGTCTGCCATTGGTCACCTGCACTATAAATGCCGTTTTCTATCTCCTTGACATGACATGTGATCAAGCCTCGGCTGAGGTGAAACGCGTAATGGCGACTTGTGGGCTTTTATTTATGCACAAATAAATGCACTGAAAAAGATCAGCACGGAGTTGGTGGTTCCATTCTAAGTTTCGTTTGTCTCTGGCTTGCCTGGGCTTTTCGGAACTTTCGGAACTTTTTGAAATATATATATATATATATATATATATCTCAGTATGGTACATATATGTGGAGTTACCTATAGAAAATCTATACTTACTTACCTTTCAAGATATTGTCCTTCAGTATTGTGTGTGCAACACTTGGTGACGTCGAGATTCCTAAGTCGATATTTTGGGGTAAACAACATTTACATCATGGATTTTACTCCGTGATGCAAACACAATGCGGTTGTTACAACTACCACATTGTCACAACACACTACCATTACAACGCAATTTGTTACAACAACTTGCGCTAGATGGTGCTCTGGATAAGGAATAGTATGATTTACGATTCCAAACCTTTCCCTAGAGTTGCACACACTGGAGCTGGAATAGTAAATCATACTATTTCGGAATCCAGCGCGCCATCTAGCACAAGTCCTTGTAACGACTTGTGTTGTAATGGTAGTGCGTTGTGACAACGTGTTGTTCTTGCATCGCAGAGTAAAATCCGCGATGTAAAGAGACATATTCATATTTTGGGTGCCTACCTTCTGAAGGGCACTCTTAAAACATGGCCTCGCCACTAGAAAACATTATCAGACACAGAGTTAGTAAACAAGACATGATTTGATTCAAGGACGCATGAGATGGATCTCAGAGAGTGAAGTAAAAAAGATAAAGGGCCTGATTTAGGGTTCAGCAGAGAGGGCACTCTGTTGCAACGGCAATGGAGTACCCTCGCCACTAAATTAAACTCTTTTAGAGTCGGGCAGAACTTAAATATCTCAGAAATTTGGTTTGATTTGATTTGAAAGTTTTATATAGCGCGAACATGACCCAGGCGAGTATCAGAGCGCTTTACAATTAGGATAGGTATTACAAGAATATGCATAAAACAACAAGATATGAGTGCGTCACAAATAAGGTAGGGCGGATATAGGCCATGAAGAGAAATATATGACAATGTTCGATACATAAATGAGCTTGGCAGGCGAATGCTGGGATTCAAAGGTGTCCAACAATCTAGTAGTCAAACAGGGGGCATTCAATAAGCAGTGGGGCAAGGGGCGTGTTATGGTAAAAACCTAGACATTAGGATTTTTTAACTTCCTTTTTGAAGGTAGCAGTGGAAGAAATTCATCAGACTTCCGGTGGAAGAGAGTTCCACATCTTTGGGGCACCACCAGAGAAGGCTTTGGGACTCGTTCTCCTTTTGTGGAAGATCTGTGGTTTTAGGAGCAATGAACTTGCACTTCTTGACTTTCTGCAACCTCCAGATAGTTCTATTTTTTGAGTCAGATAAGTGGGAGTCTTGAGATGTAGGGCTTTGTGGATCATGCAGGCTACCATAGCCTGCATGGAGCATGGGCTACCATAGTCTAGCCTAGGAAGTACCAGAGCTTGAACCGCCATCTTGAAGTCCTCCTGTAGAAGGAATGTTTTTAGGTTCCTTAGTGTGTTCATCTGGTTTGTAGCACCCTTGCTTAAATTGCTAATGTAATTCTGCATGTTCAAGTGCTTAGTAAGTGTGACTGCGAGGGATATTGCAGAATCGGTAATGTGGGGAGTGCAGTTGAAGGCCGTAAGACAATTCAGCCAGTGGTCGATCTTGGGGGTGTGATTAGGCGGAGTGATGACAAGGAATTCTGTTTTGAAGCTGTTGAGGTGGTTGTCAGTTAGCCAGTTTTGAGTATTCATAAGGGTAGAGTTTAGTGATATGAAGTCTTCAGGGGGGGGTGATTTTCAGATAAAGTTGAGTGTCATCTGCATACATATGGAAGAGAATGTTTGCAGAGTTCAGAGTGTTTGCCAAAGGTTCTAGGAATATATTCAAGAGTATCAGTGATAGTGAAAATGCCTGTGGAACACCCATAGAAACTGAGGAGGTCTGGGATAGGGATTGATTTAACTTTACTTTTCTTTTTGTAATCTATTATGGAGGAAAGAATTAAATCAATGCAGTATCTTGACCTGAAAAGCCCATCTTGTGTTCAAGGATGGATAAGAGATTGTCGTGGTTAACAGTGTAAAAAGCTGAAGAAAGTTCAAAGAGAATCAGGAGGCCTGCTTGATTTTGGTCCAGCATTTTGAAGATGTCCTCCATAATGTGAGTGAGAGCAGATTCCATGCTGTGACCTCTTCTGATGTTGGTCCAGAAGTTGGAAATACTCCATGTGTGCACAAAGTTTCATCTGCAAGCATTTTACCTGCATTTTAGCCAGCATGGGGATGGTGGAGATAGGCCGGAAATTATTGAGATAAGATCTGCCTGCATTATGTTTTTTTAAAATGGGGGAGACCTGCTCTACTTTTAGGCAATCGAGGATGGTGCCTTGCGACAGTGAGGTATTGACAACCTTTGTCCATGGGGGAGGATGGTATCCTTGATGTCTTTGAAGATGGGTGGTGGCAGCAGGTCAATGAAATGATTAGATGGGTTGATCTCCCGCAGAGTGTTAAATATGTCTCTTTTGTTGAGGGGAGTAAAGGAGATCCGAGAGGCGTTGATCTTGGTGCAAATACTAGAAGGAATGGTCCGCTCATGGTGAGCTAGAGGAGCAGCCCTCCCGGATGTTGGGAAAATAACCCTCTTTTCTTCCAGGTCGATATAGATGCTTTTTGTTTTCTCTGTGAAGAAGGCTGCCAAATCGTCGCATGATAGAAGGCCATCGCCATGGTCAGAACTGTTGGGTGTCTTGCCCGATTGTTGCTTAACAATTTCAAACAGTTGCTTGGGGTGATTTTTTGGTTTGATTGAGTTAGGTTCAGATGAATTCAGCCTTTGCAGCTCTGATCTTTTTGCTATAAGTGTTCCTGACAGATCTAAGGTGAATTTGTTGTCCAGTGGAGGATTCTGATTCTCCAGGATCTTTCAGCTACCCTTAGGTTATGGCGTTCAGCGTTTAGGTTGTCATTGAACCAAGGTTTGGAGATTTTGAAGGAGGCACTTTTCTGTTGTAGAGGGGTTACTTCGTCCAGTACTCCAGCTATGGTGGTATTATAGAAATCTGTGAATACATGAACATCAGACATGTCCGATTGAGGAGACAAGGACTTTCTACAGTGTGTTGCTAAATCAATAGAGTTTATATTCCTAAGGTTCCTTTTCCACTGCTTCGTTTTCTTGGGTTGGACTCTCTTCGGGGACACCTCCTTGTTAATTAGGAAGAAGATGCTGTAATGGTCAGACCAATCACAAGGGATATGGCATCTATTGAGATGGTTTTTCCTTTGGAGATGATGTGATCCACCTTTGTTATGGGTTGGACTCTCACAATATTGTGTCAGCTCGTGCTTCAATGGGAAGGATTTTAGACAGTTTACAGCTTGATTGTTTGGGTTAGACCAGTGAAGGTTGAAATCTTCTAGGAAGATTTGGGAAACTAGGGTGTTATAATTAGAAGAGCTGATTTCCATTAATTGTTCAATGAAGAAAAGGTTGTCTCCAGGGGGGTGGTAGAATGTGTGTAATTTGAATACTGGGCGGTGATTGCTAGAGATGTTGATGCATATGTACTCACTGGAGTTTAGAGTGGAGGAATCAGAATGTGAGACCTATACTGTATTTCAGTGTATTCTGGCTAATCCTTCACCCTGTTTTATAGATCTGTCCCATCGAATTATGTCATGGCTAGGTGGGACTAAAGGTCAAGGATAGGGGTGGATGAGCCATTTAGCCAGGTTTCCATGAGGATGATGATATCCAGCTCATTGTTTGGAATGAGGTCAAAGATATCGGCTGCGTGTTTACTCGCTGATCTGCCGTTGAGTAGTACGCATTTCAATTGCAGAGGTGCATGGATGGTCGGAGTCTGCATGATGTTCACTTGCTTGATGTTGTCATAGTTTATAACACTGAAGTTGTGGGAGGGTTCCCTGTTCGAGTTGGCAGGAAGGGCGTGGATTAAGCCCAGAGGGGCCTTGCATGATGCCAGAGGGGACGTGTCGGTGTTTAATGGGAGGGCATAAGAGAGGAGAAGAACATCAATATCACTGTTCGATAGCTTGGTCTTCATTCTTCTGAGGTGGAAGGGGGCATTGGGGAGTGGTAAAGTTTTTGAGGTTAGGTGAGAGGGACTCATGTCTGAGACAGGGGTTGTACCTATGAGGCTCAAGGGTAGGTTCCTTAGTGCTCATAGCATTCTGAGCAGGGGAAGGTGATCGATAGAGAGGACTTTCAGTTCATGAAATTCATCCGTCAGTGGAGAGAGATCTCTTCAAGGTGTGCAGCCAGGTCTGAGTGTTGGATATAGGATAGTGGTTGGGTGGCTAGTTCCGCCAGAAATGTGATGCCTCGAGGGAGATCTGGTGGGTCAAAAGCGGCAATGGAGAGGTCGGGGGGAGCCAGTATTTCAATGGTGTCTTGTGTAGTACCAGTACCATGGAGAGAGGCTAGGGCAGTGATGGGGTGAGCTGCATATAAAGGATAGGAGGTGGGTTAAGGGGGATGGGATGGAATGGATTGATTAGAATCCGTGGAGGGCAAGAACCTGGAGCCCGGTTGAGATGGTGGCATGTTTGGTAGTATTGTGCAAAGGAGATCACCAGGAGAGAGAAAGGGCAGTGGAGAGTGAGGGGATAACCTGCCACTGGGATCATGGTGGTGTGACCCCTTAGTGATAAGGGAAGTATATGTCGATGTAGAGCCATTAGCCACCTGAGTCTATGGTCGAGTGGAGCATGAGGGGTCTGGCAAATCTAACTCAGGGGAATGAGAGGATCCGATATCACATAGGTGGTGAGGAGAGATATGAGTGGTTGAGGACATCCCAGTTGCAGTGGTGGGTGTGAGAGTGATATTGTGTGTTGTAGGATGTATTAAGCTGGAAAGATTGGACTTGGAGATTGCTGCTTTTTGAGAATAGGGAAAATATGATCCATCTTAGCTAAGTTGTAATCGGATGCTTTAATTAGGATAATAACGTTGTTGTAGAGGGTGATGGTGGCATACGCATTGAAAAGGGCGAGGGTGAGGCTGAAAGATTGGGCCCATGGGAGTTTTCCTGGTACCCGATATACGAAGCATGAAGTGGAAGACAGACCTCCAACGAGCTCATTTTCTGGAGTAGAAGATGAGGTCATTAGATAGTTTACCCTTATTGACACAAAAGTAAACATCTGAGAGTAATGTCCTGGGGCAGGTTTAGAGTAACCAGTGTTTGTGTTTTTTGGCCGCATTTTCGGAGAGGTTAGGTGGGTAAATAACAGTGAAGCAGTTGGGGCCTCTGGAAACAATACTTATTTCCAAGGCCAAGGTGTGATGCTGTGAGGGTGGGAGGAAAATTACGGCATCCTAGTTTTTTTGTTGTTGTTTTTTGATAAATAAAAGACCAACTGGTAATGGACCTAGGTGCCAGAGTGAACTGCTAGAGGTATGTAAGGGGTCAGAGAGAGACAATCAGGCCGGTAAGAACAGAGGCCGAGCCCCATTATATATGTGTTTTAGATCATTAGGATGAACCAGATGATAGAACCTGCACGTTTTCTTCTTAGATGTATTAGATTGCAAATAGGATAGAGACAGAACCCCTTTATAGTATGGCCGATCCTTGGGATGAGTCAGATGATAAGACCTACAGGTTTTCCTCAATGGAGTATTAGAATGCACATAAAGTAGTCCCACCTTCCTTTTAATGCCAGTGAAAGATGAACCAGGTGCTCTTTTAATTTCTATGACCATCTATGCAGATCCTCATGAGCCTGTTCCCTATGGGCTGGTAACGGTGGCCATCTTGATGAGTTTTTCAAATAAAATGGAAAGGAAAGAAGGTAAAATTAACTCCATGCCAAGACTGACTTCCAGCTGCCATGATCGAGCTAACTGGAGCCAAGCCCTCCCGCCATTGTCACTGGGCGCTGGTATTTAGTGTGCACAGTGACCAAACATATGTAATATTGGCTCCGGGGCTCTGGTAAGCACTAAGGGGAGAGAGATATGGGAAGTCTGGATAGGACCCCCAGCAGCTGGGCTAAGCAAAAGCCACGGACTGTGCTGGCAGACCCCAACGGGGCCTGGCATTGATCACGCACCTTTTTCTGTTGTAAAGGCAGCAGGTTCCCAACACCGCGGGTCAGATCGTGAGACCCCCTTGCTTAGTTGCGCAAGGCAATGACCCTAGAACCAGCGCGGTGGTCTCCAAGCAGCCCCTGCAATTCTGAGCCTTTCCACAGCTGCTTCCAAGGGGGGTGGCACAAGAGAAACTGGCCCACCCTCCACCCGGGTGTAACTGGTCCCGCTAGATCGCTCCCAGAGGAGCAGCGGTCATGTCATTCACAGTGACCCTCATCTCACCTGCAACGAGCACGCCAACAAAACTGAGGTTCCGGTTATAGGGAGAGTCGGGGGGGATGCCAGAACTGCTGCTAAGCTACATCCCAAAGGAGCTGGATCACTCCATCGAATCCAGGCAGGCTGGTGAGGGCTCGACTGCAATGGAGACTACTCTGTCTATGTGGCTGAAATACACCTCTGATAGTCGCTGGCATAGGGGCCATCAGAGATTATGCCATTTGTCTGCCTGCTCTATTTACAGTAGGCAGACAAATGGCCAGTTTTTCCTTTCATATATCGCCATCCAAAACGTGGCGGTCAGTGAAAATAAAAACATTTTGTTGACCCCCACACCATGGGAAATGGGACAATTGCTTTTTTTTCATAAACAAAATCACACTTTCATGGCAGTGTCATATTTTCATTGACAGAAAATCACCTCTAAATTATTTAAAAAACATGTTGTGTAGCCTTAAGAGTGACTTATGCCCCAGTGCATAAACCTTCATCTCACTGTGGCCAAGACCAGGGTCCAGTGAGTCGATCAAATGAGAAACTATATTTGTTTGAGTTCTTGTAACATTACAAAGAATGTGTGAATAACCAACGTGACTCAGGTAGATACTGCTGTATTAGCTGGATCTGGACAATCCAGCCAATGCATTAGTTATAGCTTAGCCAAATAAATTTAGAAATTACATAAGACCCGAAACACATCTGTTCAAAACCAACCCAGAGCAGAGATCTTCCTTACACTACAGACAAAGCATCCGTCCAAACAATACCAACAGTTATCTGCATCTTGAATCCACTGCAGGGTTGTGTCATAAATGTAGCATGAAAGCCTTGGTGTAACTTGGTGTTCCTTTGCGTAGGAACAGCTCAGGTTTTCCACAACCTTTCCTTAGTCTACCACAACCTGTAGTAATGACAACTCTGAACCTGGAGAAGTCCAAATATAAGAGAGGTAATACTTCTTGCCCATTGAAACTGTCATACTGCGAATGGACCTACTTATTACATCCCTGTGAAACAGCAGGGAAGGGCATTAGTGTGGGCTTCAAATGTATTTGAACTCCATAAGGAATCAATACTTAAAAAATATCAAAGTAGACGGTCCATCCCAAGATGTACTCAATAGGCTATAGAACAATAGCCGCGTAAAAGAGGCTCCTGAGAATTGAAAATTTGAATATAATAACCGAGATATCCTAACAAACACAATAGGATTTACAACTACCAGGGACAAGAGGACATTAAAAATTAATCATCTAAATATAACATCCTACATATACTAAACACACAGAACAGGCTTTGCAACAACACACAGGGATCGGAGGCCACTCAAACTCAGCAATTTAACTAAAATTATCTGGAAATACCAGACAAACACAGCAGGGTTTTCAACAACTTCTGGAGATCATAGGCCACCCAGACTCTGTAATTTAAACAAAGTAACCTAGATATCCTAGACAAAAACAGCAGGCTTAACAGAAACATCCAAGAATCAGATGTCACTAAGAATCAGAGATCAACTATAAGCACTTGAAATTCCAACACCGACTTCAGCTCCAGGCACACTACACAAGCATTAAATCACAGAGGGACCAGAGGTCACTCAGAATCAGCAATAGACCTGGACTTGACATTGCTTAGCTGTATTTAATGCACTGTAAATTTAGGTAAAGAATCAAGCGCATATATACAAATGTAAAGTGAATGTCAAAAGCTAAAATAAATGTTTCCGAACTCCTTCACTGTAGCAGTAGCTTAGAGCAACAATCACTGAAAAAAGCTTGTTTGTTAAACATAGTAAAAAAAAACATTACAAAAACACAAAATTCACACTTAGGTCCATTAGCAGCCATTTTGAAATGTTTTGTCTTTACGAGAAAAGCTGATTTCAAGATGGATGCTGCTATGGCACAACGCATGCTCACACATTGGCAGTCATTTTGAAATAGAGTTCTGAAAGAAAAAGCATTCCAAACTGTGTGAATGTGTTGTGAATTCAAAAGGCATGCATTCATGTTGTAATGCACCAGAACACATTTTGACTTTTTTCTGAGTTTAATTTACTGTTTGAAAATGAGTGATGGCCTATTATTCAATCTGTGAATTAGGTTAGAAAACAGTAAATACAGGAGTGGAAAAAGCAGTGTGTAATGAGTTACTCATGTCTAAATTCACTTGAACTGTTACTTGTACATTCCTGTAGATATATGCTAATTTTGAATAATTATCAGTACTGTACTCGCATAATTCTATGTTTTATATGTATTTGTCATCCTATATTTGCCCTGTAAAGGGCTCTGATACCCGCAAGGGTCTTGTTCGCGCTATACAAAACCGTCAAAATAAATAAATAAATAAACTTTCCTGGTAATATGAAATCTCTTTCTTTAGGTTCGGGGAGTAGGCTTATCAGTGCATCCATTCACACCGGCCAGCATCTCTCTGACTATCAACCCTCGAACCCCCATAACTGGAATCCCAGAGTTACTCTAAGGACCCTTGAGCTTCGTATTCCACAAAGAAACATACCATAATATGAGGATACAACATCCCCCCCTTTACAACAAAGAAAACAAAAAAATAAACATGGACAGAGAAAAAAAATGAAAATAAAGAGAAAAAAAAAATAATAACTTACATAATGATCATGATAACAAGTATATGGGATACACTTCCTAACGTTCCATATATTATACATCATAATCAAGTAAATAAACTGGTTGATTTCAAACACAACCAGATCTGGTAGTGACAATCTCAAAACCTCAGCAACTTCTTCATCATAAGAAACTGCAGCAGATGCTTCTTATGGAGGAGACGCACCAACATTATTTACTGGAACCCCTAGAAGATTCTCTTGTCTCATGTCTTCATGTATAGAAAAATCACATTCTAGAAACATCTCTACTGGAAAAAAATGATTACTTTTAGGGATGTTTAACCTCTTCATAAGAATGCTCTTTTGAAAATCTTCTAAAGGAACTAAGGGGCTAATTATGATGGTCGGGCGGTGGCGAGCAACCCGCCATCGTAACCTACCGAATCACAATGGTGGTGGGTAACGTGGAGGACGGAAAGTCCATCTGCTGCTTTTCCGCCGGTCGTCAATTATTTTGATTGCCAGCCGGGCAGAGCTAGGGCTCTTAAATGGTGGCGATGCCTAGCAGGCACCGCCATCCATATTAAGATGCTTGGATTTAAAGGCCTTTCCATGGCAGCGATGCCGCCATGGAAAAGTTGGTGGGGATTTGCTTTGGGAGCCCGTTGCGGGCCCTTGGGGGGTAAGAGGGAGGGGGGCTTCACTTGGGGGTACCAATGGTACCCCCCCTACATTATCATGCACAAGGTGGCAGGTACCGCGCAGTGCCTGCCACGTTGTTCATGGCAATGCACAACATGGCATTTCACCATTGCGTATGTTAAAATGCCTGATGCAACTGCCGCGGTGGCGGTCACATTATAATTGGTGTGGCGGACCGCCGCATGGCAGGCAGCCGGTCAGGTTACTGCTAGGCCATCCTAATCACCACCTAGGTTCTTTATTGACCACCAGCGATTGTATTCTAACAAAACGGAGGTACGAGCCACTTTAGACACCTTAAATGGTCCATTAAAATGAAAATCCACCTTTGACCTTTTAGGCCTCATGTTACGTAACATCACCCAGTTCCCTACATTCATTTTGATATTATTCAAACAATTTGTTTGATTGTGGCTTTTTCTCATTGCGTTCTGTGAACTTTCTACTTTACATCTCAACTCTTCATCCATTAACCTTCCTTGCATCACTCTTGTAGGTACTTTATCCTCAAACTGTGTGGGTAGTAAACCTGTACGAGCCTCCCTACCTCTCAGCAATGAAAAAGGAGAGCTTCCACTGACAGTATGAGGTGTGTTGTGATAGGTCCACATTTTATATCTTAAAAACTTCTTCACGTCTACATTAGAAGTGATAGCCGTGTGAATCGCTTCTTTAACCGCATCGCTGCGGCGGCTTTTCCCGCTGTGCGCGGCGATTTTAAAAACCCCGCGGTTCATGACGAGCTCAGCTCCTCATGAGCGCACGGCAGGTTACGCTCATGGTGAGCTCAGCTCATCATCAGCCTGGAAGGGGTTAAGTATTCTATTTACTCTCTGAACAGCTCCATTGAAATTAGGGCTGTAAATATTTGATCCTTTTGTATTTAAGAAATGTTTCCATTGTTTTAGATACTAATTGCACCCCGTTATCTGTGATTAACTCTAGTGGATTGCCTTCTGATGCAAATTTCCTCAAGAAAATCAATAGCTACTTGGGTATTAACTTCTCCAACAAATTTGTGATAAACTCACTTTTAAAAGTAATCTTCTAAAACAATTACATATTTTGATTCCTCCAGTAGTTTAGAAATAGGTTCTGAAAAATCTAAGGCTAACTTACGCCTAGGGTACTCATGAAAAGGAGTCAGTATCAAAGGAGACTCCGTGGTCCTCCAATGCTTATTGGATAGCAAACAACTCTCACATCTATCCACAAATTCCTGCACTTGCTTATCCATGTACGAACAAGGTAAGAAGTGTAGCTGGGTTAGAATCTGCACATAACCATCAGAACAATGAGCTCTTTAGAAAATCTGTAGAATTTTCAAAGGAAAAAGAGGAAACGGCCACCCACGTCCCCAAGTATTTTGGGCTGCAAAGTTCCAAAACCAAATCTATAATCAGTCCTAATCCTGTTCAAGTAATAACATGTTCAAGAGTTTGAAACATATAATAGTCCAGTTCTTCTTCTTTATTTTCAAATGGTCATCACATATGTCTAGGTAACCAAATCCAGATGATTTACAATTGTTAACACTGTCGTTTGTTACAATCACAACTTGTTAGTAGTCGTAGTCAAAGCCGTAGCCAACACGTGTTTCGTCTTAGGGTCATCACCCTTCAACTTCCTCAGGGCTACAACAGAAAATATACATATACCCAGTAACTATTTTGTTACCATTATAATAATGTAAGAAAGTTAAGTACCAAGAAAAACCTTTGGCATAAAGACCAAACAGTAATAAACCGCTTTCCAAAAATGAAATAAACATGTAGAAAAAGGTGGCAGGAGGAGAAGGTCATTTCAAGTGAAATTGTCACTGAAATGCAAGAGATCAAATGTGCAGATATGAGAAGTCAGGTGTCCATGATAAAGAAGAAATTCGACAGAAACCATCACCCTCATTATACAAAAGGTCTTTCTTGGTTCTTTACTTTCTTACCTTATTATAAAGAAGAAGAACATATGTTTCGAACTCTTGAACATGTTATGACTTGGTCAGGATTAAGCCTGATTATTTGCTTGTCCATGTAAGGCCACCAAAATGGTAAATGTAGATCCTAAATGTCTGGAATGAGCTAAACCAATGATCTTGCATTTAATGCTACTTGGAGGAACATACATGCCTGTTCTTAACAAAATGCCAGATTCAACTGTAAGTTGGAATGCTATCTGTCCATGATGAGCAGTGTAATTCCCCTTGCACATGCTTAAGTGCTGGACACTCTTTGTTAACAAATCAATCACCTTCAAAAGACAAGCATCTTCTGCAACACCCTTGTTCCACTCCTCCTCAGTAACAGTTCCTTAACAAACCTCTGCTACATCAAGTCTGGCAACAAAACATTCTGAACTCAAACTAATAGATTCCTCCATCTCACTTGCAAAGGGCAACCGTGATAAACAAAACGCCCTAGCATTTCCTGCCATTATGTACCTGATGTCAACATAAGCCTAAAAGAAGCTGCAGACCATCCCTTGTCATTCCAGAGGTATCTCAATAGGTTATGGTCACTAAACAAAATAAACTTGGTACCCAAAAGATATGTTTTATACTTATCAACAGCCCGCGAACGTGCTAAAACTTCCTTCTCTATTGTGCTGTATCTTTCTCCGCATCCGATAAAATTCTAGAAGCAAACACTATAGTATGTTCTTATGCACCAACTATTTGACAAAAGACAGTACCAAGTCCCACTGCACTAGCATCAGCAGATACTGTACAAGTTGCACCACTTTCAAAAGTCTTTAACGCTGGTACATTAGCAAGTGTGCATTTAATTACCTCAAAGACATGACTCTGTTCTTCCTCCCACACAAACTTTTCTTTTGTCCTTAAAAGTTTCATCAAAGGTTCCATAAGAATAGCGTAACCACTCACAGACCTTGCATAGTAATCACTCAACCCAATAAATGAATTGAACTCATCCTTATTTTGCGGGCATGGTATTTCTCTCAAAGCTTTGATAAGATCGTCTTTGGGCTTAACACCCCCGCTGTTATACAATGTCCCACATAATCCAGATATTTTGTTAAAAATCTACATTTTCTTTTGAAACTGTCATACCATTTTTACAAAGGATATATTAAAATTTCTTTAATATACTTGTGTTATTCAAACTACAATGAACCAGAGCAGATTTGGAACAATTTGCCAAATATTACTGCCATCTTTATACCCCAGAGAACAAACCTACTCTAGAAGCAATAGAACTATATTTAGAAACACACAAACTCGAAATAATGGACCAAGAAATAACTATTCAACTTGATACTAAAATTTCTACTGAGGAAATAAGTAAGGCTATACAATCACTTCCCCTAGGCAAGGCCGCAGGAGAAGACTGCCTACCTATGGAGATCTATAAGATCTGTGAACAAGAGCTACTCCCTCTATTCCAACAGGTGATAGACTCTATTGGGGAATCAGGAAGTGCCCCTATTTCATGGTGTACTGCTAAAATAATTTTCTTTAAAAAAAAAATAAAAAACTACCGGAAGAACAGGGATCATATAGACCAATTTCATTAATCAACACGGACGCAACATTTTTTGCCAAAATACTTGCTAACCGTCTCGCCCCTATAATGCCTGATCTGGTTAATTGCCAACAACACGGATTTGTGGTGGGGAGAGACACCACTGCCCACATTAATACCGCGGGAACTGCCTTTGATGTAGCGTCAATTATTCCTACCCCACTCGGAATGGTCATGCTAGATGCAGAGAAAGCATTTGACCGAGTGGGGTGGGAGTATCTTTGGGCCGCATTAAAGTCAACTGGCATACAGGGTCAATATTTGGGATGGGTCCAATCTCTATATGAGACACCTACAGCCATAGTTAGCTATCTTGGAAATAACTCAGATAGCTTTCTAATAAGGAGGGGCACTAGACAGGGGTGCCCTCTTTCACCACTGTTATTCGCTCTAGCCCTAGAACCCTTCCTAAATGCGTTAACAGCTCAGGAGCATATTACCCCAATAGAGCATGAAGGCAAGGGCTTAAAAATCACCGCCTTTGCCGATGACATCGCCATATACACTACTGACCTGGTACAAGCTATACCCAACATAATTAAGGAAGCCAGCGACTTTGGCGATGTCTCAGGCTATCGGCTAAATGTCAACAAAACTCAAGTGATAGCAAATTATCAACCTCTACACCCAATAATAGGGCTATGCTCTAATGCTACCTATCTAGGGGTAAAACTTACCTCCAATATCGACAAAATTATTCCAATTAACTATGATCTTCTACTGAAGATATTACCTCCACACTTAAAAATTGGCATAAAATTCCACTTAGCTTGACCGGACGCATTAACACAATCAAAATGAAGATAATACCTCAAATACTTTATCTTTTCAGATCCATCCCGCTACAATTAAATAAATCTTACATCAAGAAAATAGAAAGCATCTTTAGCAATTACATCTGGGGATACAAAAAAGCCCGTAGGTCAATGACAGCACTTAAACTACCAATCGAAAAAGGGGGACTAAACTTTCCAGATCTTAAAATCTACTTCTTTGCCACCTTTACTCAACGCATACGTAGCCTTCTGTCCCAAGAAGCTCCTCTATTCTACCACCAATTCATGCTAGGGCCACAAAGTAATCAGTTCTTATTCCGGGTACACAACCCAAATTCATATAAGAGAGTGATATTCAAGACCGCTAGAGCAATCAAAAGAATTTGGGAACAAATTATGGACACTGATAAAATATCTTTTTTTAATGCCGAATTGCCAATATGGGGGAACCCAGGGATGCCAAACATTTTCTCCGACGGTGCTTGTGCCCAATGGATACATCAGGGTATTAACACCCTAGGAGATCTCTATAGCCCGGAAGGTTTCCTAAGTTTCCATACACTAAAATTACTCTATAAAATTAAAGATACCACTTATTTCAAATACATGCAGATACAAGATTTTTTGATCAATAAAATGAAAATCGAAACAGTTGAACGATCAGATATTCTCCAATGTATTTATTCGAACTACACTAAATCTCCCATTAGTAAAAGCTACACTCTTCTAAATACAGGACAAGTGGGTGACTGTGGGAAAATGGCGGACACATGGACCAATAGCTGGGTATTAAGATTAACTCTAGCCAGATTTCGGGCTCACTTAAACAATTAAATCGGGTGGTGCATTCTTCAAATTTAAGGTTACAATTTTATAGGACAATCACTCAAATATACTACACACCGCAAAGAATTTCTAGTTGGACTTTTGGCAACCTTTCTAATGAACGGATCAAATGTTTAAAATGCAATAAGGAAGCTGCCGGCATAGAACACATGCTTTATCACTGCCCGAAACTCTCGACTTTTTGGCTGGGAATAACTGATGTTCTTAACAAAAAACATATAATATCACCCGCTTTATCTGCCCACTTAGTTCTGTTAGATATACAAGATACCAGGAGCAACTTTAACGATTTACTAAATCAATCAATCAATCATGCCATTTGTATAGCGCACTACTCACCCGGGTGGGTCTCAAGGCGCTTGGGGGGAGGGGTATGCTACTGCTCGAACAGCCAGGTCTTGAGTTGTTTCCTGAAGGCGAGATGGTCCTGGGTCAGCCGTGGTGGATGGGGAGGGAGTTCCAAGTCTTGGCAGCCAGGTAAGAGAAGGATCTTCCTCCGGCGGTGGTTCTTCGGATGCGTGGTACGGCTGCGAGGGCGAGGCTGGTGGACCGTAGCTGGCGGGTGGGCGTGTAGAAGGTCAGGCGGTCGTTGAAGGACTTGGGGCCCAGGTCGTGGAGAGACTTGTGTGCGTGGGTGAGGAGCCGGAACGTGATCCTCTTGTCGATGGGGAGCCAGTGCAGGTTCCTCAGGTGGCTGGAGATGTGGCTGCGTCGGGGGACATCCAGGATGAGTCGGGCGGAGGCGTTCTGGATGCGCTGGAGTCTTTTCTGTAGCTTGGCTGTGGTTCCGGCGTAGAGGGCGTTTCCGTAGTCCAGTCGGCTGGTGACGAGTGCCTGGGTGACAGTCTTCCTGGTCTCGGTCTCGGTCTAACAATAATATTTGCTTGTGCCAGATTGGCCATTGCAAGGACCTGGATATCAATAGAACCCCCAAGCGTTATGGAATGGTGGTATCTAATGCATGAAATACATACCATGGAGCTCTCATTGGCTAAACTAAGAGGCCCAAAAGCACTGAAAGGAAGGGAAAAAATATGGGGAACATTTATGGACTAAACAGAGGACTTTATTGTGTGACCGGCACGCTAATCTTTCTTTTAGTTTTTCTTTTTGTTACGCTTCAGAGCCTTGTGAATATTTATTTTGCAATCTCCTGTCTCTTTTTATTCTTTTACTTTAAACATAAAGACTTAAATTGTATAGATAACCATATATATATGTACAACTAATGTGATTTAATACTGTGTTTTTTTCTCCTCTTGCAATAAATAAAAAATTTTGAAAAAGGGAAAAATAATATATATATATACTTGTGTTATTCAATGGTTTTAGCATGAATTAGAATATCGTCCTGGAAGGCTTGCACCCCACGTAAATCTTTAAATAAACAAAACATCAGTTTCTGCAAAATACTATCAGAGGATGGTAAACCAAATGGTAAACGTAGATATTTAAACGTCTCAAATGTTGAAATGAATGTGGTAAGCATTTGTGATTCTGTCTTCAATCTGACCTGATGGGACACAGCCTTTAAATCAATATTAGTAAAAAACGTTGTTCCACACAATGTCGTTAAAACCTCATGGATTTTCGGTAATGGGTGACAATCCACGATAATGTTCTTATTTAATGCACACAAATTCACACAAACAAATACTGCCACTTTTCCTTTTCGCTATGACCACAGCACGTATAGATGAATTCACAGGTTCAATAATACATAACTGATTCAAATGTTTCTTTAACTCCTCCCTAACCCTCAAAGGTACTTCAAGTGCTTTGTGCACCACTGGTGTAGCATTCTGTTTTAAAATGATTTCATGCTCAAATCCTATCACTTCTCCAAACTTGTCTTCAAAACCTGTGGGTATTTTTTTTAAGTAGCATCCACATCAATTGCGTCACTCACATCATGGTCTACTTTATCAATCAACACAATAGGAACTTTCGTACCCGGTCTTAAAATCATAGCCAACTTTCCTTGATCAATCCATCCGAGAATATCTTTACCTTTTACCGCCACATACACTTTGCCACTAATAACCCTGTCCTGAAAACACAAACATTCTTCAAAAAAAACTAACGTTTCTATCTCAGTGTCACTATACGCAATTGCACTAATATCGAGCGCATATATCCTTCCGTAAAGCATGGAAAGTCATTTCTGACAACATAGTTACTGGTGAACCAGAGTCCACTATATTATTCACACAAACCTCCCCTATCCTCAGATCACAGAATGGTCCATTCTTGCTAGCAATATCTCCTGCATCCGAATTAAAAGCCACAGTCAAAATAGTGGTAGTAGAAATATCTGCAAAATCATGACACTCACACTCACTTACATCCTGTTGCTCCTTCTCTGCAACATAATCTACATTCATGCTAGCGTACATACTTTTGCATACTTTTGCAAAATATCCCACCTTATTGCACTTACTACACCTATTTCCCAGAGCAGGACATTTTACATTGTTACTTAAATTGTCAAGATTACGCTCCACAGGATCCGGTCGTTGCTCATGGGGGTCCACCTCCTAACATTACCAACTCCCCGATCTTAGAATACAGGGAATTCGAACCATTAGGCGAGGGATATCAGGAAAGGGGAAGAGACTGCTGGGACAAAGGCTCTGAAACGATATAAGAACAAAATATATGGTTAAACAATGCATATAAACAACACAGCTACTCTCATCAATTCTCGCTATTAGGGAAATGCCTGATGTCACATAAACACATCTGAAACCAAGAGCCAGCATACACCCAGCAATGATAACAAGGAAACAACGTAAGAGTCTTCTGCACTCAATAATAAGAGAGCCTACTGACCTCCAGCAACCCTTTAGAACTTCAGCAATAGCAAAGTACTCCATTCATCATTGAAACTGAAACAAGGTTCCGAATACCAGGAATAATATATAGCCATATTCCGTCTATGTTCAAAATAAAGGTGAGTCGTATATTCCAAAGAAAAAACGATACACATGGCAGAACGTAGTAGCCACCACAATTCTCCGCTTTATAAATGAAGAAAAGTACTTCCAAGGTTTCACGGCAGCAAGTGGTCAACCAACACACCTTACTCCGCTACAAATGCAGGATGATTAATCATTCACGGTAACACGTGGCTGGATACACACTGCGCTCTGCACACAAGAAGGAAGCCTTTGAAGCTACAGAAACATGTAGTAATTACCACTTTGTTCGGCAACGTTTACCGCAATGGACAAGATCCCAACAGAGACGCGTGGCCCGCTGACACACAGCGTTCTGTAAACTTTCACGAGCGCAGCCGCGCTGGAATAACTCGGAATGACCGAGAACAGGAAAATTCAGTATAAACAACGGTAACGTGTGGTCGGCCGACACACAACGTCCCGCTATCAGGAAGAGGACGCAGCAGCACGTCGTTCACTCACCAACCGCTGTACTGAGGAAACATCGGTGACAACTGAAGACTCGAAGCAGGAAGCAACCAAGAAGAAAACAAGACCCGTACCTACAGACCTCTAACTCGGCATCGGGAAACAAACAGAATAACGCGCATTCGCTTCCGCGCGTGACATCGCTAAGTACCTTCCCAAGTGAAGGCTCAGGGGAATTGTAGTTTTAACACTCAGGTAGGCGCGAAGGGAACCTGAAACCTGACATAAATGGTAACTCAACCCATACCTATATTATGCACTCCCCCGAGCCAAAAACCCTCCAGTTTTGGGGGTATCTAATTTTTTAACTAAACCAACATTCACACTGTCAGACTTGTCAGGTAGACCTGCATTTTCTGAAATGTTGACTGATTTTAAGGAATGTTCTATGCCTTTAGCAATTTTTATCGTTTGTTCCAAAGAAGGGTTTGTGCCGCATAATAAATGATCCTGTACTTTTTTATGTAACAATTCAATATTATCCGGTCCCTAAAATATGGATTCAGAGCACTCTCAAATTTGCTTGTACTAGCTAGAAGCCTTAGAGCGACAACATATCGGTCTATAGTTTCCACAGAGGCTTGTTTGCGGGAATAAAAATGAAAGTGTTCCAAAATAATACTGGGTTCTTCTACGCTTTGACAATCGTTTTTCTGCCTCCACAATCACATTCCAAACACCAGATTCTACAGCCTCTTCACCAGGTGGTTGTATTGGTTGCAAATGGTCAAAAACCTTCTGTCCTTCATTACTCAGCAAATAAAACATTAATGCAAATTTCCTTCCAGTTGAGTACTCGCAAGCATCTATTGCTGTCAAATAATTTTGGAATGCCATAAACCATCTGTTCCATTCCATTGAGGGCCTCCAGGGATGCATTTAAAAATTAGGGAGTTGTTATACCTGACTATCATTAGCCATTACTGCTAATATGCTGGATTTGAAACCCTCTGATATAGACCAACTACAAAGTGGCTATGATTGAAGCCAAAACATAAACAGAGCGTAAAGTACAGGTCTTGACAAAGGAAACTGCAAACCTTTCACAAAGTATGTCCCTATTTTACCTCTCACATGCCTCGGTGCTGGTCTAAGAATCCTCTGGCTTAAGCCTTACAGTAAGAGACAACAAAATGCCAGTGATTGCGTGGACGGGAGCTTTAATTGAATCCACCAGCTGGAAAGCATGCAGAATTTCCTTGAACATGTCCGCCAAGAGCATATTACGAAAGATGTATAACATGGACTGATGCAACGTGTGCTGATGCCTGGACTCCGATTCAGATCTCCCAATGGTCTTTTCCCTCAATCGCTTTTGCTTCTGACTTGACTCAAATTCTGGTTTCCTTGGTACGTGTTGTACCCACTACATCTCCAGTACATCTGCGGTCTGGATCCTCTCTGCTCCACAAAGGACAACAAACAGTGGAACACAAGAACTTTCCACACTGCTACCCCATGACAGCTGATAAGCCACCAACCTGTTCCCCAAATCATTGCCAATTTATAATGAGTCACAACTCGCCTGGTAAGATGAAATCTTCTTTATTTAGGTTCATTTCAGTAAGAACAGGGAGCAGGCTCATAAGTGCATCCATAGACACCGACCAGGATCTCTCTAACTGTCAACCCCCACAGCTGGAATCAGAGAGTTGCGCTAAGAACCCACGCGCTCCATATTCCATAAAGAAACATACCTTAATATGAGGAGAAAACACAGTGGAGTTGCTGGCCACTCACAAAAAAATTTAAGAAAAGAGAGGATGAAGAGTGGTGGGAGAGCAATGTTCAGGAGTGAGGCGAGTAAAAAAGAACAGAGTGGGGGAGTGGAAGAGTAACAGAGGAAGTCAGGGGAATTATTAGAGCTGCCGACTTTGGAGCTGGGGAACCAAGTTCAAGCCTCGGAGTCGGCTCAGCATCCTGTGATTCTGTGCAAAACACTTAATCTACCTGCGCCTCCTAAAAACAAGAATGATACCTTGTGTAACCTAACTGTTACTCATGTAAAGCGCTCCCATACCTGCGGGTCGAGTTCTCGCTATATAAATCTGCCCCCAAATAAACAAGAGGGAGCCACTATGAGGAGTTAGTGTGGTGGGGTGACGAAAATCAATGAAGGAGCAGCAAGGGGTGGAAATGTAATGGAGGAACGCATGGTTGATGAAAAACAATGAAAAGAGTGGAGGAAAACCAGAGGAAGCAGTGGGGGACGAAACAGAACAAAAGAGGGGGTGGGGCAAACGCTGGAGACATGCTGTTACTTGAGGCAAATAGGTCAAAAACAATCTATTCAACTAGCATATGGCGTAAAGAACACTTTAAGTATCTCAGACCCCACTTGATAATGAGGAAACCGGCCTAAGCCCCTCTGCAGACCCTTAGCCACCTATCTGCCTGTGTTCAAGAACACATCCAGAGCTCAAATCTGTCCCCCAAACTCCCACTTCAGGCCCCCTAGATTCTCAACCAAACTTCATACATCCTTCATTAGCTTCCATCCAATACCCCCAGTCTACCCACTGTCCTCTAGCATTTGCTCACTTCCCCTGAGCTTGCCCACTTCCCTCCAGTCTGCATTTTCCCTCCTGAGCCGGGTCCCTCCATTCAGTGCATTCTCCCCCAACTCTGCCCACTTTGCCCTCCGTCTCTCATTCTTTCCTCAAGTGTGCTCCTCCTCCCCTCAAGTCTGTCTACTTTCCCTCAGCCTGACCGCTATCTCCCATGTGTCTGTTGTCCCCCAAGGTACTCAAACATTCTTGACAGTTTAATAATTCTAATCCAAGTCTGGCCATTGTACCATGAGCCTGCCTGCTTTCTCTCTATCTTTCCTTTCTCCTTCCTGATCCTGTCTGCTGTCCCCATGTTCATCTATTCTCCCCTTCCCTTAGTTTTTATTTGCTTTCACCACAGTTTGCTTGTTCTGTCAGTCTACCCACTTTCACCCAAGTCTTCTTATTCTCTCATGAATCTCCCACTGTTCTGCCTACTTTCCCTTCAGCCTAAATACTTTCCCCATGTCTGCTCGTTCCCCTCAGTCTGCCTATTTTCATTCAGTGTGCTCATTTGTCCTTGTTTCTGTTGTTTTCCCTTGTGGTAAATAAATAATTAATTACCGGTACTATTTTTGAATACATTAATGAAAACAGATAGCTCAATAAATAAGAGGCAGGATCCGTGGAATCTGAGTTGAACAGGCTTTAATCAGGCACAAGGGAAGGGACAGGATCGGAACAGCCTGAAATAGAATGGCATGGGATGGCAGCTGCAATGTTTCATTAACAGTACATAGTATATATAGGAAAACATTACAATTGCATTGAATACAGTAGGCGTAACAAGTGACAAACGTAAGATAAGAACTCATGGGCGTAAAAAGAAGGCGTGCACAGGGCGTGCACGAAGACATGTGATGAGAACGTCACAGAAGTGTCATAAATGGGTGGATACATGGAGGGGGCTACCTGGGCAGCTGGAATCTTTAACCTAGTGGTGCGCGCAAACGGGCCATGACGTGTAACTGGGGAAACTGGGGGCTCTGACTTCTGTACTAGAAGAGGAGACTAAAGTCTGCGATGTCAGGACGACATGTACCTATAGCATATCTGGTATCTTGTGTTTGGAGTACATGTTGATAGAATCTAAAAGTTATCAGAGCAAAGGCTACTGGACACTAAGGCTGGTGCATGCATATATTCTTCATGTATTGCGTGTGCTATGAATCTTCCATGAATATTAATACAGTAATTCTCTTGCATGGAGACAGGAAGACTAGACTATAGCTGAAAATGTTTATGCGGTTCGTTAGCTTAGGAATGTGAAGACGGTGATCTGAACTGATAACTAGAGGCATAACATATTCTTGGCAGACAGGCAGGCAGAGCCAGGCCGGGCACCGCGCTGCGCGGCAGGAAGTAAGCGAAGGGTCAGGGATGCGGGAGGGGCTGCATCGCTCCTCGGAGTGGGTTCAGGAGACTGGAGCTTGAATCTGGTGTTCAGGCCTTTGAGGCCTAGAAACGGGGACAATTCGATAAATTAACGTGCACAATGTAAAACGTTGGCAACATAGGCCTAATACTCGTTGCTTTCACAGGGACTGGAAACTAACGTTGGACACAACTATAATTGCGTCTTTAATCGGTCATAGGGGGAACATATGCATATCGATCATGCACATATTACATAGGATGGGGAACACGTAGGCACACATGACAAGGCAAAATTCAATTTTCCTCATTCCCTCCTTGTGCCCTACGTTTCCATCAGGAAACATCAATATTCATGATACCATCTATCTGTTCATAGAGCATCATTTGCTCATCTCGAATCGTCTTGGAATGGGACTTTGGACTAGGAATACAAGAGGTAGCACACAAGCCGCAAATCGCAGGGCCAAATTGTAAACAGAGACAGCAACTGAATATGATCATTACTGCTATACCCAGGAATGACAATACTTTCCATCCCCAGGCAGATATTATACTCCAGAGTCAACCGGACCATGTCCAGGTGCCTGGATTCTGGTGTAACTGATGGGCTATTTTATGAAGTCTGGTTATAGCTGAATAAACAGACGGTGCGTTATTAGGAATGAAAATGCAGCAACTAGATCCGATGACTCTACAAGCTCCGCCCCTATCGGCCAGTATGACGTCAAGGACGAGACGATTTTGGAGCACGACAAATCTCATAGCAGATTGTTCTTCAGTTAAGTTACCTAGAGCGGAAGTAGTCTCATTCACTACTGCTTCAAGGGTTCTTGTTAGCCTACGTATTAGCTTACTATTCTGGACAGGACCTATGAAGAAAAAGAAACCTTTATTGAAGTCTTGATACTGTTCTAAAGCAGTTTCAGTCTGATCGACAATTGGGGACTCGACCTCCCTTCTATGTCTCCTGTGTACTAGATGTGTATTTCTGTGATAATCGGATGGGGCTAGAAAAACTGGTGGCAGTAGGAAGGCAATGTAACATGTTCCATCCCAATCGAGGGGCAGACGAACATATGCGGTCTGACCACATACAAAATACGAATGACGTGAGGCTTTGAAAGTAGATTTCCCACTGTCACTATACTCGACCACAGTAGTACAATCACTGTGTCCTAGATGTACTGAACCATTCTTTCTGACACATAATTCGCCTTTTACTGGTAGAACTGTAATAGCAGGCAAATCTGGAGTAGTTTCGGACTGAACATTCAAAACCATGAAATTCGAGGAATAATTACCTAGATCATATACTTCATTTTCTAGATCTAACCCTGTTCTATGGGAAAGACCTTCCTTGTCTGGGAAACATGTTCTATTCAGAAGGGACTTATCATTTGAGGATGACGTTAACGTGGACCATGCTCCACACGAACCATTGTGTGAAAACGGATAGGGAAAGAGTGGCAGAACTCCCTTCGGTGTCTGAAAAGGGGGGAGTCGACCACACACCCAACAATTTGTGGCATTGCTAGTCTGGTGTGAATAGTGTAACATTCAGATAAAAGTATTATTGCGCATGGCAAGACGATAGGATAACTCGTGAGAAGGCAGTTCACTAAATGTGTGCTCTACTGTAACATTAGAGGAAAAATGTACATGAGAAACAATAGGAGGAAAATATATATGTAAAACATAACTTGTGCCTGTAATCGTAAGACTCAGAAATAATAAAATTAATAGAGTAACAATGCATCGACTTCGAAGATTCTTTTGATAACGTATTCTCTTAGAGTTTTGACTAACTCTCTCACTATGTTGGTCTATCTCATACAGGTCAGGAACCTGTCTAACCGTTTCACCCGAGAGGGACTTAGACAATTAAACTGGCTGACTTACTAGACCTTAACTTTTCTTTATACTCCTGCTGCGGAGTTTTCTCTAACAGGGGAAGTTTAGAGTCAGTATCTGGGCAGTCCTTGAGAACGGGGCAGTCTTTGAAAAAAGTCTTTGGACGGAGTCCATGAAATCGTTTCACGTGACTGGAATGCAACCAGCCCTTGCGACCCTCGACCTTGATTGCAGTCCTTGTTGTCATCAGAACGAGTTTTGGTTCTTTCCATCGGGGCTCCAGCGGACTTGAACGATCAAAATTCCGGATCAACACTAAATCACCAGGAACGACCTCGTGCGGTTTCACTTGAGTGTTGTCGGGAAAGGCAGCGGCAACCTGTGAACGACAAGAGAGTAGTGCAGACATCAAGGAAGCCAGGTAATCTGTCAGCATATTACTGTCAACATCAGTTATTTTACGTGGCATAGGTGTACCCCACATGTTTGGGGGACGACCGAAAATTACCTCGTAAGGGGACAGACCTGAACGGGAGTGAGCGACCATTCTCATGTAAAAAAGGGCGACTGGCAGTGCTACCATCCAATCTACGCCTTTCTCTGCGCATACCTTGGCAATGCGGATTTTCAGGGTCTGATTATGTCTCTCTACGAGACCAGCTGCTTCAGGATGTTGTACACAGTGGAACTTCCACTGGTACCCTAACAGAAGGGATACTTGTTTCATGAGTTCAGAGGAGAATGGCTGGCCGTTATCCGAATACACGACCCTAGGTAAACCATAGCGGGGGAAATACTCACGAACCAACTGCCTGGCAGTGGTCGCGGCAGTGTAATCTGGGACTGGATATGCTTCTGTCCATCTGGACAAAGCGCATACAATTACGAGGACATACTTGAAACCTCGACATCGATCCATCTGAATATAATCCATCTGGAGGACTTCAAAAGGGTGATCAGGAGGATGGAATCCACCTTGTTCCACCGGGACACCTTTACCTGGATTGAACTGACAACAGATCATGCAGGTACGCACTTTCTGCTTGGCTGCTGCTCGTAAATGCTTGTTAAACCAGAGATTCTGAATACTGTCTAACATGGCCTTTTCTCCTAAATGTGCTGGACTATGTGCGGTGTTAATAATGACTTGAACCATAGAGTCGGGGAGAAACCATGTGGCTTTTCCCTTCGTCAACCATCCCTGATCAGTCTGGACCCCTCCTTGTTCAGACCATTTCTTGATTTCATCGGGAGTAGCATGTGACTGTATATCTAGTACGTCTTGTGTAGGGTCCTTAACTGTCATACAAGTCGTCTGAACGGGAATGTCTGTCTGTGTCATGTTAACTGGAATGTCTGGAGTCTGAGCTGTAAGCTTGGCTGTTCGATCTGCCAGGTCGTTACCCTGGGAAATGAGGTCAGTGACTTTCGTATGTGCCTTGCACTTCATGATAGCGATAGCTGTCGGTAAATGTATTGCATCTAACAGAGCTTGAATGAGGGGGCCATGCTGAATCTTGGTTCCATGAGAAGTCATGAAACCTCTCTCATGCCAGAGCACTCCAAAGTCGTGTACGACTCCGAATGCATAACGTGAATCTGTGTATATGTTTACTTTCAGGTTCTTGGCTCGTATGCAGGCTTGGGTCAGAGCGACGAGCTCTGCTGCTTGAGCAGACAGGGTGTCAATACGATGTGTTTCTATAACTTCAGTTTCAGTAGTCACTGCATACGCGGCTACTAGTTCTCCTGTACTTGTTCTCATACATGAACCATCCACATAAAGTGTCAGGTCGGGATCAGGTAATGCAATGTCTGTCAAGTCTTGTCTTGGCTTTGTCATGGTGTTAACAACTTCCACACAGTCATGTGTGGCAGGATTTGAAGTAACTGAGGGTAACAGTGTAGCTGGATTTAAAATGTTGCAGCGTCTGATTTCTATGTGTGGCTGAAACAATGTCAGTTCATAACCTGTTAAACGTGCAATTGTCAAGTGTTGAGTCTGTGTTCGGTTTAAAAGAACTTCCACGGAGTGTGGAACTTGTACTGTCAGGGAGTGTCCTAACACTATGGAATCACTCTGTCTGATAGCTAGAGCTGTGGCTGCAACTGACTTGAGGCACGCAGGCAGAGCCTGGGCTACTGGATCTAATGTGCTAGAAAAATAAGCACAGGGCTTGTATTGTCCTGCTTGATCTTGTGTGAGAACAGATAATGCAGTACCATCACGTTCAGTGACAAAAAGTGTAAAAGGCTTACTGTAGTTTGGTGTCGCTAGAACAGGTGCTTGGCATAAAGCTTTCTTTAACTCATTAAAAACAAGTGTATGTTCCTGGGTCCAAGGGAGGACAGTCGATGTCGCTGCCTCCTGTGTCGTTAACTGTATCAGTGGTTTGGCTAGATATGCGTACTGAGGAATCCATTGTCTGCAATAAGAAGTGAGGCCGATAAAAGCTCGCACCTCCTTCTGAGTCTTGGGCTGTGGAAGATGTGCTATTAACTGGATACGGTCTGGTGTCAACTGCCTACCCCTCTTGGACAGTAAGTGTCCTAGGTAGACCACTTGCTGGACACAGAATTGCAATTTGGAAGGGGACACCTTGTGCCCCATCTCGGCCAGGAAATACAAGACTGTAAGTGACGCACATTCGCAGTCACGTTCAGAACGGGCTGTGATCAATAGATCATCGACATACTGGAGCAGGGCAGTGTCAGTTGGCATATGAATATTGTCTAGTTGTCTTTTAAGTGCTTGACTGTAAATGCTAGGACTTTCTGTGAAGCCTTGAGGAGCTCGTGTGAATTTATAGCTTCTTCCATTTAAACAGAATCCGAAAAGAAACTGGCTGTCTGGATGAATGGGGACACTAAAGAATGCGTTCTTGAGATCAATAACAGTAAAGAACGTAGCTTCAGAATCAATGGCAGTCAATAGGGAAGAAATATCTGGAACCACAGGGTACTGGGGTATGATACATTTATTAAGTTCTCGAAGGTCAATCACTAATCGATAAACTGGAGGTGCATTGGGATCTGTACGTTTTAGAATCGGGATGATAGGAGAATTACATACATTGGAGTCAGTTTCTACAACCACTCCTTGAGCAATTAGCTCGTCAATAATTTTCGATAAGGCTGCTACAGCCTCAGGTGGCAATTTGTACTGTCGGATTCGTGGTAATACAACACCTTGTTTCAGAGTAACACGATAGGGTGTAATGTGCATACAACCTACATCAGTTGGACCTTGCGCCCATAAATGCTGAGGTACATTCAATAATCTTGGATCAAAATCACGTAATACATAATGACCTTTAAAATCTCGCAAAAACAATCGCACTCCTTCAGGGGAACAGCATATAACTGCTCCTAATTCTTTCAATGTCTTAATACCTAGTAAATTCTCTGGGCATGATTTCGTGAGTAACAAGTCTGTAGTTCGGGACAATGGACCAACTTCTAGGGAAACTGGTTTCGATATTTCATTAACAATAGGCTTTCCTGAAAATCCAAGGGAAACATTTCTAGAGCCTGAGAGTGGAGCCCCTGGAACCTCGTCATGACTGATGGTAGTCCTACTTGCCCCTGTATCAATCAGAAACTTTCTGTCTTTCCCTAATACTTGACTGTGTACATAGGGACCCTCTTGATCTACAGGAATCTCGATGAGAGGCAAGCCAACCTCCCTCTCTAGGCTGTTTCATGAATACTGCTGATAGTCTGGATATTCTGACTGTGCGTACTGGTACATCTGCTGTGTGACGTGTTGTGTGGCAGCTATAGGCTGCGGTACTGTAACTGTCTGTTGTGCGTTCTGCGGGGGCTGAGAATTCTGCGGAACTTGTTCTTGTCTAGGAGGACGTGGTCTCTCTTTTGTTTTACCTGTAGCTATGTTGTGTTTCAGAACTGCACATTCGTTTATATAATGACCTGGCTGTTTACAATAATTGCATGTCCCTTTAACGGGAGCTGTAGAATGACTAGTTTGATTCGGACCCCTCTTCTGACTGTCTTGTGGAACAGACTGTGCAACCAGTACTTTCATTTTCGTGTCTTTCATACGTCTCCTTTCATGTTCCTGCTCCTCCCTAATTCTGTTCTGGTGATACTGGAGCATCTGGAGCATTTGTGACGGAGTATTAGCTTGCCAGGTACTTTCGACTTTCAGTACTCGATTTTTAACTTGTGGTAAAGAATTCTCAACTAGTTTGGTAACGAAAAGATGTGGATATGATTCACTACTTGTTTTCAGACCACTATTAATAATAAAACATTTCTCAAATCTCGAATAAAAATCACTAGTGTCTTCGTCTTGTTTCTGTTTGCAGGCTGAGATGGCATCCCAGTCTTCCTTTTTCGTGGCTAGTAATCTTGGCAAGACTTGTATTAACAACTCGGGCAATGCTTTAGCTTTATCCCGAAGACCGGTACCTAGAACTCGTGTGTTATCTTCAGTCTCTAATGCGGTCCAATCTATCTTTTTCTCTCCCACCTCCCATTCTTTTTCTTTGAGTTTTTCATATATGCCCGCAGGCAACAGGACCTTTAACATTTTGATGATATCAGGATACGTGTATTCTCCCATACGGAGCATGTCCTTTAATTCACGGTGGAACCCTGCTGGGTCTTTATCGTGACAGGGTATTAACTTTTTCATTTCTAGAAGTTCTATTTTCGTGATAGGGGTGTAAACAAATACTTGTTCTAGATCACCCCCCTCTCCCTTAACTGGATGTACTTCTCGTAACGGATTCTGTCTGTCTATGTAGAATGATTTTCTTACTGGGGGTGGAACGGGGACAAAATGTGGATTCAGGAATGTTCTGTATTTGTGGCGCTGTTCTAAAATGACACTAATTAAATCGGTACCTAGACCTTTCCATCTGTTTAGGAGTAACTCGTTCAGTACATCATACGAAGGACCTGGATTCGAATGCTGATCCTCATACAATGTAATGAGGTGCTGGATCATATACATACCCACCAGACGCTGCTCGGCTGGGGGCAGTTTCAGAAACGTTTGGGCCACTATTTCGTCTGGAAACGTGGTAGAATCACTAGTCCATCGGACGGCTGATCGGGCTAGTTCTTGTTCATGCATGGTACTAAGCTCACTATAACCTATTCGTAGTTTCAGAATTTTATCGGTGGCCTGGAATACTTGTTCAAGAGAACACTGTTCTGGTACGGGAGGAGGAAAAACTTTCTTGTAATCTAGACGTGAATGTCTGTCGGAAAATCTAGTTCTACCTACATACGCTATTCTGGCGGGATTCTCGCTGTCTACCTCTTCACTTGAAGAGTCATTCTCTTTCTCGGTTGCTCTTTTTGCTTCCTCCTTCTGGTGTATACTTATAATTTCCTTACGAATTTTCCTGTACATATTTTCTATACTACCCTGTGTCTTGTGTTTTCCCTCGGCTATATTGTCACTCCATCTTGTCAGGCCTTTCATCTCGTCTTTGTCTTTATCAGGATAATCTTGTTCTCTTATTAAACAGTTAATCAAGAACTGTAAAATCATATTTTGAATCTCGGCTTTTCTGTGTGCCATAGCTTCGTGAATACTTCCTGGATTCTCTCCTGTTCGGATAAAATGATATATTCTGTCTAGATGTTCTTTCATGTCAGGCAGGGTGGCCAAAAAGTTGGCAACTCGTCTTAAACGTACGGAATATAATATCATGTGATCTTCGCCTGGAACTGAATCATATATGCAGTCTGTAAGATGTCGCTTGAGGTCTGCGTATGTAGCCATTTTTGGCATACGCTGTAACGCCGCTTCTCTCGGCGTCAGTCGTCTTACTGGAGGCGGGGTGATAGGAGCACCTCCCCCCGCTCCTCCTGAACTGGAATCGTTAATACTGTACGTGCTGGTAGAGTGACCGGCAAAACGGGCACACCTAATGTGGGCTGGTCCGGGGGTACTGGCACATTAATGGGGTCCCCGGGACCAGTGGCTGGAGGAACAGGAATTACATTATTAACAGGGTGCTGAGGATGAGCAAGCGGAATAGGGTTTGCATATGCTGGGACCGTATCGTCCAAGTAGGACGAAAGAAAAATTTCAGCTGCAGTCGGTTTATGACGTAGCTTAATCGGGATCAATGGTGGCGGAAAATTACAGGGTGCTTCCGGGGTTGCCTTCGGCAAACCCTCGGCAAGAAGAGGATACATACCTTTAATAAGGGCATTTCTCTGTCTGTCTGACTGTTCTGCTCTACCTCGTTCACCTTCTTCTAGAAGTTCCCTTTCTTGGGCTTTTTCTGAGGATTCCCTACTTAACTCTGCTTTTCTGAATTCTTTTTCGGTTCTTCTATGAGATTCTTTGCGCCATAACTCTATGGCATCTTTCTGAGACTGTCTAGCTTTCTTTTTCCATAATGCTTCTTCTACTCGCATGATGCACTCGGCATCCCATGTACCTGATACAGGCCATCTATATTTCTCTTCAAGATTCTTTGTATAATCCACCCATAAATCTAGATATAATATGGCATCTAAGCCATGCTTGTGATACATAAAATGTCCAGGACTGTCCCTAGGAGGGACAGGAACTGATTCTTCGAGTAACCCTTTTCTGGTTTTTATCTGACGTAACTTTGAAAACAAAGGCATATTTGAGTCGTACTTGAACTTAGACTTAAACACAATACACGATAATCACAGTAATGAAATGGCAAACAAATCACTCATACCACGACATAAAAAATACATTAATAACAGTTCGAACAGAATATTACCTGATACACTGAAAACATACTTGAATTTCTCGAGAACGGACTTACTAGAATTACTTGATGCACTGCTAAAACAGTACAGAACATACCGGTCTCATAAAGAGACACGTCATACCGTATCCACCTAGGTGAATACTTCGGACTGGATCTGTGTACCCAAACCCATCGGACCAGGGACAAACTAATGAACCTGTCTAGATACTTCCCCCGCAACGGTACTCACCGGGAAGCAGAAACTGAAGGCCTCGGACTGGATTGGACTGCTACGACGTCTGGTTACTACGCATGCGCTTCGAACTTCGGGCTTCGGTTACAGGTGGGCCTCCGGATACCTCGGACCTTGCTCTCTCGGCTTGGGCTCTGGTCGGGACGAACCGCATTCCTCACCGCCTCGTCTGGATGCCGGACCGCAGTCTCCGTCTCCTCCGTGGGCCTGAGGGAGACTTGATGAAGCAGAAATATCTGCACGTGCACGGTAGAGTTCCGTCACGGCTGCAGAAGGGTCAGGGGGCCTGCGTTACATCGCCGGCGCGTGGGGAAGGGGCTTGTGCCTGTTCGGGCACCATTATGTGGTAAATAAATAAATAATTACCGGTACTATTTTTGAATACATTAATGAAAACAGATAGCTCAATAAATAAGAGGCAGGATCCGTGGAATCTGAGTTGAACAGGCTTTAATCAGGCACAAGGGAAGGGACAGGATCGGAACAGCCTGAAATAGAATGGCATGGGATGGCAGCTGCAATGTTTCATTAACAGTACATAGTATATATAGGAAAACATTACAATTGCATTGAATACAGTAGGCGTAACAAGTGACAAACGTAAGATAAGAACTCATGGGCGTAAAAAGAAGGCGTGCACAGGGCGTGCACGAAGACATGTGATGAGAACGTCACAGAAGTGTCATAAATGGGTGGATACATGGAGGGGGCTACCTGGGCAGCTGGAACCTTTAACCTAGTGGTGCGCGCAAACGGGCCATGACGTGTAACTAGGGAAACTGGGGGCTCTGACTTCTGTACTAGAAGAGGAGACTAAAGTCTGCGATGTCAGGACGACATGTACCTATAGCATATCTGGTATCTTGTGTTTGGAGTACATGTTGATAGAATCTAAAAGTTATCAGAGCAAAGGCTACTGGACACTAAGCCTGGTGCATGCATATATTCTTCATGTATTGCGTGTGCTATGAATCTTCCATGAATATTAATACAGTAATTCTCTTGCATGTAGACAGGAAGACTAGACTATAGCTGAAAATGTTTATGCGGTTCGTTAGCTTAGGAATGTGAAGACGGTGAGCTGAACTGATAACTAGAGGCATAACATATTCTTGGCAGACAGGCAGGCAGAGCCAGGCCGGGCACCGCGCTGCGCGGCAGGAAGTAAGCGAAGGGTCAGGGATGCGGGAGGGGCTGCATCGCTCCTCGGAGTGGGTTCAGGAGACTGGAGCTTGAATCTGGTGTTCAGGCCCTTTGAGGCCTAGAAACGGGGACAATTCGATAAATTAACGTGCACAATGTAAAACGTTGGCAACATAGGCCTAATACTCGTTGCTTTCACAGGGACTGGAAACTAACGTTGGACACAACTATAATTGCGTCTTTAATCGGTCATAGGGGGAACATATGCATATCGATCATGCACATATTACATAGGATGGGGAACACGTAGGCACACATGACAAGGCAAAATTCAATTTTCCTCACCCTTCACCTGCTTGCTTTCTCAGATTCTGTCCCACTCTCCAGAAAAGTCTGCCCTCCCCACCTTCTTCCTGACCTCTTTGCTCTAATGTGTCAATTCTCCCAGTCTGCTCACTTTCCCTTCAGCCCTCTTGCTTTCCCTGATCTGGGACTTCTCCCCAAATGTTGACCAATTTTCTCTCAAACTGCCCCATTTGCCCAAGCTGCTCACTCTCCATGCTACGTCTGTCCACTTTCCCCGTAGCCTGCTCAGTTTCCCCAAGCCTTTCCATTCTTACAGAATCTGGAACCTTTCTACAGGGCCTGCCCCCTGATCCTCAACCTTCTCTACGTCTGAGTCTACCTCTGGTCACTAGTCTGCCCGTTCCACCCTTGAGCCTGTTCACTTTGCCCTGTCTGCCTCTTCACCACAGATTCACACTATTTTCTCCTGGGGCCACTCACTTTTCCCTACTCTGTGTGCTCCCCCTCGATGGTGTCTCAGTTTTTCACAACACTTGCCCCTCAGATCTGACCTCCTTCCCTTCTGTTTGTCCGTCCTCCACCCAGTCTACTAATTTTCCCCTCAGTTTACTCTTTCTCCCCTCAAAGGATTTATTCTTTACCCTAAGCTGCCCACTAGCCCTTCAGCCTTCCTGTTTTTCTCCAGTCTCCCAGTTCTCCCTGGATCTGCCTATTTCCCCTTAGGCTGCCTCATGTCCCTTCTGTTTTGAATGCTCTTCCTCAATTTTAGCCATTCCCCCTACTTTATTCTACTTTTTCCTCAGCTTGCTTTTCCTTGCACTTGAGTCTGCCCGCTTTCCACCAGAGTCTTCAATTTCTTTTCCCAGAATGCAATGTATTTCCTCTTTTATGCTTTCCTCTCAGCCTGCCAGTTTTCCTGTCAGCTTCCCCTTATCCTCCAGAGTCTTCTGAATTTCCACTTAGTCTGCCCTCTCTCCTACTTTCCCTCTCTATTCTCTTTTCAGTCAGCCCACGTCTCCCTCAACCTGTCTGATTTCACCCTACTATATCACTTAGAGACTCCCAGTTTCCTCTGTGCCTAGCTGCCCTCTTTCTGCAGCATACTCTTTTTCCCCCCAGGACTCCCAACTTTTCCTTTCACTTGTCCAGTTTAAAGCAAGTCTGCCTGCTCTCCCCAATATGCCTAGGCTTAATTTGCAAAAAATAAATTCCGGGTCGCAAGATATTTCTCAGGAGGCCTCTGCAGGTTGTAGCACCTATGATTCCGGCCAGCGCTGCCAAATACTAGTACAAAAGACACTTTAAATGTGATCATTTGAACTATACTAAATGACACAAGGCTGTAGGAATGGTCTGGGTAACCTGGTAATAATACTTTTTAACAGTACATTGTAATGGTAAACACTTTGCTCATGTGTTAAAAAATAGACTGACAGTGTTTCCTTGTGGTGGACTGTCATAACTATAAGCCAGTGTTACGAAATATTTGCTGGTGCCCAGAGAGTTTTATATAGCGCGAACTAGACCCGAGACATCGGGTATCAGAGCTTTACATGAGCACCAGTTGCATTACATGAGGACACATACATTTTTGTTAGGCAACGGGAGATTACGTGATTTGGCCAGAATCACAGGATGTTCAGCGTCATTGCCGAGACTCGAACCCGGTTCCCCAGCTTCAAAGGCGGCCACTCTAGCCGTAAGGCTACATCCTCTGAAAGAACTGAGTCTCCTCCTTCTCCCTTCGTCTGCCCTCCATTCTCTCCTCTCCCCTCAGCTTGTCACAGTGGCACGTCAAGGAGAGACCCAGGCTCTCTGATGTATTATTCAGAGTCAGGTAAACAGTGTAAAAAGTGTCTAACTCATCTGGTAACCTTTAATTAAAACACATAACATTTAGGGATAGACTAGGCTTAAGTCCAGACACAGTACATCTGGCCTTGAGTCCCAAGATAAAAACTTTGACCGGTGTCACCCACTTGGCTCGCCAAACCTTCCATCCATCAAGGACGCTCTGAAATCACAGCTACGTCTTGGTCAGACACAAACTGAACTTTTACAATAAGTTTGTAGTTTCTTGGCACTTTTTGTCTCAAAACGTTCCAGTTCTTATCAGATGATGATTGTTTTGATATATATTGGCTTATTAAATGTGTTTCTTTCTCGATTTGTAAATTGTTGGGTCTGCGTCATGCACATTTCTCATGGGAATAGCATGTTTCTTGTGCTACAGCTACCAGGGGTTGAGCAGAGAGTCTAAAAAACCTACGTTGAGATGTAACAGCGAGTTGTATCTTAATAACCATGCTCTACGCATCAGTCTTATGGAAACCCAGTCACGTTTCTGGTTTCTTACTGCAGCTCCAAAGGCTGCCTATACTGAAAAGGATGAACTTTAAGGTGGCCTGTATCATCCACAAAGTTTGTTATTGACAGACACCCAGGTTTCTGTCCAGAATGATTAGTGCTGTAGCAACAAAAGATGGACAAAATGCTGAATAAATCAAACATTTACCCCCAGTCAAGCAATCTAGGTTAAGTCCATTTGTTTTTTTCTCACTTTGCCAACCCAGTCTGGACACAGCCATATGCAAATCAGTCTTGACCCTGCTCGTCATGGGAACATTCCAGCCAGAACTGCCAAACCAGGTCCTTCCTAGACCATAAACAAGCATCCTGGGACCAATTTCGGGGTCACACTCCTCATCAGCCATGCTAACTGGAATTCCAGTGGCACAGCGAGCAAGAGACCCTGGGCATACCCATCCCAATTAGGGTAAAGAAAAGTGTGCAGCAACAAATGATGGACGGAATGCTGAATGAATCAAACATTGACCCCCAGTAAAGAGACCTGGGTTAAATCCATCAATCTTTTGCTCACTACGTCACCCCAGTTTGCGTCCAGCCATATGCAAATCAGTCACAAAAGCAAGATCAGAGCTGCACCATCTGAGAAACAAAAAAGTAAACTTTCATAATAGAATATTTCATAGTTTGATAGTAACAATTTCTGCACAATCCGGTTATGTTTCTTCCTTTATTGTTGTGTCATGTAATATTCAGAAAAACATCAGCCTTCTTTTCCGGTCGTGTTTCTTTCTTTATTGTTGCATTATGTAATATTCATAAAAACATCAACCAAACCCGTTTCGTCCCGTAAGCGTTGGACTTCTTCAGGACTGCAAGTTGAATAGATACATATACATTGTAGACAGACTATATGAACACACTGTACATTTATATACACCTATGTTCAACACAATTACGTGACACTTAATCACAATTACAAAGACAACGGGACAAATACGTAACATCCCATTCATGAAAAGAAGGGAACAACACATTGCTGGGCAATAGCAAAAGATCCCAGAAAGCTATACAAGGTAAAAAACTTAAAAATGTACATGGTATAGGACATGACAACAGAAAAAAGAGATTGTAAAAACACTACATTGTGGAATTAATAAGAACCGTGTTGAATAAGAAAGAGCAAGAAAAACACCAGTTGGGTAAAAAATAAGATAGGTAGGAAGATGCTCCCAGGCAAAGAACCCAGAACAGTATAAAATTAATACATCAGAGATATATTCCAATCAAAGTATTTGAAAAAATCATTTTGTCACCAGAAACATGCCATCCAAATTGCAGAGGCCTTCTAAGTGGAGTGTGTGACCCTGGTAGTATGATACCCACAAGGTCTGTAACTACAAGTATTCAGAAAAGTCCATTGTGACAAGTGAGGAGAAAGCAGGACAACGGTGCCCTAAGTACGTGTTAAAGAATGATGTATGTAAAAACAAATACCGGAAAAGATATTTTAACGCCATAATACAAATCCAGTTATCTCACCCAATGGTTGAAAATCATTCCTCAGTGTACGAGCCAAAAGGAGGCATCCATTGGTATAAACACAAGCCTTGTAAGAGCCGTACATACAAAGTTTGTTATATTTGTTACAGAAATGCCCAGAGTAAGGGTGATAGGATGGCCTACCAGTATAGTATGAAGGTTAATGGCAACTTTCATGCAATTGGCAGTCGAGAAAACATCCAAAGGTCGATGTGTGATTTCCACTAGTATATGGCCCTTGGGAAAATTTGTGATTCCTTAAATGCAATTGCAAAATAAGGAATCGCAAATTTTGCGATTCCTTGTTTTGCACCAGATTTTCCTTAATTCATACCATTTAGCAAATTAGCATTCGCGAATTCGGCGTTTGCGAATGCGAATTTGCTTGATACATAAGGCCCAAGGTGATCACATTCATATGTGATATGATGCAGCATCACATTACCTAAAAATATCCCTCCTCAAAATCCCCTGTTTTCATGTATTGGTGTTCCACTGTGCCTGTAGATGTATACGACATTGGGGCTCCCTGGGTATTTTGGCACTGTATCTGTAATGACAGCGTGTGCTTCACATACAACTTGGAAATTGAGCGAATGTGTATTTTTCCTGATTCCAAAACAAGTATTCTATATGGGCTGGAGGACAAATAGGAACATGTGTTCCATCTACTCACCCTAAGACATGTGAATCTGGCCACCTTGTAACAGTTTAATTTTGTGATTTGAATGTTCTCTACATTCCTGGTTAGGTATACGTACCTGTTGATGGTTAGCAGCAAGGCATCTAAGAACTTGCATACACAAATGTGACAGCACACTTTGTGACACCCCACCAGTTACAGTCAACACTCCTGGTAGCGGCCAGGGGCAAAAAGATGCAGTGAGCACAACACCTGCTCTTGTGTGGAGATGGAACTGCTGCACAGCGCACTGCTTTCAAGATGTGGTTTCTGAAATTAAATGAAATCTAAAATCACTGCACTTCTTTCCCTGAGTTGTACAAAGATTTCCTCCTTTGTCTGTTGGAAAATAGTATGATCCTCTCCAGTTTTCTCCTCCTCTGCTGAGCAGCCAGTAGTCGTGTCCTCCTTACAATCACATACAATTCACTCATTGTGGATACATCTGATGCATTCTGGGCCAGCTTTTATAGTCTGCACAGTTACCTGGAATGAATCAGTGCAAAATTGCATGTGCAAACTTGTGTTTTTGCAACTCGTTGCTAATTGCAGCAGCCTCAAACATAAGGTGTGCAATTCGCAAGTACCAATTCTGTATTAGCGCCTCACAAATATTGATCACAAAAAATATAGACTTACAAACATGTCACATTGCTATTTTTGGTTAGTGAATGGCATTTCTACATTATGAAACGCCACTTTTTCAGTTGCTAACCGACTTATGACTGATTTACGAGTTGAATAATTGCACAATTAAATTGCACTGTTCTGTGCATAAGGAGCCTTCTTCTTGCCTTCCATCTTGACTCACTTAGTGCATGAGTTACACAGACTACACTCTGACTAAAGACTGCAACTAAGTGTGCCTTATTCTTGCATATGTTACACCGTATTCATGAACTTATGTAAGGCAGTGAATTCAGAGTGCTTAACTTATTTCAGTCTGTGTAAAAAATGAGCTTTAGCATTTCCTTGTTAGTTGCACTGGTTGTGGTCCCCAGGGGATTGTCAGGGAAGTGGTAAGGAAATTCCCCTACTAATGTGGTCCAAACTCCGGTTTAACTTTATGATATTTTTAAACTCTTAAAGTCCATTTCCCATACTTATGCAATACATTAGTTTCACATAGGGAATAAAGCAAGAATAGGGGGCCAGATGTACAATTGCCAAAATAGCGTCTCTATTGCGAGGCTCTATTTTGGATGTAAAACAGTGTATAACACACTGTTAGCGATTCCCAATGGGCTCGCAAATAGAGAGGCTCATGAATATTAATGAACCTCTCGCAATTATCCACCCCATTTGGAATGGCAGACCCTCCCAGGTATGGTGGCCTGCTGGTCTCAGCAGACCACCATGTCAGGGACTGCTTTTAAATAAAGCAGTTTTTTAAAAATGCATCCAGTTTTTCTTAAAGGAAAATAGGATGCATTTTAAAAAAAAATGGATTGTTTTCCTTTCATTTTTTAAGGGCAGGCAGTGATCCTTGGGACACCATTACCACCCTTTTAAAGAGGGTGGTAGTTTTCAAGTGTTTTGCACCCACAATTGCAGACACAAAACATTTTTACATAGGGTTGCACTCGCTATTAGGTAGGGAACGCACCTTACCAATAGTATGTTGCAAAACCCTATTGCGACTCACAAAATAGGGTTTGTACATTCCCCATGCAGTTGCTGCATGCGCAAACGGGTTCGCAAACCCGTTTGTGCATGGAAAAACTGTCGTACAACTTGCCCAGGATATGTTAGGGATATATTTAGCAAAATAAGAAAGATTTTCAAAATTAATATGTTTAGTTTATGAAATACATTTTGAAAACACTTACTTCTTTTGCGAAAAATATTCCTAACATATTCTTAAAATGCACACATTTAAAGAATCATACATTTGTTAATCAGTGTCAGGAAATGTTACAAAAGTTAATGAGGACTACAGTATTTGAAAAAAAAAATAGTAAATAAAAAATATTGCGTTTCAAAAAGGCAAAGGGCGGGCCCGTCCAACCCCCTTCAGAGCCTGGAAGAGTTTGGACTGGGCCATCCCTTATTCATCCAGTGCAAGAGCCTTTTGCATTAAACTTTCCGCTCTGTGACTTTGAGATTTCCGTACCATTGAGATAGTACTTACATTGTGCATCCCCCATACTGATAATGGGAAAACAAAAGTCTACAAAGGCATCAAAAGGCCCCCCTCATCACAAAATAAGGTCTTAGCTCTGTGAGTGAGAACTGTGTCATGGGCAGGATGAGAAATTAAACACTCCAGTTGACTCGAACACTGTTGCCTTGCCCAAATCCCGGGTTTGCCCTGCAAAGAAAAGAAGGGCCAAGAAGAGAGTCCTAAAGATGTTCACAGGGAAAACGAGGCCTCTTTTACCACCTGCTATACTTTCCACGGGTCCACTCCAGTCCCCTAATGATTTGGTCCACCCTGCAGAGGACAACATGGATTTGCACAGGTCTACAATGTTAAGCTAGGCACCTACTGTCCAGTTCACTGGATGTGTTGGCCTTAAGAGTTGATTTCAGTAGCAGCAATTCCCAGTTTATGCTCAATGTTTATAATCGGCTTGTACCGAGGAATGTATGGATACCCTGGAGGATTTCCTGATGGAGCATAGGAGTGGTAGGGAGCTAATTATAACAGATGATCTTCATTCTATTTTTGAACCATGTATCCCACCAGATTCAGATATACTGGCATAGCAAGATCAGGAAAATAGAATCCCGCCCTTGGATCTTCCCCCTGTTAAGTGGCCCCCAAGGGCAGCTCGGATACTTGCTCTCACCTTTACTTTCGATTTAATATCCATGAACAGGTAGACTTTATTTGATACTGATGGCAAGCATACCTTTCACAGGCCTGGTAACACTAGCCGTATTGACTTTTTAAATTTGCCTGAAGAGTTGGTGTTCAAGTTATGGTGGTCCTCGAAAGGGTGGACAGTGACCATAATTCCCTTAGATTGACATTTTTGGGCTCCCTTGCCAACACCCCGATAGTCCAGGGTAGTTCCCAAATGTCAAACATTCCAATAACAGTAAGATCATCAAATAGGGGTAGGTTGAAAGGCATCCCTAACTTGTGGAGGCAGTGAACTCCAGGGCCACAGAGCATGTAGAGCTATTGAACAATCTTGCCCAGGGAAGAGAGGGCTGTTTTTGGCAAAAGCTCATGAGTCCTTCTTTGGTAACATCTTGTTGACCCAAGATATCATTTCTCAAGAAAGTGGGAGGGAGAGGAATCATATTGGATGGAATTTCTCAGACTTCTATGAGATAGAAGAAATTATGAATCAGTGGACTGAATGACTATGACCCCACTCCCTCTGGCTTAATAACTATGCATCAAATTATTTTAATATACATTGTAATAATGTTTATCATATATGTATATTATTAAGGTATAGAAGTTACATGTTAGGTGTTTAGAGGAAAAGGGTGATGAGAATTTAAAAATATATTAATTTACTTCCAAGTCTTACCTAAACGCCTGTAATTGCCTTCAACCTACGGACAGCAGCAGCGGGAGCCCCTTTCTACTTTTGACACCAGTGACAGCACCTGCTACTCGCCGGACCCGCTTTGCGGGTCCCGCAGCGCGGCTGCCAGAGAGGGAGCCGCTGTTGTACAAGGGGCTGGTGTTCTTCGACCGGCAGGGCTGCGAACATCAGGCAGGGACTCCGTGGACCAGGAGTCCCTGTGCGCCCAATTACCACCAGCTGGGCTGCTCTCCCTGCCGGCCACGCCCACCCGCCCACGGATAAAGGAGAGACTTGCCTCCTACTTGGTGGGACCCTTACCTAAACGCCTGTAATTGCCTTCAACCTACGGACAGCAGCAGCGGGAGCCCCTTTCTACTTTTGACACCAGTGACAGCGCCTGCTACCCGCCGGACCCGCTTCGCAGGTCCCGCAGCGCGGCTGCCAGAGAGGGAGCCGCTGTTGTACAAGGGGCTGGTGTTCTTCGACCGGCAGGGCTGCGAGCATCAGGCAGGGACTCCGTGGACCAGGAGTCCCTGCGCGCCCAATTACCACCAGCTGGGCTGCTCTCCCTGCCGGCCACGCCCACCCGCCCACGGATAAAGGAGAGACTTGCCTCCTACTTGGTGGGACCCTTACCTAAACACCTGTAATTGCCTTCAACCTACGGACAGCAGCAGCGGGAGCCCCTTTCTACTTTTGACACCAGTGACAGCGCCTGCTACTCGCCGGACCCGCTTCGCGGGTCCCGCAGCGCGGCTGCCAGAGAGGGAGCCGCTGTTGTACAAGGGGCTGGTGTTCTTCGACCGGCAGGGCTGCGAGCATCAGGCAGGGACTCCGTGGACCAGTAGTCCCTGCGCGCCCAATTACCACCAGCTGGGCTGCTCTCCCTGCCGGCCAAGCCCACCCGCCCACGGATAAAGGAGAGACTTGCCTCCTACTTGGTGGGACCCTTACCTAAACGCCTGTAATTGCCTTCAACCTACGGACAGCAGCAGCGGGAGCCCCTTTCTACTTTTGACACCAGTGACAGCGCCTGCTACTCGCCGGACCCGCTTCGCGGGTCCCGCAGCGCGGCTGCCAGAGAGGGAGCCGCTGTTGTACAAGGGGCTGGTGTTCTTCGACCGGCAGGGCTGCGAGCATCAGGCAGGGACTCCGTGGACCAGGAGTCCCTGCGCGCCCAATTACCACCAGCTGGGCTGCTCTCCCTGCCGGCCACGCCCACCCGCCCACGGATAAAGGAGAGACTTGCCTCCTACTTGGTGGGACCCTTACCTAAACGCCTGTAATTGCCTTCAACCTACGGACAGCAGCAGCGGGAGCCCCTTTCTACTTTTGACACCAGTGACAGCGCCTGCTACTCGCCGGACCCGCTTCGCGGGTCCCGCAGCGCGGCTGCCAGAGAGGGAGCCGCTGTTGTACAAGGGGCTGGTGTTCTTCGACCGGCAGGGCTGCGAGCATCAGGCAGGGACTCCGTGGACCAGGAATCCCTGCGCGCCCGATTACCACCAGCTGGGCTGCTCTCCCTGCCGGCCACGCCCACCCGCCAATCACGTCCCTTGCTATAAATACCTATCGTACACCCGCAGCGCGGGAGCGCGCGGGAGCACGCCGGGAGAAGCCCGGGACAAGGGCGGGACCGTCCAAGGCCGTCATAGGCCGGAGCAGGCTGGGCTGGGCCTACCCTCTTGCGTTACATATTTAAGCTGCTGGTCTCAATATCTGACATAGCTCTCCATAGCCCATCAGCTGTCTCAGGTACAAATGCCCTCACCGCCAAGGGAGGGTACCCCTTCGATGCAGGGAGGGGCAAAAAATAGGACCCTAGACAACTACTTTCTCCGGGCTGCGGGTGATGGGGACAAGGAGAGCACATTGGTTAGGCTTAGGGCGGAGCGGAGACGCTCTATAGATAATCTGAAACATAGGCCCCTCGGTGTTAACTCTACCTCACTAAGTGAGGAGTCAACTTCCATAGACGATGTTCCCCTCCTGTTGAGGGATTGTACTAATCTCACACCGGCCCTAAGCACGAGCTTAACCTCCGCTAAGACCCCAAGTCCAAGCAGGGTGACCATTGACTTAATTTCCCAACCCCCCCAGCCCTCAAAGTTAGGAATGTCAAATCCAAGCTAACCTCTGTGCAAGGAGTATTTGGGCCCCCTCCAAAAAAACGCAGGAGGAAGTCGAGGGGTGCTCAGGGTAAAAACAAATCCAAAATCCCTCACTCCGAGTTTGGGAAGACATTAAAACTCCCCTTACCTAAGGAGAGATTAGCGGATGAATTACCCCCCAAACCTACTGTACAGGTTGCTACTGCTCCCACTTTGATAAATGACATAGGAAATAAAATCACTAGTGTCCCCCTTTCTGTTGTCCCGTTAGGTAATTTGGAATTTATGCTCAGGTCGTTATTATTACCAATCAGCGAGAGCATCAAAAAGGTCGAGATCAGACTTACTATCCTGGAGGCTACGTTAAACAGCATGAAACCCTCTGCTGGTCTCCAGGGAAGATCTCCTGGGTTTATTCCCACTTCTATGGCTTCCCAGCAGCCCCCAAATAGAGCAGTGACCTCTGCCCCCCCACGGGCTGTGAATGCCGAGGCCCCCCTACAACCTCCCAGGACCAATCCTGTACCAGCCAAGTTACTTAATTCCAATAGGTCATTTCCCACTGAAGACCCAGGCCCCTTAATACAACCCGCAGATAGCATTGCCCCAACACCTTTAATGAAGCCCCCCCCCAGGCCATGCAGGCCTAATCTTCCTCCAGAGGCAAATGATTACACGGTAGTCATGGCGGGCGTCCCCCACTTGAAGCGGGCGAAGTTGAGGACTTTTGCTCACTAAAAAGTAGGGTAATCAAGTGGCTGAATGTGAATAGACCTCTCCCGGTACATCTAAATAATGAAATCATAATGGTTAGAAGGGTGCCTTGGGTGGGTAAAACATACAAATCCATAATAGGGGATTGCATATTGGTGAGTTTCAGGGACGCTGGAACTGTTTCCCATATATGTCAAGGAAAGAACAGATCACGGGAATCAACTATTCAAACTCTCCATGTGTCTTTCTTTTTTCCCCCTATCCCTACCCCTGTGCACCCGACTCAAACCCATGACAGCTGGACGAGGGTTGGTAGGCAGGGAAGACATCAGGAATTTAATCCCTGGCCACTACACAGCCGCCTAGAGTTACCCTTTCACACTTTCAACCGGTGCAGTTGCCTGAATGGCCTGGAGGGGGTTGATTGACAAAGGGGCAGGCTGCCCAACTCTGCGAGTACTGTCCCTCTAGGAGAAGGGGAAAGAGGGGCCTTAGTAGGGGAGACGGTGCAGCTAAGCCCCCTTGTGCAGCAAATTCCACCCAGCTGCGTTGGGAGGTTTGTGTCAGATGTGTCCACGGTCATAGATAGCGAAAGTACAGGAGGAAGATATGGGCTGGATACACAAGGGTTAGAGACAGAGACACAAATAGGGTCCGAAGGGGGAACAGCGCAGAGCTACGAGGCATTGAAAATTATTTCCTGGAATATAGCAGGTTTGGCCGCTAAATTCAATAACAAGGAGTGGCTTGATTACATTAGAAAATTCCATGTAATCAGCCTACAGGAGACATGGGCCCCAGAAAACAATTTTCACTTGCAGGGGTATAAGTGCTTTTTCGTACCTGCGCAAAAATCTAAAAAATCTAGATCAGGGAGAGCCATGGGAGGACTATCCATTTATGTAGACTTAGACCTCCCGGGCAGTTGGTCTACCCCAGATTGGAATTCCCAAGTGATTCAAGCAATACGGTTTACCGGGAAGGGGTTAAGATTTACTGTTTTGAATATTTATAACAACGAGGTTGCGGGAGACCGTACATCATTTGTAGCAGAATTGGAATATAGGCTGGCCCAGGAAATAACAGTCCAGAAAAAGGGGCAGTCATATGCGCTGCTGGTCATGGGAGACTTTAATTGCCACCTTTGTTCGGCACTGGTCACAACAAATACCGACTGGTCTCAATGTTCCGTGGAGAAGGGGCCGCATTTCTCCCACACGCCGACAGGGTTAGCTTTTAGTAGGCTCCGGCTTAAATATGACCTTGAGCATACTATCAACATGATGGGCACTCAGAAGGATGGCACACTTCCACCCACCTTTAAGGGCAGAGGATGCTCGTCCGTTATAGATTACATCCTGGTCTCAAGATCCCTGCTAAATAGAATTATTAGCGTAGGGATCGATTGGAGCAGTTTCAGCGACCATAACCCACTTGTATTGGAGTTGATGTATCGGGTGGGATCAAAAAGCAGAGACCATTGTACAACCACGGAGAAGGTAATAGATCAGGGTAGGAGATTAAGGTGGTCCAAAATAGACGGGGAAAGGTTCTATAAGGACCTTGCGGTCGTTGGCAAATCCGCTATCAATGACTGTTTAGATACAGAAGTTCATGGACCTAGGCTACTTGAAGCATTCGATCAGATTGCCAACCTGATTGATGGCTTATTAAAAACTAGTGCGCCCACAAGGAACCACGGTAATCCTATTTGGTTCGACAGAGATTGCTCAAAAGCACTGAGGGAGCTCAAAAGCAGCCTTAAATCCAAACCTAGGGATCCCCAAAAAATTAGGGTGTGTAGGGAGAAATACAAGAAAGAGACTAAGAGGAGGAAACTTGCCCTGCAGGGAGAAGCGTGGGCAGACTTAAGAGAAGCTGGGGAAAAAAAGGATATACCGGATTCTGGAAAATCATTAATAAACCTACTTTCCAGGAAAACGACACCCCGGAGATAGGGTCTAACATCCTGCCAGAACAGTGGGTCACTCATTATAGGGGCTTGTATAACCATGAGTCCAGTACTCCCGTTGAGTCACCTGAAACCTCAAATCAGGTTTCAACGGTTGTATTTACTATTAAGGAGATCACTGCTGGGATAGAGGGTTTGACTAAAAATAAAGCCCCTGGCCCTGACGGAATCCCCCCCGATCTGTTCCTGAGCTGCATAGAACTCTGGGCCCCCTTAATGACCAGGGTCATAAACACTGCCACCACCTGCGGCCTGCCACCGCCCTGGTCTAAAGCCATAATTGTGCCGATTTTTAAGAAGGGCAATAGGGACGACCCCAAGTGTTACCGTCCTATCTCCCTGATTGACGTATCGGCTAAACTCCTGGGTAGGGCGATCCTCAATAGACTGTCCGAGTGGACCGAAGAAAACAACATCTTCTCGGACACTCAATACGGATTTAGGACAGGGAGGTCCACTAGTGATCAATGCCTGAATCTTTATATGCTGACTGCCAAATACACTATGGCCAGCGATGAACCCATTTATATGGGATTCATGGATTTGGCAGCGGCATTTGACCACGTCAACAGGGAGACACTTTGGGACATGATGTCATTTATGGGGATAGAGGGTGGCTTAATTAACATACTAAGAGAACTTCATAGTGACACCTCGGCCAGGGTTCGATTTAACAGGGAGGGGGGGCTGACCGATTCCTTTCCCTGTATGAGCGGAGTTAGGCAAGGCTGCATTCTCGCCCCATTTTTGTTCTCCCTTTATATAAATAATCTGGAGCAGTTTCTGTTAGATTTAAATGCTGATTGCCCAAGGGTGGGGTCGCGTCATATTCCCGTACTGCTCTACGCAGATGACGCGGTCCTGCTTGCCCGCACACCAAGGAGCTTACAAATCCTGATTGACGGATTTGTTAAGTTCATGGGTGCCCTAGATCTCTCCGTCAACCTGGGCAAATCCTATGTGCTCCTGGCTGGTAAAAAACCCTCCACCAAATTTACTTATACAATTGGAAGTCACATAGTAGAAGAGGTAAAAACGTTTCCTTACCTGGGCGTAACTTTTGATGGTGCCTTACAGTTTAATTCCCTGGTTGAGGAGCGTTGCAGTAAAATTATCGCTTCTAATGGGGCTATAGCAAGTTTTGGTAGGAGGTTAGGTAGATGGAGTCCAGAACAGGTGATGAACCTGTACAGCTCCATATCCTGCTCCAAAGTAATTTACGGGGCTGAAGTTTGGGGCTTTGTTAACACCACAAGAATCCAACGGGAGGGAAACAAATACCTAAAAAACATCCTGAGGGTACCCCCGAGTACTGCGGGCTTCATAGCACATAGGGAATTAGGGAGGCCACACCTAGTTGATTTGGTAAAACTCAGGCCAATTGTGGCCTGGTTAAAGATCTGGGTTAACCCTGATGCGTCTCTAAGCAGAGAAATCTTAAAGGACTGTTTGGAGAGGGAAAAATGTATGCGTATACCATGGCTCAATTATGTGAAGAATACCCTAGAGGAACTAGGTTATGTAAATCTCTTTACTAACCCTGCAATAATTGTAGCCCAGCACAAGATGCAAGTAAAGAAAGTTTTTTTAGAACTGAAAAGTCAACGTAGAGCTGAGGCTGAAGGGCTTAAAAAGACAGTGAGGGCCCATAACCTGGTCAAGAGCATTGAGGGAATGGAGCCATATTTGTATCTTATGCATAATGCACAGGACAGATTTTTGATGTGCCGTTTTAGACTTAACCTAATCCCATTTATATTGGCATCACCAGCAGGGTTTTCAACATCAATTGAACAGAAGGGATCCTGCGGCTGCGACAACAGGTCTCCGCAGGATTCCCTTCACCTAGTTTTACTCTGCCCTTTTTTATAATGCCTAGGCGCAGATTTCTAGTAAAAGTTCTAAAACAAGCTAAATTGGAACACGCTAGCGAAGCACTAGTCTTTTTACAAAAAGCGTCGGACCCTTTTACACTGTGTTGTATTATGAATTTTATCAAAGTGGCGGTCCGTTTAAAGGTAACTAGGGGGGATGAATGAGGTGTTCTTGATTTCTTTTCTGGTAATGTGCTGCATTTTTCTCCTTGTTTTGTGTCCCATGTTAACATGAATATTTTAGCAACAGGATCTTGAAAACGTTTAATGATTTTTTATCCATGTAAATATGTTTGTGCTTTTATGGTGATTTTTAATCATCGAATAAAGATTCCTTGAATTGAATTGAAAATACTTCCAAGTCAATGGTTTATTGTATATGATTACTTTGAATCGTTACAAGTTACAATATAAAATATTTAGACAATAGCAATGAGATATGCAATTTTTAAAATCTGAACGACATTAATGATGCTCATAAGGTGTTATCTAAGAATTTAAATGGTGCACAGTCAAAATATCGACTCCAAAATATCGACTGGACACAATATCGAGTTTTAAATATCGAATGGACAAAATATCAACTGCACAGAATATAGACATCAAAAATATTGTTTTTAAGGTAAGTAATGTAATATCGAATGTTAAAAATATAGACATTTAAAATATCGGAGTATATAATATAGGTTAATAAAATTATCGAATTTTTGATAATATTGAATTTTTTATAGTGTTTTTTATGTTATTATATGTGTTAAAAGTGTGTATTTATGTTATAAATAATTTTAATTAATGACATTTTAATGTTTTAATTTTTGCGTAATTTAATTCTGTAGCGGGTTGTGGGTTTATAGGGGAATAGGGTGGGAAGTAATTTAATAATAATTAATTAAATATGTAAATTTATTTATTGTTATTCATTTTAATTAATTGTTAATTAATTTATATTTGGTAATTAATTACAATTTAATTGGCAATCAATTTTATTTAATTGATTAATTGCTAATTATGTTAATTTTACTAATATATTTTCTGTAGCGGGTTGTGGGTTTATAGGCGAATAGGGTGGGAAGTTATTTATTTATATTTAATTAAATAAATACATGTATTTAATTGTATTTAATTTGAATTAATTGTTAATTCATTTTTAAATGTTAAATTATTAATTGTTAATTTGTAATTAATTTGTATTAATAGGTAAACAGTTGTAATAATTATTTTTAATTAGTTATTTTAATTGATTAATTATTATATTATATTAAATTGGTAATTACTTTTAATTAATTTTTTATAGATATTAATTTATATTTATTGAAATCATATATAAAGTATTTAATTTCCCTACTATTGCACTCTCTGGAGTGGGAATAGTAATGTTTACCATAATGCTATCCAACGCTTTCCCTACTGTTACACTCATTGGAGTGGGAATAGTAATTTTTACCCCTACGCTATCCAACGCTTTCCCTACTGTTGCACTCACTGGAGTGGGAATAGTAATTTTAACCCCTACGCTATCCAACGCTTTCCTTACTGTTGCACTGTTTGGAGTTGGAATAGTAATTTTTACCCCTACGCTATCCAACGCTTTCCCTACTGTTGCACTCACTGGAGTGGGAATAGTAATTTTAACCCCTACGCTATCCAACGCTTTCCCTACTGTTGCACTCTTTGGAGTTGGAATAGTAATTTTTACCCCTACGCTATCCAACCCTTTCCCTACTGTTGCACCCACTGGAGTGGGAATAGTAATTTTTACCCCTACGCTATCCAACGCTTTCCCCACTGTTGCACTCTTTGGAGTTGGAATAGTAATTTTTACCCCTACGCTATCCAACGATCTCCCTACTGTTGCACCCACTGGAGTGGGAATAGTAAATTTTACCCCTACGCTATCCAACGCTTTCCCTACTATTGCACCCACTGGAGTGGGAATAGTAATTTTTACCCCTACGCTATCCAACGCTTTCCCTACTGTTGCACCCACTGGAGTGGGAATAGTAATTTGTACCCCTACGCTATCCAATGCTGTCTCCACTGTTGCACCCACTGGAGTGGGAATAGTAATTTTTACCCCTACGCTATCCAACGCTTTCTCTACTGTTGCACCCACTGGAGTGGGAATAGTAATTTTTACCCCTACGCTATCCAACGCTTTCCCTACTGTTGCACCCACTGGAGTGTGAATAGTAATTTAAACCCTACGCTATCCAATGCTTTCCCTAATGTTGCACCTACTGGAGTGGGAATAGTAATTTTTACCCCTACGCTATCCAACGCTTTCCCTACTGTTTCACTCACTGGAGTGGGAATAGTAATGTTTACCCCTACGCTATCAAACACTTTTCCTACTGTTGCACGCTCTGGAGTGGGAATAGTATTTTTTACACTTCTGGATATTATGTAATTATATTATGTTACTATATATATATGTTTTAACAAATATGATTGAATTTTTTTTTATAACTTTCATTAATTATTTAATTATTATAAGTTAATTTAAGTATTTTTAAGTATATTTTAGTAATTAATTTTAACTATTAATTTAATTTAACATTGTTTTTAATAAAGTCGATATATTAATAGACTATATTTTTGTAAACGATATTTTGGACTCAATATTTTTGTACTTACCTGTTTGTAGATACAAACTCGATATTCTGTCTGTCTATATTTTGGCATCCATATTTTTGCTAGTCGATATTCTGTCCGTCGATATTATTTCAGTGATCCAATTTAAACAATCTACAAAAGTTCTATCATTCAGATTTTTTAAGGAACTCATGCGATTGAATTTGTCCAAGAAAACGAATTAACTAGGTCCTGTTAAGATAAAATGTGCCTAAAAAAAGATGCAGAGCTTTACATTAAAATTTAAGCAAACTACAAAATGTTCTATTATTCAAGTTATCCCATGATTGGTTCGGCTTTTAGTCCGTGTGTTACATGGGCTTGTCAAGTGCTGCTATGCTTGAACTAAACCCATGCCGACCTAATTCATGTTTTTCTAGTTTCCTCTAAATCGGCTTGCCGTAAAAGTTCCCTTACTTTTGGCAGATATTTTACGCCCGGCAGGCCAAGATTATGGAGGATCCTTCCAACCAACGTATCATGGCTTGCTTGCATGTGCGAATGTTCAATTCTTTAAAAATGGGTTTTAAAAGTATTCTCCTCAAATCCTTGACTTTAGGGCACACACATAGCAGGTGAGCTAGTGTTTCATTACGAAAACCACATAGGCGGCAGTGTGCTACTTGTTTTTCCAGGATGGCTGTAGGTCTTTCGAATTGTGCATGCCCAACTGTAAATCTATGAAGCACTTTTTTAACTCAGCGCAGAAATGGGTTACTAAGTAGGCCTGAGGCTTTCATGATGTGTAAGAGTTAATCACAGAAAGCAGAAATGATGGGACCCCCTCAGAAAAGTAGATTACGGCCAAGGAACGGAGGGGAAAAAAGAACCAATAAGAAAGATGTTCCCTCAACGGCCACAATTATTCAAAATCTGTATATATCATATTCTTCACATGAGCAGTGATAAATGTACAACAACCATGTTTGTTCAGTTTTAAAAAAAATATATATATCGTTTATTTTTATTATTTTTTTTAAACATTAGCATTGCTCTCAAGGATACGTTATTACATTCATTATAAAAAAGTACAGAAAGACATTAAATCACAAAATCAATATATCGAAGAGAATTGCATAGTTCATACAAAAAAGGAAGAACAATATTTTTATAACATTACATAGAAAGAATTAATCTGAAAGAAGAAAAAATATGTATAAAGATAACAATTCATATGTCCCTGGAGGTTCTCACCCAAAAACAACATCCACACTCATACATACATACACGTACACATGCACTACAAAGGCAAAAAGGAATCTGGGTACTAGTAGACAGGGAGCCCCCTGCCACTAGGGCGGCCTCAATATGAAGTATGAGACCCCGCACTCTGGTAGTCGACGCGCGTTTCGGCGGCTCTTGGCCACCTTCCTCAGGACCTTTTTCCAGATAGACAGCAACCCAAGGGGACCCCAGGGGACACTGAGAGGCTTTTGCTTATATTCTAGATAGTGGTAGCAGACCAATATACCACGGGTAGGATGATTCTCGCTCTAATCAGTCCCTCTGTGTAAATTTGAAGATGTCTCTATGATGATACCGAATTGGTGGACGAATAATATCGCACGTGTTTTGGGGCTAAGTCCATTTATTACACTTCACTAGGATGAATTAAAGTTGTGAATAAGGATGCATACATTCCATAGCAGGGAATTCCTTGTATTTCTCAATACACAAAGGGAACGTATCAGTCAGATTCCAAACGGGAACTCCACGAAAACCGGCGACATGATGTCGCCGGTTTTCGTGGAGTTCCCGTTTGACCCTGCACACAGTGCACATATCCGAATCCTCATTTGTGGGTCTTCGTTTGGAATCTGACTGATACGTTCCCTTTGTGTATTGAGAAATACAAGGAATTCCCTGCTATGGAATGTATGCATCCTTATTCACAACTTTAGTTCATCCTAGTGAAGTGTAATAAATGGACTTAGCCCCAAAACACGTGCGATATTATTCGTCCACCAATTCGGTATCATCATAGAGACATCTTCAAATTTACACAGAGGGACTGATTAGAGCCAGAATCATCCTACCCGTGGTATATTGGTCTGCTACCACTATCTAGAATATAAGCAAAAGCCTCTCAGTGTCCCCTGGGGTCCCCTTGGGTTGCTGTCTATCTGGAAAAAGGTCCTGAGGAAGGTGGCCAAGAGCCGCCGAAACGCGCGTCGACTACCAGAGTGCGGGGTCTCATACTTCATATTGAGACCGCCCTAGTGGCAGGGGGCTCCCTGTCTACTAGTACCCAGATTCCTTTTTGCCTTTGTAGTGCATGTGTACGTGTATGTATGTATGAGTGTGGATGTTGTTTTTGGGTGAGAACCTCCAGGGACATATGAATTGTTATCTTTATATATATTTTTTCTTCTTTCAGATTAATTATTTCTATGTAATGTTATAAAAATATTGTTCTTCCTTTTTTGTATGAACTATGCAATTCTCTTCGATATATTGATTTTGTGATTTAATGTCTTTCTGTACTTTTTTATAATGAATGTAATAACGTATCCTTGAGAGCAATGCTAATGTTTAAAAAAAATAATATAAATAAATGATATATATATTTTTTTTAAAACTGAACAAACATGGTTGTTGTACATTTATCACTGCTCATGAGAAGAATATGATATATACAGATTTTGAATAATTGTGGCCGTTGAGGGAACATCTTTCTTATTGGTTAAGAGTTAATCACAGTCCATCCATGCCGACATTTGGAAGTTGCAAATTTATCTTCCAAGAAAGACTTCTTCTTTGCTACGTTGTTAACCGATTTACCGAAATCAACCCGGTCTGCCATGCTGTCCGAAGTCATTTGTATATCGAGCTCCGCCAATGATTTTCTGAGATGGGCTCCCCATGAATTTGGAATGTCTTGATCAATCTTGTTTTTAACTTCTTTCCAGCATAGACTATTCAATGACCCCGGCTCAGATGAGCAAAATTTATGGCATAACTTCACGAAGCCGCTCATGCCCCGTAATTTCTGATTCGAAGGCCGAATTCCAACCGAACCTGAGCTGGGAAGGCAAACTTTGGTAGGTTGAAAACGGCCTTGTAAACCTTCGTCGGGAGTTCGTTTAACAGATCAGCCTCTTTACCGCATCAGACGACAAGGGCATACGACAATGTTGGAAAAATGTGTGCTGCCATCCCTTTTAAAAGATGGGTATGACAGAGAGCCCTTCCGCGGCCCGGAGGCGATGTCCGGTGCCCTGCGACTGCCCTGAGAGTCCGGGCGGTGCGATTGCCTGGGGCGGTGCGGCGTTGGAGGCGGACCGAGGTGCGGCCTACACGCGATGCAACGTGAGGCCTGGGAGTCGCGTTCACTGCAAGCGGAGCCCAATGCGCTTCACGCTGCCAGCGGGGAGCGTAGAGAGCCGACGGCGGTGTGAGCCAGAGCCGGCGCGGCCCAGGCAGACAGACGAACGTGAGTGCTGCGCAGCTGCGGGCAAGGATGGGTGGCCCCCTGGGAAGACCCGCAGCACTCGTCTGGCCGAACAGCACTCGGAGGAACAGAAACGCCTCGGGGGCTCAGCGACGATTGGCGTCCTACGGTTGCGCTGCCCTGGGCCCACCCTTAGCGGACGAGCAGCGGGAGTCAAATCCCATCGGCCCGCGGCATGGCGGACGGTACAGGGGCCTGCGGCGGTCCCGCGCTGGAGATCAGCAATCCCCCCGGGGGCAGACGGAGAGCCCGGGCCCTGGGTGCCCCGGTGCGGGAACCAAGTGGGGCCTAGAATCAGCGACGCCGGAAGATGCCTGGGGTGGTGCTGAGGCTCAGCGCCCACCCCGACAAGCAACTTTTGGCGCCAGACGAGTGCTGTCGGAGCCGACATAGTCGCCAGTGCCCGAAGACGGCTGAGTTTGGAGCTTAGCGGTACCTGGTCGACGCCCTGTCGACGCTGTGGGTGAGGAAGACACCGGCAACTTCTAGTGACACTGGGGGCCCAACTGTCGGCGTTCGCCTTCCACCGACTCGTCTTCACTGCTTCCCGCCTTGGGCGTGTGAGGGGGGCCCCGTTGAGCCAGGTGTGAGAACGGCAGGATGTGTGGCCTACTGACCGCTGGGACTTTCACTATGTGTGGACTGGCGGGCTTGACGGGCCTACAGAGCGACCCACGAGGCCTGACCAGTGTTGCTGGAAGGGATGTGCAAAATGGCGGCGACTAGGCCGAAAATGGATAAACCGCTGAAAGCCGCTCGGAGCTTGCGGCCCAGAGGTGGAGATTTCAGCCATGGCTAAATCCCCACCTCCGAGCTGGAAGATCCGCCTCCAAGCCGCAAGCTCCGCATCCGGGCTGGAAGCTACGCCTCCGGGCCACAAGCTCCGCCCCCAAGCTGGAAACTCCGCCTCCGGGCCGGAATTTCCGGCCCGACTTCGGACGTAAAGTTAGTATTCTTAAATCTATTCTGTGAATGCCGAAAGTAGTAAGTTCATTCTGTGAATCCCGAAAGTAGTAAGTTCACTCTGTGAATCCCGAAAGTAGTAAGTGCATTCTGTGAATATCAAATAGTAGTAAGTTTAGGATTTAGTCTTAAGTTCATTCTGTGAATCGGGCCCTAAGTTTCTAGGGAGCCACAAGCATCCGCGACTTGCGTCCTCCTGGATCACGACGCCGCAGGCCGGAGGCGGTTTGGGCTTCCCCTCCATTGTGGCTTACTATCAGACGACATGCCTGCGCTTTATTCTTGAATGGAATAGACCGCTCTCCAGCAAACACTGGCTATTCGTGGACCAGGCTGTTGCGGGCTGCAATATTTGGCGGGAACTGTGGCTCCAGCGTAAACATAGAGCATGGGGCTTGTACTCGTCGCCGGTAAGGTCTCCGACGATGAACGCTTGGGACCAATTGGCACGACGACGGGGCTGGACAACTTTTCCGTCGCCCATGACGCCCATTGTGGATAACCCGTTTTTTTCCCCGGGCTGCGCGTCGCCAGTATTCCAACGCTGGAGGGAGCTGGGCTGCAAGAGGGTGGGCCATCTCTTTGACCTAGATGGTCTGATCTCGTTCTCTTCATTGCGCCGGGACCACTTTGCCCTCCCAGAAACTGACGCCTTCCCCTACTCGCAGGTGGCGCACTGGGTTACGTAACCCTCTAACGTGGCTGATATGTCCCGAGCCATGACAGCGCTAGAACGTTGGGTAATATGTAAAAAAGATGATCGCAAACTCATATCTGAACTATACGCGCTGGTTGTCACGCGGCCTAAGGCGCCGCGTACGAAAGCGCAGGTTCGATGGGAGACGGAGTTGGGCCGCCCGCTGTCTAGTAAGGAGTGGGGAAAGGTGTTTTATCACGCACAACACACCGCGGCCAATGTTGCAGGTACCGAGTCGGCCTACAAAATGGTGTCCAACTGGTACCATACCCCAGACGAGGATTCACGCCTGGGATCCTAAGTGCTCAGGTCTTTGCTGGAGAGGCTGCGGTGCACCAGGCACCTTGACACATCTGCTCTAGCACTGCCCGAAACTAGAGCGGTATTGGAAAGCAGTCCTGGACGACGTAGATGAGGCCTTTCACGTCATGTTCCCCAGGGCCCCAGAACACGTGTTGCTAGGTCTACCACACTGAAAAGCGTTCCCCTTGCGCTCCCTGCGGGGTAGGCAGATAGCATTAGCTTTGCTAGCAGCGCGCCTGGTGATACTTACGCAATGGCGATCCCCTGCTTCCCCTGACCTGAGAGATTGGATTTGACGGCTATGGCATTTGTTGGCCATGGAGAGACTATCGCTTTGTGTGGATGGCAAGGGTGAGAAATATGCGGAGTTGTGGGAACCATTTATACGTGTTCTATCTCGCGATTTGCGTGAGGTCACCTGCCCCAAGTATTTGCAAATCCTACAACTTATTCCACTGGTTCCACAGAGTACAGCCACCTAGGAGGGTGTGGTCTGATGTGTGCTGGCCGAAGGGAGGGAGTTCGTGTTCATGGAGGCATTTGTAGGTCTGATGCGGAGGAGGGAGGGGGGAGGGGGCAGTGGTGGGGTTGGGTAGGGGGGGTGGGAGGGTTTATGTTTTTGTTCCACTGTTTGATCTTTTTCTATAAATTGCAGTAATATTGATACCCCTGGCTGTTCCTCTTGGCTTTTCGTATGTCCTCGCCGAGTCGCCCTCAGGGGTGTAGGCCCTAAGGCTGTGTTCAAATATTGCCTTACTGTGCTCTGCCGGCCGATGGATGTAGGCAGCCAAGCTGTGTTATGTAATACTATGCTGCTCAATAAAAAAACGATTAATTCTTAAAGATGGGTATGGTTCAGACAGCCCAATTCTTTATACAATAATCTATATGCGAAGATTAATGATTGTGTTTTTGCTTTGAAGTCCATTTTGTGTTCCTTATATGTTGAACCCCGCCCCAGTTTTAAGCCGAGATATTTGTAGGACGCTTTCTCTTCTACTATTGCCCCTTTTACAAACCATTTGAACTTGTGTTTTTTGGGGTCCACTAGGCGTACAACCTTACTTTAGTAAGTTACTAAGTTATTGATCACTTTTTGTAATCCGATAGGGCTTTGGCTCAACACCACAATATCATCTGCATACTGTAAGAAGGGAATTGGCTCTTTAGACAAGTTTGGCGGATGGCAATCAGCTGCATGCATGTATTTAAGGATGTCTGCCAGGAACAAGTTGAATAGGCTCGGGCCAGGATGCAGCCTTGTTTTAGGCCTTGTTGTGTGTAGATACTGGCGGTGGCACTACATCCATTGCCTAATTTCACTCTTGCCCAGGTTTCACAGTGCTACAGGGATATTATTGCATCCAGTAATTTACTCGGCACCCCAAAGCTCTTAGTTTTTCCAAGGGACGATTTCTATTTACTCTGTCGAATGCAGCTTTCTAGTTGACAAAACATGCAAACAACCGAATTTTCTTTTTTGCAGCCTTTTCAGTTAAAAGTGCTAAAATGCCAAGTTTGTTAAGGTGGCTATCCCTGGTCTAAAACCGTTTGAAAGTTGGGGATTATGTTAATTTCATCCATCCAATCTTGAAGATGAAGTAGTATGCAGGATCCATATAATTTAGCCTCTATTTCGATCAACGATATCTATCTGTAGTTTTCAGGCTTATTATGATCTCCCTGTTATAATATTAAGTGAACGATGTTCCCTTTCCAAAATTTGGGGACATTGTTCTGGCTGTAATTCTGATTAAAAGGCGGCGTGAGATAATCTGTTAAAAAATCCGAAGCATTTTTAAAGAGTGCATTGGGAAGCCCATTCGGGCCTGCCGCACCCTCTGTTTTCAATCGTTTTATTATTCCTCCTAATTGTTTAGTGTCGATCAGGTTATTTGAATCTTTGCAGATTGCCTCTTGTCCTAGGTCTTTATATTCAGGCTGGGGGCAGTCTGGTGTATGTTTCTACATCGGGTCTTTGATCTTGCGATGATTCTGAGGCTGCTGTCGCCATATCACGATGTTCATGCTTCGTACTGCTGAATCTATTTTGTACATGCTGTATCCAGATTTTTCGCCGATTCCGGCTTCTTGTTGTAGTTTTGAACCCTTAGTCAGGTTATTTATGATGCCCCAGAATTCCCTGCTTTTTGGCAATTTACTTGCTCACAATAGTTTTGTCCAGAATATTTCTTTGTATGATGTTTTCGCTTCCCTCAGCATATTCTTGTATTTATTCTGTAATACCTAAAAATTACCCTTGTCTGTTTTCCTACCCATTTTTGCAGTGACGGCTTGGATTAGCACCTCTTGTGCAATCCTGCTCTTTTCATCTCGTAAAGAGAAGTTAAACCATGGCTCCTTCCTGGTGCCAATTCTATTTTTGCTTCAGTTGATGGCTGGAAATTTTCGGATGAGAACAAGGCACAAATATTCCCAAATTTTTATTAGATTTTCTTCTGTCGTGGGCCCTGTTGACTCATATATTCCTTAAGTGTGTTCAGTATAGTCGTCATATCCAATCCTCGCAATTTTAATTTCCACAGCCTAAATTTTTCTGCATGTTGTACAGCGTGTTTATTTTTTGGACCGGAATGAGGGTAATGTTGATGTTTGCAATATGCGGGAAGTGTTTGCTTTCTATGCACGGGCGAACTTGGAATGAGACTATTCTTGGAACAAGATTACTGCTGGTAATAGTGAAGTCTATTGTAGATCGACTTTTTCCACTCGAGTGTGTTAGGGCCACTGGCTATCCCCAGTTGTGTTACCATATAGGATTGACAGACCATGGCATTCTAACTCACGATTTGAAATACCCAGTCCTCCTGCCTCTTTCTTTTGTTCTGTTTATTTTTTATTAGACTACTATTAAAGTCTCCTGAGATGATCAAAGGGCAGAGTTCATTTGATTTTCGCAGCGCATCGATCATATTCATTAGTATTGTACATTTTCCTTCTGATTCTGTTTTGCCGGGTGAATGTAGACGTTGACTAGTATTAATTGCCAGTTGAATTTGTTAGAATGAATCTTTCCGGTAAGTTTTATGACCTGCAACCAGTTTACCCCAGCGTCTAGTTCTTCTGTTTGCCAACCATGTTTTTGTGATATGTATGTTGATAAACCTCCTCTCGGGTGACCAAAGATTGAAAATCTTTCTGCTAGGGTGTGATGTTCTATATAACCCGCTATTGATACTGGGTTCATGTTCGATGTTTCTTGAAGCAGTATTAGGTCTTGTTGTTCAAAAAAAGACAGAGTTTCATTGTCATGACTCATGTTTTTAAAGCCATAGACATTCCATGAACAGATCTTGATCATATCCTGGCTCCCCTCCCCAAGGACACAGTCATGCCTTGGGCCTTCTATTAAGTCTTGCCTGTTAGCCTGAGCTAGCTGCCCCCGCATTTTGTCTTCCAAGAATAACCTTGACTGTGCATTAGGTACGCTTGTTACTTAGTGCCTTTGGCACCCAAGACCAATCCATTCTATCACCTGTTTGGTGTTCAAAGTTTTGATGGACTCGCTTTTACCTTGACCTTGATTGAATCTGATGGCCTTGGTGGCGTGATAGAACGGGCGTGGCGAAGATATTATTTTACATTTTTTCCAGATGTGTATTCCATTTTTTGATTTGTATTATTTATTAGGAGGGGTTAAGGGTACGTTAGTTGTTTATGGGGCCTCAGCGTAATTCCCCAAGCTTCAAATGTTGATCTCATTGCATATTTCATGTCCACTAGTTCCTTTGAGGACCATGTTGTTAAGGACTCTTCAATGTCTGGGGTGTCTGTAGTATGGTTAAGTTCCACGGCTAAAAGATCATGCTAAGATATTCCTTTTAAGTTCTGGAATTTCTTTGAACAGCCTTAACAGGTTCCTTTGGTTTAATATATCTTGCTCTCCTTTTGTGGAATATTCTGACACAAATGTCAGTTTTGATGTGTTCTGCCTGGAGGCAAGTGGCGATTTCCAAAATGTCATCTTTTCTACTTGGACATTTTGGGTGGTTGAGGTTTCATTGTCGACATGGATTTCTTGGCTCCTCTGTTCTTTGATGACCTTTTCCTGTGGTGTGTCTGGCTTGCTTACTTCCTTTAAATCTTTCTCTGATTTTCCCAAAAAGTGTTAATGACCATGTCGGCTCAATTTGCTGTTCGGTAAGGGGAAGCCTACAAGTTCTACCTTTTTATTTATTATGACTTTTATTGGATTCCAGATACTTTGTTCTTTGTTATGTATTTTATCGTACACCTTATTACCTGGTGTTTTCCCTACTTCCCTGTTTATCTAATTTTTGGCCTTTCTCTTTCCTGCTGGGTGGTTGTACCCCATTATCAGGACTTATTCTTCTGTCGTCCTCGGGTGTAATTGTAATTCTTACTTGGACCTGCAATGTTTTTTCTGCCCCTTCTCTCTTCTCAGTTAGTTGGATTCACTCTAATTTCCTCTTTTCAAGTTTAGGGATTTGTGCAGATTCTTTTGTCAGCCAGTGGTTAGTTGGTATATGAAGAACCTGCTTCGTATTAAATCCATTAAAGTCCGTTGTGTGGTTTGATTGGTCTGAGACCGTTATTGAAGCATCCAGTGTGCCTTTTTTCAATAATTTATTTTCTTTCCTTTGTATAGTTTGATTTACAATTTTCGAGGTGTCAATGGTGCTCGGTGTAACTTTGATTTGATGGTCCCTTGTAACAGGGCATTCCTCTGTTTCTATTTGTTCTGCTTCTCCCTTATCATTAATGCAAGTCCCTTTCACTGTATTCTTGTTTTTTAGATCGCTCCTTTTTCACTGCGTCCTTTTGGGTTCTCCTTGTTTGTTTGGACTTAATTGTTGATTGAAATGCCCATAAGATATCCATTAATATTTCGGGCAGATTTACCAATTTATCAATTATTTTGCCACAGCTGCAGTTGATCTGCTATTGTTGATTACTTGTTTGTGGCTCCAGGTTTCCCCTGTAAGTTAGAAGGGACGTAATTAGGCCCAGCTTGGTGTTTCTGCCAGAAATGTGACCGGCAATTAAGTTTATAAGGTCTATCTGGACCTCCATTTTGTTCAGTACCCTAATTGCTTGTTCCAATGTGCTTAGCAAGGTTTTACTCCACGGTGCAGTTTGAAAATCTTCAAGGGATTTTCCTGATGCCCCAGACCCATGATCAATCCTGCTAACAGATGAAATTGTTTTTGGAGATGACAGCTTTAATTGATTTATTTTCGTTGAAAAACTTCCTTCTTCGTGCACGTTCTCTTGTTGGTCGATTCTGTGGGTAACCAGTATTGAGGCATTCCCTTGTATTGCTTCATTCGGTGTTTCCTGTGTTTCTGTATTGGATAGGGAAAATTAGCTTGACCGGGCATCCTCCAGAAGAACTACCTGTTCAACTGATTTGTTTATTTTTTCTTCCATGCGCTCATTTTTATTGTCCTCTTTTGCGCATTTCTATGATTGATTTCTGTAAAGCTAAATTTACTTTTAGCGCATTATTGACATTATTTACATTTGACTGTTGCTGTATAGATAGGGCTTGTTTTAATGGTAATGGATGTGCACTTTTCCTGTTAGTCAGTCGTTCCTGGATTAAAAGGTCCTTTATTAACCCTTGTGTCTGGCGCTATTGGGCTTGGCAGCCGGACTGTCTCTAAGGGTGGTGTGTACATGGAGGCCATTGGGTCCTTTAAAAATAAGAATTTCTGGATCCCAGTGTTATTACCAGAACTGAGGGATGTTGTTTCCAGTGTCTGAGCTGAGACTGGCCTCTCTCTCTGTCTGGGGCCTTTTTTTTGGCTTGTTACTTGCTCTTGTTCTGTAAATTTTTTATTTTTGTTTTTATTTTTGCCTTTAGTCACCTGATGAACTTTCCCAGGTCTCATGCTCCTTATTGAATTATTAGTTTGTTTGGATTATTTCCCCTTGGGTGCACCCAGAGCAAGGCACACTGGTGAGCCGCTTGCTGAGTCCAACCTAGTTGGATGGCTTCCGCAGCCTCGCCGGGCTTCACTTATCGCTAGCCACTAATGGCTGCCGCGCTCAATACCCGGTGCTTACCCTCTGTTGTAGCTGCTGCTGCTATCTCTGCTGGCCCTTGATTGTCAACCGACCCGCACTAGCGCTAGCTCTTGCTCCTGCCACTCTCACTGCTAGAGCCGCTGTGCTGTGCTAAGCTAGGTCTTTGTTGCTGTAATTACATGGAGTTGGTGAAGTTGCTGGAGGGTTAAATTATAACTTTCCCCCGTATTTCAAGTAAAGGGGGGCACTTTAAGGCAATATGGGCCAATGTTGGCAATGCTGGCGATTTACTCAATTGCTGTGGCTGCTGGACTTGATAAGGTCGCTGGGTTGCATAGGGGTAGCAATATGGGGCAATGCTAGCGATTTACTCAATTGCTGTTGCTGCTGGAGTTGATGGGGTCGCTGGGTTGCTGGGGGTAGCTGGCGGTAGCCGGGGTTGCTGCAAGGCAATCAAATGAACGCGTTCTCTCCCACAGCTCACCTCTGCTCACCGTTGCTCTGTGCGCTCAGGAGTCGCAGCTCACGTGTCACACAACTCACACGGCTTTCGCAGCGCCCGTGACTCTGTCCCCCAGGCTGAGACTACGGTCTCTGGGTCACTGAGCCACCGCCGCCGTATTTTTAGCCTGTTTCCGGCCATTGAGCCGCTGATCCGCTGCTGCTCCTCTGAGCCGAGTCTCTTCCTCCTCCTCCGGCCTCCCGACGATTCTGAAAATCACGGTGCCCCACCCCCCGCTTTGGTTCTCCCGGCCCGTGAGAGCCTACAGCGGCTTTATATTGGGCTTTTTCCGGCTTTCCAGGGCTTTTTGCGGAGCTGTGCTGCTGAACTCCTATACATCCGTCGTCTCCGTCGTCTGCTGCGAAAAATGCTACAAAAACCAGGACAGGGCACACACTATTCTGGGACAGACTGCATCCAGACAGGCCACGCTCTGAGACTAAAGAGAATATTAATATACATTTTCTGTACGTTAAATGTGTTCTTAAATATATTTTTTATAAATTGTTTAAATGTTTGATAATTTTATGAAATGATGCATTTTTTTATTTGGTTTTTTTACATTTGTAAAAATAATGTTTAAATGTTTGTACATGTTCTGCAATATTTTAAAGACAGTGGTATATTTGTGTGTATATAAATGAATAGCTTTTAACAATGTGAAATATAATTTCTCAATTTTGAATTAAACAAATCATAATTTGTGAAAGTTAAAAAAACTTTTTTAATATATGAATGTTTTTTCTTTGTGAACATTTATTAATATTTAGTGTAAATGTCTATTTTGTTTGAATTTTTGAAAATAATTCACCATATGCAATTTTTTAGTTTAATGCCAGAAATTAATGTAAATGCTTTTTTTTTACATATTGCTGTATAAGATACTTAAGAATCAATTTCAAAATGTTCTAATGTATTAATGCATATGTGTGTTTCTAGATAGAAAGAAAAAGCTTTATTCGATTTCACAATTTTATAAAATCATAAAAGCGACAGTTCATTCAATAATTAATACGGTCAAGAAAATTACAGTTCATGTCAATTATACATCCATAAAAATTTAAGAACAAATTAAACTTTTCCTTTTCCTCAAGATACTTTTTAAAAAAACAGTCATTATACCAACACAATACATATGATTTAGTAATTGTAAAAATACTAGGGCCGGGAAATATTGAAGCCATAAACCCTGCTTCAAAAAGGGTTTAATCCATCTAGCCCTTTCTGAAGAATAAAATTTACAGAAAAAAATCACATGCAGTGTAGATTGATCAGATTGGTTATTGCATGGACATTTACAAAGCTTTCTGGACCAATCATTAGTTTTAGGAAAAGTAGTCAAGCGAAAGAAAGAAATAATCGAATCTAAATCTGGTCAAGATGTATCTATCAAACCCCTATTGACACCAGACCAAATAAGGTTGTATTGAGGTTGAGACCAGGGTGAGTTTGTGTTGAACTACAGTTTTCTTATTTAACTCCACTCCTAATCTTTAGGTATCAAAGTGATACCAACAGAGGGGCATATTACCAACCAATAGAGATAATTTTTGTCTCTAACTTGTTTAGAGACAAAAATTATCGCCGCACATCGGCGATTTTTATCGCAGATAAACCTTGCTATTAGCAAGGTTTATCGCAAATGCGATAAAAAACGGCCGCAATGCATGAATATCGCTGAAAAGTCAGCGATATTCATGCATTATCGAGCAAATGCTCTTAGCCATGTTATCCACCTCCCATTGGTTAACATGGCTAAGAACTGCTCAGGGCAGGTGTTAGCTTTTGGAGATATTCGCGCTTAGCGCGAATATCTCCAAAAGTTGGTAATAGGAGATAGCGATGTTAGCGACTGTTTCCAGTCGCTAACATATTGGCACGCCCACTTTGCATGTCATTAGTGATAAATATCACTGACATGCAAAGCGGGGCCCAAGATGGTCGCTATCTCCTATTAGCTGTCGCTAACTGGTGTTAGCGACAGCTTGGTAATAGGGAGATAATTTTATCTCCGCTTTCTTGGCTTTTAAAGCCAAAAAAGCGGAGATAAACCCCCTTGATAATATGCCCAACAGTGCCTTTCACTCTTTCCTAGATATACTGATTAAGGAGTCTGGATTACTATAAAACTCGAGCCTCCCCATATCTTTAGAGAGGTTACAAATGTAGTTCAACCATGGAATCTTTGTGACCTGGTCTAAGCCCATAGAATCTTTAATTATTTCTCGGTTTAAAACTAAATCGGGTGAGGTCCAAGCTCTATGCCACAACAGTAAGGGTTGCATATTAATTACATCACTAATATAGCGAATCCCTAATTCTCTGTGACAGTTAAAAATAGATGTACTTTGAGGAATAGCTAAAATGAATATTAAAAACGCATTCTCTACCCTTTGAATAGGTGATGCATCGTGAACCCCCCAGACACCGGCTCCATATATAGCTATACTGATGCACTTAGCCTGATATATTTTTAATAAGTTTTCTGGAGGCCTTTTACCCATCTTTTTGGCGAAAATCATTACTGCCGCCGTTGATCTGTTTTTTATAGCTAGTCCCCAGGATCCTGATTCCTCTAAAAGGATACCTAGGTAGGAGAATATTTTAGTGGGTGCGATTTTCTCACTCCCAGCAACCAGGGGACAAGATCTGTTTTTGCCTCCACCGCAGGACATAACAAAGGTTTTTTTAACGTTAAGTTTCAGTCACCGGTTGTCCATAAAATCTATATATGTATTTAGTGACATCTGGAGACCGAGTTGGGTTCTCGCCATTAAAACGGCATCATCAGCGTATAAGAGCGAGACAAACTGATTTTTTTTGGCCTGCGGGGAGTCTCTTACACTGGCCACCAGTTCCTTTTCCAAGTCATTAGTATATAAAGTGAAGAAGAACGGGGCAAGGACGCAGCCTTGTCTAACTCCTTTTCTTACGTGGAAGGGCTTGGTGCATTCTCCTTTTAAACCGAACCTCACCTTAGCAATAGACCCCGTATGCAGTTGTCTTAAAAATAATATAAGTGCTTGCTCTACCTTTAAGTCAGCTCAAATCTGCCATAGCCGGCTGTGAACTACGCAGTCAAATGCCGCAGTTAAATCGACAAAAACAGCGAACAATTTACCTTGCTTGTCCTGGGTTTATTTCCCATGTAAAGTGGAGAAATTTAACTCCTGCTCTACAGTGCCCCACGCCTCCATGAACCCATATTGCACTGGGCTTAGGACGTTATTGTCTTCCGCCCATTGTTGTAGGCGATTCAGGATGACCCTGCCTGCAACTTTCATAAATAAATCGAGCAAGGAGATGGGGCGGTAGCATGTGGGTTTTTCCCGGTCCCCTTTTTTTAAAAATGGGGATAATTATAGACTCAGATCAGGATTTAATAAAACCCTTCTCACAGTTGGCTTCAAGGACACGGGTTAATAGTGGGGACCAAAGCTCGATCGAGTATTTGTATAAATCGATCGGGGTCCCATCCGGGCACGGCACTTTGCCTCCTTTACTCTCTTTTATAGCTGCAAGTACTTCTTCATTTGTAATATAGATATCAATTGGTAGAAATGTTGCTTGCTCCTCCTGCGGGTCATGCTTCGTAGCTACTATTTTGTCTTTTCCCCCTGGATTGTACACCTCTGAAAAAAAATCTATCCATGAGTCTTCAGTGATAGCCACCTCAATTCTTGCTCCCTCCCTCATCCTACAAAATGGTGTCTTAACAGCTCTCCAAAAAAGGGAGCAGTCCCTCCTTAACGAGGCTTCATACAGGTTAGTCCAGGCCTGTTCCTTAATTTCCCTCTTGCGCCTACTTCTCGCTAAGTTATATGCCTTCCTCCGCCTCCTAAATTCCTCACTGTCCCTCAAGGTTCTTTGGAGGGCCACTTTCAGAAGGGAGTAAGCTTTGGTACAATTAGTATCGAACCAGCCATTTCTACCGGTTTTGAAGTCTCTACATGGGTGATTCAGAGTTTTTTGTATTACCCTGGTAATATCGGAAAAGGAACCCAATATATCTGTGTACGATGACTCTTCTTGCAGGCACTTAATTATTAGAATTTTTGCATGAGTCATTATTTTCAAATTGGTGGCCTCTGGGTCACTCTTAGCCCAACGTAATGAATAGCCATTCTGACGTTCCAGCACACACCCTTGAGTCCAGGCTAAACTCTCAACCAAGGAGCTGGTACTTTTATAGGGGAATATGATATTAATGCTAAGCGGGAGATGGTCACTAATCCCAATTTTGTGTGCAACAAAATCCGCAGCCCATGTTGCATAACAATTTGAGAGAATAATGAAGTCGATTAAAGTGCTATGACCTCTACCTACAAACATGCGACTAAATTCGACAGGTGGAGAACACAACTTATTTGCAAATCCTAGGTTGTGCGTTGCCATGACTTAATTGAAGCTGTCCCTCCCCGTTTGAGTGGGTAAAATGGGCCTGTTGGTCCAGGTCCTCATCCTCCAGATCCCCAAACCCACACAAAGACTGTGAGCAGATGTTATTATTAAAATCGCCACCCCATAAAATGATGGAATCCTTCCCTGATGTATCACTTAACCTCTTTAGTTCCTCATTAAGATCATGTAACACATCAGTGATGGAGCCCTTATCCAAGTTGTTATACATGGTAATTATCACTAGCTCAACCAGTGAGGACACTTTGATGACAACAATTTCATAATAGCTTGACGATTTTACAGATTTTATCCACACAGTCCCCAAAAGGTTAGTGATATACACACAGATCCCTCCTTTGTGCCTCCCACGACTCGAGCGACCCGCTGGAACATGAAACGTTTTAAAGCCATCAAGATGAATTTCCTCAAATGTCCAGTTCTCCTGCAGACAGATGATATCAAAGTTCCTGATAAAGTCTCCCCAAATAGGGATATTGATCTTAGATTGAATACCAGATATATTCCAATAGGCTACCCTTACCAGGACATACATTGATTGAATTCTACATACATCCACCCTCCCAACCCAGATTCATCCTTTCTTATATCCCCAGGGACCAGGTCGCTGCTCTCGTATCTTCCACCTATTAATAAATCGGATTGCGGCGATTTAATCAGTTGTACATTATGTTCCTGCGCTGCCATAGCCATACTCAAGGTATCGCCACCAGCGGGCATCAAAGGAAATACTGCAACTATGGAAGCCTTAGTATGTGCCATAGCTTCATTGATCATATTTTCACCCGCAGGTGCCCTGTCACCTGGGCGTCGGAGGGCTGTGTGGCCAGTATTCATTTTACATTTTCTAGGTGCCCTATCTTGTATTTGTCAATCCACATCCTCTAACGAATGTAGGGGGCCGAACCTATTGGATACTTCCAGGTTATATCTCAATGTGTTGTTAGGAGAATGACCAGTCAAGGGAATGTTATACTTATTGATCATCTTAGGTCCAAGCGGGAGCACATTTATCCCCTCAGCCCACCTTCTGTTAGCACCAACCCGGTTCAAGATTTCTTGTTCTAGGGGAGGAGAGGCAAGTGATAGCACTACACAATCCCCGTTAAATGACTTTCTACTCAGGCCAAGCCACCTCACACGTCTCACAATTTTGAATGAATGAAACATTTCTTGTGTTAAACCCGTCTTAAGTCCTAGAAAATGTATGGCTTTATTTCTTAGCGTTTCCCAATTTTCCCTCTCACCCTCATCCGATAAGGGGATGTTAGCCAAGACCAAGGTGTACGGGGCAGCTGCCGCGGAGAGGTTCAGGCTGGTCAGGATATTGCTTTCAGCCTGATGATGAGGTTTTCTATTTTCCATTTCAGTAAAATTGTCTGTGACGTACGAACTGGTTCTTTGCCCACAATTTGTTTGATTGCAAATCGTAGGGAAACAATCTGTGATCGGCTGGTTAAGCTGTGTGTTACTATCCCTACTGCTTGCTACTTACGTCCTTTAGTTGCCCGGAAAGAGTAACCAAGCTGGACTCAATTTGACCCAATCTATTCCCCATTGTGGCTATAGCTTCTTTAACGAACAGAGTTAGGTCAGCAATGGATTTCACGATGTCACCCAGTTCTGGATTCTTTTGCCCTTTATCTATGCATTGATTGCTAATAGGTTTTTGACTACCTTTTTAGCTGAACCCTCCTTTCCTGTCGAGGCTTTGCATTTAGCCTTTAAGTTTTTAGGTGTTAGTGGAACTTCATGGATCTGTGGGGGTAATGCAGTAAGGGCTGATTTCTTCGATACACATACTCTTTTGTGGGGGGTAATTCTGCCCCCTCCAGATTGTTTACAGAGATCTCATCACAACCCTTCTGCACACACCCATTTTGCAATTCAGCTATAGATTATTTTGGGATAGTAACAACAACTTCACTATTTGATTCATGGCAAGGAGAATAATTTATACTAATGCCGGTCAAGCCAGACGACTCTTTATTCAGCTTCTCCTCTACATTAGAGATTTGTTTCTCTAACGCTCCCACTGCCCCGTCAGATATTTCATTAAAGATGTACTGAATTCTTTAACCTTGGACATTTTTGTAACAGGTGGACTAGTGTGCAATTTTCTTTTCCCTATTTGGATAACCTATACGTGTCAACCACTCCTTGGTTGATAGTGTGCAGCTAGATCTTTTATACAGTCTGAAATGGAGAGTGCAACTGTACAGCTACCCAGCAAAAAACTCTATCTCTACTCTGCAAATAAAATAGAAGCAGAAATACACAACCTTTTATACAAATTAATTCAAATTAATCCACAGGCTTTCATGCAAATACCCCGGATGCCCCTCTAGGTCTCTTTTGCAATTGCAAAAGTTATCTGTGTCCCGAATGTCTGGAGGCTGGGAACAAAAAGTAAAATTTGCTAAAGATAGCGAGATGATTTAAGCACCTCCGGGCGCTTGAGGATGACGTTGGCGGTGCGTGCCGACGCTGGGGAGCCTTGTGGTTCTCCAAGCCCAGAACAGCCCCGCGAGTATCCGGCGCAAATGGTGAATGGTCGCGGGTGAAGAGCCCCCTCCGCGGTCCAGTAATGTAGCGACCAGCCCTCGGCTGTGTTCCTTCAGATAAGGCAAGTAAGGCAAGTTTGAGGTCCCGCACTGCGGGAGGCGCTGAGATGATTTAAGCGCCTCCGGGCGCTTGAGGATGACGCCGGTGTGTTTCTATGTTTAATGATTCTGTTGAAATTCTAATTATTATATAATAAAATACATGTATATTTAAAATATCGTATTGAATAGTGACTTTTTGTAATGCAATTTGCTTTTGCTGAAAATAATTTTATTAATATGTAAAACATTGAAGATTGAGAAGTTAACATATATTTATTTGTTTAATACTACATGAATATATGGTATACATATTACAATGATCGTATGCTATTTTACATATATCATATTTAATAATATTTTCATTTGAATACTTTGAATATTTATAGTATTGTTTTCATTTTATGTAGTTTTTATATTTCGTACCTCTGCTAATCAATGTAATTAATTAAAAAAATCTAAGTATACATTTTTTTAATTATGATAATTTGATTATCCAATTTGAAATATTTATTAAGTAGGATTTTGGTTTTATTAATGTTTCATTTATTGTAATACTACTTTTTATATATATTTAATTTGGAGTATGTATCATAACTGTATCCCCTTTAGTGTTCAACACCTTCCCCAAAATGTGTTAGATTGCAGAGAGAATAGTACTTTGGAACCATTTAGTGTCCAACACCTTCCCCAAAATAGTTTAGGTTGGAGTGGGAATAGTAAATGTAACCCATTACGTGCTTAACACCTTCTAGATAATGATTTCAATTTTGTTGGCCTTAGTTCTATGTGCGCTTTGCTACAGCTGACCAGTGCTAAAGTGCTTGTGCTCACTACTCTAAGCATGGTAAAATTGGCTTGCACAGAATTGGCATATTTAATTTACTTTTACAGTGGTATACCATATACACATGGCCAGTAAATTAAATGCTACTGCAGCACTTATTGTTCCACCCACTCAAGTAGCTCCTTGAAACATGTCCCAGGCCTGTCATTGCAGCCTGAATGCAGTTTCAAATTTGCAAATTCAACCTGGCAATATAGCCTGATTGCCAAGCCTTAACCTCCGATTTTATTGGATATGTCACCCCTAAGGTAGGACCTAGGTTTCCCATAGGGTGGGGTGCATTGTAAATAAAAAGTAAGATATGTACTTTTTCATTGTCCAAGCCCCTAAATACGGTTTTCACTACTGTGAGTATTACTTGTACCGTAGGATAATATTGAGTTGCATTATTATATTTAATAAGTCGTGAATTTGATTGGGAAAAGGTAAAGTTGTATGTTTGGAATCTTAGGGGCAGATAACATGGGCAAAAGGGACCACCCACCATAGGTGCTGCGGTCCCGCAATACAAATTACGATGAGCAACACTGGCGGGCGCATCCCGTATTTTTACATTGAGGTGGGCGGCAGCACCCGCCACAATGTAAAAATACATGTTTTGCATTTGAATGTACAACGTGCCAGGCACCGTGCGGTGCCTGCCACTTTGTACATGCAAATGCAGGGGGGTACCATAGGTACCCCCCATGTGCAGCATCCCACCCCTCACACCCCCTGGGGGCCCTCAACCGGTCCCAGAAGACATTCCCCACCTGTCTTTTTGCGGTGGGATCTCCGCCAAAAAAGACAGGCATCCTCATGCACACAGCGGTGCCTGCAAGGCACCACCAGAATGCCCCCATTGTACCATGTCCCGCAAGGTGGGTGGAAAAGGACCGCCTTGCGGGACCACGGCGGACGGTCTTTCCGTCGGCCACGGTACCATTCCCATTCCCACCGCCATCCTAATTTGGCGGTGGGAATATTCAGGTTGATGGCGGGCGGTCCTCCACCGCTGGGCGGGCGGTCTGCCACAGCCGGGCCGGCAGTGGCGGACCACCCGCCATTGTAATCGGCCCCTATAATATTATCAGCCTTTAGTGTCCAACAATATCCAAAGGGCAGGGTGCATTGTAATTAATGCATTCGGAGTAGGCATAGTAGATGTCAGCAGAATGTAAATTTTAATTTTTGAAAATGTATTATTAGTTGTAAATATTTGTATTTTTATAATTACATGATGTATTAAAGTGTATACTTTTACATTGCATTTTTAGCATTTGTTTTCAATATATCAATCAATCAATATATATGCTTTTTTACTTTATTCATATTTTCTGCTAAACGTTATTTTTATGATTTAATGATATATTTAAATGTATATTGTTTACTGTGGGGCTCATTACAATGGCGGACGGACTTCAGTCCGTCCACCCTTGTTGCGGTCCTTGGAACTGGGCGTCTGTAAGGCGGCGGTCCTGCACCTGCGATTACAATGCGACCACCACTGTGGCGGTCGCATCTTGTATCTCTAGCATTGTGACAGGTGCTGCTGGCTGCTGCACCCACCGCAATGTTCGAAATGCACTGTTTGCAGTTCCCTGCACTACATGGCAGACACCACACAGTGACTGTCTGCCACCTGGTGCAGGGAAACGCAACGGGCCCCAAAGTACATCCCCGCTAGCCTGTGAATGGCGGTTGAACCACCATACACAAGCTGGCAGGGCATAATATGGCAGACGGTGCCTGCTAGGCACCACCACCATTCTATTAATGTGTGCGGTCCGACAGCAGCAATGGTTACGATTGATGCCATTGTAATCTGGCGGGCGGGATTTGGCCGCACGATTGCAGTGAGTCTGCCACCGGCTGGCTGCCAGTGGCGGATTCACCGCAATCGTAATGACCACTGTTTTTGTAAAAAAATAAATCATCATAATATTGTTAGATTATTATATGTTTATTTACTTCATTATGATTTTATGTTAAATTATACTTTAAGAAATGAAAAAATATATTTAATTGCACATTTGTGCTGTTTTTAACAATTATTTTTGTACAAATGTTAAATTAATTATATATGTTTATTTAATTTATTATGATTTTATGTTAAATAACAATCGTTTTTTAATTGTTATAAAACATCCATATGTTTTGCATTATAGATGTTTTCGATATTGTGTTTTATTTTCCACCTGTTTTATGTTTATTTAAAAACAACAATATTTTTGTAAGCAATATTTGTGTTGTCAATGTTATTAAAAATACATATTTTTAGTAACAATATTTTGGTTAACGATATTTGAGTATTTTTAAATAAAGTATAGGGAAGTGATGTTTCTGATAAAAATATTCAAATTCTGATATTTTAGAAAATCGAAGATTGTTGTTATCAATAATTATGTCAGTGATTCAAGGACCACAAGATGTAGGAATCTTATATCATCCATACTGGTAGGCAGTATATTTTATATGTGCCTAATCAGGAGAAGCACAAACTCAGGATTTAATACATATTACAGTGGTCTGAGTTGGCTCTACTAACTAAAAGATCTCTGTGATGAAAGCAGTAATCCACTGGGCTATCTACATAAAATACAATTGTGTGATCTGCATTGTACACCTTGTTTGTAGCAGGCATGTTAACCCTCTGCTCTACTTTATCAGGAGTCAAATCTGCTTTAGACAAAACTGACATCTCTCTCCAACCAGCACCTTAATCACAAATATTTATCTTGACAGTTTGTTGTCTGAAATCTGGTGAAAACACAGGGAACTCTGGTGGGGGCTTTTAATCCACTAAGATATTTCAAAACACAAAATGCCTTTGAGCTCGGTAACAGTATACAAAAAGTGATGGAAGGAATGCTTGAATTAATCTCAGCCACTGGTAATTACTCGGGCCACATTCCAATCCATTGTTATTTTGCACACCATGCAATTTTTATTTAGACCCAGCTATATGAAAGTCCCTTGATTTGTGTATCCAGCCACAAGATTGGATGACTCAATTAGATTAGCTCTATTCTCAAAAATGTGATATCAAGGTGAGAGAAGAGACTTCTCGATCTAGTGTTCTTTCGAAAGCCGCCGATTTGTCTTTTACCCTTACAACAACGTTGCTACCTATAAAGTCTTCCATTCCTGGTTGTGCTACGGGGCCAGATCGATTGCCCAATGATTTATTAAAGGCAAACCCAGAAAGCTGGGAGCCATACATTATCTTGCTCTCAAAAACAATCTGTATGGAGATTCTATCGTCCTGGAAACTAGCTGAAATTATTACAATATATCAAAAATGGGACAGCGCTAACCCTGACAACTTCCACCCAATAAGTCTGATCGATTCCCTGCAAAAAATGTTTTGCAAACAGGTACGGGCTCGTGTACAGGAGTGGATCAGAGATGCAAATATACTTATAGATTGGCAGGCAGGCTTTAGACATAATGTGAGTACACTGGATCAGATATCTCGTTTTGTTTTTATGTATTGGTGGGAGATGATCAAAGGATAGGACAAACTTTATGTTGCCTTTGTCAATCTTCGAGCAGCTTTTCATTTAGTGCCTATGGAAGTTCCTTGAAGAGATGGGTGTCCCGGCCCCTTTGCTGAATATTATTGTATGGCTTTATGCTGACACGTTTGCCCAGGTGAGGTGGGGAGGGATGGGACCTTGACAGACCAGATCTGTATCGATCATGGGACCTGCCAGGGGTGTGTGTTGGCCCACACCCTTTTTATGTTATATATAAATGGGGTAATTGGCTTCTTAGATCAAGATGGGTGTGATGCCTCTAAGATAGGTGGGCAGGGGGTCCCTGCACTTCTTTATGTGGATGACACCTTGTTAATTTCTAAGCTTAATAGCTCCAAGACCAAATGTATGATTTTTAGTAGACAGTTGTAGAATTCTTGCTGGAGGAGGATGCTAGTGGGTGACACAATTTTAGATCTCGTACAGAGCTTTGAGTACCTTTGGTATTAAAATGACCAAGAACCCAATCTGGACACCACAGGTGGAAAAAGCCCATGTATCCAAATTTGACATACAACACATATAGGTAAAATCCACAGGAAAACAATATCTCGAAGGGTAAGTTCAGCATTGGAAATTTACAATGTGAAAGCCTTAGGGGTGGTTCTCTATGGAGCTTAACTGTGGGGTTACTCTCACATTTAGGGCCTATCCATAGTGGAGCAACGGTTTTTAAGAACCTTAATGAATTTGCCCGCTAGAACAGCCCTATCCCCTTTTTATTTAGACCTGGGCCAAAAGAAAATTGCAGATAAGATTGAATGTAGAATGCTGACCTTTTGGCACAAGTTATGGACAATTCCTGCCCTCCAGTCTTAAAGTGAGGGTGTTAAAGACCTCTTGGCCTCTGAGTATGCTTGAAAATACCCTGGCTCTGCACTATGAAGGATCTGCTTCGTAGACTGAATAGAGATGAGTATTGGACAAACCCTAAAAGCATGTGCATGATTGGTAAGGCCAGTATTAAAGGACTCTTTTGGGGAAATGTGGCGGTTAGCAATGTTAGGATGTGTACGGGTTACCTATTTGTGTATTTATTTGACCAGAAACCTATAGCTGCCTATTAAGGTACCATTGATAAGATTGCTCCTCCACAGGCTAATAAACTGTATTTACAATTTAGGTATGGTACCTTACCCATAACATCGTTTACCAGTCAATGGCAACAGACAAAAGGATAAAAAGATGATATGTGTCCATGCTGTGATGAGTGTCCTGAAACACCCAATCATGTTTTGTTTGTATGTCTCTTATTCAAATAAATATGGGCAAAGTGGGGTGTTCCTTTGTGCAAAATGTTGGGAAATAAAGTTCTCATGCAGATGATTATGATGATGATGAAAGTCAGTCTTGACCCTGCTGCAATGGAAACAGTCTATCCAAACTGCCCAGCCATGCCCACATTGAAAAGGAACACAAGCAATCCAGGATCATGTTGTCCTTGTTATGGGCTCATCATTTGGGAAAAGCTTAGTTTCAGTGATACAATGTGCTAAGGACACACGTCTGAGCATACCTGCCCCACTTAGGGCAACATATAAAAGTATACAAAAGTGATGGATGGAATGCTTGAATGAATCTCAGTCACTGGTAATTACACAGGGTCACATCCCAATCCATACTTATTTTACACACCATGCCATTTCAGATTAGACCCAGCTTTATGCAAATCAATGTTGGCCCTGCTCCAATGGGATCAGTCCAGCCCAAACTGCTAAACCGGGTCCTCACTAAACCAGAATACAAGCAACCCAATACCAGTTTTGCATTTCCTATAGGCTCATCAGATGGCTATGATTGGTTCCAGTGAACCAGTGTGCCCAGGACCCATGTTGGGCATAATCATCCCACTTAAGGCAACATACAAATGTATGCAAAAAGTGATGGTCAAATGCTTGAATTATTAGTGGAGAGGTGTGGTGCAGCAGCCAGGGCAGCTGACTTCCGAGCACAGGGTTCATGGTTCGAGCCCCGGCTTTGGTGGCAGTTCAGCTCAGCACCATGTGACTCTGGGCAATACCTGAGTTGCTTGTATTCTGGTTCAGGAAGGACTTTGCTTGACAGTTTTGACTGGGCTTAATTTCCACGATGGCCCCCAGCGCCTTGAGACTTGTAAGGGGTGAGTAGTTTGCGCTTTACAAATACAGATTTACAATCTCAGCCACTGGTAATTACTTGGAGTTGCCTCCCAATCCATGCTTACTTTGCACCCCATGTCACTTCAGTTTAGACCCAACTATACTCAAATCATTCTTGACCATGCTCCAGTGGAAACAGTCCAGCCAAAACTGTCAAGCCAAGTCCTTCCTGAACCAGAATACAAGCAACTCAGGAATGGTTGGACCAGTGGATCAGGGTCAAGTCTGATTGGCATATTGCTGGGTCCAAAGTGAGATGGCATAGTGTGCAAAATAATGATGGACTAGGACTCAGAGTGACCCGGTGTATTATGTGGGGCAGAGTTCTCAGTGTGTATTACTTGGTTATCATCACATGCATAATTCTAAGTAAACCAGTGAATTATGGGGGTTACTAAACTGAATGTGTATAATTTTTGCTGAGAGCTTTAAGTGAGTCAGTCGACGTTTAATAGAGCTCTGAGCAAGTTTGTTTATTAGCAATCACAGGTTTCTTAGTGACTCTTGGTATTATCTGATAAAGAGACCTCAGCACAAGTGGGGATTGCAGAAGAGTTATGAGTGACCTCTGGTATTTTCATAATGTTACAATTGTAGTGTTTAGTGGAAGGCGAACACTAAACCACCATAAGCTCACACTGAACAACCTTACAAAGTGACCATTTTATCTTAACTTCAATTTTATAAGTCCAAATGGTAAACAGTCATTAACATCTTTTTAGGGTATTCCAATGTTCAGTAGCACTCTAAAGCCAAGACTTCCAAGTAGGTCAGAAAAGGTATTTTGATCTCTGTGCAAACTCCGGTTTGAAGAGGTTGCACTAAAAGAATATTGTGGCCAAAATATCGAGCGACACAATACCAAAAGTTAAGTGCATATTGGAAATTTAAATGTACTAATCCGAACACCACCTTTAAGTACCTTGAAGATATACATCACCAAGGTACATATATGTAGAGTTAGGTATACAACATCTATGCTTGCTTACCTTTTGATATTTCAGTTTTGATCATTTGTCCTGGATATTCTGTTCCATTGATATTCTGATTACGATATTCCGGGTACAAACCATTCGCTCAGGGATCATTCTTCAACTCCCAACTTCTAATCATGGCCTAAGTGTTTGCCAATATCTATTTTGAAAATGCTGTTATAAACCTCTCAACAGATGACTCTGGTGAATCCCTCCTGCACCATTCCCTATCATGTGGCAAAGCTGGGTGCACAAGTACAATGTGGGCATGGTTTGGGCCCATACTTCAAAGTTACAGTATGCCATGATTAAGTAACACACCACTCTCTGATATCTAAGGCACTTCTTCAGTATAATGACTGACAATGTCTATTGTGGGTTATCATAAAGAAGCTGAGGTCAGCTCTAAGATAGGAAACTAGGGAGGTTGCCAGGAATCAACTTGCTAAGTTATCTTCCTTTACACCCTGACTCATCTACTTTTTTGTTCTCCATATTTTAAATGCAGATATCAATCCACAGTGTTTGTTTCCATTCATCGACAAAGGAGTAACCTACCTATGCTGCACCAAAAAAGATCATTCTACCATGGGGTGTGCCCCCACTAGCAACTTCCACAGTGATCCTCGCTGGATAAAATCCAATGGCAGAGGTAAGTGTAAAGCATGTTCACATTCTATTGAGTTTTCTTCATGGATCTTAGAATCACCACCTGCATCGAAATTCACCCTGCCTCTAGAAATGTGTCTTGGAGTGTGCAAAAGTAAATACTGGATTGAAGAAACTCTACTGCGTGTTCAAGATGGATACAGGGAGCAAGGAGGGTCCAGGCTTCATTATTCTGCACTCCTCTCCCTTAACCAAGGTTCCAGAGCCTTAGGCGTAAGCACCTGTTCAGTTTAACGTTTTTTAACCAGGTTAAGGCCCTGAAATGTTTTTGTAGATACAGTCCCTCCAGACTTGTTATTTCAAAGCAACAAGTGCCCCATTATCCATGAGAAGATTCTCCTAAGGTGTCATATTTCGCCCTGCAGGAGTTCAGGCGCCCAGTGCATCTCTCAAGGGGGTTGTACTAGGGTCTGGCTCAAAATGGACATATTAAAAACAAACACGAAACAAGGTAAAAAACAAATGCTGTTGCAGAAAATTCAACAGCCCTTAATAAAACCAACAGGAGCACACAGATCACAAGAAAAGTGAGAAGTTCACATTTGGTCCCCCAAGATCAGGTGCCCATTTTACAGCTGATGTATGTTTTTTTAATAAATATGGTTGGTGTATATATGCATTTGGTGACAGCAATGGTTCTGCCCACTAACCCACTGGATATTGTATACAACAAATTCAAATCAAACAACAAAAAAATGTTACTGTAAAGTAGCTAAACGCTTAACAGGTTATTTATAAATAAGCAATTATCGAGATGGACCTTGATTGACATACTGGAAATTCCCATTTGTGATCCTGATTTATTATACTTTTTCTATTTTCTTCTATCCTATTCAAGTTCAAGTACTTAATTTGAATTTATAAAGTTGGACATCTTACCGCAAGTTGGTGTGCAGGCTTGGGGCTTTTTCAAAGCCTGCAAAATATAGGTGGATTTTTAGCCATGTAATCAGGCAAAAGTCTGTGAAGGAGTGGTTAGGATCACAGGCCAGTAAAAGGAAACAACATTTTTGGGTCTTGTTTGCACATTGCAGTCAGATCAATTACCAAACTGCATGTCCTCCCTGGTGTGGTGTGCAGGTTCAGATAAGAACGCTTCTCTACCTCACCTGCACTGTCTTGCCGGACCTGCATAAGTGGCATCCTCACCTCCTGACTTCCGGTTTCGCCTGACTGTGAGACTATAGCAAACCCATGGCTGAGCTCAGATTTGGACGTGAACACTACTTGCCACTCCTGATCGATCATGCTAGACTCAAACATGAAGGGGCACTTTTCTCTAGAAATTATATAGTACAGCAAGCCCCCTTGCTGTGCTGTGTGATGTGGAAAGGGTAGGAATGTGCCTTATTTAACATTATACGGCGCATTCCTGTGTTTTTCTTGTGCTGCTGCACAATGTGCTGCCTAGCGCCAACAGAAGCAACCTTGCACCATGGTGCAAGCTTGCCTGTGTTGTAAGCAGGATTGTTTTTGTGCAGGAGGCATTTTCCTCTTTCTACGTTTCATGTAGAAAGACGAAGGGCGTCTCGAACATTTGGCGACCTACGACTCCGGTGCCCGACTAAAGGTGCCGCAACTGTGTTCTTTTTCGATTTCTGCATATATCGGAGGTATTACTCTGGGAACGGCTCCCAACTCAATTACTGTTGTAACCTCGCACGATTTGAAGCGAGGTACTTTCTCTGCGGGGGAAACACAATCCCTTTCTTGGGTGCAAAGGTCTACCGACTAAGGCTTCTATTTCTCAACTTTCGCAATTACCCTTCACCCAAACAGAACAGCGAGCAACTCTGGCGCTTATTTGTTTTATATCATTGGGATGCCTACTACACCTACTACAAGGACATTATTTTCCTAAATACGTGACGTTTGACTTCATACCAAATATATTGTTTAGCCCTGACGAAGTTCCCGTGGCACAAAGGGGAACGAAACACGTTGGCTGTGCCTTTGATGATTGAAAAAAACTTTGATACTGAATAAAGAAGAGACTTTTTAAAAAATACTCTTTGCTCTGTTGACTTCATTGGAGTGCACCTTCCCTTTTGTTTTTGTCTACAGTTCTTTAACAGTTTTTGCCTGATCATGTGCCTTAAGAATCAGCCTGTTTTTCTCTTGTTAGTTTCTTCTTTCTTTAGTTTCTTCTTTTCCTAGATGACCATAACTATGCAGCAGTCTGAGATAATAAGTATGGAATAAAACATTCATTTTTAAAGCAAAATAATAAAAAATACTGTCACTAAAAGCATATTCCCAACCCCCCAAAAAAACGAAGTAGCAAAGCGTTTGGTGTCTTAAAATCACTCACGTCTAAGTTTTTTGAAAGTTTGAGAGGGAAAAATACATTATTTTCTCCATTACAATGTGTGGTTGCATAGGTTAGAAATCCATGGTCATTTGTTTAGACGGAACTATGGTTTTCAAAACAACATTTTTATGGAGTTCTTTTTGCAGTGCTTGGTTTCTATCACAGAACCATTACACTTTTTCCACTGAACCAGGCTGTTTTCATAGAAAAGGTATTTCATTTTGATATTTCTCCAGCATGAAGTTTTGCCAGTCTCATTTTGTCAGTCTGACTGCCTTCATTTTAGAAATTCGTCAATATAATGGGATTCTATATAAATGAGATCTACTCCTGATAGCAGGAAAAGGTGTCATGGTTCCAGGGTAGAAACCAAGGACTGCAAAAAGAACTATTATTTGAATTGTAAGAAGTAAAGTTTTTTTGATAGCATTGATTTGTAGAATTACAGCGTGGCAATAGTGAATGTGGATGGTGCAGATGAAATGGGGAGGAGGCAAGCAGGAAGCTGAGCACACAAATGCAGTAAGGAAAGAATGTATGATGTCACAACGCATACATTTACAACGCATGCACTTACAACATAGTTTTTACATCGCAACATCCACTACAACGCATTCCATTACATCGCTTGACACTACATAGTATATTAATAATAATAATAATAATCTTTATTCGGTTTTTTAGCAGCGCAAAACCATAAAAGTTATCGAAACATACAAAAATACACAAGTATTAAAAAGCAGATATTACGTAAGATCAGATTGTTTACAAATTGTGTAGATAGTAAGACAGTCAAAGGTTGCTCCTATGCCTCATAATACTCTTTAAAAAATTCAGTACATGATAACAGACACATTCAGATTCAAGCAACTGTAGTGCTAGCATAGCTGGGCGACATTGTCTGTAGCCCCATCTTTTTAGTAGCGGGGTTATCCAAATTTTTCGGTGGGTTTGGAAAAATTTACAAAACAAGATTGTGTGGATAGTAGACTGTTGGGACAGATCGTCACACGGACAGGGGGCCAAGTTAGAATTCCAATTGTTTTTATCAGGAAAAGTCACTAGTCTGTAAAAAAGATTGAGTCTGAACCTTGTTAAAAGCATTTTTTCATATGCTGAAAATTCCAATGTCAGATAAAGCTGGATTTTCGGGGAATGCTGTATCATATTCGCATGTATCGCAGATTTTTTGGTCGTCAGCAAAGACAGTCTCAAGGACTCTAGGTGGCTCAGCGCGATTTGTTTCAGATCTTTCTTGGATATTTCATTTAGCTTTTCTGGAGTAAAATAATACTTTTGTAATCCTAAATCATGGAAGAAATTTCTGATATAGGAGAGCCACACTATTTTGTGTGCATGATCCAGTTCCATAGAGTCCTGCAGGATGTTTTTGGTCAGAAGATTCTCATCCGACAGCCACACGCGCCTCCAAAGTAGAAGTGGCTGGATCTTTATTAGGTCTTCTATGTATGGGATTCCCAGTTCCATATGCGAGGCATAGATGGAAGTGCCTTTTGGTGTGGACAACAGGAATCTCATGAAGATGTTTTCTTCTTTTTGCAGTGATCCAGTAGCTGTATGTCCCCAAATCCCTGCCCCATATAGGGCGATGGCTTGGCATTTTGCAGCATAGATCTGTAGCAATTCTACTGATGGTCTTTTTCCAAGTTTGTTTGAGAAGTTCATCAGTGCTAGAATTGCGCATTTAAAAAGGTGTCTCCTGGCCTCGACAGCTGATTTCCAGTTTAAGCTGTCATCAATCATGATGCCTAAGTATGGGTATTGCGATGTCTTTTCAATTTTTTGGTCTTTTAAATAAATGTTCTTAGTGACTTTTCGTTTTCCTCCCGCTACCATAACAAATGTTTTTTTTACATTGATATGTAAATCCAAAGCACCCATGAAGTCAGCATACTTAGATAGGGATTTCTGTAGCTCGATCGGTGTGCGTGCTAGAATAACTGCGTCATCCGCATAGAGCAGAGCGGGGATCAGGCGATGTTTCAGTCTGGGGAGATCCTGCCCCCCCCTCAACATAATCTCCTCAAGGCCGTTGGTATACAGAGAGAAGAGGAAGGGGGCCAGGACACACCCTTGCCTTACTCCTCGCTCTACCCTAAACGGGGCCGTTAGCTCTCCTTTTGTCCCGTATCTCACTCTAGCTGAGGCTTCGCCATATAGCTCCCTCAAGAAGTCCAGGAGGGGAGGATCCACCCCCATTGTACTCAACAATGACCAGAGCTTCGTGTGCGACACGCAGTCAAACGCGGAGGACAAATTCACGTAAACCATGTAAATTGTCCCTGGCTTTGCGTGGATGTATTTCGAAACCAACATGCTTAAATTCAGGGCCTGTTCAACTGTTCCAAAACCTTCCCTAAATCCAAACTGGAGATCCGAAAGGATATCTTTGTCTCTTGCCCAGTGCTGAAGTTTTTCTAGGACGACTCTACCGACTACTTTACCCAGGGAGTCAAGCAGGGATATAGGACGGTAACATTTCGTATCCTGGCGGTCCCCCTTTTTGAAGATAGGGACCATGATGGAGCATGACCATGACTCCAGCAGACCGAGATTCGCTGCAGCTGTGCAAACTCTTGTGAGTATTGGTGCCCATAGATCAGGAAGGTGTTTAAATAGATCCACTGGGACCCCGTCGGGGCCGGGAGCTTTGCCGCTCTTGCTCATTGACAGTGTCATTTCGACGTCTTGTAGTTCGAAGTCAATGGGTATTGGAAATGCTACGGGTGAAAGATTAAAGTTACATTCTTCAGTCAGAGATGATAGTTGAAATATTTTTGAAAAGTGGTTCACCCAGGTTTCCTCATCGATAGCCACATCGATTTGTGGGGTATTAGAGTCCGATAACAAGGGTGACTTAACAATTCTCCAAAATGACTGACTATCTTTGGATAGTGCACTTTTGTGCAGAGCGTTCCACAAGGACAGTTTCAGCTCCTTTTTCCTTGCCTTTCTAGTGTTGTTATAGTTTCGTCGGAGTTGTTGGATCTCTGTTGAGACTCTGTTTGGTTTTCCAAGTGCTTTTCTAAGGTTGGTCTGTGCCTTAGTACATTCATGGTTAAACCAGCCTGTGGTACTTGGTTTGTTTTGCTTGGGTACTCTGGTCAGAAGTGTTTTTACTTGTTCTAATATCGACTGGAAATTTTCCAAGATTAGCTTTGGATCTGATTGGGAATCCAGGCATATCAATATGTTGTTGTAAGCGGTCTTTACCAAAGTATTAGTAAGCTTGTTCGGGTCCACTTTTTCCCATTTTATAGTGTATCCATTGTTTTTTCCTAATTCGAGCCTGTTTTGTGATAGGGTGCTTGCTATTGTTGCCATAAGGGACCTTGGTTGTTTCATCTGTAGGTTAAAACTTAGAGCAGAGTGGTCACTTAGAATGTTTTCCAAAGTTGTAACGTTACTGATTTGGTCTCTTAGACCTTCTGTGATCATTATGTAGTCCACTGTGGTCTCGTGCCCTCTTCCTCGATAGGTGGGTTCTAATCGATTATCTTGTGGTTGAGTAGGATTTATTATTAAAAGTTCCAGTTCTGAGAGGATCTCGTTCATAGCTGACCCCGTTCGCAAATGGAGGAAGTGGACGAAAGGGTTCTCATGTTCGTCCATCATTCCACAGGTCTGATTGTTCATGCAGGGGTGTAGGTTGAAATCCCCTCCCCAGATTATATGAACGGTGCCCTTTCTCTCATGACGGTGCCGATGATGGGTGATTTTTTCTTGAATTAGAAGAAGGGTATTTATGCAGTTGTCATCATCTAAATTATTGTATAGGTTGATTAATATAGTGGTATGTTTTTTCCCTGTTGTGAGAATGAGCAACTGAAAGTTTGGAGAAGGATCTACCTCTACTACACTCAGGTCTGTTATTGTGTTCGCTATATAGATTGCCAGCCCCCCCCTAGATCTGCCCGAACTACTTGGAAGGGCAGGAGATGAATAGGTCTTATATCCCACAAGATGTATGGGCATCGTGACCCATGTCTCTTGTAAGCATATCATTTTAGCATCCTCCAGAAATCTGGCGGCGGAACCATCCTCTATTTTTGATCGAAGACCTGCAATGTTCCAGAAGATCACCAGGAGCTGAAAGATTTCCTTTTCTGTAACTGCCATTTTTGGTTCTGGTAGAGCAGAGGAGTCATTTAAAGTGACCACGGTTGCATGTATGGGATTCGGAGATTTAACTCGTGGTCAATCGACCATTTCCAGGCTGTTAAACCGGTTCATGGTCGGTATACCTTGCCAATTTTGCCCATATGGCATGTCTCTATAATTGGATCTGTATGGTCGATAGAGCGGTCTGTCCCATTGATCCCAGTTTCTAGCTCTATTTTGTGGTCCCACCGTTTGCCACGGGCCCTCATGTTGTTGATAATTCTGATGTGTTGACCACCAAGTATTGTCCGGATCACTATATCGCTGAGATATTTTAGGCCCAGCGAGATCTAATTCCCATGGTTGGGGGATTGCTTTTCGCCAGATGTTTTCGGATTCATTTGTGTAGTTATTATAATATCTTTTTGGGTAGAAATAAGAGAGGGATCTTGTAGCGATCCCTCCAGTTGTATTGTTTTGTTCCCAAGAACAGATATAGTCAGCTATACTCGAATCTTCGAAAGTGATCACTATACAGTCTCCTCGAATGCTTTTCTTCCTATGCCCCACCCAAGGGGTCCTACACACTGATGTTATCGTGGTTTTCCAGGTTGGCGGAGCAGGTCGATGTGTGTTCAGCCAATACTGTACTTTATTTTTTAGCGACCAATTGGGTTCCTTCACCTCTCCCGTTAATTCGGGCACCCCCGTAATCACTACCACATAAGGACATGCCTCAGGTGGCATGTTTAGAGGGTGCCTGTTATCATTGGTCCCTTTCAAAGCTCCTTTGTTATTTGGAGAATTTGGCTTTTTGGTGGCAGGAGTTTTGGGGGCCGGTGTAGTTGTGGTTGGCGTGTTTACTTTAGATGTATTTAGTGTAATATTGGTCTGCGGGGGAATAGTAAGGACCTTGGGCGTGGGTTTCTGTGCAGGGGGGGCCTTTGGTGGAATAGGGGCCTTTACTGTAAGTTGCTGTTTAGGCGGTGGGCAAGCTGGGGTTACCGGTTTTTTATGTGTCGACAGTATGGCCGAGATGTTTGTCCCTTCTTTTGGCGGTCCCTGTAGAGAGATTGTCTTGGGGCAACTAGCAATTTTAATCAATTGAGCCACTATATTAAGCAGTCTGGTCTCTATTGGGCGAATAAAGGAATCTAGGAGGGAAGCTATCTCCTTTATTAGCCTTGATGATTCTCTTTCCTTGCTCGTTGTTACTGGTGGGGGGGATTCTGAGGTGATGTTATCGCGGGGGTTGCGTGGTGAGCAGTGGATCGATATCACATTATTGTATGGGTCAGCAGTGTGATGGGATGATGCTTCCGGGTTTATGGTATCGGTCAGTTCTATGTCGCCGCCCGTTCTAGTGTTTGAGGTATTATCTAGTTTTTCCCTATCCTTCCTTTTCTTTATCGCTCCCTCCCTCCTCCCTCTGGCTTGCCTTACTTCTTCCGGGGTGTTATCAGGAAACATAACTGGAGTTTTCTCTAGCTCATTTTCTGAAAATGATACTGAAAGTTGGGAGGCCGAAAGATCTACGTTATTTGGAAGACTAAGTCTGTTTGAGGGCACTAGTGTTTGTATTGACGCAGGCTGTGTATCTGGGGTTCTTGCAGTTGCTATTAGTCCCATTGAGGATCGCCTTGCAATTGCAAGTTCAGTAGAAACTCTGCCCTCAATCAGGCTTATACTTTGGTCAATGAATGTATTTGCTTTAGAGATAAAGTCATCCATTGGTCCTAGCAGTTTTGCGCCTATTCCAGTGTTTTTTTTGGATTTCTTTTGCTTGCTTGCTCGCGTATTCATTTTCTGTATGTGGGATATGCGAAGGTTTCTTGTTGGTAAAGGTGGATCGTAGCTAACTTCAGGGAGATGGTAAGTACCTGTAATTTTAAGACCGCAAGAGCTTAGAGGAAGGGCCCGGACCGGACTCTCACGTTCTCGAACGGCCTCAAACGGCCCGCTCTTTGCCCGGTCTTCGCCCCGTGCTCCGTCCCGCGTCGCGGTGGAGCTGTGGCCAGCAAAGTAGAGGGAGGTTGGGGGCGTGGCCGCCGGGGGAAGAGGCACCAGCTGTGTGAAGCTGAGGCTGCTGGTCCTCGCAGTCCCCCGGTAGGCTCCACGCGCTGTGCACTCGCCTGTGGCCTCAACCTGGGAGCGCGCTTACTCTCCACCGACTGTGGAGCCGCTCACACCAGGGAGGACGGGGCAGAGAATCAGATGAGCGGCACCCGCGGAGTGGGTGTCGCGAAAAGTAGCGGGCGAAGTAGCAGGGCAACAGGCAGCAGGAGTCTGTCTCACACAACGCCGGTGAAATCCCAGGAGGCACCCACACAGCCAATGAACCCAGGCGATGTTATGCAGGGAGGCTGGGGGCGTGGCCGCCGGGGGAAGAGGCACCAGCTGTGTGAAGCTGAGGCTGCTGGTCCTCGCAGTCCCCCGGTAGGCTCCACGCGCTGTGCACTCGCCTGTGGCCTCAACCTGGGAGCGCGCTTACTCTCCACCGACTGTGGAGCCGCTCACACCAGGGAGGACGGGGCAGAGAATCAGATGAGCGGCACCCGCGGAGCGGGTGTCGCGAAAAGTAGCGGGCGAAGTAGCAGGGCAACAGGCAGCAGGAGTCTGTCTCACACAATGCCGGTGAAATCCCAGGAGGCACATAGTATATTAAAAAACGACCTTTACAGCCCATTCCATTACATTGCATGCTACCTTTACAACGCTTACCATTACATTGCATTTAAGGTAAGTATTGGATAGTAAAAATTACTTTTCTAACTCCATGGGGTGCAACAGTAGGGTAAGTGTTGGATAGTGTAGGGGTAACATTTACTATTTTAACTCCAGGGGGTGCAACAGTAGGGTAGGTGTTGTATAGTGTAGGGGTTAAAATGACTATTCTAACTCCAGAGGTGTCAACAGTAGGGTAAGTGTTGGAAAGTGTAGGGTTACTATGCATTGTAATGGTATGCGTTGTAATGCCTGTGTTGAAGTGCCATGCGATGTAGTGTCATTTGTTGAAATGCTATGCGTTGTAATGTCTGCGTTGTAGTGACATGCGTTGTGAGGGATGTTGTGATGTAATGACTGCGTTGTAAGTGTAGTGTGATGTAATGACTGCGTTGTAAAGGTTGTTTCCCGTAAGGAAAGTGATAGGATTTGGGAAGGAAAACGAAGAAAAAAAATGACAGAGGACTAAGGGGGTTAAGAGGTTTGTCCCCCAGATTAGACAAACCAAAAGCCACAAACTGAGGTAAATAATGTACCTTCAACAAAGGCTTTCACTGAGTGGATTTGTTTGACTCTTTCTAAGGATTCCTGTGCCAGATGTATGAAGCACTGGTCGAAAATGGTGGTTGCAACTTGCAACGATTATTTTTACGCCCAGTGTGGTACTTTGCAAACCGACCAATGAACTACTGGGTCGGTATTCAAAATACTGAATCGTAGTGGGTCACAATTTGACATACTCCATAAATATTAATAAGGTAGGTCGCAAATCCCGACCCACTATGATTCACAGTCATCACATGGATGGTGGCATTGGGGTCAGCAGACCACCATGTCTGTGATTGCTTTTAAATAAAGCAATCATTATTTTTTAATTACAAATGTTACATTTTAACTAACATTATGTTTTTTCAGCATTCAAAAGAAGAGGGGTCCCTTCAGGACTCCTTCCCATTTGTGAATGGATTTCTGCAATCTGTAGATTATGGTAGGTAACAGGATTTCAATCGCAAAATATTAATATATCCCATTTCAAATCAGTATTTGAAAGGATGCCCTAAACATCCTGTTATAAATCGAATTAAATAGAGTAAAGACTCTATGAACCCTTAATGTCGAATGTGACTCCCCTCCCTGCCAACTCAAGGCCAACTGCAAGGTGTCAATCGCCAGGCTCTCCCGGTAACTACCAAAAGATCTGAACAGTGGCAAGAATAACATTGCATGCCACAACAGAGCATGACATATTTGAGCACAAGATTACAACACATCCCATCCAAAAATGATTCAGTAAACCCAAATTGCTATTTGGTAATGTGTTCAGGAATCACAATTTGGGTTTGTTAAATACGGTTGCAAATGTGCCCATGTTCACACTTTTTACCAACGCAAAATGCCATCATCCATTTAGCCTCAATTTATTAATTCCTTGTCCAGTTGCGCTGGACAATGGCGATGAGATATACATGGCTACTAGGTAGAAAGTAGTCCGCTGGCTCCCACTAGTTGAAAATGCCACTGCAAGGCTAGCCACTTGTCTGAATAAAAGAGAACACATAATGCCTGTCCAAATACATTATAAGTGAGCATTACAAAATACTTCTCACTTTCTTGTGTGCACATTCAAGTGGTAAATTCCAAAACTTGAACAGCAAAGTATGGGGACAGAGCATTCTCCCATAAAGCATGCGTGATTTTAATCCCCTTTTTTGAGCTTTTAGTCCACGTTCTTTGAGCTCGTAGGTACTTAGAAAGACCTAACAACCACGATGCGCTTTAATGAAACATTGAACCACGATGTGCTTTAAATTAATTTGCTGCTGTCACATTAATAGAGACATCCTGTGAAGTTCAGATGTGTTTCTTCCACAATTTTTCAGAATAAATGTAATTGTTATAATAATATATATTCAATATTGGTTTAAAGAGATTATTCGCTTCTGCTGTATTCATCCAAACTTGTAATTGGACTTAACTAGATTGAAGTTAGGACACAATGACAGAATGTTTTTCTCTTACAGGTTGCAATTAACTTAAAGGTCTCTGAAACTATGCAAGACCACTGGGTATAACCGTGAGTTGTACCTTCTGTTGCAATTTTCCACAGGTTATGGTGCGCCTTAGTGTGTGCACGCCGCCGTGGGATTTTTTCTGGGTCCTGACGAATGCTTTGCTAATAGCACGTTTAAGCAAAAACATGTTGACCACCTCTTAACACAAATTCTGGATGCCACCAGCCAACACTTTTTAATCATCACTTTCACATCTCACTACCTATGCACATTCGCATCTAACATCCTGCTCCGCTGTAAGTCAGGCGTGGAAGCACACCAGGGAAGCATTTGGCTTCTATGGTGGAACCCTATGATGAAGCATGTCACCGACCAGGTCGGTGAGTGAGGGTTCTTTTAAAAAACACTTTTTGTGCCTTTTCTCTTTAATTGTTTAGAGCAATTACTCTTTAGTTGTCTCTGAGTCAATCTTAAGTTGTTTAACCCCTTCCATGCTGGTGACGAACCCCAGCCGTCACGCTCCACGGTGCTCGTGTGCTGATGACGGCTGGGGTTCGTCACGGTCCGCCCTGTTCGTGCGGCTGCCGCACACGGGGGAAATCGCGGCCGCACGGAAGGGGTTAATACTAGGTGACAGAGCATTCTCAACAGCTGACACCAGATACAAGAATACCCTTCTATTCTCTCTACATGTTTGAACAACATATTGTACAAATGCAGAATAGAGTAATTCAATTTGAGAAGAGGGCATTTCACCAAAATGTGCAATGTGGGATGGCTTCAATATTAGGCTATCCTGTGGAGTTTTGAAACTAATGTCCCAAAGGCAAGCCAGGGAGATATGGCTTAGTTGAACTGCAGAGCTTAGTGTTCTTAGATATATTACACTGCAAACCATAGTGAAAAACAAGGTTTCATCATATTTACATCCAGAAAAAGGGAATTTCCTGATAGCAAAAACAGTCCTAACATCTACACTTCACTAAATAAATCACTTGTCTTTACCACATTTTCTCAAAAATCTTCAAACTATGCCTACATAGAACACAGTTTTTCTCTATGCAGAATGCTGGCTCTCTATATAGTGTGCTAAAAAGAAGTACCCTGTGTAGGAGTCCAGTGGGTCCCAAACTGGTTTACAGAGGCTTAAGTAGATAATACTAATGCTCTCTTTTGTGTTACGTTGGGCAAGCAGTTACGCTTATCAGATGGTAGTGCTAAGCATTTGTTGTATGCACAGAGGTAATAAATGAGACACACATTCAAAGAATAAATCTGAGACTAAATTAGAAAAATAATACTTTTTAAAAAGTATTTTGTAAAACCAACAACATTGTTCAAAAATATGTACTGTTTTAATTATCATTTTTTAAAGGTAAAATTTTTTTTCAAAGTCATGTGTCTTTACGCACAATGCAATCCTGTGTGAATACAAGGCATGCATGCATAAATGTAAGTACAGTCGCTTACCTGGAAACAAGCTGCACAGGGGACTTGTAGGCAAGTCCAAGAGGACCCAAAAGGAGTCTTGGGTCCCAAGGGCCTTTAGAACAAGGAATCACAGTGGTTCATTGGTACCCAAGCCAGGAGGGCGGTGTGCAGAGCAAGTAGGTTGGTTGAGCTAAATGCACAAAGGTGCTCCTCGCTGATGGGGACAAACAGCTGGCAGGCGCAAAACCAGGACTGCTAGGCCAAGCTCTAAGTGGGTCTCAGTGATGATGACATCCCTCGATTGCTGCTTGGTCATGGAGCAGTAGGGCTCTCCCTGTCGGAGTAGGTTGCAGGGTGTCTGGTACCACAGGCATTAGTGCTGCACAGCTCCGGTCGGATCTGGTGTCTTCACATTTGGTAGAGAGAAAAATCTGACCATCCAGAGCACTGGATCTTTTTCTTGTTCATTTGCGGTGTCGGTTGAGGCAGACAACTGCAAGGCGGTGTTATAGACTCTGCTCTTCGGTGCCTGCAGACTGCAAGGGAGTATTTCATCTACTCCAGGAAAGACTGCACACAATTTCAAAGTTCTGGCAGGCTACATGATGTTCTGGTAGTTTTCCAGCTTTCAGGGCGAGTCTCTCTGTCGCGATTGTCAAGAGAGTAGCGAGCATGCAGGGTTTTTCACCAGAAGTTCATAGGGCTTTCTGCAGTTCTCACCAGACAGTGACTCTTCTTACTCCTTCTTCTCTTGATCCATCGAATCTGAGTTTTTGGGTTCAGGGGTGCCACCTAAATACTCAATTTATGGGTGTTAAGGGGAGTGACGATAGTAACCAATGGGCAGCCTACTGTCAGGGTGTCTACACCCTCTACATAAACACTTCCTCTAGGAAGGGGGCATAAACCTGACCCTAGAATACTATTTCAATCCAAAAAAAAGATAGAGACATTTGAAAAGATGGCATCCACATCAATTAGTCCACCTTAGGCGTGGCGCTGGCTTGGTGGAAACATGCTTCCTCATCTTACTAATTTTTCCAACTGTCTGGACAGGGGGGAGGGCATCTCCACTATTTGGAGAGGCTGGGGTCGCATAACAAAGGCGGCAGAGCCCTGGAATGCAGGTCCTTCGTGGAGGAGGTATGAACACCTCCGTCCAGAATAGGCTTTGTTCCTGGCCTCTGAGAGCAATGGCTCTCAACTCAGGAGGTCAGCAACATGTCTGTGGCAGCAGGCTGGTCAAGATCAGTCAGTCAAGCCACTAGTTGTCAGTAGGTTTTCAGGAAGCACCTCTAAGGTGCACTCTGGGTGCATTTATTAATAAATGAAACACTAACATCATTGTTGGTTTAATAATACAAGATGTTTGATAAGAAACTTCAGTGCGTACTGTGAAGCCATCCTGTAGCTGGAGAACTCGCAATCACGAGTGTCCAGCCCATGTACTCAGTATGGCTTCCCTGCACATTTGTGATATTTAAGAATTTACTTAGATTTCACAGGGACACATCCACTCATACAGATATTTCCACACAAGGGATAAAGTGCACCCTGTCTTAGGGCTGTAAGGCCTGCTGTATGGATGACTTACCTATACCACATATAGGGCCTAATTATGAGTCTAGTGGTCCTCAGACCGTAAGGCTCATGGTGGGGTGGCAGTGCCACATTACAACCTTGATTGTCGTGCCACCCTTGGACCGCTGACTCTGCTATGGAGCCGCCATTTCCTGGCAGTGGAGCGGCAGTCAAGAGGCATCATATGCTTGCCAGGACTTTCCTCACCGCCACTGATTTCATGAAGGTCTTTCCTCCATGAAAACAGTGCCTCGCTCCATGTGGATGCACACAGGGGGGCACAACATGTGACCCCTTGTGTGCATACACCCCTATTTCCAGCACAGTATGGCTTTCAGGTCAATACTGTGCTGGAACTAACCGTGGGCGGTGGACTTTGCTCCACCAGCGGAGTCTGCGGAGATTGTCCGACTCCACACTCTGCTTGGAGCACAAAGTTTCCACAAGAACTACGCCATCCACCACGGAGTGGAGTTCACCAGCAGACTCTCAGCTCACCTGTGAAATGCCCTAATTTGGTTGATATCTTGCTTCGCACTGCAACCTTTGTTGGCAATGGCATTCCAGGAGTAGCCCGAGTTGCACACGCCTTCGCAACTGTTGCGTTTGCCGTGATGACCCTATGGCCATGCCCCCTCTGTCCCTCTTTGCACAGCATAGGCCCTGGAACGCATCAGCTCCAAGACTCGGTGTGACTACTAGGCTGATGTAGCAGCAAGGCAGGATCCTTGTGGCTTGCAGCCCGCCCCCAAGAGCAAGCCCTCCCAACTATGACCATGCGGTGCACTGCACACCCAGCTCCCTTGACTTCTGCTCCCATAGTAGTACCTCCCTATCCTCAGAGCCCGACCCGACAGTGGCTGCAGCACTGAGAGCAGGAGGCTGGGGCTGCACGGCAGGAAAGGGCTCCAAGGGCAGGCTTCATTCGCCCCCGGTGGCCACCGAGCCATCGCCCTCCCCCGAGGAGCCGGGGCAGTGAGCGCAACAAGAAAATCACCCAGACTACAATGCCAGATGCCACCCCACTTCCTCTGCTGATTTTGGAGGTAGGAGGGAGCAGCACAGGTATGGGATCAAACTCGCTGTATAATTTATCGGATTCACTGGCCGGCGCTGGTGATGCATTTTTTTTGAAACACTCAAATGTTCTTCTGGCATAAGACTGGTGCATGCGTGCATGCAGGAATCACCAGTTTAATTCAACTCTTCACCAGGGGTAGAAGTAAGCGCTATATAAACGCAATTGGAACACAGTGGCATTTATTTTTTGTTTGGCTTTCTTTAATGGTGGCAATATAAACCATATCTTTTACAGATATAGGGCGGAGTGGAACTCAGTGGAATTCCACAGAGTTTTTATGCAACTCTACAGAATAACGCGTAGTGCAACTCCACGAGCTTCGCCCAGGCTTAGCTGGAACTTCCCTTGGTGTTCCCATTGCAGTGCCTATTTTATAGGCACCACCGTGGGAACCCCAAATAATCACCTGCCAAGGACTAAAATAGTAATTATAAGGCATCCAGTTTTCAAGCGAGTTTGGTGATGCGGTGGCCGGGTGGTGCTGCCGCTGCACCGTCAAACTCATAATCAGGCCCTTAGTGGTGTGTAGGCCTAGCACACCGGGATGTGTATCCAAGTTTAGTGACAGAATGCACACTTTAATGTTCAACCATCCTTTATGCTCAACGGCAGCAATATTTGCTTGCAGACTGAAGCTGTGCCCTGCCCCCACAGGACGGGTGAAAACTTCATACCAAATGTTACGCTCCATCCACCAGTAGCACAGCCAATACGGAAACTATTCAAAAGACTCCGTTAATAATTAAATCATCCATTTTAATCCGTTTTTAGTCCATGTTTAATTACATCACTTTCTCTTTGCTTTCTCCATAGACATAAAAGGCTAGGTGATTTCCAATTTTTTTCAAATGCTCTTGAGAGGCCTATCCATGACTTTTTCTATAGCACATGGAGCACATAATTCATCCTAGGCAGCTGTATTCACTTTGGCTCAATGCAATTTTGGGCTGAATAGCCCTTAGTCAAGGGTAGTTATAAATTCAAATTAAAAACCACTATTAATATTTCACCACTTTAGACAAGAAGCAAAAAATGCAGTCTCTCTAAACATCTTACACTCTATCATCCATGCAAGTTTAGTATAAAGAATAATACATACACACCCCTTAAATCCCAAACGTTGTCTTACTTAACATTGTAAATGTAAAAAACAAACAGCATCAACCAAAAGCTTCTCCTGTGAAACTCAATACCAACCAGTGTCTACCAAACTGAACCCCCATGTCATGATAACGTCCCCAAAACATCCATAATCATTTGTACCTGCACCACCGTGCAAATGCTACAATCATCAGTTGCCATGTGATCTCAATTAAAACCACCCAATGTTACCTCCCTTTTTAACCCTTCCGTACAGAGATGTGTGCCATGCCGACTTTTCTCTGCATCAAGTCATGCAGTCTGCAGTGGCAGTCTTTGTTTATGCTTGGTGAGGGGTCCCTTAGAGTGGCACAGTTTATGCTGCAACCCTTGCCTGGAGCAATTTCACACCCAGGAATCCCACCCCCAAGACCAGGCCTATTTTGAATGGGGTTCCCATGGGCTCCATATCAGACCAATAATAGCCCCAGGGACCCCATTCTCCAGGGCCCTGTCTCTTTTTAAAAATGTTTAACAAATAAATAAATAAGGGGAGGGAGGGCTGCGCTGCCCCTCCAGGGCTGATTTCGTCCCTGGGGACCCCATCTTTCAGGGTCAGGTCTCAATTGTGGGTGCTCTGGTCCCACCCAAAGCACCCACTCTGTTGTGTACCGCAGAAGGATCATCAAGACCCCTATGGTCCCTGTCTGCTCCACCCCTCCTGTGGGAGACAGCATTGCATTTACAGAAAGGGGGCTGCAAACATGAAGCTCTCCCTCTGTAAAAGAAAATGTGCTTGCTTTAAGTAATCAAGAGCATTTTCAATGCCCTTGCTTGCTGAATGCAAGCACAGTTTGCTATGGCTTGGCGGGAGCAGTAAAGTTCCTGCCACACCATAGCAAACAGCTATGTCCCAGGACTGGGCACCCCAGGACACAGCAGGAGCCGGCTTTGGGAAATGGCGGTCCCCAGGGCGATGTATAGCTCTGGGGGGTGCAGTCCACCCTCTTTTTTAGATTTAGGTAGGCCGGATAAGTGACAGTCCCCAAGGGCGAGAACGGCCCACACCCATTTAAAAAATATATTTTTGCCCGAGGAGGCAGTGGTCTCTAGGGGTGCACCTGAGGCCCCCAATGTGAGAATTAAACAGCCCTGGGGAGGTGGTGGTCCCTGTGACAGGGAGGGTCCTTGAGGCCCCCATATCATTGGTATTAGCACCAGGGAGGTGGCAGTCCTCAAGGGTGTGGGAGAGGCCATACAGGCCTCCCCGCACTCATTTTAGAAATTGCCCGGGGGAGGCGGCAGTCCCCGGGACTGGGGGTTTTTTGAGGCCACCCACATCATATTATAGTTTGTCCCGGGGATAATGGTCCCTGTATAATTGAAAAACACCTACCCCGGTATCTGGGCCACTTCGGGGACTTCCAGAAAAATCTTTCATTTTTGCAGCGGATCTCGGGTCCACCAGTGAATTTACTGCAAAATTGAATTAAAAAGAATCCCTTTTAACCCCCATATCTGGGGGAGGAGGATTGGGGGGAATCAGGATATTCCTACACTGCCTCCTTTTTTTTAGATTTGAGAGACTCGGCGCCGAGTTTCAAGATGGCTGCCAACACTTCCTGATTGAAGTGTTGGCTGTCAATCAGATTTCCATTGCAAGGTTTCACGTCCCCCAGTATCAATATTTTTTCAGTTAGGTGATCCTCCGAGCACTCTGTAAATTAATGTCTTGGTCATATACAGTCTTCAATCACCAAATTAATGTCTTTATCATATGTGGTCTTCAATCACCAGTAATGATCCGAACTTCAATCCAAAAAACAAGATCAAGTGTCTTTAGAAAGTCGATTTATTCAAAAGCGCAGCCAACACGTGTTTCGTCAGTCAGTAAGACAATGACTTCTTCAGGGCTGCAACCCAAAACAATTATAATCAATTCCAAATGCAATAACATATCGATATGTCAACACTTGCTTCAACATGCTTCTATAGGAGAAGCAATTTTATTACAAAGTAGTAAAGGGGATACACCCTCAAACCAAAATTCAAATCCACAACTAATCAATGTGAAAAGGAAAGAAGAAACAAATTCGCCAAATTCGTGCTTCTGTATTTATAAAGTAATCAACATTCTCTGTTGATACTGGTTAAATCATAATAAATGGTTTTTGATCACCATATGATACATGGTCAGCTGGATCACACATTACATGCTACATATCGGACAAAGTAAATAACTCACCAATAACTGTGTGAGTTCTCTAATGTTGTGGTCAATGAAAGTGTCGCTTATCAATGGTTCATCAGCATCAATAACAATCCAATTCCATATCGAGTTGATACAAGTAAGATACTACAAGTGAATTTAAGTGAAATAACTACACAAATAAATCAAACAAGAAATTGCAGTCCCTCATATATCAATCACTAGAACGTAATACACACTTACCAAATCAATGCTTGATTGTCTTATTCAAAACCAACATCTGGATCCTATAACTTTCATTGGATCCAGGTACAAAATTAATTATTATTGTATATCCTCAGGCGAGTATGGAGCGTATGCACACCTAAAATAATATATTCAATAGATGTATCACATGTTTAAAATCAGTGATAGCCAACTGTAAAGTGACAGGTTGGTATTAAGCACCTTATATCCCATATCTATAATGCAATCTCACCTAATGAGTCACGTGTCTAAATTCAGTGATAACCAACTTTCAATTAACAAGTTGGTATGAGCACCTTATATCCCATACCAATAATGCAATCTCACCTAATGTAATGTGTGAGACGAAAAGACTCTCCACTGTATTCTAATTCTCACTATCCAAATCTCTGTTCATTACGAGTACGTATCTGAAAATCAAAGCATACAATAGTAAATATATCCATGTAATACTTGCTCTCACAGTATCTACAACGTTCCAAACTCACCAAGTAGTATTCACAAAGTTGTGTATTCCGTGGCGTTCAGCGTCCGCCCCATCTTGTAATGGCTTTATATAGATATCTTAACAGCACGAAAAGTATCGTTTTTTTGAGGGCGCCATCTTGTAATGGTATTAATCGCCCTACTTTAGATCGGATAGCAACATGACAATAACTGAGGATACGTAATCCCCTCTGGTCAGGGTAATGTAATCATAAGATGAGGTTCTGCAAGATGTATCTACCATCGCTGGTGTATTGCGAGAACTGTATAAGTCTCGTAAGTAAAATGAACTATAGCGGTTGAATTCACTAACCGCGCCATTTTGTAATTGCTAAATGTAGATTACCTACTACATGTAGAAGCACCAATTCTAAGAGCGCCATCTTGAAATGGTGTGGTCCGCGCTAATATCAATAGTAAATCTACAATTAATATCTTGATCGGTATAATCCTCTATTGATGAGGTACTCTAAGTTATATGTAACATCAATAATATATCTGAGTACTATGTTATACCTATGACCGCATTACTACATTCTAACGGTTAAATTCACTCGCAGCGCCAACATGAGTAATGTAAAACCTGCGCCCAAATCCTAACTAAAGGTAAAAGTATCAAGAACAATAATTTGAAGATATCAGTAATATTATTGAAAATAGTCTACTATGAATATATCTCGTTAATGTAATGTATGACGTGTACTTGATGCAATGCGTTAACCCAGCAGCCCACGCTGCACATGGGTCGCAAAAAACATTCTATATCAATTCAAATTAACAATTCACCTACATACAAGTGAGAGGTAGCTGGAAAACAGGTATCCATCACGCCAAAATATTAATTCAAATATTGTACAGACATTAATAGCATCTAGTAACATAGAAACAACACAGTCTCAACAATTCTATGTAATACATTGTGTACATTGAATATTGTGTATGTCCTTGGGGCGACAAAACAATATCTAGACATGTCAATCAAACATGCTCAAGCTCTTCATTCATAATATTAATGTACATAATATTCCAACTTCAATTGCCCAGATAAAATTCGTATTCATGATCCACATTGAGACCGCATTCCACGGCCTTCAGTTTAATCAACCATTGAACTTCACGTCTTCTCAACATCAAAAGTCTATTCCCCCCACGAGGGTCTGCTCTAATATGGTCGATCCCATGATACGTGAAACAATGTTGATCTTTGTTAGCAACATTTTGTACTAGGTGGGATGCAATCGGATAGCGTGTATCACCATTTTTTAAGGCTCTATAATGTTCTGCAATTCTGTCCCTAAGTCTCCTAATTGTGCTCCCCACATAAATCTTTCCACAGGAGCATGATATCACGTAAACCACAAAAGTGGTGTCGCAGTTAATAAACATTCCAATTGTATACATTCCAGAGTTATTATATTCAAAAGTTAATACCTTCTTTTTGGCCCATCTACAAGACACACACCGACCACATTTGTAAAAGCCTTTGAAACTATTAAGCCAATCAGTTTTGTTCAATCTGCTTGGGTAGCTCGGACTTAATAAATTCCTCAATGTAGTCCCTCTCCTGAAGGTTAGGCTTGGTGTATCATATAGGTGTGGTCTTAAATCATTGTCCATCACAAGAAGGTGCCAGTGTTTGTTCAAAATTGTAAATAGTTTAGAACTGTCAACACCATAATTCGTAATTAGTCTAACTTTCTGATCACTGATTTTGCCATCCTTTTCATGGGTTGGTTCGAGGCGGAGCGAATCTGGGGCCCGGCGGGAAGTGAGTGGACCCAATATATACATTATTGGGGACGCTTCATCGATGATTGCCTGTTGATATGGACAGGCACAGTTGACTCATTAAAAGGTTTTTTTGAATACCTTAATGATAATGCATATAATTTGAAATTTACAACATCCTATGACAAACAGAGTATTACTTTTTTGGATGTTGAGTTGTTCATTGAGGGTGACAGAATTAAGAGTAGGATGTTTAGGAAACCGACTAGCTGCAACGCAATTCTTCATGCAGAAAGCAGTCATCCTAGCTGTCAGAAAAGAGCCATACCCTATGGCGAATTTATTAGAGTCCGCCGCAACTGTGTGAATGACAAAGATTTCGAGAGTAACTTGATGGACATGTCCAATAGATTTCGTAACAGAGGTTACAAGGAAGAGACAATCAAGTTAGCTGTATCTAGAGTGAAGAAATTGAAAAGGGAATCCACCCTGAAGAGACAAAAGAAGGATGGCAAAATCAGTGATCAGAAAGTTAGACTAATTACGAATTATGGTGTTGACAGTTCTAAACTATTTACAATTTTGAACAAACACTGGCACCTTCTTGTGATGGACAATGATTTAAGACCACACCTATATGATAGACCAAGCCTAACCTTCAGGAGAGGGACTACATTGAGGAATTTATTAAGTCCGAGCTACCCAAGCAGATTGAACAAAACTGATTGGCTTAATAGTTTCAAAGGCTTTTACACATGTGGTCGGTGTGTGTCTTGTAGATGGGCCAAAAAGAAGGTATTGACTTTTGAATATAATAACTCTGGAATGTATACAATTGGAATGTTTATTAACTGCGACACCACTTTTGTGGTTTACGTGATATCATGCTCCTGTGGAAAGATTTATGTGGGGAGCACAATTAGGAGACTTAGGGACAGAATTGCAGAACATTATAGAGCCTTAAAAAATGGTGATACACGCTATCCGATTGCATCCCACCTAGTACAAAATTTTGCTAACAAAGATCAACATTGTTTCACGTATCATGGGATCGACCATATTAGAGCAGACCCTCGTGGGGGGAATAGACTTTTGATGTTGAGAAGACGTGAAGTTCAATGGTTGATTAAACTGAAGGCCGTGGAATGCGGTCTCAATGTGGATCATGAATACGAATTTTATCTGGGCAATTGAAGTTGGAATATTATGTACATTAATATTATGAATGAAGAGCTTGAGCATGTTTGATTGACATGTCTAGATATTGTTTTGTCACCCCAAGGACATACACAATATTCAATGTACACAATGTATTACATAGAATTGTTGAGACTGTGTTGTTTCTATGTTACTAGATGCTATTAATGTCTGTACAATATTTGAATTAATATTTTGGCGTGATGGATACCTGTTTTCCAGCTACCTCTCACTTGTATGTAGGTGAATTGTTAATTTGAATTGATATAGAATGTTTTTTGCGACCCATGTGCAGCGTGGGCTGCTGGGTTAACGCATTGCATCAAGTACACGTCATACATTACATTAACGAGATATATTCATAGTAGACTATTTTCAATAATATTACTGATATCTTCGAATTATTGTTCTTGATACTTTTACCTTTAGTTAGGATTTGGGCGCAGGTTTTACATTACTCATGTTGGCGCTGCGAGTGAATTTAACCGTTAGAATGTAGTAATGCGGTCATAGGTATAACATAGTACTCAGATATATTATTGATGTTACATATAACTTAGAGTACCTCATCAATAGAGGATTATACCGATCAAGATATTAATTGTAGATTTACTATTGATATTAGCGCGGACCACACCATTTCAAGATGGCGCTCTTAGAATTGGTGCTTCTACATGTAGTAGGTAATCTACATTTAGCCATTACAAAATGGCGCGGTTAGTGAATTCAACCGCTATAGTTCATTTTACTTACGAGACTTATACAGTTCTCGCAATACACCAGCGATGGTAGATACATCTTGCAGAACCTCATCTTATGATTACATTACCCTGACCAGAGGGGATTACGTATCCTCAGTTATTGTCATGTTGCTATCCGATCTAAAGTAGGGCGATTAATACCATTACAAGATGGCGCCCTAAAAAAACGATACTTTTCGTGCTGTTAAGATATCTATATAAAGCCATTACAAGATGGCGCGGACGCTGAACGCCACGGAATACACGACTTTGTGAATACTACTTGGTTAGTTTGGAACGTTGTAGATACTGTGAGAGCAAGTATTACATGGATATATTTACTATTGTATGCTTTGATTTTCAGATACATACTCGTAATGAACAGAGATTTGGATAGTGAGAATTAGAATACAGTGGAGAGTCTTTTCGTCTCACACATTACATTAGGTGAGATTGCATTATTGGTATGGGATATAAGGTGCTCATACCAACTTGTTAATTGAAAGTTGGTTATCACTGAATTTAGACACGTGACTCATTAGGTGAGATTGCATTATAGATATGGGATATAAGGTGCTTAATACCAACCTGTCACTTTACAGTTGGCTATCACTGATTTTAAACATGTGATACATCTATTGAATATATTATTTTAGGTGTGCATACGCTCCATACTCGCCTGAGGATATACAATAATAATTAATGTTGTACCTGGATCCAATGAAAGTTAAAGGATCCAGATGTTGGTTTTGAATAAGACAATCAAGCATTGATTTGGTAAGTGTGTATTACGTTCTAGTGATTGATATATGAGGGACTGCAATTTCTTGTTTGATTTATTTGTGTAGTTATTTCACTTAAATTCACTTGTAGGATCTTACTTGTATCAACTCGATATGGAATTGGATTGTTATTGATGCTGATGAACCATTGATAAGCGACACTTTCATTGACCACAACATTAGAGAACTCACACAGTTATTGGTGAGTTATTTACTTTGTCCAATATGTAGCATGTAATGCGTGATCCAGCTGACCATGTATCATATGGTGATCAAAAACCATTTATTATGATTTAACCAGTATCAACAGAGAATGTTGATTACTTTATAAATACAGAAGCACGAATTTGGCGAATTTGTTTCTTCTTTCCTTTTCACATTGATTAGTTGTGGATTTGAATTTTGGTTTGAGGGTGTATCCCCTTTACTACTTTGTAATAAAATTGCTTCTCCTATAGAAGCATGTTGAAGCAAGTGTTGACATATCGATATGTTATTGCATTTGGAATTGATTATAATTGTTTTGGGTTGCAGCCCTGAAGAAGTCATTGTCTTACTGACTGACGAAACACGTGTTGGCTGCGCTTTTGAATAAATCGACTTTCTAAAGACACTTGATCTTGTTTTTTGGATTGAAGTTCGGATCATTACTGGTGATTGAAGACCACATATGATAAAGACATTAATTTGGTGATTGAAGACTGTATATGACCAAGACATTAATTTACAGAGTGCTCGGAGGATCACCTAACTGTTGACCAATGGTTTCTTCAGAGGTTGTGGTAACCGATCTCTAATCTCTTCCTGAGCACCGACTGTACTTTTTCATTTCTGTTACTGACTATTTACCTATACTCTGCTGTGCGCTCCTATTAACCGTTACCATTATTTGCTGTTGTCAATATTTTTTCAATTTAACTATATCTAAAACTATTGAATGGATTTACACCAAAGCACAAAAAGCACGCTTTCTGGGTCAAAATATAGCTTTTTGCTAAATTTGGTGTAATTCTGTTCAGCAGTTTGAGCTGTAGTCGTGTTCAAAATCCCTGTGGGAAAATGCATGGGAAAAACACATTTTGGGACCCTCTTTTTTCTCTGCCCCTGCTTGACAGAGCATCCAGAAATTTTCAACACATCAGCTGAACTGAAGGTAGCAAATGTTTTTTTTTAAAAACTGAAGATTTGTCAAGCGGCGCCAAAGTTATTGACAAAACAAAAAATGCCTTTCCTATGGAAAGAAGTTCCTAACTATAACTACCTACAACTATCTACACTCTATCAGCTGCCGTACCAGTGTGCTTCCTGATCACCGGTAATTCTCAGGTAAGTGTACCCACCTGCAAATCATAAACACAAGAATCCCACCTTCTCACAGAGGATAGTGGCACTCCAGAGAAAACAGTTGCATGGTTTATTGAAAGCTGAAGACTCTCAATGGATTTCAGCTGCTAAGACCTTGTTCACGATACAGACACCATATTTGTTACTTTATTCAAACCAATAAATCATAGTCATAAATGAATGACTAACTTAAAAAAAACATGCATCATCTTAGATTGTGTATTATTCTACCAAATGTAAATCAAATCCTGGCAATCCAAGCCAATAATTTGGTAGAAAAATATATATATAGCCTGTGTATGTATTTTCCATTTATATACATAAATATATATCGTCTAAATCAGGTTTTTCAAAAGGACAAAAGAGAGGCAATTTTCAAGCAAAAATTAAACACCAGCAAATGCTGTTTGTTCATAAATAGATGAATCGAGGGGCAATTTCCTTCATTATTGCAATTCTTTATTCAAGCATCTGTTAGTCGCGAAAATTAACTTCCATGTAGCCAATGCATTTCGCCCAGTTATGGACTTCTTCAGGGCCTCAAACATATACAAACATAACTTACATTACTTTACATTTCATCTATATATAAATGTGTATCATATGAGACAGGTTGCTGATATTGTTGTACCCATTACAATTCATTTAGGAATTGCCTCATTTCTTTTATAATTATCCCCTTTTTTCTCAAATTTCCTTAAAACAACTGGTAATCAGAAATAAAGAAGAGATCACTTTTTTAAACATTGTCACATAATTCTGTGTTCGAACACCCTCATCAACAAACAGTTAAAATAATTTCTTCTCAAATCATTACTATATTTATACGAATAGTCAGGAACATGCACCAGTTACTCCATATCCTTGCCCACCAATCCACCACATTTAATGGCTAGGGTGATCTTAACCAGGGCTCTGCACCTGGTGTGATTCAATGTTGTTCCTGTATCCTTGTTGTCATTTCACAAGCATAGGACATAAAGGGGAAGTCAAATTATTCTAAAAATTAAAAGAAAATGATGGAGTGCATAAAACACCAGACCTCAAAACCCATATATCATATAGTTTCCATATCAACTGACAAATCTCATTCACTTACCCTATCGGAAAATATGTATTAATCTTCTATATTTTAAAAAGAGAAATGTCCATCAGTTGTCCCCTGTATAGACACAATGTCCATCTATGGATCCTCTGAACAGAAAGGATGAGAGCCATCATGAGTGTTGCAACCCACTTTCTATAGCTCAAAAGTGATTCTAAAATTGCCTGCACTTTTGGCATGTTGGCATTGTTCCAAAATTCATTCTAGTGTCAACAGATATGCACTATCAAGGCATACAGATCAAATATCATCCACTCGTCGTCGATCTTACAACAGCATTCACACAATTTTCTCTGGTCTCGACAACAATTAGTAATTTTACTGTCCATTTGCCAAGCAACACACTGTCTGCTACCAATCTTATCCAAGACGAAAAAATGAAAAAGGTAGGAGGAATTCGTATGAGTTTATGTACACATTCCTCTATGTTACATTACACACCGACAAAGTAATTCCCTAAAATACGGGGCTGACAGGCCCGTTTTCTTTAGATTTGGCCAATTATCCTGAGATACATGGGAAATATACTGTATGCATTGTGACAGGAATTCACAAATGTAAAGTATAGTTTATAGATTTCATTACTTGTATCCTGATTGGCTTATACTAACTATAGGTGCCTTAGTTGTTATGGCGGTCTGTTTCTAGGGATGATTTGGGATTCACATAGATGGTGCTTCTTATGCCGGCATGTTTCCTTTTACCATATATCTGTATACACCAAACAAGAGGGGGCTCAAACAACTACTGCGTAAATCCTGTATATCCACAGCTCATATTTCCTGCACAGTAATATGTTCAAGTTACACTAAGTCAACAATCTGCCAAAAGCTCAAAATGCCATACATCTTGATTGACTGATTGTAAGATTAGGAATGTTCAAATTTCCCGTATATGTATTCATTCTGTAGCAGCATTCACACATGTGATTGTAAGATTAGGAAAGTTCACATTTTCCATGTATTTTTTCATTTCTGTAGCAGTATACACACGTGTGAACATATGCCTTCTTCAAGCGTACGCTTTATGAAATGCAAAAAATAAGCACATCATGTATCAGTAGCTGTGTTTGGCCCTTAAAACCAAGTCCTAGTGGTTTCAGTATCTGACGCATTCTGCCCAACCGCCATTGTTTGTATTGAACAAGATTACACTGGTGATATAGTGGGTTACATGTACACAGTAAATTTACTCCTCAGGGTGCATATTTGACAAGTATTGATGTTTTTCATCAACAAGTGACTAAGCATCTGCACTGCTTGGAAGATAAAGCTCTTACAACCCTTAGAAATGATAGTAAAGACATTTTACCCAAGAAAGAAAGACTAGCCCTCTCTAGTATAGCAAACAAAAGCTCACTGATCATACGTGAGGAAGACAAGAGGGGCTGTATTGTTCTAATGAATTGAAGTGATTACTATAAGGAGGCATATAGGAAAGTTAAATGATACTTAGGGGCCTATTACGATTCTGGGCAAAGTTTCCTTCACCTGGTATCGTCTCGGTCATTGGACCGACCAACATGCGGTCTGCAATCCCGACCGATTAACTAGGATGAGACAGAGCACTGGTCGGTCGCATTCCTATTCATTACAATGGGAGCATGTATTCTGGCTGGAATACATGCTCCCATTGTAAAATAGGTGGTATATAGATGAAATGCAAAGTTTTCAGATTTAATAAGGAATGCAAGTTATGTTTTTAGCCCTGATGAAGCCCATACCTGGTCAAAACGTGTTGGTTGAGTGGAAATTAATGTTCTCGACTTGAAGATGCTTGAATAAAGAACTGCAATATTCAAGGAAATTACCTTTCAATTCATCTATTTTTGAACAAGCAGCATTTGCAGCTAAAAAATTTTCTTTAAAGTTTCATCTCTGTTGTGTGTTTGAAAAAACTTGTATATTGTATTGTTTAGATTGGTGGCAAACTATTTGTCGTGAAAACACAACAGTTGATATATAGAATGCAGAACAATGTCATACATTCACCTCAGATCAATCAATCAATCAATCAACAATGTTTGCATAGCGCGCTACTCACCCAGTGGGTCTCAAGGCACTGGGGGGGGGGGTCCGTTACTGCTCGAAAAGCCAGGTCTTGAGTTGTTTCCTGAAGGAGAGGTGCTACTGGGTCGGCTGTAGGTGGATGGGGAGGGAGTTCCATGTCTTGGCCGCCAGGTAGGAGAAGGATCTTCCTCCCGCGGTGGCTCTGCGGATGCGTGGTACGGTGGCGAGGGCGAGGCTGGCCGATCGAAGCTGGCGGGTGGGTTTGTAGAAATTAAGGCGGCTGTTGAGGTACTTCAGGCCCATGTCGTGGAGAGCCTTGTGTGCGAGAAGTCTGAACGTGATCCTCTTGTTGATGGGGAGCCAGTGCAGGTCTCTCAGGTGGGTCGAGATGTGGCTGTGGCGAGGGATGTCCAGGATGAGTTGTGCGGAGGCGTTCTGTATGCGCTGGAGTCTTTTCTGTAGTTTGGCAGTGGTTCCCGCGTAGAGGGTGTTCCTGTAGTCCAGTCGGCTGGTGACGAGTGCCTGGGTGACTATCTTCCTGGTTTCGGTGGGGATCCATCGGAAGATATTACGGAGCATGCGCAGGGTGTTGAAGCACGATGATGACACGGCGTTGACTTGTCTGGTCATCGTGAGGGAGGAGTCCAGGATGAAGCCCAGGTTTTTTGCGTGGTCTGTTGGCTTGGGGGTGGTGCCCAGGGCAGGGTGCCCCCAGGAATCGTCCCAGGTGGAGGGTGATGATCCCAGGATGAGGACTTCCGTCTTGTCTGAGTTCAGTTTCAGGCGGCTGTTCTTCATCCACTCGGCGACGTCTTTCATCCCTTCGTGTAGGCTTGTTCTGGTGGTGGCGGGGTCGTTGGTGAGGGAGAGGATCAGCTGGGTGTCGTCGGCGTAGGAGATGATGTTGAGGTTGTGTTGGCGTGCGATGGCTGCGAGGGGGCTCATGTAGACGTTGAAGAGGGTGGGGCTGAGTGAGGATCCTTGTGGTACGCCGCAGATGACTTCGGTGGCCTCGGCTCTGAACGGGGGAGGCGGACACTCTGGGTTCTTCCGGCGAGGAATGAGATGATCCACTCCAGAGCCTTCCCTTGGATACCAATATTGCTGAGGAGCTGTACTAGGGTGCGGTGGCAGACTGTGTCGAACGCCGCAGATAGGTCCAGGAGGATGAGGGCCGCTGTATCACCGTTGTCGAGCAGGGATCTGATGTCGTCGGTGGCTGCGATGAGGGCGGTCTCGGTGCTGTGGTTGGCTCGGAAGCCGGACTGCGAAGGGTCGAGGGATCCGTTTGTCTCGAGGAAGGCGGCGAGCTCTCTGTTGACAGTCTTCTCGATGACTTTGGCAGAAAAACGGAGGAGCGAGATGGGGCGAAGGTTCTTGAGGTCGGTGGGGTCTGCTGTTGGTTTCTTCAGGAGGACGCTGAGCTTGGTGTGCTTCCAGCTCTCCGGGAAGGTGGCAGTGTCGAAGGATAATAGTTCCCAAAACACAAACTCCTAATTCCCTAACTAATTTCCTCACCTAAAGACTCCACTCTCGATCAGGCTAAGTCCTGACCCATAAGGAAATTAATTCAAAGTCTCTTACGTGTCCAGAGTTCAATCAGCAGTCCGACAGCATTTCAGGATACCAAGATGAAATCAGAAAAAATTGTTTTTTCTGTCATCGGAACCTACTCTTTCATACTATTTATCACTACCTAAATGTATATATTTTATATCATTCTAAGATGCATTCACAATGTGATTGGCTCTTTCAACAGACGGAAGAGCAAAAAGTCTGTAATTTGGAAATGTATTACCGCACCATCATCACTTTCATAATTATCTTATTGTTTCTTAAAAGTTTAGATCATCCATGTCCTTTAAACAGTTGTTTTGCTGAAAGTGCCCACATTCTCGGCACGGACTCTCATTCTGTTGGCAGTCATTTAGCATCTCTTGCTACTTTTCTCCTTGAACTGGTCATTGTAGACACTGGGCATTCATTTCAGCTGCTGCCGTTCACAAAGTTAACGCATTCACCTTTTGCTTCAGTTACTAGGCCTTAGACTGCGGCCATCTTTCACTAGGCCTCAGAGGCCCATTCGGGAACTATTATAGAAACAAACACTAATAACTATTAATTAATTAAATGAATTAAATCCCATTATGTTTACCTTCCCCTTTACTAAAGTATCCCTGTTAATAGTTACCTAGCAAATAAAGCACATTTATGCGTTTTATACTCACATAGGTCCACGATTTTGCCACAAAGACAAAGACAAAAGCACAATTAAGCTACATTTAATTAGTTTAACAGCTGCTTGGTTATTTCAGAGACGTAACAATATCACAGAATTAATTTATTATGGTTGCAACACATGCAAAGTTTGTTATCCCCATGCACTTGTGTAGGTGCAATTTTATTCAAGGTTGCTTAGTTTCATGCATTCACTCAGTTAATTCACGTTATAGTTATAGGGTTATGACTACGAGAGGGCTATACAAAATTCTGGCAGTGAAGTCCTTTTGAGCCTGGGACTTCGTAACAAGAGACCAGCTCTACTCTGGTCCTTGGGGACGCTTTTCCTTCAGACCGACACTGCACTTCAGCAACTTCCGTCTTCAAGTAGGGGACACAACTCATAGCTGAGTCCCTTCGACCGCACCTCAATGGCAACACCAAATTGCAGGCCAACCCCAGACACAATGCAAGGGCAGTCTTCTCCTGAGTCTCTTCAGGTGTTACTTTTTGGCAGGGATTCCTCTCGATCACCAAGGTAGTCAATTCAGACTTGTCTAATTCTCTAGGGGTTCAGTTGGTGTACTTATACCCCATAAAAGCTTTGAACTCTTTGTGTGAGGGGTCCAGAACTCAGTTTGGGGTATCCTCGGCTAGGGCCCATCATTGTCTTTTTGTGCAGGTGTGCTAGGGTCCTCAGACGCACCGCAGGAGGTGGATTCAGCTAGGAGGGAGGCAGGCACAGCCCTATTCGGCCTATTCAGCCAACCACCAGCTCACCCGGCCCTCCAATGGGTCACGTACTACACACTAGACCCTGTCGCTCAAAAAACCCAGACGAACAATACACACAACGGGCGGAGGTACATGGAACAGTCGAACACAAGAACAGCCACTTTCTAAAAGTGCTGTCCTCAACCACAGAATTTAAAAACCATCCAGCCTAAAAGATGTTTTATCGAATTCCGAGTTCAGGGGTATCAAACTCTGACTCTGTATCTTGCTCCTAAAGGGAAGATAGGCAGCCTTTTCCATTCTAACCTATTGGGCAAGATAACACCACCATTGAGAAAAAAATTTGGGTGGCATTTCACTCTCAGGATCCATCTCACACACTTAGGACAGGTCTTGCTTTCCTCATGCACTGCACCCTGCCCGGGGGGTACCTTGGGCCTACTATACGGGTGACTAACGTGCACAAGAAGGTAGGGTCAGGCCTGGCAGATGTGGACACCTACCAGGTCATCGGCACAGTCGACAGACTGCGCACGGGCATGTCAGTGGCCGGCCGGAGACATTATTTCCATGCTACTTGTGTAGGTGGCACAACCTGTGCAGCAAGCCTACTGGTAGCATTTGAGGTACCAGCCCTGGCACAGGTAGTGCACATTACTAGGGACCTAAGGGTAACACAAATCTGCCAACCGTGGACAATCAATCACATACCATTTCTCCAGGGAGCACTCGCACTTTGGCACTGATCAGCAGTGGCAAAGTGCCTGAAGCGTCTAAACAGCAAAAACGTAATCCGGCACAGTGTCAAAAATACAGGTGGTAGAGGCATAAAGTTAGTGATAACCATGCCAACAGATGCCAAGTCTAACAATTGCTAATGTCCACAACTTGTACTTCTATTCCAGAAAAGAGTAGGTTTTAGAACCTCCAAAGAATGAACTGTAGCACAAGTAGCTATCGGTCAAGAAAGACACAATGTTACCATTCACCTTACCACCTACATAAGAGCCTCATTGGTCTACCAGCAGGATGGCTCCAAATGAAAAATCCGCCTCTCTCCATGGCTGGAGGGAAAACAGAGGAAAATTCTTATTCGGAATCAATCAATTTTGCTGAAATCATGGACTAAATGGTATTTTGTTTCTCATGTTTCACTGCACCATTAGAGCTATGGGCATATTCATATGGAACAGCCCATCATTTTGCACATTCTGCACAGAAGCTGGTTGGACTGATGCTACAGACTGTGACGCTACCAGATTTGAACTGGATTCTGTCTACCTGTCCGCTTTCAGTGGTTGTTTGTACTGCAGAAATAAGAAGCGTGCTGTTGTTCAGCAAATCAATATTAACATTTTACTCATTACTCCCTTCTGCAAACTTGCATATGCACTATCTCATTTTCCATTCTCACTCCTTGCATCAGATGCACTCCTGTCATTCCCGAATTGGTAGGCAACATAAAACTCACATCAGATTGTATCATCGGACTACTCCAATTTCTGTGAAACTGATATGACTGGACAGCCATCAGCTTCTTCTTGATCTTTTTCTGCTTCACATCAAACCAATCACTACTGTACTTGGCATACTTCAGGATCTCATAAAAAATACAGGCAGTAGAGGAAAACAATTAGGGGTAACCACGTCCAAAGATGCCAAGGCTAATACATGTACCCTCCAGCTGAAAAGTAGGGAGAAATAACCACCCCCTTGGAGTTAAGGCACAAAAACCTCGACAGACCATCAGTGTTGGTGTGTTCCGTACCAGGGCGGTGTTCCACCTTAAAGTCCATCTCCTGTAGGGAAATGGACCACCTCAACAACTTTGGGTTTTCCCCCCTCATCTGCATACACCATCTGAGGGGTCTGTGGTCCGTGTGAACCCGGAAGTTAGTCCCAAACAGGTAGGGTCTCAACTTCTTCAATTCCCAGACCACAGCACAAGCTTCCCTTTCAATCACACTCCACCTCTGTTCCCTGGGAAGTAGCCTTCTGCTAAGGAAGACTACAGATTGGTCCAATCCCTCGTCATTGATCTGTGAGAGTACTGCTGCCACTCCTGCTCTGAAGCATCTGTCTGCACCACAAATTCCTTGGAGATGTCAGGCGCCTTGAGCACGGGTGCCCTGCACATGGCAGTCTTCAGGACGTCAAACGCCGTCTGGCAGATCTTGGACCAAATCCCCTTCCGGGGCTGCTTCCGCAAAGTCAGCCCTGTCAAGCGGGCAACAATGGTGCTGGATCCCTTGACAAATCTGTGATAGTACCCGGTGAATCCTATAAAGGCTCTCACCTCTGTCTGGGTCTTGGGGGGCTCCCTAGCCAGAATGGTATATATATCTTGGCCTGTAGGGGCACCACCTGGCCGCTCCCCACCTGGTGTCCCAAATACACCACAAGAACCCAGCTCTATCTGGCACTTGCTGGCCTTGATGGTTAGGCCTGCCCTTTGTAGGGCCTCCAACACTGTGCAGAGGTATTGCAGGCGTTCCTCCCAGCTGGAGCTGAACACCGCAATGTCGTCCAGGTATGCATAGCTGAATTCCTCCAGCCCGGACCGTACCTGGTGGACCAGTCTCTGGAATGCGGCTGGGGCGTTCTTCAACCCAAAGGGCATAACTCGGACTGGAAGTGCCCCTCAGCGTTAAAAATGCTGACCTCTTTTTGGCCCCATTGGTTAAGGTGATCTGCCAGTACCCAGAAGTCAAATTGAACGTACTGAGGTACTTGGCAGCTCCTAACTGATTCACGAGTTCACCAGCTCTGGGGATGGGGTACGCGTTGGTCTGCGGGACTTCATTGAGCCCATGGTTGTCGACGCAGAACCGGAGTTCTGGATTGGCAACGGGCACAGCAGCCTTAGGCACAAGGACCACAGGACTAGCCCAAGGGCTGATAAATGGCTCAATCACCCCAAACTCTAGCATTTTGGAAACCTCCTCCTTAATGCTGGACCTGACTTTGTCTGCCAACCTGTAACATTTCTGTTTTATGGGCAGGCTGTCCCCGGTGTCCACATCATGACCGCACCAATGGGTGATGTCGGGAGTCAGGGAAAAAAGGGAGGCAAACTGACCCAACACTTGATGGCAGTCCCTCTGCTGTTCGGGGGTCAGGGTGGCCGAGAGGTTCACCCCATCCACTGACCCGTCTTGCTCCTTGGCTCCCAGGAGGTCCGGAAGAGGGTCGCTCTCCTCCTCCATCGCAGCATCTGTAGCCAGGAGCATCGTCACTTCAGACCTCTTGAAGTGTGGCTTGAGGCCGTTCACGTGCAGGACCCGCAACGGGTTCCTCGGAGACTGCAAGTTCACCAGGTAGGTGACATCGCTCTTGCGCTCGACCACCTCATATGGTCCAATCCACTTGTCTTGGAGCATGTAGGGCTCCACTGGCGCCATCACCCACACCTTCTGCCCAGGTTTAAATCCGACCAGACTGGCATTCTGGTCATACCACCTTTTCATTTCTTCCTGGCTAGCCTCTAGGTTCATCTAAGCGGGTTTCCTGAAGTGCTCTGTCTGGTTGCGGGAGGCCAGCATGTAGCTGAACACATGCTGGGGAGTCTTCCCCGGAGATTTCTCACAACTCTCCTTCACCAGACTCGGAGGTTCTCTAACGGAATGCCAATACAGGAGTTCAAAGGGACTGAACCCTAAGGACTTCTGCGGGACCTCCTAGTATGTAAACAATAGGCATGGCAGAAAGACACCCACTTACGTCTCATGGGCTCCGAAAGGCCCATATTCATGCCCCTCTGGGTTCGGTTGAATCTCTCAACCAACTTGTTTCCTTGAGGATGTTACGGGGTAGTGAACTTGTACGTTACAGCGCACTCTTCCCACAAAGACTTCATATACTTCAAAATGAAGTTGGACCCGCGGTCTGAGACCACCTCTCTGGGGAACCCCACACGGGAAAAGAACCCATCAATGCACAACCCACTACGGGGGCTCTGCTTGTCCGGAGAGGTACTGCTTCCCGGTACTGCTTCTGGGTATTTGGTGGCATGGTCCACCAAGACAAAGATGAACTTGTTGCCTAAGGCTGTCTTGGGTTCCAGTGGCCCCACAATATCGATGCCCACTCACTCGAAAGGGGTGCTCACCACAGGAAAGGGTTGGAGGGGAGCCTTGCACTTCCCTCCACTTTTGCCACTTGCCTGGCAAGTTGGGCAAACTCTACAATGAGTGCTGACGTGCTTCCTCATTTGGGGCCAGAAAAAGTGGATGACAAGCCTCTGAAAGGTCTTGTTGCACCCAAATGTCCTGATAGAGGCACGTCATGAGCCAGGCCCAATAGGAAGGTCCTGAATCGGTCGGGTACTACCAGCACACGGGCTGCACTGGGCTCAGTGACCATCGGCTCACTATACAATAATCCATCATCCCAATAGATGAGATGCGATTTGGGCTCTCCACCTGCTGCCTGGTATGCGGCCTGCTGCCGTAGACCAACGAGAGAAGGGCACTCTCTCTGCTCCCTGTAGAATTCCTCCCTGGTGGGATGTCCGTCATGCCGCCAATGGGTCAGCTCAGGCAGGTCTCCCAGTTCAGCTACCTGTTCCCCCGTCGGCTCAAGGGCATCCCCCTCAGGTTCTGCTTCCTCCTGGGCCGGGAGAACAGTGGGGGCGGGTTTCCTGCGCCCCTGCCCCTTCTCTTCCTAGCAGGTACCTGGGCCACTGTTTCAGGCTTCAGGTCTGTTTGATTCCTCCTGTTGGCTGCCATGGACTGAGTGGTCACACAAACCCACTCAGGCAGACCCAACATCTCCAAATGAGCCTGGCGTTCCACCTCCTTCCACAGGGAACTCTCTAGGTCATTTCCCAACAGACAGTCAACAGGCATGGACGGACTCACTATGACCTTCAGAGGACTTGAGACCCCCCCACTCAAAGGATACCTGTGCCACCTTACAGATGCACACCGAGTTGTCTGCTGCAACTACCGGGTGAAGTGTGTTAGGACTGACCTGCTCTTCTGACACCCACTGACACCAAATGGATGTCACGCTGGCACCTATGTCACAAAGAGCCTCCACCCACCTCCCATTGATGGTCACCCACTGCTGGTATTTCTTAGTGTTCTCCAGCAGATAGGCTTCCTGGACCATCTCTCGGTCTCCGAGTGAAACCAGGGTAATCACCTCTTGCTCCTTACCCACAGAAACTAATTCCTCACCCAAAGCTACACTCAATCTCCCCGGTTTCGGAGCACTCATGGGTGCTTGGGTTTTCTTAGGGCATCTTGGGGTAATGTGACTGACCTCATTACAATGGTAACAACTCGGGGGACCCTTATGTGGAAGTCCGCCCTTAGGGGACTGTGAAGCCTTCAGCTGGGGGGCTGGGACTCCTTCCCCTCAGAAACAGTTTGGGGGCCTTTGAAGAACTCCTTCTGATTACCCTTGTCCCCCCACTCTTCTGCTGGGGACCTTGCCCATCTTTGGCTGTGGTACCCAAAATCCCCTTTGGACCCTGGTACTCGTCCAGTGGTCCGCCTCCTTCGCAAGCTCACTGGGATCAGTTAACTTGCTATTCAACAAATGCTGGTGCTGCTCTGGATTACACAGACTACTCAAGTGCTCCCAACTGATTAAATGGCACAACCCCTCATAATCAGTAACTTTGTGCCCTGCACCCAACCTTCCAGTGCTTGGGTGTTCGTTCTCACACATTCAACCCACCTGTCTGACTCATTCTTCTTGGAATTCCTGAACCGTACCATGTACTGTTCTGGGGTGAGCCTGTATTTGAGACATAAAGCCTCCTTCATCTTGGCAAATGTAAGGGTTCCATCCTTAGCTAAAGGTGGTAAAACTGCTGTCCCAGCTGCCTCAAAATGTTTCTGCAGGCATCCCCCCAGTTCTGTTCAGGCACCCCATTCATCCGCAAAGCAAACTTGTATGATTCAAACCATGCATGGATATCCTGCACCTTCTTAAAATGTTGAACTACGTCCTTGGAGATGTATACCTTACCCCCTTGCACTGGCACTGGCTGTGCGCTGCCACCATTCGAGCCGGACTAGAATTGCGTCGCCTTGATGTCCAGCTCTCTCATACTCAACTTGTGAGCTAGAATAAACTTCCGCACCTCCAAGGCCCGAGTTCTCTCCTTTGCCTTCTCCTTGAGCCTCATGACCTCCAGCTCATCCTCTCTGATTCTCTGGTTCTTCTCTCTTTCTTCTTCTGAGAGACTCCTGGCAGAATGGATACTGGCGGCCCTTCCGGCTCCCCGTAGTCCAGGCAAATCCTCCGACCAGAACCTATTCTCCTGTTCGTCGACTCCCTCTAGTGTCGTCTCCCGGATGGCAGTGCCTTGGGTCTCCCACCAAGCCTTCAGGCTCTTTTGAAGCTCGTCCTTCTTTGTGCCCCCTCTCATGGGGCATCCCAGGGCCTTGCAGAATTGCTTGAGTCCACGATGCTAAACTCAAATTTGGCTGCTTCACTTGTTGCTTTTGGTGTCGAGGCCAGGGGGGGTTCATCGAAACCAGGAAATAAAATACCCATGGAAATAAACAAACCTGATTCTGCTTGACTGTGTGCTGCAGAAATGACAGATATTGAAAGGTGCAGGGAAAAGGCATCCATTTTGAACAATATGACTGCTAGGCCCAAATTGATGCCCATTTAACAAAGGTCTGGAAAACACTCTCATATATGTCATGGGAAATTAGTTTTAAAGACAATAGTACAATATGGGGAACATCCTTTACAACGCAACTTTTACCACGCACTACCATTACGACGCAACTTTTACAACGCAAGTTATTACAACCCATTGCGCTGGGGGGCACTCTAGGATAGGGAATGGTTTAATTTACTATCCAACACCTTCCCTACTATCCATGGGGACTGGAGTTGGAATAGTAAATAAAACTATTCACTATCCAGCGCCCCCCAACGCAAGTCGTTGTAACGACTTGCGTTGTAAAACCTGCCTTGTAAAGGCATGCGTGGTAAAAGCATGCATTGAAACGTCATACATCCGTATAATATTTGTGCATACATATGTCATTGATTGTAAAACCACATTCTGCATGTTGATAATACTGCACAGAAATATGAATGCATATTTCCAACAGTGGATAGGAGATAATTACTCATAGACTGAAATATGTATACTTGAATCCATTGTATAGAGGTTGTGGGAAATGTATCACGAGTTCAGGGTAATTTTGAATATCCTGGGATTTCGAATGTGCCGGCAAAATGAAGCAGTCGCACAGCATGGCCAGTTTGGGTGGAGTTCAGTGCACTCTTACTTGAGACCACTAGAGTTGGTGCAGGTATCTGTGGCAAGTGTTGTGTGCAAAGCCTTTAAAGTGTTTCAAGTCTTTCAAGTAAATATTTCCTTGTGAATGGTCACATTGGTCAATTATGCATGTCTTGCAAGCCTTTAATTGTTTGCAGTATTTATGATGTAAAAACCTCTAGCATAGGGGCACTGATTTCTAAATACCCGTGTGTACCCGGTAAATGTATTAATGAATAACTATACTATGAGATAAACATGTTTTAGCGCTGGGTATTATACTAGTGACGTAGCCCCTACAGGCCTCTTCTAACCTAAAGCGCTTGTCTACTTTCAGGTCAGAATGTGGCCCCGCGTGGTAGAGCCATCCAGTCAAGTGTTCTTGCTGGAGAATGGAGTGCATATGCAATCAACGCAATAGATGGAAATAAGGATCCCAATTATCCCCATGGATCCTGCACCCATACAGATTATGACTATGGTCCTTGGTGGAGGGTGGATTTATTGAGAACCTATAAAGTTTATTTCATTTCTGTCACCGCCAGAGATGGCTTTACGGAAAGGATGAATGGAGCACAAATTCTCGTCGGGAATTCATTGACAAACTATGGAAATGACAATAAAAGGTAAAGTTAAACCTTTGTTCACTTTTAGTTGCCATTTACACATAACAGATGCGTGTTAGTTAGATCTGTGTCGTGATATTTGTATTCCAACGTTTGCAGCTTCAAGCTACTTTCAAAGAGAGTATTTTGTGCAGTCTCTAACTTGAAATTAAGTATTTACTGTCCCAGATACATAATGTAAATGAGTATTATGTGAAAAAAGCACACACTTCAGGCCATCAGTACTGGTTTATGAGCTGTACCCTACTTTTCAAGAGTTCAACTAATTATTTCCTTTATTACATTAATTTTGTTCCATTGAGATCTAGACTTTCTCTCTGGATATGAAGTGGGCTGCTTTATGCCGCTCCACTCACGGAGTATATCTTTAGCACTTATGACTGGTGCACTTCTAGATCCCATGCAATTCAGGGAACTGGGTCATATTTTGACAGTTCGATTTCTGTCCAAGCAAAATTATAAGAATTAGTCACTTACTAAGTGATGCCGTGACGCGTTTACTTGTGCTAAGAGTAAACCTGACTGAATGTGGCCCCTTTAAACCTATTGATCGGATCAGATCATATTTTATTGTTCCAGTTACTTAAAACCATTTACAATATCTGACAAATTTAGAAAAACAGAAAAACAAACAATTAAATACAGACAATCCGTCCAAATTAAAAAAATATATACAAAAAAGCATAAAAAAGAATTGCTTTTATTTTAATTGTCCCCATATTTCAGTCATCAAAAATGTCCCTGCCTGTCCCACTTGTTTTGGTGAAGTGCCCCTAAAACAGTATAGATGGACTCACATATTTTTCTTATCCCTTACATATTAAAAGTCTGTGTTAGTAGGTTGTAGGACAAAACCACGCATACTAATACCACAAGCTTCTTTTTATTTACGTGCGTCATTACCACGCTTGCATTTTGCACGATAATTTTTACAACATACATGCCTTTACCACACATGCCTTTGTCACGATAATATTGTCATAAAGACATGCTTGGCAAGGGCCTGTAGGTGCTCAATTGACATGCGTGGTAAAGGCATTACCTTTGTAGTGGCATGCGTGCCGTTGCGACACACTAGCGTGAACGTACCAGATTTGTTGTTGTTCCTCCCCACGTGATCCATTCACAGTGCTAAATAGACACTGTGAACGGACTCACTTTTTCTGAAGAGACAGAGAGGGCAGAAGCGGAGAAAACCTTGTGCCGCAGTACCCCACCCATTCTTGAACCTTAAGTTTGCCAGTCCAAGGGAGAGCCTGGTGGAGCCTGAGAAGCAGAGGGGAGTTGAACGCTGCCTGGTATGCCTGAACCTGGACTTGACCCCTAAATCCGCCCCCTGCCTCAACGCCCTAGCCCTCTGTCCTGAACCATAAGTCTGTCTCTTTGCCTGGCCTGATCCCTATAGCCACCACCCATGCCGCAGTTCCCCGCCCGGCCATGAGCTCCTAATCCATGAAAATTACCATTCATTACAACGAACATGCCTTTACCACGGCATATTGGTGAGAAAAGCGTTGTAGTTACGGACATGCCTGGTGAAGGCATGCTCATTGTAAAGTATGCCTGGTAATGGTCATGCGTGTTTAAGACCCAGTAAAAATGGTTGTTTCACTTTTCAGTAGATTCTTACGAATCTCCATTAACTCGGGACATAAACAGATAATGTGCTCCAGTGTTTCCCTCTCCCAGCTGCAAAGACGGCGCGTGCCGTCTAATCGTGAGGGGTTTTCCATCATACTTCAAACTGATAAAAAGGCAGAGGAGTCTGAAGCATAAGAAATATGATATTGCCTTTGTGCTGAAGTTGTAATCGAAGTATGGTTTTTGTATCGTGCAAGACTCTAGAATATGTTTGGAGTTTTTGTATTGTGACACCATCTCAGAGTCTAAGAGGCACCAGGTCGTTTGGATAAAACTTCGGAGTGACTGTCGTCATTTTCTGCAATTTATGATCGGCGGATTGTACTTGGTCAGCGTGTCATTAATACAAGGCTCTGCCACTGGTACCTCACTGTGTGGTTTTGAAACTTCTTTTTTAATGTTAAATCTTATGGTGGTATGATCCACCCCATGACCACGCAGTAGTGGATAAAGTTAAATGTAATCCGGGCTGCGATCGGCAATAGTCCCAGTTCTCATTTTATTAGACTGCGGTGTAACTTTTCATAAATACATTCCTGATACCACTCGTAAACACAGTTTCTACTTTCCTAATGGTTCCCGTAAGCCAACAAATGTACAAACTGGAACCAACTTGGCGTTAGTCACTATTACCGTGGTGCTGATGGCACTCCCACCATATTTAAATACAGAGGGGCTTATTTACAAACCCCTTGTGCCGCCCATAAATCACTTTTTACCACGTTAAGTGACGCACCGGTGGTGGAAGGGCCTCGTAAATAAGCCCCTTGCGCCGCCGGTGCATCACATTTTGCGACACTCCAGTGGCGCAGGAGAATGTTCCATATTTACCAGGCAGCACTAATCCACTTTTTATGGCTTAATGCTGCCTTGTAAATATCGTTCCCTTTAACACCGTTTTCTGCTTTAAAGGGGTGTGCAATTAGTGTTGCTGTGGGCGTTCCCAGCAACATCTATAGTGTTTTGCCGCTGTCCCAGATTTATGAGAAATCGCAACTCTGAGGCAGCACCAAAAATGTCCTTTCCTGCACAAAAACAATCATACCTGCAGCACAGGCACCCTTGCTCCATGGTGCAAAGGTGACTCATTGGTGCACAGCAGTACATTGTGCACTAGTGCAGGGGAAAGGACATGAATGCACTGTATCTGAAACATACAACACATTCCTGCCTTTCTCGTTTGCTATAGGGCAGGGCAACAGCAAGTCCTGCAGCACTGCCCTATGGCAAAAACTCATACAAGAGGCCCAAAGTTTTTTACCACTCAGAGATTACTGTCAATTTCTGCCACAGGGATTCCATTGCCGTGGCAGTTCAATTTATTGTCCTATATTCCATCCCAAGGTATGAATAAATGGACACCTGCTCAGTTTCATCTGGGCCAAAAAAACAGGTTCAAAGCATCATTTTCATTTGGTTGATGTTAATCTGTAGGTCACGTTGTCCACGTTATAGGCATGTAGTCTGGTGATCTGGGTTTGGAGGCCGCAATGTAGTAGTTGCTAAAATAACTAAGTCCTCGGCATATGACAGGAATTCCATTTTGGTTTTTGCTTGTTTGCGGTGCTCCCCCCTAACTTGCTGCAGCACCTCTGCAAGATCTGAAATATATAGGCTAAGCAATCGAGGGGCTAGAATGCAGACCTCTTTTATTGCATGTAATGTTAATGTTAATGAAACTTTTCAATGCCACGTATACACTGGGGTGTCTTGGCGCTGAACTACAGTCGGACCTGATGACGCAGAAGGAAAAGGGACTAGTTTGAAAATGACCAAGTTTTTAATTGTTTTCTGAAGAGGGAAAGGGAATTCAACTCTCTCAAGGCAACAGGAAGAGCATAGTTTTGCTGCACAATAGGCCGTGCTATGACCTTCCCAGCTAGCAGGTCGGATCTTAGGAACCAGCATTAATCTGGCGTTTGTCGATCTTAACTGCCTGCCTGGGTGGTACCATGAGAAGTGATGTTTCGCAGGTATCTGTCCTGTCCCATTCAATGTTTTATGGGCAAGGCAAAGTGCCTTAAACTTAGAACGTTACACCACAGGCTCCGTACCCAATGGAGTAAACCCAGTATCCCTTATGAACCCAGGCAGCAAATCAATATTAACAACAGTTGGTTCATACGGGTGCAACGTATTTCTTTCACTGTATCAAAAATATATGTAGCATTCTGTTGATACTGTACTGAATAAAGGTTTTTCAACACAAATTCTTTTTTTTTTAAAACCACTTTGTCTTTTACAAAGTGGTTTTTAAAAAAAAAGAATTTGTGTTGAAAAACCTTTATTCAGTAAAGTATCAACAGAATGCTACATATATTTTTGATACAGTGAAAGAAATACGTTGCACCCGTTACACCACAGGCAGCCAGTGGAGCTTCCGTATCTCTTCTTTAATCGATTGGTACTTAGGTATTTTCAGCAGAAACCTGGCTGCAGCGTTCTGTACCATCTGAAATTTCTTTAGATGTTGTTTCTGTAACCCAAGGTATAAACCGTTACAGTAGTCCAGCTTAGGCAGCAGCACAGTGGTCACCACTGTTTTTCTAAGATCCTGAGAAATAAATGGTAAAACCTTTATGAGTTTCTTCAGCAGATAGAAGAAAACAGCTTACTGTTCCCCCATGGAAAATGATTTGCATCTGCTGATGGGACAAATTTGTAGCTTGTGGTGTGGTACCAAACCTGTTGATCCTCTGTCTATACCCTTGTCTGAAGTCCATTTGTTTACTTCATCTTTTTCCTGGCAATGCCTTGCTCTGAGCACAGTTAAAGGGTACCTTCTTGCCATTTCAGCCTTCCTGTGGTTGCTAGAAAAGCCTTTCATGTTAAAGTCACTTGTTGCCAATCTTTTCCTAAAAGGTTTACAACACGTTTCCTCCTACATCCTTAATTCTGCCCAATGTGAACTTAATTTAGTTCCCACCTTTCTCATGTGCTCACCAGTTGAGCCTATGCACAGCTGCCTTCTCATACTGGTGACCATCAAAACGCTCTTTCTTGTGTCAATAACATCTGACTTGGGGGTTAGTGAGTTGCAGGCTCTTTCAGTTCATCCCGGTACACAACCTTTTTCTCGGACAATTTGGTCCTTAAGACCTGTACCACTTGTTTACCAAAGGTGATTACCCCTTCTCATGTCTGGCAGACCATCACATTGCCTACATTTTTTGCTCCCCCTCATCCCCCCAAGGAAAAGAAGGGATTCCACCTTTTGGACCCAACAAGGGTGCTATAATGTTTTATTGATTATACTAAGGATTTCCAGGTGGATGATCAATTCCTTGTGGGCTTTTCAGGTATGAAGAAAGGCAAGGCAGTTCACAAAGGAACCATCTCTAAATGGATCATCTTCTCTACACCATGGCCAAGAACCAACACCATGAGAGCATGCAGGCTCATTCAACAAGATCTAAGGCTGCAACCACTACGTTAGCAAGAGGAGTTCCTGTTCTGGACATCTGTCTAGCCGCCATGTAGGCATCACTGCACATGTTTATCAAACTTTTAAGCTTAGACAGTCAGGTCCAGCGAGATGGGCATTTTTCCCGTTTGGTCCTCCGGAACATTTTAATATAACAGTCAGCAGACCCACCTCTGGGGAGAGGTTGCTTTGGTATCTATTCTATGGTAAGGAATCTGTGGCTAGAAATCTTTATCAGTTGAACTAGACACTTACCTCCTGTAATGCCTTTCTGGTGGAGACTATCCAGCCGCAGATTCCTTACCGGTTCTCCCATCCTCCCTGTTCTGCGAACTGTGTATCTAACACTTAAGAGATCCTTTTGGACCTCATACTGGCACACTAGTCATTTCTTTTCAGTTTGGTCTGTGCTTGTGGTGCGGAAAAACAGTTGAGGACTGAGGCCAGCATGCTGGATTGGGGATTATATGGTCACTACGCATTTCACTTCCCTCATGGATGATGGTGACGATTCCATGCAGAGCCGAAGGACACCTCCTACAGGTGAGCATGGGGCCTACTAAAGTTTTTTCAGATTCAGTCTGACACCCGGGGAATATTTTAAAGTAAGGAATCTGCGGCAAGATAGAGTCTCTACTAGGTAAGGCATTACCAAAGGTAAGTAACTTGTTCAACAGTTTGTATCTAAATTTTACATCACAATTCAACCCCCATACACATTCACCAGGAGCTTCTACAGCACATTGCATCACATCATTCAGTGCTCCTGTGATGCACAAAACCATGTGATCCCTATATGAAGTTTAGTGATCTTTGATGCACAGCACCCTAAATGCCCATGTGACGCAAAATCTAGAGCTTCCCTGAGGCACATCGCTCCTTGCTACTCTAGATCACACCACCTAGTTCTCCTCTCAGATGCCTCTCCAGCAAAGCTTTGCAGTACATCCCATTCTGCTCACCTGCTGTGACCCTCTGCTGCACTGCTGCACACCCCACGACTCCCCTGATGTATATTACTTTGTCTCCACTGACCATCATGCAATGCTTTGCTGATGCCCTAATTTAACTGCATAGTTATGTAGGTTTAGAGGGTTACTTACAGCTATTGGTCTCTGTACATTGACCCCTATAAATGTACTTGTGTGATTGTGTGTAAATTCAAATGTATGTCAGTCAGGGTCGTATTGGCCTATATGGCAACCAGGGAATGCCCAATGGGTTGGTCTGACATGTCAGTGTGTGGGCTGGTTTTTAGGTCTCGCCTAGTCAGCCCGCATGCGCTGCCCTAGGAGAGGGCCTTTTGCTATAGGTCTTGACTTTTCAAGCACTTGCACTTGTGCTTGTGCTGGCATCCACCTTGCAGGAGCGAGCAGCGGCGCACCTGCTAATTGGAAACAGATTGCCTGTGCACCGTTGCTTGCTCTTATGGAGGCCAGCACAAGCATGAGTGCTCGCCCTGACTCCTCGGGGTATAGCGCTCTCATCTATCACCTCCTGGGAGGTGCATGCCATGCCTGGAGGGCCTTTCTCCTTTCTTCTGTGCCCATCCGGTTAAACCTCTTGTTTCACCCATGCACCAGTATTGAATCTCTTTTTGCGCGTACTGACGCCTGCACTATTGCCTGAGTGTTAAGCACTAAATGTAGTATTTTTTTTAAAAAGCACAAACTTCATGATACTCCTCGGCCTGTGGCGAGAGAGGAGAGGGCGCTGCTTCTTCTTCCTCCAAATGGCTTGCCTTTCCCTCTAAAAGGTGTTGCTATTTTTCTTTCCCTGCCTACATATTTTCTATAAGTTGTCCTTAAATAACCCTGCGGAGTGTGCCTTTCTCCTATGGTTTTTCAAAGTTAATTATCAGCAGAGTTTCGACCGTATTATTGGAAAATTGTTAACTTCCAAGACCAACAGAAATAGGGCGAGGGCGTTTCAAGCAATGGACTAAAACGTACACAAGGTCGCCTGGCTTTAAAAAAAAATTCAAAAGTGCATAAAAAGAAAAAACACTCCTATTTTGGTCACTCGGATACTATTCCATCACACGGCTGCTTCTTGCTGTTAGTTTGTTTACCAGACAACTAACAATTAGTACGCAAACCTAAAACGTTTATCCTGTCTTTCCAAAACGAATGAAATATTTAGACATTTTATTTAAACACGTATTTTTGTTGCAAAATAATTGATACACCATAGGACTCTATAGTACACTGTTTGTTGTCAACTTAAATCTTTTACATTTTAGAATAATTGATTAAAAACATTTTTGTTAGTTTATTGTAAGTCTTGTCTACCATGTTTTGTTTTTGGGCTTGAGCACCATTGAAAGATAGCAATTCTGTGTATGAGGGGTTGTCTTTATTGTAGAGGAGTGGGGGGAATTTTACTGTGTCCATCGAAGTTCTCGCTCTAGTGTGTGTGGGAGTACAGCAGCATGGAGTTTGAGTAGCTGGGCATCGCTGCGGGAGAGTGGTTAACAAAGCTAGATGTATCCCATGTCATCACTCTTGGGTGGGTGGGACTGCAGCACAGGTAAAGAGTTATTGCGAGCACGCTGCCACAGTCAGTGGCTTTTTGGCAGACACATGAGGACAATTTGTCAATTCTGCGATTTTTGAGAGCCATTTACTAGCAGAAAGAGAATATTTGTACTTTCCTGCTGAACTGTGTTAAAAGGATAGGTTTTTTATTTTTTGCAATTTAAAACACAACTTGAGCAATATAATAAGTGCTGCTACAAATCTCCCTCCAAAATTTGGGAAGCGGTTCATATCATTTTGTATTTTGGAAATGGTTGCAAGGTCATAAGTAGATGCAAAGATGTTATAAAATGTACACAGGTGCTATGGATTGCCCTTGACAGCTTGTGCGACCTAAAAAACACACAACACAAACCATGCCAGAACCAAGAAGATATTTTTGTTTGGTAATCTTTCACTAGAGGCATAAGTGAAGTAGCATGAGTGCACTTTTGTAAACTCACTGATAATAAGAAAGGGCAGTGTCTGGCACCCCCTTTTTCCTTATAGAAGCGAATGCTCTCTTTCGAGGCCACACATATCCCCATTTCTGCAGTTTTATAGTTTTCATCTGTGTCCGTACAAAGTAACTTGAATTCTTGGCATTTCGGTGGAGGCGTGGAAACCTGTTTGTAAAGCGGCTCTTTCTTTGGTTTTGTTAAGTTGAGCCTGTGTGATAAATTCCTTTGCAAGCTCTCACAAAACACACACATGGCTTTTGGCATCCTATAGCGACCACCACTCCTGCTATGCCTGTTTTTTCACACTGCCTTCAATGTCTCCAGCCTTACACTTGCTTCATTCACTCTTAATACTACCCTGGTTTTGTGTAGAGTATTTGGAAGTTGTTTCACAAGTTTATTTCAATATCAGTGTGAATAAATAGGTCTGCTATTACATGTGTACACCCTTTATTCAGCCGTGTTTTGTGGGAGGTGGTATTGTGGAAAGTGTTGAGCTAAGGTTCTGGTGCTGTGTGTTTACATTGATGGGTTCACCACCAAGGATGGTGTTGGTGATGTTGCATGAGTCCTCTCTAAGCGAATTGTTGTGCAACTGGGGGTATCTTTATTCTGTTGGTGTTTGGGCAAGAGCTTTAGGCTGGTATGGTGCGTCTGGAGAGATGTTGATGGTGCTATGGATTTTTCTGCCAATTCCTACTGTTAGGGTTTGAATGCCTGATCATTTGAGACGCAGGCTGGTTCTCACTTCTTTTCTTGCCCCTAATTATCCAATTTCTGATTGCTCTAGGGTGCTGTGCCTGTTGGTGTCAAAGCTTCTATGTTAAATAAATACAATTTCTCATTAAATAGCACAGAAGGAAGCCCATCCTTGAGTGTGTGTGAATGTTCATCAGTGGTATGTGAAGTAACAGTAGGTTTTGCAGCACCCAGGCTAACTTGCTGTATGGTTAAATACTAAAAAGGTCCCAAAGGCAAGACCTGCTGGCTATGCCACTGCTTGTTATGATCTGGCATGACAACACTGCTGTCAACATGCAATTATGTGAGAATTACTAGAGAGGGGCTTTGGCTCCTCCCATATGGTGGGAGCCAGGAGTACATGTTTTGGTTAGACAGAAGTTGTGTGCTTCAACAAAAAAGTGTTTGCCCTTAAGATAGCTGTGATAATTTTTTTGATTTATCCAGAAGCCTCAGTTGGAATTTCAGTGGCACTCACAACATTGTAGTGCTATTAAAGTGTCTTAGATAGCTAGGTAATTGATGTTGTTGTACTCTGGCAGCACCACAGATGGGAGGAGAGCAGTCTTTAACCTATATGGATTTTTAGGTCTGGCTTGACAATGCAACTTTCACATGACCTTTTAACCCAACACTTTAATTATTTCACCGTCCTTTGCTTCTACACAAATACATATTAATTGCCATGCTATTTACTTGTAATACTTCACATTACCATACAGCATTCTTTTAAGACAGACATTTTGACACTGCCAATTCTTGTGTCGTTGATTGTGGACCTGTTTTGTGGTCTGCTGGGCCGGTTTTTACTGATGATTGCCCTGATGATAAAAGAAACATTGGGGCAGATTTATGAAGGCCTTGCGCCGCCAATGCGTCATTTTTAACATGGGAAAAAGTGACGCACCGGCGGCGCAAGGCCTTCATAAATCTGCCCCCTTGCCTGTAGTAGGCCAAATCCATGCAATCTTGCACACCTTGCAAAACACTTATGCAGCATGCCTTTACAAGTTCAAAACGGACCGAATTTACAAACATGGACCACATTCTTTACCAATCTAATTCATTAATGGGCGATCAATTTTATTTTGGCGCCTGGGCCTATATATTGTAGCAGTTTGACCCTGATGTCAATTGCACTTGAAGAAAATGATGTAAATATGTTAGTCTGTGGACGTGTGCCTGCTCTATGTGTGCATGTATGTCATGAGTATCTCTGTATGAACAATTCAAAAATCAAACATAATCTCTTTGTCAATGCTTGTCCTCAAACAGCTTTTGGATAAATTAATGAAACACAGGGAGGCAGATTGTTTCAAACATCAATGAGTTAATTCAGATTTGCCTTTTTATTGGATCCCCAGGTGCGGCTCCATTTCCAGTATTGCAGCTGGTGCTACCCAGACCTTTCATTGCTATGGAATGGTGGGCCGTTATGTGAACGTCATTATACGAGGCCGAAAGGAGTACCTCACGCTTTGTGAAGTACAGGTCTTTGCTGAACCGAAATCATAAAATCATGGCAAATAAAGAGATTTCATCAAATCCCTATTAGCTATATTCAATGAAGCTTAACTATTAAATAAATGTATTGAATGCACGAGTTGTTCTGCAATTGCTGAAACAAACTGCTAATTCAAATTACCATACTAAACTATTTGTTATTCATTTCCATGTTCTTCATTTTTCTTAATTTGATTAAAAAATATGTTGAAATGTTTCTCAGTTTAATTCAATGAGCATATAGCTGTCAAGGGTTTTCCATTGTATTAGATGTATTCTGTAATGCATGTATTCGTAATGTAACCACAAACTGAATAAGGAAATTGTTAGAAAACTGAGACACCAAAACACCACTTTTCAGTGGCTATACTAGATGGTAATAAATGTTAATACAATCACAACCTTTTTGTTTTGTCCTGTATGTGAGAAAATGCCCCTTTTAGAGTGTCACTCCCTTTTCTACTGTTTTATTGTATTGTTAGTTTTTAGACTCTGCACAGTAGCAGTAGAATACTGCTGTCCAGAGCTTATGGTCTGACCCATAAAAAGTGTCAAATTAGCTAAGCCCTCATTGGTATATTTAACTCTCCGGAAAGGCAATAGTTTGTGTAGCCCACAGTTTCCCCATGGCATGGAAAGCAAAATGGAATGCAGAACTATTTTACCATCCAGTAGTGTGATCATGCGAACATGAATTCAGGCTTGCCACTGTAAACTGCCCACTGAAGCTTAAAGAACTGCAGCCCATCCTGTCAAATAATGTCCTGTTTTTGACAGGAGAAACTCTTCTTTTTTAGTATTAATAGGTCACCTTTATGTAGACCTTGTAGCCCACAAGGCAGGTTACATGGTAATTAAATGAAGGACATGTAGAAATGTAACATTGTCATGACCTTACTGCGACTAGCACCCAAAAGCTATTTTCACTGATTGGAGGCTGGCAGCGACATAGGGAAACACTAAGGAAATAATTTTACATATGAATTCTCCTATCTCCAATTAGGGACCAGCTAAATAAATGATTGAACAACTATTTTTAATATTTATTAAAAGTCCACTTAATGGTGATGTCAGACTTTTAATACATATTATAGAAATGTCTTAGTCCCCCATTCCAACATTTCAGAGATTAAATCTAAAGGAAAAAACAAGGTCCCAGTCTAAAGCGACCACAGATCATTGGTGCGTTGTGCCTCTTGGCACCATTTTTACTTAAATCTTCCACAATTCATATCTCTGGTTCACTCGATTGGATTTTTGTTGTTTTGGTCAAAAAATTATACACTATTTTTCTCAAGTTGTGTTTTTTACTTTTTACCTGTTTTGGTATTCCTAAATGCTTTACATATTTTATCTAAGTAGAGCATGTCTGCTCTGTGTTTTTGCTACCATGGATTGAGTTCAGGTTTTAACTACTGAATCCTTTAACTTGACCTAACAAGATAGAGATAATATTACTTGTGGTGGACTACCATCAGCCTCAATTAATAAGTCCATTTATTACTTTTAAACTTTCTTACACTTTAAATGTATGCATTTGTGTGGGCCTGCGTATAACATACACTGACTTCAAACAAATATCCTGTCAGACACGTCAACATATAATGCAACATATAATGCAGCTTATATTTTCCAAGCTCTAGTAGCAGTCCAGAGGGATTGGCCTGACAGGAGTAATCCTGCACAGACCCTTATATTGTCTTCATACTCGACTTAGGCCCTGCTCAGGGTGACTAATATTAGGAAAAGTAACTTTTAGAAATTTACCGTGTTTTGATACTCCAGGAGGCTAATTTTCATTAGCAATCCAGCTGTAGCCCAGTGTGAAAACTGCTCCCACAACAGAGACAAAGATTGGGGGGTGAGAGGTGTTGTGTGCCCCTGGCAGGAAGACCAGTTAGGGCAGCCTGCAGCAATCAAGAGGGATTGGCCTGACATGGGTAATCCTGCCCCAACTCGCCTCCTGGTGCCACATATATTGTCTCCATACATCGCTAAGTCCACCTTCCTCATGGTGACTCTGTCCCAGACCCACAGGACAGCTTGGGACATTTACTCAACATCTGCATGACTCCTCACTTGTATAGCTGCTTTTTCTCTTTGCTGACCTGTCTCTCACAAATGCGTATGTGACTGCCTGAGACCTACTGGTTTGCAGAGACACTTATCTTAAAGGACTGATTGCACCCAAGCCAGCAAGTATTCGAGAAGGAAGACAAGAGATCAATGCCTCTTTCTCCAACCCACCCTCCCATCACCTGGCCTAATATTTTCCTCAAAGATTGATCACGCCGAAGACCCAAGTATTCAAGATGGGTGCAGTAAATTGCACATGGGGATTACATACATCGCACACTTTTTTAGACTTGCACAACATGGGTAAAACCAATAAGCTATTTTACTTAGAAAAAAGTTCACAACTTTGAATGGGCAAGTGATCGGAGACCCATGCCTCACAGAATAGAGTCAGCCTAATATTCATTTTATTATCTGCCAATAATTTTATAAGTGTTTAAAAAAGGTGACAGCCACTCAGAAAAATGCCATTCCACATGACAAGTACATCTTTGAGCTGTAATGAATCTATATAATGGCATTCTTCATCTAGTCAGGTTTTCCCACAGCCTGTAGCAGAGGCTTGTTGTCAAGGTCCACTGACAGTGATATTGAAGTTATCTCATTAAGATAGGGAATGTATTATGAGCTCCTCAGGTTTAGAGGAAATACGGAGAAGTGGAAAGTAGAACCGTTACATACAAACTTACCCACCAATAAACTTTAAGAAATCTTTATGCAGAATAATGTAGAAATGTATGGAGCACCTTCACACTTCTCTGGGTTTTGGTGAATTTGCTTTCATTGTTGGACTCAAATGCCTGGGAGGGAATACTGTTGGCCTGGTTTAAAGCTTGAAGGACAGTACTCTGTCTCGGTTAGCGGAGGGCATTACCTCTGCCATCCTGAATGTCTATTTCCCAAATTTAGAAATGGCCGTCCACCAATCTGTCACCTCTGTATGTTGAAAGGGAGCATCCTCAAACTCAATGTACAAATAGTTTGGAAAATGTCTGCCATCGGTTTTGATGCCATCCACCAAACTTTAAAAAAAATGTTAGGGCATATTATCAAGCAAGGCGTTAACATTATCGCCGCTTTAGCGGCAGAAAACTGCTGCTAAAGCGGCGATAATGGGCTTGATAATACGCCGTAGAGAATTCCTATAGAAGCCCATGTTCACACCAGAACATGGACTTCTATGGGAATTCACAAGGGTGTATTATCAAGCCCATTATCGCAGCTTTAGTGGCAATTTTCTGCCGCTAAAGCGGCGATAATGTTAATGCCGTTTCTTGATAATATGCCTAGTTGTCTTTTAGAAACAAACTCCCAAAGCAGGAGTTTGTTTAAAATATATGATAATTCCCATACATTGAGAGTTTGTATTTATTTCCAAGTGTCAATGAGGGGGGCAACACTACATTTCTTTTTTTACCCATGACAACGAATCAAGGGAGCCTCTCTGAAGAGCTCTGATAAGTGCAAAAAGGTACCTCTTTCCTTTTTTTAGTCCACTTGTTCCTGATCAAAGGATTCATTAATCATGGGAAAGGGAAACATCAATTCACTCCATGAGAAGAAAACCTCAACAAATCACAACAAGTGAGTCAATTACTAATTTTCTAACTTCTGTGATGTGGGCTATTAATACTGAATTCAGCTGGAGGAGGTTAGGGTACACACTGTTAAAAAACAATAGTCTCAAATGTCTGTGCACGGGGGTACCAGAAGATCCAGGCATTGATATAGGAAACTCCAGGAATGAATGAGAGTCAGGAAAGACCTCAAATAATTAATAGATGGAACCCTTGTGTAATACTTGACCCTCCAACAGATATTTCAGCAGCAACCACCACACTACCCAACTCATTCCCACCTTTAAAAAAAAAAGTACACTCTTGTACTTCAATGGTGCCAAAACCCAGAAATGTTGTAGGCCGATACTAGAAATTGCTGCAACATGCAAGTTAGAAACTCAGGGAACATTACTTTAATGGATTTGGCAGCCTTGGAGTCTATATTAAAGATTAGAACATTGGAATGTTGGGAGCTCCATTGAAAACAATGGAGTGATCTGGGCTTATAATGGATGGTATAAGCCCGGAGCTCCAACATTCCAATGCTTCTTTGTTCACAGCTCTGGTTGTGAACAAAGGGTTCATGGAGCTTGAGGGGATTCCAATCCCCTCACGCTCCCAAAAGGCTTTGTTTTTTTTGTTAGAACATTCTGTCCTCTAGTGACAGAATGTTCTAATAGCTTTATAGCCCTTCGTAGAAGGGCTATGCCGCTATTAAAGTCCCTCTCCCTTGTTAAAGGCCCTCGCCTTCGGCTCGGGGCCTTTAACGCTGGAGAGGGCCTTTAATAGCCGGTATAGCCCTCTACGGCGGGCCATAAGGCTATAATAATGTTCCAAAAGTTTTGAAAAGTGATAGGAATCCCACAAAGGGTTTTGGAAAGTACTCCTAGATAAATTAAAATTGATGGACAATAAACAAAAAAATGATTCTAAAGTACTTGGCTGTGATACTAGTAAGCCCCACAAGAGCATTGCTATTCAGCCCTTGCACCCAGAGAACTGGGCACCAACTGTGCAAATTGCACCCAAAGCACAAGGTGTAAATGTCATGAATTTGTCATCTCTAGGAAGAAATGAACAGTTTGTTATGAAGGTTTGTACTGCACTTGATCAGTCCTTAAACTTCAATTACAAGTGTCTATCTCCAGCTCCCCCCCAGAATGTACCCCTTATGTTATTGTCTTGGAGGGTGTTCCCATGCTGGCAAAATTAGAGGAAAGACCATTTTGCTTTAAAAATAAAGTCTGCTTACTGTCTCCAAAAGAACTCGCAGTGGACGTATGATCTAGCCGCAGAAATCCTCTCCATTTGAAGGACCCCTTGGATTGACAACCATGCTAAGAAATCCCCAGGGGACTTGTGCGATAATAAACTTTAAAAGTGCTATTGCTGTGAGAATTTTACTTCAACTCCTGTCTACATTAGCCTACAAACTCTGCTTCAACAAAGCTCTGCCATTAGGGTATTTTGAAAAGAAATATAGCATGCCCGCAGAATCTCTTCTTGTTGCTGCTAACAATGAACCCAATTCCTGAATTATATACAAAATACAAACAAGGATCAAGTACAAATTTCTTGCTTCAACCCGGAATATAGATTGACTGGTTTATACTGGTATCCTTAAATCCATGCACCATATGTCAATGTTAACGTTATTGTTACTGGGCACTTATAAAGCGCATGGCTACTCCCAGGAATGTCCCGGAGCTGAGAGAAAGAAACCAGTGACAGAACAATACCGGCACACATGTATCTGCTGCTTATTGAGAAAAAAGCCAGGCTTTTAAACCACATCTGAAGCTGAGAAGATCCTGAGCCTGGCGTAAAGATGGAGGCAGGCTGTTCCAAAGTCGAGAGGCTACCACCTGAATGGAACGTCCACCCTGACGGGAACGAGAAAACCTTGGAACAGTCAAGAGCTGCTGGTTGGACAACCTCAGATTTCTAGATGAAGCATACTGCTGTATTTTGTACCTTAAGTATGAGGCCCCCGTGTTGTGGAAGGTCTTAAAGGCCAATATCAGGGCTTTAAAATGTGTCCTCTTACGCACTGGAAGCCAGTGTAAGGACTTCAAATGCAGGATCATGTGTGTCCTGTAGCCGACCATAAGTATGACTCTTGCCGCGGCATTTTGCACCACCTGTAATCGACCAAGAAGATAGTCAGGGAGGCCTAGATACAAGACATTCACATAATCGAGGCGGGAGACAATCAATGCTTGGACCACTGTTTTCCTATGAGGAACTGGGAGAAGTAGAAGGAAATTCTGCAACATTTTCAGTAGGCCAAAGCATGTGCCAGCCACCGCTTGGACCTGGGACTTCAGTCCGCGCCCAATTTCACCCCAAGGTTTTTAACAGTGGTAGCTAAATTAGCAGGGGGAGTCATATTCTGTGGCCACCAATTGCACCATTCCTCACACGGGTTGTGTCCAAATAAAATGATTTCTGACTTATCAGAAGTACACAACAATTGATTCTGTTTAAATCAGGTGAACAGTTCCATGTTAAAATATTGATTGCAAAAATATAGTTGAAAAAAATATCGATGTCAAAATATTGATTACAAAAATTTCGAATTGCTATAGTTAAACAGGTAAGTACAATAATAACGACTCAAAAATATTGATGTAAAAAATATGGATGTAAAAAATATCGACTTCAAACATAAATTAAAATACATTAATTAAAAAAATATATATATATTAACAAAATAAATTACATTTAATATATATTTAAACTAATTATAACAAATACATTTATTTTATTAAATATAAACACAAAACATATTTACATATACATATATGTACTTAAATACATTTTATTAACTATTATCTTTATTTAATTAATAATTTTTTTAATTATATAAAAATAAACATATATAAATAATTTAAAATAAAATATTCTATATTTAATTAACACATTAAACTATTTAACAAAAAATAATACATACATTTAATAACAAAATAAAAATATTAGTAGTTAAAACGTTGGATAGCAAAGGGGTAAAAATTACTATTCCGACTCCATTGAGTGCAACAGTAGAAAAAGCGCTGGATAGCGTAGGGGTAAAAATTACTATTCCCACTCCCGTGAGTGCAACAGTAGGGAAGCGCTTGATAGCGTATGTGTAGAAAATATTATTCCCACTTCAGTGAGTGTAATAGTAGGGAACGCGCTGGATAGCGGAGGGGTAAAAATTACTATTCCCACTCCAGTGTGTGCAAGAGTAGGGAAAGCGCTGGATAGCGGAGGGGTAAAAATTACTATTCCCACTCCAGTGAGTGCAACAGTAGGGAAAGCGCTGGATAGCGGAGGGGTAAAAATTACTATTCCCACTCCAGTGAGTGCAACAGTAGGAAAAGCGCTGGATCCCAAAACAATGAACAATAATACCATCATAATTTTTATTAAATTTAATTTGCAAAATTAACATAATTAATATATACATGTATATATATTATTATTATCAAAGATAATAAAAAAATGAATTACCCATTATTTAACACTATAAAAGCCACAGTACACAGCTACAATTAATTACACAATTAAATGTAATACTTACTAATTAATTATTGAAAATGTATGTATTATTATTTATTAATTAATCAATAAAAAATTAATTACTTATCACCTTTCCCACCATGTACATATATTAACACCAAAACACACACCTATAATTAATTACACAATTACAATGAATAATTACTCATTAATTGATGGTAATAAACTTAAAGGTATTTAATAAATAATCAATAAAGAAATGTAATACTTACCACCCTACACACAATTTACACATATACAAACCACAACACACACCTAAAATTAATTAAGCAATTACCCAAATTATGTATTAATTGACTAACTGAACTTATTTAACAACTAATTATTAAACTATTATTTATTATTCAATTAACACATTAATTATTCAATAAATTTCATGAGATGAAATTACTTTCCACCCTAATCCCCTACAAACCCGCAACCCATTACGGAACTAAAAAAGCAGAATTAAAATAAATTAATAACTAGTAAAACTCTAAAACATATAATAAAATAACAAAAAATTCTCATTAAAAACACTAAAATACATAAAATTATTAATAAATCTATATTTCTGTAAACTATATTTTTGTAAACAATATTTATTACGAAGATATGAATGTAATTGATATTACTTACCTCTCAGTCGAAATTCTTCTCCACAATATTTTTGTGGGGATATTTCTGTTCCATGATATTTTTGCGGCAATATTGCTACTCTGCACCCAGGTGAACACCTTAGACATGCAGATGTTTATCATGGTCCTATTCAGGAGCATATTCTTTTCGCAGGTGAACAATAGCTGCGTATCATCGGTGTAAGATATTACTTTAGCACCGTATTGTTCCGCCAAAAGCGCCATGGGTGCCATAAACATATTAAACATGGTAGGGCTCAGGATAGATCCCTGTGGGACACCAATATTCAACAGGGAAATAGGGGCTGAAAAAGAGGGAGGATCAGACTGTTTGCTGGTGGCTTCCAAGGTAAGAAGTGAACCACCAAAGAAGCGTGCCACCAATGCCACAGCCCTGAAGTCTGTGCAAAAGAACAGCATGGGCCACAGTGTCGAAGGCCGGGGAAAGGTCCAATAAAATTAGTACGGCCTTACCTCTACCTTCAAGGGTAGTTTTGATGGAGTCTGACGCTTCCAGTAAAGTTGTTTCCATTCTGTAGTTGGCTCTGAACCCTGACTGGCTAGGATGTAGTACGTTATTGGCCTCAACAAAATCTGTGAAGACCCTATTTACATATTTCTCCAAAGCCTTGGAGAAAAAAGATAGCAACGAAATTGGCCTGTAGTTGCTAGCTACAGAGGGGTTAGATGAGGGTTTCTGTAAAAGCGGTAAGATGTTCCAATGTTTCCAGCTGTCAGGCACCAAACCCTCAGAATGAAGAAAGGTTAAGAATCCGGTAGACGGCTGGATTGATCATCTTTGCAATGGATGCTAGTGTTTTCGTGGTTCAGTGTTTTCAGTATTTTCAGGGAGTCAGCCAACATTATGGGGGGGGAATTGCAGGAGGGTGCCTCCAGCATTGGAAAAAACAGGGGTGGACCCGATTAAATTACCCTCCATAACAGGTCGGGGCAAGACGATTGCGAGCATCCGGTTGCCCTCCTCTGGTTGGCGGTTGGTATCCGTGGATTACCTTCTATCTGTGGTTCACACCATAGGTCAAGCTGATTTCTGGCTTCATAGCTTCCGAGGTCGGGGCAAGACGATTGTGCTGCCGCCTCTTAGATGCTGGTTACTCGCGGTGCCGCCGCTGAATGCTGGTCACCTTTCAGCGGCGGCACCGCGAGTAACCAGCATCTAAGAGGCGGCAGCACAATCGTCTTGCCCCGACCTCGGAAGCTATGAAGCCAGAAATCAGCTTGACCTATGGTGTGAACCACAGATAGAAGGTAATCCACGGATACCAACCACCAACCAGAGGAGGGCAACCGGATGCTCGCACAATTGTGACCTACCCGAAATCATAATGAGCCCAAGCTGGCCCATACATAGACGGTTATGACACAGACCGTCTCCAAAAATGTGCTCACACATCACTTTTGTCCTGAAGAAGACCCCAACATGAGGCACCACTAACCCTTAATCTTTTACAGGGTCGAAACGTAGACTACACCGACAAGACACACCATAGGATATAATATTTTGGATTAACCTAGCCTATGTGTGATGCGACTAGGGAACGTGTGTACAAGCTAGAATGTAAAGGTCTACTGATTTCATTGTGATATGATTTGATGTCACACCACCTTTACCCAGCCCCTCACATACCCTATCACACCTATTCCTTCTTTTTCACTGCTTTCACCATGGGCACGACGCAAGTAATGTGTAGTAAATGCTTCGGAGGCTCCAGTACAACACAGCAGGTTTATTATGCTGGTAGACAGCAAGACATATTCAAAAGGAGCTGGCCAGGCACTAACTGACTCAACCTAGAATCCCAGGAAGAGTTCAGAGCCACATACATTCTGGAACACAATGAGGTAAGGCCATAGGAGAGAAGTCATGAAAACAAAGGTAGGAATAATATACAACACATCTTCTCTCGTTGAAAACAAAAGAAACTAGAAACTCTAAGAAAAGAAAATACACACAAGTAAATACAAAAGGGGAGGCATAAAGAGGAGGCATAAAATAGGGAACATACCTCGGTTCATTAAACATCTGATCAATCACAACAGTAGTCATTTAGATACAAGGGTGGTCTGTGAGACCGTGGACATCTTGAAGAAGACTGAAAGAAGTCATGAGCTGGAGAAAGAACAGATTGGTTCAAAACCCCACAAAGACCAGATTGGTTTGAAACCCCACTACTGGACTGAGTGTCAGGAGCATCACCACCACCATCCCTCCTACTTAACGATTGTACAGAACTGGAAGAAGGTGAATCATGGGAGGGAATGAACATGTAACCAGAAGAATCACTACTACAATCACGCTGAACCTGAAGAGGAACAGAACGAGAAACCTGAGAACTAGCACCAGAACAAGCTTTCTGATAAAGAGCCACCCTCCTCAAGTTCCATTTCTCCCCATTGGAAAGCACCATATAGTGTGGGTAAACCATCCTCACAGAAAATGGACCTCTAAATTTTGACAAACCACCAGAAACCCTACCAGACTTCACTTTAACAAGATCACCCTTCAAAATCTTACTAGAAACAGGCTTCGTAAGTTTACCACAAGAAGGCGTATGTAAAGGTGAAGAAGAAGACCCAGACACAAGAGCACTCCTTGTTAAGTCAGACTGTGAAACCAAATCTTTAAGCCAAGAGGGAGTCAACTTCGTACTGGGAACCCTACCTCTCATAATTTCAAAGGGAGACTTGTGCTGAGAACCATGAAGAGTAGTGCAATAGGCATAAATCATTTCACGAACCATATCAGAAACAGAAGAACCTTTAGAAACAGCCATCTGAATGGTTCCCTTGACCAATCTATTTAAGCGCTCACATAGACCATATCCTTGGGGATTATAGAGGGAAGTTCTGTGATGGGAAATACCAGAATCAGTTAGAAATGTGCCCATATCATGAGAAACCAATTGCGTCCCATTGTCGGTAATGATAACATTAGGAAAACCTTCCAAGAAAAACCAAGACCTCAAATATTTGATGGTAGTATCAGTGGTGATGTCTTTCAAAAATTCAACTGACAACCATTTTGAAAAACAATCCACTACAACAATAGCAAACCTCTGAGACACAGGTAATTCATTCTTTGGACCTATAAAGTCCAGACAAATCGTATGCCACGGGACCTCAGGAAATTTTAACTCCCCAACCTGAGACCCAACAGAAATTTTCAATCTTTTCCCTCCCACCCTACAAGTAGGACAGTCCTCAACCCAGGAAGAAACTGAGGAGTCCATTCCAGGCCACCAAAAGTTCAACTTGAGCCTTTGCTGTGTTACAGTTTGTCCCAGATGCCCCTCATGTGCAATAGCAATAAGCCTGGACCTCAATTCAGCAGGGGGAACACATTTGTCTCCACGCATTATGACATTATCCTCACAAACAGATAACTCATCAATAATCTTTAAAAAAGGACGAACAGAGACATGAACACAACTTTCCCTCCGTGAACCTAATTTGATTAGTTGAATAACTTCTTGTAAAACACTGTCCTTAGACATAGCCTCCAACCAATCCATACGTGAAAAAGAACTCGCACCAAGAGAAATAACATCATTAATCCAAGCTATATTTTCCTCTGCACCCTCAAGACTGAACCCCTCACTAGACTGAGTATTAGTCGGTATAGCCAGTCTAGACAAGCAATCTGCTTGAAAGTTTTTCCAACCCTGTATGTGAGATACATCGAAATGATACTCTTGGAGCTTAGAAGCCAACCTCGCCAACCTTGGAGAACTGCAAGCTGCACCACCAGGGGAAAGTATCCTAATGAGCGGCTTATGATCAGTTCTAAGATTGAAACGCGTACCCCACAAGTAGGTGCAAAAATGGTGTGCACCCCAGGCAGCAGCTAAAGCCTCTTTCTCGATGACTGAGTAATTATGTTCACATTGAGAAAGGGTGCGGGAAGCGAAAACGATGGGCCTCTCACCATCCTTATGTGTCTGCACAAGAACAGCGCCAAGACCACAAGCACTCGTATCGACCAATAAAGTAGAGACTTTCTTGGTATCAAAAGGTGCCAGAACCTTTGCACTGCAGCATCTTTGATGTTATTAAAACAAATCCCCAGTTCAGGTCCCCAAACAAACTTACACCCTTTCTTTAACAAGGCTCTCAAAGGTAAAGTTTTCTCTGAAAATTTCTCTACAAACTTAGAATAATATTCAATCAATCCCATGAAAGAACGTAATTGGTCCTTATCAGCAGGACAACGGGCAGAACGTATAACCTCCAAGAGATCTTTTTGGGGTTTTACACCACTAGACGATATCTCATGGCCCAGGTATTCAATGTTCTGAACGAGAACAGAGCACTTCTCCCTTCGCAAGGTAAGTCCAGTGTCCCAAATCCTATGCAGAACATTCTTCAGGACATGATTGTGTTCAGCCACCGATTCACCAAAAACTAAGATGTCGTCCTGGAAGAACACAACCTTTTTTAACCCCTTGAAGATCTCAGTGACTAGCCTTTGGAACACACTCGCCGCCGATATCAAACCAAAGGGAAGACAAGTGAATTGGAAGATACCCTCCGGAGTGATAAAGGCGGTGAGATGCTTAGAAGACTCGTGAAGCTTGACCTGATGGTAGGCACTCTTCAGGTCTAGCTTAGAGAAATATTTCGCTCCCTGAAGAGTAGACACCATCTCTGAGATATTAGGTAAGGGAAACGTGTCTGCAACAACACACTTATTCAAAGCCCTGAGGTCCACACAGAACCTCAGTTTGCCATCAGCTTTTTTTAGAAATAACAACTGGGGAAACCCAGGCTGATGCCTCCGTTGGTTCTATGACTCCAGACTGAAGCATTTCCTCAATCAACACTCTCACATCCTCACGAATAGAAATGGGAATCCTTCTGACACGGTGCTGTACAGGTAAGCTATTTCTCTTTAACCTGATGAGGTGAGAGTAACCTCTCAGCTCACCAAGTTCAGCTTTGAACACAGAACCAAACTCATCAAGAATAGATTCGATAGAGTCATCTTCCACAACCATAATCTGATTCTTAGCTCTTTGATTGATTACAATGTACAGATCATACTGGTGTACCCAACCAAGGATGGGAGGGCCATCAATAGAGACGTACACCTTCCCCCAAGTGGATCTCTTCTCAAAACAGATATTGGATTCAAAGAAGCCAAGAATTTCTATTTTCTGGCCATTGAAACCCTTAGGTGAGATATCACTCTCATTCAAGTTTAGTCCTTCCCAGAAAGTGTCAAAAATAAATTTTGGAATGATGGTATGACGTGACCCCGTGTCCACCATCAATGACACTTCATGAGAGTCAATCTTGAAAACAGCCTTTGGTCTGTTCTGTCTAGGATCCTCGCTAACCACATCAATTTCATCCACTTCTAGGAGTCTCTCAGCTTCGCTTTCACATAGGTAGTCCTCGACAGTAGCAACTCTTTGCTTAGGTTTTGCCTTGCACATCTTTGAGAAGTGTCCCATTCTGCCACTCTTGAGACACTCTTTGTTTGCAGCAAAACAAAATTTTGCATCTGAAGAATGACTATTGCTTCCACATCTATTGCACGGTTTGTTGGTAGTGAAGCCTTTCTTTTGTGGAAACTTCGGTTAATTCTTTACTACAGCAATATTGTCACCTCCACAATGCTCACATTCAGCAAGACTTTTCCTATCAGAAACCACAGATACTTCTTGTTGTGGGCTCACTTTGTGGGAATCAAGAACCTTCATACATTTGCTAGATTCCTCAATGACTTTTGCCAAATCAATGGCATCCTTTAACGAAGGATTCTTTGCCGCCCATAGTCTCTCCTGAATTTTTTTATTAGAACATTGGACAATTAGCTGATCCCTTATAAGTTCGTCGGTCATGACACCGAACTTACATTTAATGGACAACTCTCTGAGTCGAGCTACAAAGTCATCTATGGACTCAGACTCCTTTTGTCGCTGAGTGTAAAATGTATAACGGTTCATGACTAGATTCTCCTCCTCCGAAAATCTAACCTCCAACCTTGCCACAGCTTCCTTGAACTCATCGTCCATATCCTGCCCATTAGCTCTTAAAGCTATAGGTAAAAATCTGAAAACTCTCTGCCCTTCTTTGCCAAGCGTGCTCAAAAGGATAGCCTTTTTCCTTTTTGCTGAAAATTCTTGTCCATCTAGTGCCTCAAGGTAGTTGTCGAACATAATATACCAATCTTCCCAAGGTATCTCTGGTGTACCAGGTTAAGGCAAAAATTGTGGTGGTAAGGTAACCAGGATTTGTTGTGCCATATTTATCAATTTTAAACAAATTTAGTCAATGAAAAGCAATTGTGAATGTCAAAATGGAAGGAGGCAAAAACAAGTGTTAATCCACAAGTTCAAGTTACCTTTATAACATACCTCCAAATTTATATGTCGCACACAGGAAGATGTTGTCTTCAAATAATGTTAAGAACTTGTACAGATACAGATTGCAGGCTTCACGATTGGAAAACTCCCATCTGAACAGTTGCTTACGATGAATAAACTGTAAATGCGGCTTTGAAATTGTAAACAAAGAGTTAAAATGGCCACCACTTCAATTCGAGGCTTGAAACGCATAAAGACGAGGCTTGGAACGCAAAGATGCAAAGTTCTTCTCTTGCGCGATGACGTCGCCTACCGCGATGTCATCAAAGCTTGTCACGCATGCGTACAATGCTTGAAGCGCATTTCAGGAGGTTTCCACTAGCGCTATGACATCAGACGCATGGACATGAAGCAGCGCGCCTAGCAACAACATCGGTTGCAGATGCGCTCGCGCTAAAACTGCAAGACTACTCACAGTTCTTGAAAACCGTCCAAAATTGAACACGCTGGCAGAGGACAAATGGAGAGGCTGCACACCCTGGATTCTTTTCCCTTTTGAAGTTTTTTTTTCCCTTCTGCTGTCACGCTGGCACAATTTCTTTGGAAATCAACGACTCAAACCTTTAAGGATCGCCGGAAGCCACCAGAAGTACCACTGACCAGCTACTAAACGTTGCCAAAATTGTAGTAAATGCTTCGGAGGCTCCAGTACAACACAGCAGGTTTATTATGCAGGTAGACAGCAAGACATCTTCAAAAGGAGCTGGCCAGGCACTAACTGACTCAACCTAGAATCCCAGGAAGAGTTCATAGCTACATACATTCTGGAACACAATGAGGTAAGGGCATAGGAGAGAAGTCATGAAAACAAAGGTAGGAATATTATACAACATAATGTTTTGAAAACTATGTGGTTAACTTGAATTTTGAAAAAGTCTTTTTTCTGATTTGTTTACTTAACTACGATTCAGAGACAGAATATTTAACTGAACTTTGAACTTGAAACCTTTGTAATCCATTTATTCATGCAATGAATTATGAATGATGCCATATAACAAGGTGAACATATGTATGGTTGAACGCCGTTTTGAAATAATTGTCTAATAATCTTTCAAACTTGGACCATCTTTTTTGTACTTGCTCCCTAACGTAAGGCGCACGCTTACATACCGGTAGCGGGTGGAGGGGCGCAATTAATTATTCATAGAAGGCGAGGAACAACGACTTTTACTGTCCTCGCCATCCAACACGAAATTTCATAAACTGGGAAAGCTCAAAATAGAAGCGGCGCCGAGAGGACAGCAACGCTTCCGCCCCAGAGCGCAGATTTTTAAACGCTGATTTAGAAACAGAGACAGTTATTCACCCCGCCTCCCCCCACCCCAGTCGGACAGTCTTGCCACGCCCCCTACTCCTGGTACTGAGCCACGAGGGCCTGGGTGCATGCGCAGTCCTGGATTGCCGTTTGCCCGGTTCTTCCAGCGGTGGGGGGCGAGCAAGCGCCGCCGCCAGGCACAACGATATCACCGGCAACCGGCAGCAGAGCGAGGAACCCGGGGGAAGCAGCTGTAGCCCCGCCTGCCAGGGAGCCATGTGAAGCTTCTTGAATTTGGGAGGAACGACCGAAGCAGGGTCTGCTGCGGGGGTGAGTGCTGGCTGTGTCAGGGGGTGCATGGCAGCAACACTGAGAAGAGAGGTGCACCAGCAGACTGTATAACGTGTCATTGACTCTCATAGATGAGTGATGGGAGGGGCTAGTTTCTGACATCCTCCCCATCACACGGCATTGAAATGAACGCGATAAAGCTTGGCTTAGAATATATATGCATTTTGTATATAATGTGTATTACTTTCTCCTTATTCTTGAGTTGTAATAATGAGATGTGTACGTTTTTTAAATAATATATGTGTATATTGCATATGTGGCTTGTGTATGGTTGTCCCTTTCGGAGTACACGCCCCTTCATCTTTATTTATGTTTATTTTATTTATTTATGCAATTTTATATAGCGCGGACTTTACCCGAAGGTGTCAGAGCGCTTCACAGAAGGATCAATAATGATATAAAGGAACAAAATACAAATGCAAACAATAAGTTACATGGATCAAAAGTGACACTAGTGAGCAACCAAAATACATGAGGTAGCAATCGGTGCATTACAGGAGAAAAAAGTGAAAAGGGTGCAAGTTACAAAAATGTACAAAATACAAGTAGAAGTATAATACTGCAATAAAAGGCAGACACTCCATCACAAGAACAAACGTTACGAAGGCAATGGAGGCACTTGTGCAAGTATCTAAAACAAACAAATGTGTGAGGTAGCAAACAGTGTGTTACAAAACAAAAGTGATGTGTGCAAGTTCCAAAAGGGTACCATACACAGGTATTGGGATATTACTAAACATTTAAACTACCAGAACAAACTGGGGAGGAAGACCATAATCCTGGCCAAAGGACTTTCCAGTAATGGGAGGTCTTCCTTCAAACGAAGGCAAGGGTGTGAGTTAGACTTGGAGGTGTCTTTGTAGGAGGAGAACTTTAAGCTCCCGTTTGAAGGCCTGAGAGGAGGAGGTAGTCCAGAGCTGAGGCGGGAGTGAGTTCCAGATTCTCACTGCGTTGCCTGAAAAGGATTGGGCCATCGATCTTTCCTTCTTGAAAGTGGGGAGTTCAAGCAGAAGATTTTCCGCATTCCGAGATGGTCTAGAGCCTCCAGAGAGTTTCAGTTTATTCGACAGGTAGTGAGGAGAGGAGGAGTGCAAGGCTTTGTGGGTGATACAGGCAGTCTTGTAGATAGCTCTAGCCTCGATGGGAAGCCAGCGCAGGGCCGATAGCAGCGGTGTGATGTGGTCGCTTCTTTTAGCCCCATGGATGAAACGGGCTGCTGAGTGTAGGACCGATTTCAAGGGGGACAAGTGGGATTTGGGGAGGCCAGTAAGAAGAGAATTGCAGTAGTCCAGTCTGGAGAGGACCAGCGATTGCACCAGTGTTTTAAGGTCATGCTCAGGAAAAAAGCGACAAATTCCCCAAAGAAGTCGCAGTTGGTATCGTGCAGACTTTGCAATGGAATTGATGTGAGGGATTAGATTGAGATTCTTGTCGAGTAAGACACCAAGGGATTTTGCGCTTTCAACAATGATATGCTTATTGTTGAGTAGATTCGTCTGATCCATCCAAGATTGAACCGGGGGAGGGGAAAGTGAGGAGGAGAGGAGGAGGAATTCAGTTTTGGAGGGATTCAGAATCAGTTGATGAGTTGACATCCAGTTTTGAATGGAGTCGAGAGTTGAGCTAAGGATAGTGTGATCGTGGGTGGAGGCAACTTTGAGGTAGATTTGAGTGTCATCTGCGTAAAGGTGATAGTTGATCCCAGATTTACTTAGGAGATTTCCCAGGGGTTCTAGGTAGAGGTTGAACAAAGTCGGTGCAAGTATAGAGCCTTGAGGAACACCTTGACCTACCGCAGAGGAGATGAAAGGCTGTTCGCTATTTTGATCATTTGGGATCTATCTGAGAGGAAGGAAGCAAACCATTTAAGCACATTACCCTCCATGCCCATTCTCTGTTGCAGAGTGTTGAGGAGAGTGTCGAGGTTGACAGTGTCAAAGGCTGCAGAGAGGTCAAGGAGAATAAGGAGACAGGACCCCCCCGAGTCGAGTATCCTCAGCGCGTCATCAATCACTTGCAGTAGGGCTGTTTCAGTGCTGCAGTTTTGGATGAAGCAGGACTGACATTTGTCAAGAAGATCATTGTCCCTGATATAAAGAGAGAGTTGTTTCGCTACACATCTTTCTGTGATCTTCGCAAGAAAGGGAAGGTTAGTGATGGGGCGGTAGTTATTGAGGTCATTCGCATCAGCAGAGGGTTTTTTAAGCAGAGGGGTGACCTGCCCGGTTTTGAAGGAGACAGGAAGGGAGCCTTGGCAGAGGGAGAGGTTGACCAGAGTGGTCCAATAGGACAGTGAATGGGAATAGAAGTCGATAGCAATGGCACTAGGGATGGGGTCAAGAGAGTGGTTGGAGGGCTTTGTTTCGAGGATGCATTTGAGGAGGGCATCTTCAGAGATGGGGCCAAAATTCTGCCAAATGGCTAAGGATTTGCGCTCCTCAGGAGGGGTAGGGTGAGCTACCTGAGCCATGAGGGATTTCACTTTTTCGTCAAAGAATAGAGCAAAGTCCGTTGCTTTCTTGGTAGAGTCCTCCAGCTTGGAGGTTGGGGAGAGTGGTTAGGAATCTTGATGAGATCGAATAGTTTTTTGGGTCTATTTTTGGCAGAGTCAAGGAGGGTTCTGAAGGGTTTCCCAAGGAAGATGTTTTTATGGTATTTGGATCTTGCAGAACGAAGCGTGACTAAGTTATCGGTGGAGGGCTCTTGCCTCCATTGTTTCTCCAGGTATCTTAGCTGCTTCCTTTCTTCATAGAGGGATTTGTTGTACCAAGGTGCTGAAGGAGTGGGCCTAACCTTTTTGCTTTGGAGAGGAGCGACCTTATTGATTTTGACTGCAAGGACTGTGAGGCATTGGGAGGTGAGTACGTCAACATCTAGGTTCGGGTCTAGCTTTGGAAGTGATAACAAGGATGATTCACAGAAGGAACCAATGTCAATATTTTTAACATCACGGAACCAAGAGGTAGCCCTCTTAGGTTGGCCAATAGTTATAGAGTGTGAAAGGTGAAGAGAGAATATGATGAGGAGGTGGTCAGACCAGTCAACATGAATAGGGGTAGTGATAGAAAGCCTGTCTACTTTGGAAATAACAAGGTCCAGGATTGAGCCCTTAGAGTGTGTTGACTGTGTGCAGTGTTGTATAAGATCGTTTGTAGAGAGGAAGGTGGCAAGCGAGCTTGCAGAGGAGTCTTGCGGTGAGCCCCCAATGGAGATTGAAGTCCCCCACAAAGGTCTGATTGTCACTTTCCGAGTATTGGTCGCTGATGAAGTCAGTGAGTTCTTCCAAAAACGAAGGGTCCCTACCCGGTGGCCGGTAAATGACATGGAATCTGAGGGGTGAGCGATGGTGCAATTGGAGCTCAAGAGAAAGGCCTTCGAAAGTGCGGAAAGAGCTGAAAGGAAGAGCCTTCAGTTGAAGGGAGTTTCTAAAGATGACTGCAACGCCACCCCCAACGCCGTCGGTTCTGTCTTTCTTGAGTATAGAATAGCCTGTGCAGGGCCGCACTGGTCAGTCCGGGCACCGGGCAATCCCCCGGTAGGCTGGATGGGGTGGGGGGCGGTTTCGTGACAGGGGGCCGGTTCTGTTGTTGGGGCCCATTTGGACCAACCGTGAGTCACGGTCGGTCCAAATCGGCCCCAATAACAGAACACAGACAGTGCTTACAGCAGTACATTAAAAGCACATCACAATCAGGCCGCCTGGGTGCTGTCTGAGAGGCCTGGTGTGAGCTGCGGTGCCGCACCGATTTAAAATAAATTATTTCAACACACTACGTCATCAACTGACCTCACCTCCTGTCACGGGATCATGATGTTTTGTTGTTGAAGATGCGCGCGGCGCCGGCGAGCATATGTCACCGCCTCCTGTCACCGTCTCCGCGGCGCCGCTGTTTTCTTTAGGGTAGGGTCTGCAGTGATGCTCATGCGCATTGGGAAGTTCGCGTGATTTAGGCGAGGTCGAGGCAGGCATTCAGAGCAGGACAGCCAGGTCCGCACCCCGTAATTTAATTTCCCATGTCTGCCGCCCACAGGGCAGGTGAGTTTAGTACTTGTTTGTTTTTCAGGTCAGGGGCCAGATCTGATTTATGGGTGGTGGGCGGCCCAGCACTACTGTGCAGTGTGCTAAAAAGACATTTTTAGCAGGTGGGTGTGAAAGACAGGACAAGGAAAAACACAGCAATCAGCGGAAATTGAAATGAAATCATCAGGATGGATTTTTTTACATGTTTATCGACATGGTCTCTCTGTTCAAAGTGTAAGCATGTATTCCTCTTTTTTTACTCTACGTGTAACAGGATGCATACACCCATTGTGTCCCTAATAGACTTCAAGGCCCGCGCATCTGTTTCTCCTCATGGATGAATGAAATAATTCATTGTAGATGTATAAAGCACACAGAGACCGGCATCCTCGAGCTAGGGAGCATAGGACAGAATGAGAAAGTCCAACCCATTTAGCAGCTAAAAGACATGTTCTGAGGACTTTGTGTAATTAAGTGTGGTTTGTCAGAGTTCCCAATAATAAAGGAAGCTTGTTTAGTGACAGCGTGCACCTTTAATTACTTTACTGTATATAAAAGTGCCAGTGTGCAAACGCCTATTTCCCTCTGTAATAAGTGACAGTTTGCTCTCTCAGTTCGCCCCCTATAAATAGAAAAAAACGCGCACTCTCCTTTCTCATTTGACGGGTTGCGTGAGAGGTTGAAAGAAAATCCTGGGTTTCTCTCTTTAGTATAAGAAAGCTCGAACTGTCTCGTTTCTCCCTGTAGCACATGACCGGTTGCAAACACTTCATAGCCTGCACTTTGCTACTGTTGTCTTAGTATAGTCGCAAACTTTCATTGCTCTGCTGTTACCTACAACGGGTGCTGCTGGTCTCTACTCGCTGTCACTGACTTGCGCCACTTCCTTGTAATGACCGGTTACTCACCGGTAATATTCATTACTCTGAGTCGTAGCCCTCCCCGTCCCAGTCCTTACCCATGAGCATAGCTCCTCCCACCAGAAACTCCCAAGCAACTAAAACCCATCCCTTCCCTCCAGGCCACACCCACACCCTAAGGCATATAATCATGTGACCCGCCCATCCACATCCTGTACCACCAAGCACAAGAAGCCGAACAGGGAGGGAGGGATGGGAACCAGGACTGGGACGGGGAGGGCTACGACTCGGAGTAATGAATATTACCGGTGAGTAACCGGTCATTACCTCCTCGTCAGCCCTCCCCGTCCCAGTCCTTACCCATGAGCAGATACCAAAGCAAGAATCGGCTTCACACAGTAGCAAAACAGACTCAAGCCTCACAGGCAGGAAGGCACACAACCCGAGCAGAACGCAACCCAGCGTCCCCAAACCCAGGAGACACAGTCCCACACATCAACCAACGACTAGAGGACATAAAAGCTCGAGGAGAACACCCAGCAGCATACACGCAGAACACAGCCAGGGAGGCCCCCCGGAAGCAAGCACAAGAAGCAGCCACCCCCGAGGCTAGGAACCTCGAACCGACCCAGGCGCCAACACACCACAAGCCCAACAGCAGGCCGCACAGCCAACACAGCCACCGACGGAGAGCAGCCACAACAGGCCCCAAAACAGGACCAGCCAGCCCAAAGGCAACAAAAAGGGAAAACCACCCCAAAAAAAAGACACCGCAGGAAGGAGGAACACCTCCAGAGCCCGCACAACCGTCAAACAGAGTAGCTGCACCGAAACCCCAGAAAGAGGAACAGGACAGAAAACAGGCAGAACCAGAAACCCCAACAAGGAGCAAAGGAACGAAAGAACGGCGCCAGGAGGAACCATCCAAAACCACCCGGACACCAAGGGGCGCATCGGCCCAATGCCCGAACCCTGAAAGGCCAACACAGCCGCCCATAGAGCACGCAGGGAGGACACAGGCCGACCCAGTCGAAGCCAACCGCCCAGAAACCCAAGACCCGCACCGGAATCCAATGCAGACACACCCCGTGCCGGACAGTAATCCAGGAAGGAAAACCCCACGACCGGCCCAGGACAGGAGAGGCGAAGGGCTTCAGAATTGAGGAAAGGCACACAGCAGGCCCCCGTCCAACGAAGGACAGGGCAACCACCCCCCAGACAGTGCCGGGCCAAACCAGAGAACAACCTCAACCCAAGGCGATCCTCGGAGATGCAAAACAGGACCAACAACGGAACCCCGAACCAGGTCAGCAAGAGGCCCAACACGGACAGGGAGGGAGACACCCCACTCAGGCGAGTCGCCACAAGAACAAAACCCCCGGCAGACAGAAAACCCAAAGGGAACTACAAAAAGTACCACCAGGGGACACAATCACAGCATTGGCAGGATTCGAACCCAGGCCTCCGAGGGCGGGCACCACAATAAGGTACAAGAAACACCCACCAGCCAAAGCCCCACGGCACCACCACCCAGTCCGACCAGACCGATAGGAACCTCAAGAGGAGCCAAGGCCGAAAGAGGCCAGGCCAACCGAACCGACCACAGGAGACAAAGAAAGCAGAAGAAGGACCCAAACTCACACCAGTGCGAGCCTGCGCCACCAGAGGCACAAGACAAACCATCGAGCTAAAGCACTCCGGTCAAAACGAAAGCACCACAAGAACCAAAACCACCAAGGGACACCACGAAAGCAGAGGCAGGATATGAACCCAACGCCAGTGTGAGCCCGCGGCAGCAGAGGCACAAGACATACCATAGAGTAACAGGTCCAAGGACAATCAACGCCCAACAAGCCCAAGACAGGCACAGAGGCAACCGCTCACGGGACATAAAAGGGCAGCCACGCAAGAGGAGCGAACCACCAGCCAACAGGACCACCCGCGGCCAAAGGCCACACCCCCCGGAAACAACAGCAGACAGCCCAAAGAAGCCGGAACCCAAAGCCCCAGAGCAAGACACATCTGGGGGGAACAAGCGCCAACGGGCCCAAGGAACAAACCCCACAGCAGCAGACAACAGCCGCGGAACATGGAGCCACCGGGGAGAAGCGGAAGACTGAGCCCCCAACAACCACCGCAGTCCTCGCAACAGAGCCAGCCCGCAGGGCACCGGCAGGAAGACCCTACCAACCGAGGCGCCGAAATCACCCAACGAACAGGAGCACCAGAGCGGCGCAAAGAATGGAAGACTCCAAGACCAGAATCCACCCAAACCGACTCAGGAGCCAGCAAACACCCAGTGAAAGGGCCGGAGCCGGAAGGAAAGAAGAGGAAGAATCAACCAACCGTCCAAGGAGGGGAACATCCGGAACCCCAGAGCAGACCAAACAGAGTAGCTCAACAAAACCACCCAGGGAGCCAAAGGTCAGCAAACACACCAGGAGGCGCAGACCATCCAAAAGGCAGCCCCAAAAAGCGGAAATGAACAACACCCCCACAGAACGTAGGAACCACCACGAAGCCGCGTGAACTGACATATGAAAGCAGGCGTCCCAAAGAACCAGAGAATCCAGGAAAAACCCCACCAACAGGAAGGGAAGAAACAACCGAAGAGACACAATCATGAAGGAATGAAGAGGGTACCACACAGGCCCAACAGAAACGAAGCCCCGAAAACCGAGAAAGAAAGCCCGACACATCGCCAGAGAACCCGGAACAGGGGCAGCGCAGAACCCATCCAGTAGCCCAGCCCAACAAGGAGGGACCAGAAGAAGAGGAAGCACTCAGAAAACCCCAGGACATGTGGAAGGAAGGGACCCACCGGCCGCGCACCACACCACAAAAGGGTCGGGCAATCAAAGATAACGAAAGGCAGACCAAAAGCCCGCACACAACCCGTAAACTACCCACACCGAGTAATCGGACTGGAGCCAACAAGAACGACCGCAGCCGCCAAACCGAACAAGGGCACCAACGGAACCCCAAACTGGACAGAGCCCCTGAAGGAAAGCCCCATCACAGCAGCCCCACAAACAGCACCGCCTCCCCAGGCCAGAAGCACAACAGCCATCGAACAGCCATAGAGGACCAAGCCGCTGCCGTACCAAGGGAACCGAAGGACAAATCCGTCAGGAAACGCAACAGCAGTCCCAACATGGAAAAAGAATCAGAGGGAACGTAGCCCACAGCACCCGGTAGTCCAAGGTGGCCTCCCAACCAGGCACCAACCAGGCCCGACCATGCCCAACTCCCGAGAGCAGACCGGAGCAGGCGAAACCAGGGAGGCAAGGCCGTAGGCCGCAGAGAAACCTCGACAGCCACACAGAAGCAACCGAACCCAAAGCAGGGGCAAGGCACAGACAGAACAGTAGGACCAGAGGCAGAAAAAGATGGATCCAAGGCCTCGCAACAAGCAGGACCACAGAATAAGAAGGAACGGCACCCACAAAAACCAACAGGCACCGAGAAGGCACACCAGCCAGCAGGGATCGACCATCACCACAGCCAGGACACCACAGCGACCCACTGTAAAGGACACCCCACCGCCAGAGCCAGGGGAAAAACAAGTGTGACAACATCCTGCCACCCCCCATCAAGCACACCGCTCACAGAGTACAGAAAGACGGAGGCCTACAAGCCCCAACAACAGGAAAAAGGGGAAAAAGTCTACAGACTTCCCACCACCCAAGGGCCAAGGGAACCCCAAACCCAAACACGTAGCAGAACACCGTGAAGCCTGCCCACAGGACTCACCCGAAACCACGTCCAGAGCCACGACAGCAAAGCATCCAGCACATGACAACAGTGAAGGAGCAGCGGAAGCCCCAGCGACCACCACCCCCCAGTTACAGCGTAGCCCAAACCACACATCTCCAGTAGGGGAACAGAACAGAGAAAGGAGAGCCCAGACCAAGCAATGCAAGATCCACAAGGGCCAATCAGGGAAAGCCACACCCCAACAGGACAGCAGGCCAGCCCAAACATGACATAAAGAGGGAGTCCCGGACCCCCCCAAACACCATGGTCCCACTAAAGCAGGGACTCAAACGTACATGAAACAACAGGTTTCCAAGGGGAACAAAACACAGCCGCCAAGCAGACCGCCACACACCTACCTGAAAGGAGGACAGACGTGCAGAGAAGCCAGCCATGCACAACACACCCCCCTCCCACCCCGGGCGAACCCGCTAGGGCAGGGAAACAACCTGGAAGAGGGGAGGCCCCAGCAGGAAGACAAGTCGTGCCCCCACCACGGGTCCCTGTCAGAAACAGAAGCAATGCCCTCAAAAGGGGCAGAGAGCGACCCACGGCAGGAGAAAGAGGCCAGGGGAGAAACCAAGGACCTACAGCACACAGAGTCCCGACCCCCCAAGGAACCGGCCCCAGGCATGCGTATCGTAAAGATAATAAAGCACATGTTCTCCGTTAAGGGCAGGCTCAAACACCCAACACGCTCCACAGTACATAGAGGATCATGTCACTATGATAAACAGATGTAGCCGGGGCACAGCCCAACACAATCAGAACACCAGGGCACCCCTAGATCCAAACAGACACGGGAACATCGGAAAAACGCAACGGCGCGCTTTTTACGAGCACCAGTAGCATCACAGAAGGACACAGGATAACGTTCTGTAGGCGGGGGAGGAAATGCGAAACGCTCCGAACCACACGAGGTTGAAGCAACGCCAACACCCGAAACCGGGCAACCAAGTCCAAAGCCGGAAGCAGTGCATGGGACACCACATCCTAGCCCCCGAAATCCCGGACAAACCAATGGCAGCAAACAGTGGGAAACACGGGCCCGTAACGAGCACCCAGCCACCAAACACACCACCAAGGAGGAGCCAAACCGCCACGCCACAGGCGAGCAGAGAGGCCAGCTGCGCCCCACACACCCCCCCTCCCTCCCCGGGTGAACCCGCTAGGGCAGGGAACATACCCGGAAGAGGGGAGGCCGCAGCAGGGAGACACCACCCCACACCAGGCAGTCAAGGCCCCCCAACCCCACGGTCCCGCTAAAGCAGGGACTCGAAAGTACCTGGAAAGAAAACAAGTACATCAGGGGAACAAACGGCCGCCCAGCAGGCCGTTTCACACTCACCCGAAAGGAGGCACCATCGGTCCAGTACCTCCCCACAACGAAGTTGCCAGGAAATGAATTCCGCAGAAAAAACAAACAGGATGTGGATGGGCGGGTCACATGATTATATGCCTTAGGGTGTGGGTGTGGCCTGGAGGGAAGGGATGGGTTTTAGTTGCTTGGGAGTTTCTGGTGGGAGGAGCTATGCTCATGGGTAAGGACTGGGACGGGGAGGGCTGACGAGGAGGTAATGCATGTCAGCTCGCACTCTCACTGTTGCTCTCTACACGAGGTACTTGTTTGCAGTCTTGTTTTGCTTTCTATAGTATTCGATGCTTGCTTGCACTCTCCTTGCATCTGGAACAATTTTCCGAGTACGGCTGCTGCTGACCATTACCTGCACCAAATAAAGGTTCACAGAGGTCGGAAAAAACAAGTACTACTGAAAATCCAAGTGTAACATATATGTCAAACCTGTTGGGAGAGAGAAAGCACACAAATATCCTCGATGTGCCATAGATGATTTAGAATGTGCACGTGTGTGCAGGGGCGTAGTACAGGCCCCCATGGTGCGGGGGGCCTGAGCTGCAGGGGACCCCCTCAGCAAAGTACTGAGGCCTGAGAGCTCCAGATGAAATCCGGAGCGGCAGGCAGTGGTGCACGCTGGTACTGGCAGGCTTTGGGGTTGGGCAGTTTCTCACTCGTGAATGACAGCTCCTGCAGTGGTTGCCCTCAGGTAGTCCTCACAAGCGTGTCCCAGTGACTCTAAGCACAGCGCAGCATTAGCGACTCAAATAAACTGAACCACAGTTTTCTGACCTTATAGACGTAGAGAGGGCAAGTTGCTGTTAGTGCTGCCAACTGAACTGATCCGGTAATTAATAGAAGAGGTTCTCACAAGAAAGTAGTCAAATCTTTTAAAGTACCACTGGGATCATTTAACTAACTCATTAACAAAAAAACCTTTATTTATCGTTTTTATAAATGTAACTAAACTAATCTTGTGAGCCAAGTCAACAAACGGAATCCCTGTATTTCCTTCTGCAGCTTTATAAATCTAATCTTCAATTCCTTGAACAATATCTGTCTTTACCAGGTGTAGTATTATCACACCAACATCTGCGTGACTCACAGTAAGTCCCTAAATATTCTGAACAGAGGGACAGAATATTTTGGTGCACAGGATCTCCAAAACCATTAGGATGGGCATAGCATATTATGTGGCTGTGTAGTCATGGTCACCTCTTTAGAATGTTAGAGATTTAATGAGATGGAATGTTGGAAGGCCATGAGGCAGTTGATGAAGTCAAGGTGTCTGAATAAATAGTACCTTACTTGAACCGTTTCATTGCCTTGCTTTGATGTGTAATTGATGTCGACATCCCAATTTGGCAACAAGGGTGGTAGGCAGAAGCTAAGTCATACACCCTGCTCAAAACGGATGAGGTGTTATTTGTCAATGGTAAAGAGACTGACCGCAGACTGCTCAGTGTCACCTAGGAGTATTGCCATAGTGACAACTCGAGTGGAAACAGGACCCGGACACACTCCCAGTGACTGCAGCAAGGTGTGTAAAGAGGCATTGAACTATGTAAGAGGAAGGTTTTGGATGGTTATGTCAATGGGAGTGGCGTGAGCATGATCAGCTTGTTGAAGCTCGTGCATCATATTGACTCAGCAGTGAGGTTGGTAAAGTGTGTGTGTGGCCTCAACGAGTGTATGATGTCATCCGTCATGGCCATTTTGGATTGGGATTCAATTACATAGGAGTGATAACTGCGGGCAGCCGTTTTAGAGTGGGTCACTGTGATATTTTGGAGGCATTTGCTGAAGTGAAAGGTCCCATTGAAGTTGTCCATATAAAAGTGTCCAGTTTGGAAAGTGAATTTTATTTCTTGTACTATGTGTGAGCATAAGGCACTTTATAGTAGTTAAATGATGTAATTTTGAGCAAACAGACAACAATACCCTGACACTTGCTTTTTGCTCTTCTCTATAATATATATTCAGGCGTCTAGTCAATTTAAAGGCATTCTTGTAGTAATTTCTTCAGAAAATTTCAGCTCCAATGACTTTTCTTGACATCACAGGGCGAACCAAATCTTAAATGGAAGAAGGTTTTCGGGAATTATGCTTGAGTTTGTGGCATCAACTTAAGCTCAGCGAGGAAACATGCACTGTTATTACATCATTTAGGCGCAAGAGGTGTTAGAAAATGTACCTGAATTGTCTGGAGCAGACACAAGGAATTTGAATGAGTACGAAAATGTCTTCCAAAAACTAGAGGAGTCTGTGGAATATTTTGTGACTATTTGGCGCAAACTGGCATAAAGCTTCAATTTTGGCAAACCTACAGAGCAGAAAATTAAAGACTCATTTGTTTTAAAGAAGTAGTAGTGACAAAATACTAGAAGAAATTTGGTCGAAGGATGACCCACCTAGAAGAAGTGATTCTGGTGGCTAAACGTTTAGAACTAATTCTGACGTGTGGGGAAGATTTGAGTGTAGAGAAGGATGTGAAAACTACTGTGAAAAAGAGGGCACACGTCATGTGTGTGTTGTCAAAACTAATAGTAAGTTTAAAAAAAAGGAGATTTAGAATTTATAGGGACATTTTACAGATGTGGAATGGTGGGACACAGAGCCAATGACAAGCTGTGCCCTGGTTCGTCTCTAATTTGCAATACATGTGGCAAGAGAACTCATTTTAGTAAACATCTGTGAGTAAACAGCTATGTAGTGTTTAAAAAAAAAAAATACAGCCAGCCTGAGACCGCCTGGCTGTGACCTAGGTGACTGACCTGTGCCTCAGTCTGTCTCAGCCTCGTCTACACTGATTCACAGACTTCTCAGAGACTTACTGTCCCATGTCCGCGGCTTGAGTGAGTACACTGACACAATCTAACAGTGTCTCTCTTTAATTACTAGGCAGCTGCTAATGTTTGGGGCCTCTAACATCCTGATGGAGGCTCGAGTGTAGGCCGGGCCCTGTCCAAGTCCCCGGCCTTGAGTCCAGAGTGCTTTAATGCACATGCCATTATTATGATTGCAAATTCCAGGGTAGGCGCCAAGGGGGCCAGGGGGCCTAGTCGGCATAGGCTGGCAAATTGTTTTTCCGCCGGCCTGGCAACACACATGTCCAACTAGTGCAGGTCCGATGTTCAATTTCCTGCCTCAGCCTGTGCGGTACAGTGAGCACCAGCATTGATGCCAAAGTTCAAGCGCAAAGCAGTTGAGTGTAATGTATACCAGAACACTCTATAGCACTAAGCCCCAGGAAAGGTAACTTCTGCCTCAGCCTACCTACTACCACACCAGCACCAGCAGCATTTAGGTAATTTATCAGAGAAAACAGCTCTAGAAGCGTGACTCCGGTACAGTAAGTATTTTAATATTCTCGCAGATACAAGACGTATTTTTACCCATATCTGTACATACTTTAAATAGTGCATATAAGAAGAAAACAGTGTAAAATGTGTTTTCAAACTGCCCTAATGACCCATGACTGATAAAGTATAAAAAAGACAGAAAGTCCATTTAAAAAATGAATACGGACAATTTCATGCAAAGTTACCTTAAAAATCAAGTCCAGCCTTTGCAAACTGTTAAAACCTGGAATGGTAGACTGTATTTTTTCTGCAAAAGGTGGCAATCCTAAATGAGCACCAGTATTGAGGCTGTAGTAAGAGGAAAACAGTTGAGTGTAATGTATGACAGCACTCTCTGCAGTACTGAGCCCCTGACAGATGACAGTGCGATCCTCCTAGAAAGGGGCAGTTGGTTAGTGAACCTCTTTTTCAGGTATTTAATAGTAGTTTCAATATCTTTTTAGAACTTCTCATTATTTGAAAGTGTGTAATTTTGGATATTTATTTCTGTCAATGCACTTCATTGATTGATTTTTCTTGGGAAAGTGTCACTCTAAGTGTTACACATGTTGTCACATGTTGCTGTTGAATGTCACTCATAAGTACTGTGAAATCCTGAAAATGTGACATATGAGAAGTCAGAATACTTGGCAGCTATGAGTAAGTGCTTGAGACTGAGTGACAGTATAAATCTCCTAGTTCCACTTGCTATGCTATAAAATCTGCTTTTTAGGCTACTATGTGGTCATGAAGGATCAGATTGATGAGATCATCTTCTGAGCCGCTGCAGAGCCTGCCCTCTGTTACTGAGAACTTAAGTCACAAAGTCTCTCTCCAGTTAGTGCCCTTCCATTTCCCATACTTTGCAGAAGTTTTAAGATCTTCTCAGAGTTTCTTGTTGCTCAAATGGGTGTAATTTCTGATATTTATATGTTTCCCATGCCTTCATTTCGCTCGCAAGAAAGTGTCACTCATAGTTGCTGAAATTTCACTCATAATTACACTGAAATTATGAAAATGTCACACATAGCAATCTGAAACCTTTAAGGTCATCATCTACTATTTACTGTGCTTTGAAAGTTAACACAATATGAATATTAATAAATATGTAATGAAAAATGTGCTGTAAAATTCACAATTTTGGTCTGTTTGCCAAAACCCAAACCCCCCTAGTAGCGGTCGGGCTCGCTAGCTGCGCTCCCTACGCGCCGCACGGGGGCTGGTCTAGCAAAATTTGCCAGGGCTGCTTTCAGTTCCCAGTCCGGCCCTGAGCCTGTGGGTAGTAGGAGATCAAATATAGCGTGTGAGGTGTCGTTGAACCAGGTCTCTGTGAGGAAGAGCATGTCAACCTTGTGATGGTATCGGAGATTTGAAGTTTATGCCTTACAGCTGATCTGCAATTGTGGAGCAGACAGCACAGCTCTGTCAAGACTGTTTTGGTGATGGGGATACTTGGGCTCTGCAGGGTGATTGGGATGTTGTACTTATACAGGGGTGCTCGGGAGGGTTTAGGTGGGTGCTTGGTTCTGACAGAGGAGATGGTCAGAATAGAGTAGACAATAGGGTAATCAGGAGGTGCAGGTTGAATAAGGGTGGCATTCGAAGACTTGTGTGAGATAACCAAGTTTGCCGATGAGGGGTTGGGCTTAGTTATAGTGGGGTGAGGGGGCGAGGTGCAGCTCGTGGGATGGTGCGGGTTATCCACAGGAATGGGGGTGCCTGGAAAGGAGGGAAACTTGGAGCTTAAAAGTGAGATGGCACTTACAAGCTGGGAAATCAAGGTGATCAGAGAGTCTAGCTTATTTTTTAGGGAGAGTAGGGTAAAGCACGGGTTGTGCGGTGGTTTTAGGGAGACAGGAGGGGGTGGCATTGGAGGGGGAGGGCAGGGAGGGGTTGCGGTGGAGGAGGGGAGTAGGGGTGTAGGGTTCAAAAGTGGGGAAAGGTGGAGGTTGAGAGTTGGAGTGGGGTTCAAAAGTAGGGGAAGGTGGGGGTTGAGAGTAGGAGTAGGTGCGTCAGAGGCGGAGGGGGAGTTGTCTATGTTGGAGTTGCAGGAAGGAAAGGAATTAAGGACCGATTTAGGAGAAGATCGGTACGGATCCGGGCGGTATGGTAGAAGGAGAGGGGGGGATTGAGTAGAGTTATGGGAATGTGGGAGGTTAGGGAGGAAAAGAGGGGAGGTGGTCAAAGGGGTCCTGTCATCGATAGGAGGTGGCTGTAGGGGAACGGGCATCGGGCCTAGAGAGGGGGGTTGGGAGAAAGGGAAATTGAGGAAGGGGAGTGGTTCTGCTGTGCCCAAGGGAGGGAAGTGGAGAGGAATACCAAAGGGGGAAAGGGGGTAGCACAGCATAGCTGGAGGAGAGGGTGGGAGGAGAGAGATGCAATGGGTAAGAGGGGAAATCGGGGCGAAAACCGTGGGGAGGAGGGGGAAGAGGAGAGGGGGGATGTAGGAATAAGCTGAGTGTAGGGAGGGTTAGCCTGGGTAGAGGGTTGGAGAAGAGGTGGACTCACAAGGGGGGTGACGGGTAGGAATATGGGTGAGGTGAGGAGATTGGGGAATCGTGAAGGTGTAGCTTGGGCAAGGAGCGTATTAGTTAAAGGTAAGGCTGAAGTGAAGAATGAGGGGGCAAACTGTGAAGGGGGAGGAATAGGAGGGGGGGTGGAGGGAAGGGGGCATGCCTGTGATTCTCGAGGGTGCATCCTAAAGGTGTGTAGGGGAGTCAGGGGAGGAGAGAGTGAGTAGTGGGTGTAGCTAGGTGAGGAGTTAGGAGAAAACCTAGTTACAGAGGAGGGGAGTAGGGAGGGGAAGAGGTGGTCAAAGAGCGAGAGACAGGAGTCTTTGCCTTGTATCAAGATAGTACCGTTGTTATAGAGTGAGATAGTGAGGTGGCCATCGAAACGCGCAGAGGGGGAAATTTTTAGTTGTTTGCCATGAGGGATGGAGGAGGAGGAGGTGACGTTAAGGGAATGATAAAAGCTTGTGGACCAAGAGGGGGTGTCGCGAGTGAAGAAGATGAAGTCGTTATTGAGCCTCCCAAGATGACCATTGTAAAATTGATCAACAAAAAGGGAATCAGGGAAACGTTCAATAGTGTTATGTTTCAATCGTTTTTCTGAGGCTTTAGTCTGGCCGGGAGGAAAAATGATTTTATAGCAGTTAATTCCAGCCTTAACTCGAGTGGTGGCCATGTTGGGAAAATGGGCTGGAGGAGGGTGGGGGGGAGAAGAGACAGGTATTACTAGGAAGGCTGAGGAGATGATAGGTAAGAGGGCAAGAAGGAGGCACATAATCCAGAAGTTGGGTGAAGAAGTCCGAACTAATGTGTCGTCATGGAAGTGGGGTGGGTATTTGTTGGGCCCTGCATCAAAGTATGGCCTAGCGTCCTAAATGCCTCGGAGACTCCCAGGCCACCTCAGCAGGGGGGCACAGATGACCTGAATGCATAGTCCATAATGTCCAGGCTGCTGGCAACGTAGCGTGAGTCATATCGCAATCAAACAAAACTGTCTACACTGATAAAATTGTCCTAAGAGAAGCAGCTGGCACTACTTGCTGCACAGCAGTTAAGGCTTCAGTGGAGCAGCTGGCACTTACTTGCTGCGCAGCTGTAAAAAGGCCTAAACGGAGCAGCTGGCACTACTTGCCGGGCAGCTGAAAAAGGCCTAAACGGTGCAACTGGCACTAATTGCTGCGCAGTTGTAAAAGGCCCAAACGGTGCAGCTGGCACTACTTGCTGCACAGCTGAAGGTGAGGCACCAGCATCCTCCTGATGGTCATGCGGCTTCCTTCACGGCCATCCTGACTGTTCGCGTAGTGCGTCAAGGTTGGATAGATGAACCCAGTTATACAGGGTTGCTTGAGCCAGAGACTACGCATAGCAGCCACACGCTTTACTCTGCCACTAGCCCAGTGTATTGCAGCTATTTGATACAGCGTTCATGGCCCAGTCGTAGCCACCACTCACAGGCTACTCACTTAAATCAGTGCCCAGGATCATTGAGCAATGCTGGAACTGGGCATTAGCACTGATTTGCATTGGCACAGAGCCTCATTGGCATTGGTCTCCAATGTTGATCACTGTGGGGCTTGGGTTACAGTCCCAAGCATGACCGAGCATGATGGTTTGTATTACAGTGTCCCAAATTACGCCATCTTGAGGTCAGGTGTCATGGGCCGGTCGTTTTTGTTCAGCCAGGCTGCAGGCAACATTTTATCAGGCCGCATAAGAGAGTCTAAATGAGGATGGGCTTAGAGAGTGGTAAGATTGCTGCACTGGAACGCAGAGGGCAAGATCGGAACAAATGGGGCTGTGCTTTTTCGCCGCAACGCCATTTTGGGGTCAGGCGCCTTGAGATCAGGACATCCCTCTCAACACATAAAAGGTCAGGGAATCAAAGGTAGGCGCCGCTTGTCTATGTGATGCAATGGGCTCTGTGGGAGCTCAGTGGGAGCCAACGGGCCTCACCGGCATCGCGCTTTGCACATGAATTGGGGACTCTGGACATGATTGGGGTTACCACTGACCCCGAAGTTGATGGGCGCCGCTATCTCAGGGTGCTACTCACAGGCAGAGGGGCACCTCACCTCTTGTGCACTTGTCTCGCCTCTCGCGGCAGCCTCTGCGGGGTCCGACGGGTCTCCCAGGTACCAGCGCCGTATGGGGCAGATTGTTCCGACAGCCATCGCTTTAGTTGCAGGCAGGGCCGGTCCTAGAACTCCTGGGGCCCCGGGCGAAAGAGAAGATGTGAGGCCCCTCTAATTTGCATGTATCTTCCAGTGGCAGCCGGCATGACTCGCGGGTGGAGGATCTCGTGGGAGTTCGGAAGGGGGGGGAGAACAGGAAGCAGGCAGCCTCCCTCCCCTCCCCTGAGCCAATCATAATGCTGCAATGGCAGCGTTGTGATTGATCAGGATGCCGGCCAGCCAGGCGCTTTTGGGGAGGCCATTTTCCCCATGTAGGCTGCATTGCAGCCTACATAGAGAATGGCCAGAGTGCGCAAGACTGGTTTGGCCGAACAGTCAGCACCCTTAGCAGTTGGCAAGGCAATCCTCCCCTCCCCTAAAACAGACCCGCCCGCCCCCAACGAAACACTTCTGCTTTCTCGCAGTGCTAGAAGCAGAAACATAAAATGGTAGTTTTAGCATTTTGTCTTTCTGCTTTTGCGAGAAAGTAGAGGGGCGTCGCTCCTCCGCCCTAGTGAAGGAGCCGGCCTTGGTAATATCACAAGAAGTGACATCATAGAAAGTGACATCGCAGGACTATTGATCTTATTTGGCATCCCTGAAGAGACCTAACGTGGATATCAGTAACATGGACAAAAAGATAAATATACAAATGAAATAAGTCCATATATTTTAAAACTGTTAAATGGATTATATTTGTCTCATTAGATGGAAAAGCTAGGTGCAGGTCTCACAAAGATGTATATTATTTACTCCTCGTTAACAGATTGTTTCCAGATGAGTGCATGATACAATTTCCTCTTAAAGGGGGGAGATCCTGTTGAGGTAATGAGGGGCGGGATCATTCAAAATATAAAATTACACAAGAGAAAACCTCCAACACCATGGATATAATTGCACATTTCAAAACTTATCTTTCTGTGCCATTATTGTGCTACCTTAGGATGACATTACGTAATTTGTTTTAACGTGAGTCCTCTCAACAGAATCCCACACTCCCATGCTAAGAGACGTAGGACAATCTTTTGTGTGTGTGCTCTTTACTCACCAGAATTATGTTAAGTGCAAAAACACAACACATATAGTGCAAAATTACTAAACACCATTGCAAACAAATAAAGATTTTACATAAACAAAAACAGTCTTAGAACAACCGAGACCACTGCTAAATCATGCATTGACTTGAAGGTATGCTACAGATTCAAGGGGTTGTCAAATCAACGCTTTTGATTTGGTGTTAGAACTGTAGGAAGTAGATGTGGCCAGATTTAGCACAGGTGGAGCCCTGTGCGAATATGTTGGTGCCCCCAATGACTTGCTCTGCCACGGATTCCCTCACTACCATCCTTTAACAGTGCCCCTCAAGTCTCCATAACTACACTCTCTATCAGATGCATTTAATTTGATAAACAGCACCACTGATACCAGTTTAGAGTGTCAGAGAACTTTATATCACACATTACACAGAGATAATCAATAATACATGTGGAAATCACAATAGGTAATTTTACATAAGACAAAGGACTAGGAGTCACATGACAATCGTACTAGTAGGCAGTATAGTTTAATAGTGATTGATCTGGAGAAATCAAACTCTGAATTTAGAACGTAATACCATGGTTGGAAGTTCTCTTTAATAACCAGAATTGATTTCTGTTCAAGTGAACCCTTTTCGCAACATTATGTTAATCAAAGACTGAGGAAAAAACCATAACGATGTAAATTATACCTTGCAGTTGGCATGCAGCTCTTATGTTAGGATTTTGACTTATAAACTGCAAGTACCAATAGGATCTCTCTGACAAAAGCAGTAATCCACTGGCCTATTTACATTATGTGGACTTAGTGATCTGCATGGGACATGTTCTTTGCAGCGAGCACATTAACCCTCTGCACTACCTTTCCATGAGTCAAAACTTCCACTTGACAAACCTCCATCTCTCTATAGGAAGAACATTGATCACCGGAGTTTCATGACATTTTTATTGTTGCCGAAAATTCCTGGAGGCCAGGAAGGAGGCAGCAAGTGCTTTTAGAAACATAATATACTCACAAACATGACCCAAAGTCAGCGCTCAATGCGATCTCACCGTTTGCACCGCCCTAGAGCCTCCCTGCTCAAGGGTCCTGTGACCTCAATGACAGAGTCACTGTTGCTCTAGGGTGTGCTGCTTCGTAGGCCTGCCCAAAAGACTTGCGGTGGGCTTCAATAGGGATTGTGGTAAACAGGCCTTCAAGGTTAACTCACACTTGCCACTGCTAGGGTTCACCTGCCGATGCTAAGACACCAGGGCTCCTAAGGTCTTGCGGGTCCTTCCAAGGTCTAGCATGGAAATATGCTCCCTCAGGGAGATTGGTCTGGTGGACTGGTCATGAAGGCTGAACCTGGCTCCCCAGTTCCAAATTCGGCAGCTCTGACCATAGTGCCACATCCTCTCCCCACTGAACACCATACTACCCCACTGAGAGAAACTCGCACTGCCTTCAACTACAACCCAATTGTGCCCCGCTACAAACACCTAGAGGCAACTCATTTCAAATTACGCACTAGACAAGAGCAATATGCTGCCTAAAAAAAAAGTGACAACATGCTGGAAAAAGCAAACACTCATAAGGAATGCAAGATTAATTAAAGCATGTGAAATGTAAGCAGGAACAACATGGTTACCTTAACGCTTTTGCACTTATTCAGAAATGAATGAGTGCTTTTGCAGGAAAAGTTAAGGCCATGACTACAGGGCCGGAACGGACCTGCTTCAATGCCCATTGAATATATCCTTACAAAACGATAGCAATATGGTTTAAAAAGACCACATTTGTGAATACAGAGCAGCGGTATGCACTTTATTTTCCAGTCCGCCCATCAAGCAGGTATTGCAGTACATCCAGAAATGGTGCAATGCCCCACCCGGGGAAAACAATGCTGTTTAGAGAAAGACAAGAAAAAAAAGTAGTGTTTCACTGGTAAACTCTGTGTAGTGGCACTAATGTGTTTTGGGTGTGAATAAAACAATCTGGCCCCTTTTCGACCCACTCTGTCTTGCTTTAGTTATTTTTTACATTTTGAATTTTTTATTTCTCTCTTTCCCAAGGCTGCACTTTGGAAGTGAAAAATGTCACAAAAAAGATGACCTTTCCAGCAAAAAAGTTTTTCTTTTTTGTATTCATTTCACAGGGGAACAAATAAAGGAAAGGAAAAGAAAGAGGGAGTAGTGGCTACTGGGAAGGGGGGCCCACACACACACCTTGCAGATTTCTACAGTGCTTAGAGGCCCAGGGAAAGGGCCCCCACACCTGGACCTTGCAGCTTGCTCTAGTGCTTCGAGGCCCAGGGAAAGGGGGCCCCCTCCCCTGGGCCTTCGAAGCAGTAACAAGGCCTTTCTTAAAACACTGCCCCAGCACCAGTTGATCTGGCTGCTCCCTCCTACCCTCACCCACTGCTCCTTACCTGTGTCCGGCTGGTCCTGGAAACAAAGGGGCCTTCTGTCACCTAGCAACAAAATGCAGACAGGGAATGGCCGGTACTTAAGAGAGGTGTTGCCTCGCCCCTGTCACTCTGAGCCCTAATTGCTGGCCCTGCCGCTTTGACTTCCCCACTCTGTTTGTCCCTCCCCCCACCCCTGCACCCCCAGGAATGCCACCACGTGGTTGACACCAGACATCTCTGATGTATATTGTAATTGTGTAGGGAGGGTGCCCTGGTGGAGCAGGGGGGCAATCTGTTAAAGTAATTAATTTCACAGTGAAGGGGGAGGCCCCCTGTGGGGGCCCCCTGCCTCTCACCTGAGCGCGAGGCCCTGGGCGGCTGCCCATACTGCCCATGCCTAGCGCCGGTCCTGGTTGCAGGCATCGCTTTAGTTGCAGGCACATCTGGAGCTGTGTCTGGCGGCCTCAGTGGCCTCCTCTGCTGCCCTGAACTAGAGCCCCCTCGGTCAGGCGAGGATGCAAAAAACAACTTCCCACTTGTTGTTCTATCTGATTCCTAGTTCACCCCTCGCCTTAAAATTCTCAGTTGCCAATTTTCTTCTTTGTTCCTCCTCGAGCTCCGCTCAGCCAGTTTGATTTGATTTTAAGGGCGGTGACCCAAATACTGATGTTTTCAAGTTGCCCTTGCTGGAAGGCGCACATTTCCACATCATCCCGTGTACAATATTATACAAAGAAAGGGATGCTGCAAGCACCAGAGGGTCTCTGCAGACGTCATCCATTTTTCTTTTTTTTTCTGCTTTCTCTGCCAATGTCCACAATGCAGATGGCATTCCGCTGTTTCCATGCCTATCGAAATAAGCTACACATCTGCACCAGACCGGCTGCCTACTGCTAAAGTCTTTTTAACAGATGAAGCAAAAATATATTCTTAGGACCCTGTCCAATGTGCGAGGTAATTTCTATTGTTGCCATTGTAACAGCGAAGCTACAATCGCGTCTCGAGTAGTTTAATTCGGGTATTGGTTCCCTCTTCGCGACCTAACTTCGAGCACCTATGTAGGATGTAGCCCACATACTCAAGGACAAAGCAACATATCTAAGGGGGAAGGGGCTCTTTCCTGCCGGAGAAAGGAAGCAAAGCACATGCTGTGCGCTCCGAGATGACTGAGGGCGATTTGCTGAAGATGAATGAATAAGAGGGTTCAGGGAGGAAGTGAGAGCCATGCTGCCTCAGAGGCCACTGACAGCTCAGCAGGCGATGCTCATCCTGTGAGCTCATCTCTGAACTGCTTGGGGAGGGAGGCACCCTCCCGGCGTCTGTCCCACCCTCTAACATACTAGCCTAATTGAAACCAGCCCTTGTTCATATTTCATCATCACTGTGCGTGTGCCCTGCCCGTCATAAATTCACGCGGATCAGGGGCCTGAAAGGTTATTTCCAAACAGGAACTGGACAGTCATAAATAGAAATTGACAGCACATAAGTACTAACAGACCCATCTCTCCACTCTGCTGGTCCACTTCAAATAGTAACTCCATATACAAATAGTAACTCCACATTCTAATAGTAACTCCACATTCAGATGCTTGGTTTCTTGAGTTACCTTGTTTATTGCGCTTGTTTCATATGGTCATTTTGAATGCATCTGTCCGGCTCTCCTGCTCATGCAGTTAACAAACGGTGTTCATTTTAGTTAGGAGTAAAAAAACACGTGCCTCTCTCAAGAGGGCCTAGAAGTACTAACAGGCCCGGTTCTAGAGGGTGGGCCAGGTGGGCCAGGCCCACCCAAACATGAGCCTGGCCTACCCAAACAGGAGCCTTGGCCTGAGGCCTGATGTGAGTCCTTTTTTTACCCCCACCAGTGTTCGGGCTGGCTCTCCTGATTGGAATTTAAGAGGCTGCTGCAGCCTCTGCGCAGCCCAGCACAGATTATCGCGGCCCATTGTCACATATAGAATGACAATGGGCCAAAGCCAGCAGGCACAGCATGTGATGGGAGCTCCGCCCTGGTCTTAGGGCGGAGGTCTTCAAGCTGTGGGTCCATGGCGGCAGTCCCAGGAGGGCTCAAATGCCTCTTTAAGTACTTAAGGATGAAGATGGCCTGGAAGAGCAACTTTGGGCTTTTTTTGCGTTTCCAGCCTGTCTTCATTTACATGACAGTTGACGGGCCATATATATAAGTATTTTGTTGTATTTACACGTTCAGCAACTGCACTTAAAATAATGCTCACATCTACAAGTGAGTAATGAGGTGTTAAATAAATGCCATTAAACTAATTGATGGGACACACATCTTCGCATTATGAAACTTGGTTAATGTGATCCCTGAAGATTTCTGTATGAGAACAGAGTCACAAAATTGAATCCAGGATGGTGCAGTGCATAATAGTGACATGTGTATTTATGCAGTTTTACGGTCCCAGCATGTAACGGAAAGCAATGTGAATATGTAGGGTATTATTCTAAAATTGTAATAAACACTGTATAACATAGGTTGCCACGCAATGATTGAGTATGTGATCAGGACCAATGGAATTATGTGGCAGGGGCACACCAAAGACGAATTATGCAGTATAATGCGGCACATTTTCACTTGTATAAGTTAATTATTTTGACATTTTTTTTACTTGGTAGTACTGTCTGGGCAAAGATTTCACCTCATTAGTACTAATTTAACAGCCAAATACAGAAATAAGCCACTGAAAGTTGGCCAGTTACCCTTTGAAAAGGGCTTCCAATGTGCGCAAACACGTCACCATGTTTTTTAGTGACTTTTGATCCATTTGAGCTTCAAGCAATTGTTTTTTAAATCGACATGTTAAACTGCAGGTGGTGGATTATGTGACAAATACATAATCATGTGAAAAATGTCATGGCTGCAGAATCTCATAATTTCAGCAGCCTTGTATAAGATTAAACAAGTGGTTTAGTTAGAACTTCACATTTTTTTTTGTGTTGCCATATAGTTAGAACTTCCTCAGTCTTTCATTATTCTAATGTTGCTAAAAAGAGTTAGCTTAGGCAGATATACATTTTTATTAGTAAAGCCAACCCACCAACAATTGGGGTATGCTTTAAATCCTGAGTTTGTGCTTCTCCAGACCATACCCTCTTAAAATATACTGCCCACCAGTATGGATGACATGAGTCCTACTCCTTCTAATCCTCATTGGCTTATGTGACATTCCCTATAGACTGATATACCTACTTGCATGATTAATTATCTATGTATAATGTGTGTGTGATGTGAAGTACTGTGACACCCTACACTGATATGAGTAGCGCTATACAACAAATGAAATGCATTTGAGAGAGGGGCTACAGAGGGATGAAGGGCACTGTTGGAGGGTGGTACTAATGGTATCTGCGGAGAAAGAGGTCATTGGTGGGGCGCCAAACAAGACTTTCGCTCTAGTGCTAAAGCCGGCCCTGTCATGCCCTTTCGTTTATTTAATTAGCAGTACGGTCATGAGTGCACAAAAACTATTTTGTTGGACTTCTGGAGTTGCCCAAACTAGTTATGCCCACTCTGTCCTTCTCCATACATGCTGCATTGGCTGCAATGCAGCTGGCATGGAGAACATGGCCTCCACATTAGCCCCTGGCTGGGCGGCGTCCTGACCCATCACAACACTGCTTGCAGTGTTGTGATTGGCTTTGGGGAGAGAGCCTGGCTGCCTGCATCCTGTTCCTGCTAGAGGCAGGAGCCGAGAAGACGTGGGACCTGGCCGGCGGAAAGGTAAGCTACATTTTTTAATAATAATAATGATTATTAAATGAACCCCCCCGCGTGAACCCCCTGCCCCGTGTGAACCCCCTACCCCTCGTCCTCTCCCCGCGAGTCATGCCGGCCGCGACTGCCGCAGTGGCCCAAACGAATGTACCATTGGCCCACCCAAATAAAAATTCCTGGAGCCGGGCTTGGAAGTACATACGTTATGCACTGTGTGCTGTACAAACAAATCAACACGAGCCTTATCTCGCGTTTCTTTTAAAATGAATGACGTTGGCCAAGGGCCTGTCGGTAGGTTCCCTGTGCCTGGCCCTGGATCCAACGATAGTGAAAGGTGTGGAAACTAGACGGGAACAGGAAGGGTGAGGTGCCCATACCTTCGGCTTTGTCTCACCACACTGTCTGCGTTGTTAGATAACGCTCTGGAGTTAGATCGCGCTTAAGGGGTGTCGGGGAGTCGCGTTCACTTAGTGAGCGCCCCGTGTAGCCAACTCATCGTTGGGCCTCACTGCTGCTACCAGTAGAAATGCCACAGTTTTATGCCTTCCCAGGCCATGCTTCCACATTTCCGGCTTTTTAACGGTCTTTGGTAATAGCTTTACATTGCAGTCTACTGGGTCTGTAATCTGCAGCAGTCCAAATCTGTGGCTCAGATTTTTCTTCTGGAAAACGGAAGCCACTGTTTTCAGAATATTGTGTATAGTGAAAAAAAGATCTGCATAATCTGGATAGCAGGGAAATCTTAACGGGTACTTAATATTTTTGAAGTTTTCAATCTGTCTAAATTTCCAAAACTGCAGAATGTGTGCAGAAGCAACAGAAAGGAAGAAATGCCTTGGACCAGAAGTGAGGTCTGTGGGGCAGCTGTTTAAGGCTTTTGGCACTTAGTATGGACTAAGGTGCTGATATATTAGACCTAGTTTGACACTGCAGCAGTTTGCAGGATCTGTTACCATTTAAAACAAGGATTTGCCATGCAGTACGTCATCTGCAAGATTTAAAGCTATTGGCATTGTAAATGACAATGCCCTTTATTGATCTGTTTTGATAATTAACACATAAATAAAAGGCATTTTCATTTACAATTCCAATAGCCCAAACTCTTGTAAATGCAAGACCTATTTCATTTCATAGAAGCAGCCACCATTGTCCCGGGCTGCTTAGAAAGTGAAAGCGCTCATGGCGCACTGAATGTAGCAGGGAAGCATGTTGTGCTTGCAGTAGGAGAAACTTGTTAAAGAAAATAGTGCTTAAGACGTACCATGTAACAACAGAAGTTGCAATTATTCTCCCCTCGGCCGCGATGGTTGTGTTGTGTTAGGTCTGACAGCGCCGGGACACTCGGTCCGAGTGGCTGAGCGCTTAACAAAACTCTATAATAACATAACAATAACATAACATAAAAGGGCCAGTCCTTATGGGAGGTTACAAATGATACAAGGCGGTACTAAGGAGGGACTAACAAGCTTATTCACAAAATAGACAAGCATTTGCAATGCAATAGGTATTGCATTTGCGAGAGTTTGAGCTATTGGCATTGTAAAAGACAATGCCTTTTATTTATGCGTTTGAAAACATGCAAGCTGTACATAAACAAGCACTTTGTACTTATAGTCCTTGCTTATGAGAAGCATCTCTTTTACTGCCAGTCTTGCTTCTCGTAAGCAAGGACTATACGTATAAAGTGCAAGTTTATGCACTGCTTGCAGGTTTTCAAAACAAATGAATAAAAGGCATTGTCAATTACAATGCCAATAGCTCCAACTCTTGCAAATGCGAGACCTATTGCATTGCAAATGCTTGGTAATAACTGCTGCTATAAATGATTCCTGAAACGTTTGATTTTATGCTGATTCATTTTAATTATAATATTTTAATATTGTAAAAGTAATTGATGTTATAAAATGTTCACCTGGCTAAATTCCAGGACAAGCTCAAAAAGAGGTCTTATTTTAGAAGATTTTAACGTTTGCTTTAGTAATCAAGGTAACACCTTGACTTGTGGTTTATTGGACAGAGAGGGGCGGAGATGATGAATTTTAGGCATGTCCCATATGGGGAGGTGTTAAATTTAAATGCCTGAGAACTTGCTTTTGAATATAATTGTACCTTTGCTTTTAAAGTTCAACGTAATTTCTAGCTGTACTAGCGACCACGATTTGCTTACCACATTTTTCAAGCTCAATTTAACCAGTGGTAGTATCAAAGCTGAGGGTCCCAAAAGTAAATACACATGGAATAAGGGGGCCGCAATTAAGTCCTTCCTCGAGACGAATGGATCCCTCGACCTCTCGCAGTCAAGATTCCGGGCCAACCACAGCACCGAGACCGCCCTGATCGCAGCCACCGATCACATCCGAGCACTGCTCGACAACGGAGAAACAGCAGCCCTCATCCTCCTAGACCTCTCCGCGGCCTTCGACACTGTCTGCCACCGTACACTAGTACAGCGTCTCAGCAACGTCGGAATCCAGGAGAAGGCACTGGAGTGGATCACCTCCTTCCTCGCCGGAAGGACACAGAGAGTCCGCCTCCCCCCATTCAGATCTGAAGCCACCGAAGTCATCTGCGGCGTTCCCCAAGGCTCCTCGCTCAGCCCTACCCTCTTCAACGTCTACATGAGCCCCCTCGCAGCCATCGCACGCCAGCACAACCTCAACATCATCTCCTACGCCTATGACACCCAGCTGATCCTCTCCCTCACCAACGACCCCGCCACCGCCAGAGCCAACCTTCACGAAGGGATGAAAGAGGTAGCCGAATGGATGGGGAACAGCCGCCTGAAGCTGAACTCAGACAAGACGGAAGTCCTCATCCTGGGATCCTCACCCTCCGCCTGGGACGACTCCTGGTGGCCCCCCGCCCTAGGCAGCGCACCCTAACCAACAGACCACGCACGCAACCTGGGATTCTTCCTGGACTCCTCCCTCTCCATGACCAGACAAGTCAACGCCGTCTCCTCGTCGTGCTTCAACATCCTGCGCATGCTACGTAAGATCTTCCGGTGGATCCCCACCGAGACCAGGAAGACGGTCACCCAGGCCCTCGTCACCAGCCGCCTGGACTACGGCAACTCCCTCTATGCCAGAACCACCGCCAAACTCCAGAAGAGACTCCAGCGGATCCAGAACGCCTCAGCACGACTCATCCTGGACATCCCCCGTCGCAGCCACATCTCCGGACACCTGAGAGACCTGCACTGGCTCCCGGTCAACAAGAGAATCACCTTCCGTCTCCTCACCCACGCACACAAAGCCCTACACAACCAAGGCCCAGGGTACCTCAACAGGCGCCTCAACTTCTACGCTCCCAAACGCCAGCTCCGATCGACCGGCCACGCCCGCGCTGCCGTCCCCCGCATCCGAAGAGCCACCACAGGGGGACGGTCCTTCTCCTACCTCGCCGCCAAGACATGGAACTCCCTCCCGACCCACCTCCGCCTGACCCAGAACCACCTCGCCTTCAGGAAGCAACTCAAGACCTGGCTGTTCGAGCAGTAGCGGACCCCCCTCCCCTAGCGCCTTGAGACCCTCTGGGTGAGTAATGCGCTATATAAATGCTTTGATTGATTGATTGATTGATTGAGTGTAAGTTAACAATGAGCAATTCATGTGTGAGCTCAAAAGAGACAGTCAGCACGCAGTCACACCAAGCACAAATTAAGATGAAGATCCTTGCACTTTTGTGAAAGCATTTAATTCACTGTGCTCCTCCTAGTTAGTTGTACACAAACCACTGAAGAGCAAGGAGCTGCATGGTTTGTTTAATCATGGGTGCACAGCTTCTCATAAAAATCAAAATTTAGCCCTTGGTAAATGCTCTCGCTCTAAGGACGAACAGGCATATGCATCAAAGTAAATACCGGTCGCAAATGGGCAGATTCTCAGAATCTGCCCCTTTGCGACCAGTATTTTTGCATTTGGGATGCATCATCCCAAATGCAAAAATCGCAATTTAAGGAATCTCTAATTTGAGATTCCTTAAATTGCGATTGCATTTAAGGAATCCCTAATTGAGATTCCTTAAATGCAATGCATGAAAGTAAAAAAAATAGCGAATTCGCTAATAGGAGTAGCAAATTACCATGAAGTTGAACTTCATGGTAATTTGCTAAAACTTTGAAAAAAGCACTTTTGTGCATTTTTCATAGTTTCATGCTGCGCACACACATGCCCTTAGGGCATGTGTGTGTGCAACATATGTGCAGAGTTCAATTTCATGGGTGCCACAGGGTGTCATTTTGACACCCTTGCACCCTTGAAAATGCATGAGCAATTTGCGAGTACCTACTGGTACTCGCAAATTGCTCATGCAATCTCCAATTCATTCCTATGGGCCTGTAGGCCCATAGGAAAGAATGGGACAGCATTCCTTAATTGCGACTAGCAATTTGCGAGTAGCAATTAAGGAATGCTTAGGAATCGCTATTTTAATAGCGATTCCTACATGCGTAGGCTTTTGCTATTCCTAAATAGCGATTCCTTAAAAATCGCTATTTAGGAATCGCAAAAGGCTACATTGATGCATCTGCCAGTTAACCCTTACTACTAGATGGGTTTATTACTTCTTAGAAATGGGGTCTCTAGTTGGCAGAGGGTTGCACCCTGTCCAAGTAGGGACCACCACTCTAGACAGGGTAAGTCCTATATATACCCTAAATTAACCTGAGGTAGCTTCCCACACATCAGTGTGTTGTGAATCTATCTAGGACCCTAATTAGATATCCCTGATTCATGCCCTTAGAGCGGCTATCTACTTGCCCAAAGCCTAGCTGATGCGAGAACCGAAGGAAGCCGACCCTCCCATTTGACGCACTGAGAGAGACGCTGTCTTTTCTCCTGCCGAGAAATTCCAGCTCTGGTGTTTCCAGTCACCCTTGCGGGTTGCTGGGAGATCGAGTCCTGAGAGAGAGATACAAGACCACCTTCATTCTAGAACCAAGGTACGGAGCTGATTAAAACCTTAAGAGCATTCTTGATTCAGATTCTTGGCAAAAACCAACTTAACTTAAACTGCAACTTACTTACTCCTTCCCACGTATTAGGCTTCGGTCAGGTACACCTGGGTAGGCGTATCTTTGAAGCACCAGTTGAGTACGTTAGTCAATGTTTTTATGAATGTATATATTTTATCCGTTTTAAAGTATCATATGGCTAAGACACCATATCAATGCTTTTACAGTATTATTTCATAATACTCCTTTTACTGTACGCACTTTACTTCATGATAAGTATTGCAATTGTGACAACTCATTTCTCTTGCATGAGAAAGAAGACTGCTTAATAAATAACAACTTTTATTGAAAACGCCCGTCACTCTATTTCTCTGCACTCCTGGTGAAATTAAGCATGCACGATTGACTGAGTGAAATAGCTGTCTATTGTTTTCACACAACTCTAGAGATATACTCTTTATTCTGAGGGAGCAAAGTTGTCATGTTTATGCGGTTGTCAGAAACGAATCCCTTCTTGTCTAAATCAGGATAGTTAACTCTTTCCTGAACATTCGAGAAAGTTTTTAGTGACCTCTGAGCTAGCTGGCAAACCTAATTAAGTCTAACATAGTCAGTAGAGACCTAGATGACCTCAGTCCTACGTCTAAACTGCTGTTTATGTTATTCCAATGCGCAGAGCCTATTGGGAATATAGGAACTACACTACATGGCGTCCAATGTTTGGTAAGGCGATAATCTAACGCAAGACATTTGAGTAACTCAGTTGTGCTTTTCACACAGACCCCCTTTTCCCGTAAAAACTCCAAAAGACGTCTGGAGTGGGTAAAAGGTTAATATCCGCCGGAACTTAGTAGGAAGAGATTCCTGTGTATAGTTTTTGGTTTAGTCAACGTTGAAGGATACAGTGTTCCAAAATGTTATGCACCTAATCTTTGTTTCCTTGAAACTTGATCTGCAACAAAAAAACTTTCTGTCAGTAAAATGCCGGATGGTGACGAAGAAAGAGATGTTTTAGCATATCAACTGTTGTTAGATGACACAACTCTCCAACAGAATGACCCGAATACTATAATCATTCCGGTAAATGTAACAAGAACTATAACTCTTAAACTTATAGAAAATGGACTATCACCAAGAGGTGGTACAGTCATATTCGTGGTAGAGACCCATGAATATCGCAGACAGAGGTATTCTATTAATGGATACATTTTCCAGCAGCAAACGCTGTAAGACAGGACTTCCACTATTACAAAATAGATGAACCTCCGGATGGATACGCTCCTTTCGAGGACGTTGAAATCCCAGTAACTTACCAAGAGCACCTGCTATGGTTTAATGGCACCCTAAAACATCAAAATCACATCACCAGGCTCGGTCCACTAGGTAGACCAGGAGCCACGTGGCCGGTTCTAGCCAGCTACACACCACATCCCGACATTGAAAAAATGTCAGACCGGGAACTTTTAGCTCAGCTAAAACTACTAATCAAAATACATAGACAATTGGTCCAATATGTAATGCGGACTTCAATAGTCCAAAAAGTAATACAAATTCCACAGCACACCCCTTACCAGGGGAACACAAATAAAATCACACCACAAAATATACAATCAGCCATTGGCAAAATACCCGCGAAACAGGAACAAATTCCATTCTGGTTAGCACAAAAAATCACTCAAATAGAGGCAGTATTTCCTGATACTACTCCTAATGAGAAATACAGAATTCTGACTATCTGCCTTCCAATGGGGATCGCACCACATGTGGAGGACTGTGACACTTGGGGCACAGTCTTTGCTTCAATATACACAAAAACACATGGTGTTCCGTCTATGGCGGTAATACCAGATGTGCTAAGACAGATTAAAAATCAATACGGTCCAGAACCTGCTTTACCTCTAGGTATGAAATTACTGAAAGACTTTAAGCATGTCTCGGCTATATTATTAGCCAACATAAAAGTAGAAGCAGCATTTGTGGCGATCCGCCGGAAATTCAAAGAAACAGATATAGCAGAAGAACCTTTTGAACTTGCCAGAATCATAGAAAAATTCTATGAAGAACTAGGTAGAGATAGTTTGGGTGGGAAACCAGTAAAACCCCAACTAACTGAAAATCCTGAAAAAACCTTTATTAAAAATAATCTAAACACTCCAAAAAAGAGTTAAGATGGTAATAAACAATCCACTCCCAGAGAAAAACGATTCCAGTCCAGAGGAAGGTCTCCTCAACGAAGAGATAGATCTCCAGAACGAGGAGGCAAGTCTCCCCAGAGGGAGCCCTCTGAGAAAAGATACAACCTTAGAAATAGGGATAATTTGAGAAAACCTGACAGATATCAAGATATTGATACACTTCCCTCTCGATCTTTTCAGACTTCCTCACAGAAATCAGAAAGAAGAGGACGGTCAGAACACAAAGAAGAGCACGTCAAGTCTAAAGACAAGGAACCTGCTCATCAAAGTAAAAAATTACAATTTCCAAAGAAGAAGGTAGCTAGTATTAGAATAAAACATGCCGAGGATACTGAGGACACAACTGAAAAGCAGAAAATGGCCCAGACAATGCTTGACAGCGCAGTAGAAGTAACCATAGCTCGCAAGATCCTGATGAATCTTCTGGAGACAGTGGACACGAATGAATACATTCAAGTGGAAACTGCAGATACCAGAGTTAGCAAACCCCATAAATTATACGATATAACATTGCGTATAGAGGGGGACAAGACTAGGAAAGTAAGGGGCCTCTTTTGGGATAACCTTTCGAAAGGCTATGACATCCAGTTAGCTGAGAAAGACTGGCCACCAGAGTTTGTCAGGGAGTGCCCTCATGGCGAAGAAATGATTATGCCTGCCTTCTCAAATCATATTCCAATTCATAAAAAATACACATTTGCAAGAAAATGGGCAGTAGCCCAAGCTCCTGCATTATATAAAAATCATGTAGGATGGGATGAGGATTCTCCTCACCACAAAATCCAGTTAAAAAAATCAACCAACTGCCCAAAGACAGTACCCAGTTAAGCAAGAAGCTAAAGAGCAAGTCAGGGAGATCTTAGATCAACTTGAATATCAGGGGGTGATTGAAACATGCACCTCACAAATGAACAATCCTTTGTTTCCTGTCTCCACGCCAGATGATTCATATCGTCTAGTTTTGGACTACAGACACCTAAACTCCTGCTGCAAAACATTTGCAGTACAAAACTCACACAGTGCAGCACTAATGAATAACATTGTGCGCAACAAATATAAAACAACATTAGATATCTCTAATGGATTCTTTTGTCAAAACATAGCACCTGAAAGCAGGTATTTGACCGCTTTCTCAATAATGGGGTCACGCCCCCAATTCTATCGACTCCCACAGGGATTCAAGAATAGCCCAGGATTATTCTCAGCAAGGATAACAGAGTTACTACAAATATATGATGATGAGGCATTATCTTATGTCGATGACATCTATCTCACAGACGATGACCTTGAGACTCACTTAAAAAGAGTGAACACCATAATACTTGGGTTCGCAGCTGAAGGGTACAAATTCAACTTTAAAAAGTCACGAATTGCCCATCTAACTGTCCTGTTCTTAGGATATGAATTATCAAGTGAAGGCAAAAGCCTAGCAGACAACTTCTTAGAGAAGTGCGCTGTACTCCAAGCACCAGAAATGCTGAAGAATTTACAATCAATACTAGGTTTCCTGAATTTCGGAAGAACATACATTCTAAATTATGCAGAGAGGGTTAAACCTCTCTACGAATTAATAAAACCTGATTTCAAACCAATTAATTGGACTCAGAAACACACAGAAATGTTAGGATCATTACAAACAGACATGTTAACTAAAACAAAATTACAAACACGCAAAAACGTACGCAACCTTGTAATCCGAGTCATCCCAGGAACTTGCGGATTCACGTACCTGACCTCTAATGAGGGAGAAACTGTACCAATAGCTTACAAATCACATTTGTACACACAAGCTGAAATGAAATTCAGTTCAACAGAAAAAATTCTGACTGCGGTTCAAACTGCTGTAGCAAAAGAAAGAGCCCTAACCCAAGGCAAAAGAATATCTGTTTTAACAGCAGAATCAGCCCTTGAGGCAGTAACAAGTCCACGCAATCTAAATGCAGTGGCATTAGATCCAAAATGGACACAATGGGAACATTCTAATGCTGCAGAAGACGTGAAACACGCTTTTGATCCGAAAATGAACAAACTAGAACATCTAGAATACGAACATGAATATCCTCTGTCAATCGAAATTCTGCCTCTCGAACAGTACAGCTGTGTAATCTACATGGATAGATTTGCACAACACTACGATGTGGATAAAAAATCCTACAATGCAGCATGCGCGATTGTTAAAGGTCGCTGGCGCTTTGGTAAATTCAGACCGATAATAACAAAAACTGAATCACTCAGAAACTGTACAGCTCAGCGAGCTGAAATAAGATCTTTAAAGATGGCGCATGAAAATGCCGATCGCGAATTACCCACACTAATAGTGTGCGATTCGCATTACTGCGTCAGGTCTTACAATATTGACATGCAGACATGGATCAAAAATGGTTACATAGATGACACAGGTGCCACAATAAAGCATAAAAAGCTCTGGGAACAAGTAGTTCTTTTGCAGAAAGAACTCCGAAAGACTAACGTGATACATACACTGAGTCATCAACGTGATGGCGTTCACGTTGAAGGGAATTCATTGGCTAACAGAGCCACAGCGGCAGCGGTTCAACCGGCTTCCGTAGCCACAAAAAAGCATTCTAAAAAACACATAGATGGAGAAACCATGCTGGCGGTAAAAGCGTCATTAAAAGGCGAATATGCAGCATTACCTCTCAACTATCAACTCAGTAATACATACATAGTTGATGCAAATTCCGTTCCTTTTGCTCAAATCCCTGGAGTGGGGGACAGAGTAATTCCAAACACGAACCGGAGAGCTTACTTGATTCAAGAAGCACACAAGGGACTGGGTCTGAGGCACCAAGAGATCTTGAAATCTCTAATAGAATTACAATCAGAGTACTGGTGGCCGGGGATGAGCGTGCAAATTTACAACTTTGCAATGGATTGTCAGGACTGCAACAGAGATCGCAGTTGTGAACCGGACCAGATACCAGGCCAGACACCCCTATTAGACAGCATTAGGCTATCTATACGTAGACATCCACACGGAAGAATGCGACCCCAAAAGTATTAAGACGAGATTCATTTAGATGTTGCTCCAGCGCTCGGCTGACGCCAGAACTGTTATAAAAGATTTGCGAGTCTTTATCGGCACATACGCAATTGGCATGCTACATTCTGACCAGGGTCCTGCGTTTAGCTCTCGAGCCTACAAGGAGGCCATGGCCAGCATGGCCATTGCATTGCGGGACTCTAGTCCATTCCATGCCGAGGGAAATGCGGTAGTGGAGAGAAAAAACCAGGACATAAAGCAATCTATAACAGCGAGGGTATTAGGTTCGGGTGATGGGTGGGTCAAACATCTAACAAGTGTCCAACGTAGTTTTAATAATCTGCCAAGAAATTCTCTGGGGGGGATCACTCTGTATGAACTTTTGTTTGGTACAAGAATGTTAATCGAAGACCTCGATCGTCAAACTTCAGTGGTGAAAGAAAAAACCTTTGATATCAAAGATCGTTTGGCTGTTTTACAGGACTTAAATGAAACAAGAAGAAGTCTAAGTAACACAAAGCTAAAGCCAATATCCACTGAAGAAAAACCACCTGTCCCAGCAAAACCTGTCTGGATTCCAAAGATTGGGGATCTGGTCAGAGAAAAGATCGCGGTGAAGAAGGAATTTGGGCCTTCTTACAGAAAAGCAGTACCTGTCTTAGCTATCAGCGGAACAAGATCAGTAGTACTACCGCCCCTTGCTGGTAAAAAGGAGAACAGAGTTGTATCCATCGACCTGGTAAAACCACAATCATGTGGCCAATAATAAGTAGTAGGCCCAGTGGACTCCCAAGAAATAGCAGAAGACCAAATCTTGCTACAATCCAAGAGGTTCAAACTGAAAGACTAATCACTTTTAATAAACCTGCAGTGAATAAAAAAGGACTATGCAACAAAGCCATGGAACTTGTGCCTCTTGAAACCCAAATTGCAACAGTTCGTCAAGAAACACCTGTCTACAACGATGTAGCCTCAGACTATGCTAATGAAACAAAGAAAAATGCAAAGTCTAATGCGAATCCGGAAGCAATTCCAACAATTGACAGAACTGCATCTGGCTACTTCATCAATTTCGATGACTTTTCAGAAGATCAAAATGAGCATGAAGAAACGGCAGCAACAAAAACTTTCAAAGAAAAAATGACTGAACTTTTTCACCAACTAAAAGAAACATATCTGATTTCACCATGGATTGAATTTTGGATTGTGTTAGGTGTACTTTTCCTCCTACTTTGGCTCATCATGGTTCTATGTTTGGCAAACTTCATTGATGGAAAATATAGTACAATGGACACAGCAAGTCAGAACATCAACTTGGCCCTAAAGCCTCACACATCCTCTCACATCGAAAAAAGAGAACTGTCATCAGTGAACATCACAGCCAATCCAATACCCGGTAGGGTAGCATGGGACAAAATGGATTATGAAATCTATGGGCCGATTGAGCTCTTGAAATATCCACACCAGTTTAAGGTTTCCTTAAGTGACTTTGTGACACCAAGTTCTTTCTCTGATGATTGGGACTTTGAAAATAATAATAATATGATGTCAGATTTAGTAATGTCAACTAAATTCACAGAACATGATTACTTACAGGGTTCATCAAATTATGAGGAGTTGTATTGTTATAATCATTTTGGTCATCACTATTTGCATAAATCTGCTCAACCTAGAAATGTTTTTACATATAATCAATGGGAACATTGTCCAACTCCGCCAAAAGGCAGCTCGAAAACATTTTTTGAGAAATTCCAATACTTCTCAGGGTTTAACAACAGTGATCCAGAAACGTTTTATTTTAAAATGTTAAATAAGACAGGAATGAAAACAATGTTGACAAATACTAAATTGATTTATTCTGAAAAATGTTATGACAAAATGTCTACATTTGGTTTCGATTTTTGGAAAAAGAACATTGAAACAAAAACCATCTGGGGTTCAAAAGACTGGCAGGTACACGGTCTAGAAGCATTATTTAGAGCCTGCATGATCCCAGAACAAATAATATTCCTGAATGATACCATTCAACAAACGTCCTGTCTTGGCTTAGCCAAGATAAAAGACTTAAATAAACCGTCTATTCCAAAGCCCATACCTGATAATAATAGCACTACAGATGTGGAGATAGACGTATCCCATATTTTACAGCAAAACAGAACAAATCCTGATTGGAAAAAATGGTTGATCTGGCCCACAGACACAAATAACTGTCAATATAGATTCCTGAATAAAACACAGGGGTTAAAACAGAACAGGCCAGACCCAAGATATTCCCAGAGACAACATCCAGGGATACTTACAACATACAGTTTAGGGAAACTATGCCTTGAGTGGCTACAGAAATCCACACTGGCTGAAATTAAGCAACACTTGACTTTACTTAAAGAAGGTGCTGACTTGCGAGATTTCATACTGGGACCTCGCAAACAGCGTCAAAAACGTTTCATTTATGTCGGTATATACGCTGCTTACAACGAAGCTTGGAAAGTAACGCAAATTGAAACTGCTGAAAAAATACGGTAAATTGATCATATAAATTTGGAAAAATCACTTTCTGTAGTGGACAATGGGTTAACGACTCTGTCCTCCAGAATTTATTCACTGGACAGCATTGTATCATCTGCTATTGATATAATAGAGCAGGACTTGCTAATGTTACAACATGGTCAGTCCCAATTGCGTTCTATTGTACAGCTAGGCTGGACGTTGCAAAACCTGCGTTCCGGCTACGTGCCATGGCATCTAACCAACATAACGTCATTATTTTCTATCTTTAACCTTACTGATGCACAAATCAGTTTGGCACAAAAAGGAGCAGACTATACGATTCTGAGCATTGAAAAACTTGGGAGATTACCATTGCCAATGTCAGAGAGACCTGTCATTGAATGGATAATACACGGAACAATTACAATTCCGATACCAACTTTCCAGTTTAAGTATTGCCAAAAATATATACCAGCAGGCCTGTATAAAAGGTTGGGTAAAGGATACATCAAATCAACCTGGAATTTACCTTATACACACAAATGTTATAGTGAAGGGGAAAAAAAGGTATTCCTTAGTGGTAACAATTGTAAAAAATCACTAATCGGTACACTTCTGTGTCAAGGTATTAACTTGCATGGAGCCTGCGAAGGTTCATCAAACAACCTCTCATGTCACCTGCATGGCACTCCTGCAACACAGATAGAGCCTTTTTTCAGACAGCTTCCCAACGGCAGTTATGTTCTAATAAGTGACCACAGCTGTTGTGGCATGGTGCCAGGAAAATCCTATCTCGTAAACGTTACTTCCAGGGTCATTTGCTGTATGCAAGTATTGTATCCAAACAGCAATCCAGACATGGAGGCAACAATATGGCCGTCTTTGAATATCTCTTCTATTCAAATTGATACTATAAGCAGAATGAAGTCTATTCTTTTACAGACAACTGTGCCTTTAACCTCGTCCAAAGAGACGTATGATCTGCAAGTTGCAAGGACAGCAGCAGAGATACATACCCTATTATCAATAAATAGCCCCGTCCATTTCGTAGAAATGTTAGGTCAAATCTTAAACATGTCTGATACCAGTGGCATCGCACATGTATTTAAGACAGTTTTTTCGGGACTGTTAGCACCCTTTGAAACAGTTCTGGGCACTTTCCCGAATTTTGTGCATTCGTTATTCGGCGGCCTGCCTCTTCTTTTGGGACTCGTAGCAGGAATTTTATATTTGATCCTTCTGCTCCGATATGGCAAGCCAAGCCACAGACAAAACTCCAGCTACGATGGAAGAAACGATCTTAGCAATACGCTACCGAGACCGAATCACTAAAGTCCTCGGATTAGCCCGGCTAAGAGATCTGAGTACAACTTGGTTTCTTTCATTCAGACCACTCTGGCAAGATTGCATCTTACCTGTGCTTCGATGTCTGCTATGCGGAGAAGAATGTGTGTTGGACGTCTGTCTTACACTACCATCAGCAGTACCGATATATATCGATAATTTGCTTGGTTCAGTAACGGCTCATGCAACGTGTTGTCCCCAGCGGCTACCTATTCTGATGACGGCATTCGTTGAGACTTCACCATTACGATTAGGTGGCGGTGAAGTATTAGATGAAAGCAGCACCACACAGGTACAACCTTCTGTGAGCATTGCTGATCCAGACATCGATGATAGCAATGATTCTCACATTTGCACTATTTCAGCTTTTTCGAACTTGGTCGAACTTTCTCCTACTGTTGTAGACCAATTTTTCGCAAGTCTGTCTGATATCTCCTAACAACGAGAATAACTTTTAAAAACAATGAGCACACAGCGTTCCCTGAACTCTGAATTCGGCCTTCAGTTTTTGATAAACAACACTACTGAAAACAATTGGAACTATTTTTTCCCCTGAAAGAAAAATAATTTTTTTCAATTTCAAAAATATTTACCTTTTTTTCTGGCACATGTACTCTGCTTAAAGTAGAACTATTCATAGAGAACAGAGCTTCTATTTTTAGGAACTCTAGAGACAATATTTTACCTCAGCCTCTAGCATATGTACAGTATTGTATAAATATGTGATGAAATGGTCTCGACCTTCTTTTCTGTATTCAGAGCCATTTCATAAATGTAATTTTCACAATTCATTCAGCCGATATTTATATATGCATTTCCTGAATGATAACACTGCTTGAAAAAACGTACAGTATAAATACTCATTTTCATGTATTTACCATATACCATTTCAAATGCAATTTATGTATTTTGGGGTGGGTTGGAAAACACACATGCATCGTTATATGTTTAGTATTGCTTAGTATTTAGTAATGATGGACATTAATACGTGGAGTGGGTGTTGTGAATCTATCTAGGACCCTAATTAGATATCCCTGATTCATGCCCTTATGTGGTTATAATAAAACATATCCTTATAAAGGCATAAGAATCATGCCCATATTTAGTCATAGCCCATGCAGTCCAAATACGGCAAGGCTACTTCCATATACTCCTAGAAAGTACAACACGTTCTTTAAACAAACCAAGCCTCCAGCAGCCCGGGAATTCCCCCTGCTTTTGTTTTGATTTGCACAAGAACTCCTGGGGTCCAGAAAGAACTGTTAGTTCTGAGTGACGTCTTATGTCCAACCTTACGTCAAACTCGGCACCTTACAGGTATAAATATACGGACATTGTCTTAAGCAAACACACTGTGGTTTGGAGCAGAGCGGCTATCTACTTGCCCAAAGCCTAGCTGATGCGAGAACCGAAGGAAGCCGACCCTCCCATTTGACGCACTGAGAGAGACGCTGTCTTTTCTCCTGCCGAGAAATTCCAGCTCCGGTGTTTCCAGTCACCCTTGCGGGTTGCTGGGAGATCGATTCCTGAGAGAGAGATACAAGACCTCCTTTATTCCAGAACCAAGGTACGGAGCTGATTAAAACCTTAAGAGAATTCTTGATTCAGATTCTTGGCAAAAACCAACTTAACTTAAACTGCAACTTACTTACTCCTTCCCACGTATTAGGCTTAGGTCAGGTACACCGGGGTAGGCGTATCTTAGAAGCACCAGTTGAGTACGTTAGTCAATGTTTTTATGTATGTATATATTTTATCCGTTTTAAGGTATCATATGGCTAAGAAACCACATCAATGCTTTTACAGTATTATTTCATAATACTCCTTTTACTGTACGCACTTTACTTCATGATAAGTATTGCATGAGAAAGAAGGCTGCTCAATAAATAACAACTTTTATTGACAACGCCCGTCTCTCTATTTCTCTGCACTCCTGGTGAAATTAAGCATGCACGATTGACTGAGTGAAATAGCTGTCTATTGTTTTCACACGACTCTAGAGATATACTCTTTATTCTGAGGGAGCAAAGTTGTCATGTTTATGCGGTTGTCAGAAACTAATCCCTTCTTGTCTAAATCAGGAGAGTTAACTCTTTCCTGAACATTCGAGAAAGTTTCTAGTGACCTCTGAGCTAGCTGGCAAACCTAATTAAGTCTAACATAGTCAGTAGAGACCTAGATGACCTCAGTCCTACGTCTAAACTGCTGTTTATGTTATTCCAATGCGCAGAGCCTATTGGGAATATAGTAACTACACTACAAGTCAGGCTTAACTTAGGAGGCAAGGTTTAAAGCATTTTACAACACTTAAACACAGAGAAAACACTAAAAGACTCCACACCAAGTTAGAATATTTATCTTATTAAAACAATACCAAAACAACTTTGTGAGGTATTGTTGGTGAACTCTTTGCTGCTCCCGAAGGACTCAATCTCCCAAGAGCCCCAGGACTGCTCTCCCTTGCTCTCAATTTGCCCACAGCCGCTTTAAAACAATGTGCGGTACCCGCTGCGCGGGTCCCGCTTCGTGAGGTATTGTTGGTGAACTCTTTGCTGCTCCCGAAGGACTCAATCTCCCAGGAGCCCCAGGACTGCTCTCACCTGCTCTCAATTGGCCCACAGCCGCTTTAAAACAACTTGCGGTACCCGCTGCGCGGGTCGGGCGCCGGGAGAAGCCCGGGACAAGGGCGGGGCCGTCTGCGGCCATCATAGGCCAGAAGAGGCCGGGCCAGCTTTCTTGGTTTTGGCTCAGCTTAAGGTATCTCTGAAATACAATCAGGACGATTGAAGCTATTCTGATACTGCTTTTGTAGTTATCAATTAGTAATTCTGACAAATGTAAGGCATTTGGCTATTGTAAAAAATCATAACGAAAGGCGTAATCATAAATTATTCATTTCTACTAGTGCGAATTGGATTGTAATGAATTATTGCTTGTTGCTTTAGTTGCCGTATACCTTCCTGCTTTGGCTATGAATTGATGTTCGACTATGTCTAATTTAACATTGAGTAAAAGGAAGGGAATGGCGGGGACACTAAATGATTTTATCACACAAGCAGAACTCATTTTATCACATGAGATAGAAATTGCACAAAGAAGACTCTCGTTAGATCCCTCTAAACTTCCTACATATACAGTAATTAGGGGGCAGTCCCCAGTAAATACCTTGTGTTTAAATATGGACATAGATATGCAACACGATAACGGTAATATGCAATCAACCGTGAATAACCCAATTATAGACACAATGGAATCGCTTGTTGCAAATGTGCAGGCAAGCCCAGGGATCTCAAGTAGGCTACAAGTACAAAAAACTGTGGGGACAGCGGGAACATCGACTAGGGAAAAAAGTGAAAAATCCCAGAAGGGGAAAAAAGCTCACCAAAAAAAGGAAAAGTAGGGGAGAAAGGGAACCTTTGTAATGGGTACTCAAACGCACCAGAACAACAAAAAGTTAGTAGGTCGAGATCAATTGGGATACAAACAGATGCTGTTGACCATATTGGAGCAGGCAGGGACAATGAGGTAATAGGAGCCCTGGAACAAACAGTGGCAGACATTTTTAAAACTGCCTTAACTTCCATTCAGATACAAATAAATTATTGTATGGATAGTAAATTAAGGGCCATGGACAACAAGATTGTCCAATTAAATGATGCAGTTCACCATTTAGGTAAAAATATAGTAGAAGGAAATGGGATAATTGCAGAAGTGGCACAATTATTTGCTGATTTAAAATCGCTTACAAGGAGCAACATAGCTTGCGATGTTGGGGAAAAAACTCCTTGTCAAGTAGGTGTAGGATGCCCAGATAGAGTTCAGTTAAGGAACGGTGCAGAGGCTACAGGGGTGCCTGAGCAAAGGAAGAGGGCCTCTGTCTGTTCTGACAATGTCATACCTAACCCAGAGCTTTATAGTGGCAGGGAAATGATGTATAATCCGAAGGGGACAGACTTGATTCCCAACCCAGATATTTTGAACTTACCCCCTGCTACATGTCCATACGTTTTAGTTTTAGCTGGTGTCCCTGTATTGAAAAGGGACCAAAAAGAATCCTGGCAAAACCTGAGGAACAAAGTTGCAAATATAAAAAATTTAATTCACATAAAACAGGCGAGATCCTGATGGTACGAAGGGTAGGGTGGGTGGGGAGTTCTCAGAAAGACATACAGGGAGATTGTATCGTTGTATATTTCAGACATCCTCATGTAGTCCGTTCTCTTTTGAGAGCACACGAGGAAACATTAACCTGAAAAACAAATATCCACGCGCTACCATTGGGATATTTTCATAATCCTTTAGAAAATGGAGCGAATAAAACATTAAATAATTTTCTAGTCGCAGAAACTCCAAATAGATTTCAGGAATTATCCTTACTGGAAGATGTAGATTGACTGCAACAGTTAGATGCATCGAACACATTAGATAGGGAAGCAGAGAGGATAAGTAATGAACTAACTGGGATTTTGGGTGAAGCGGCAGGAGGGGATGGTAAAAGTTGTGAGAGTAAAGACGACCCACTATTATTAAATGGTATTGACCCAATTTTAAGTGAAGAACCTATGAGAGACCTAAATTATAAAGCCCGCACAGATTTGAAAATCATCTGATGGAACATCGCGGGATTGAAAAAGAATACCAGGGACCCGGAGGGGAACAAATTCATTGAAACAAGTGATATTTGTATACTACAGGAAACCTGGTCAACTAAGATCTTACATAGGGTGGGCTATAAAAATTTTTAGGCAGCAGCTGTTCCGTCTACAAGAGGAAGACCCTCTGGTGGTCTAGTAATTTGGATAAAAGTTAGTCTTAACATCAGTGTAAAACAATTAGTGACAGATTCACAAGATATACTTAGTATTAAAATAGTGACCAAGGAAAAGAGGGTGCTGCATATATACAAGGTTTACAACCGACCGAGGTTGGGATCAAAGGAGTCAATAACAATTGATCAATTGGACTCCATTTTAAACTTGGTAGATTCGGGTGTAGGCGTAGTAATATGTGGAGACCTTAATTGTAATTATGAACCCATCAAAGGGCTTGAAACGATTTTAGAAGATGAAGATTTGGCCGATAAAATCCCTGTTTTATCTCGCCCTAGATCTGTCCCGTGTGCTGCCCTAGCACTTCAAATAATGAGATTAACAGTGACTTATGGCCTAAGGGCATGTAAAGGTCGCTTTCCATCGGATGTAGGAAAGTATCCTACATTTTGTAGAGGCATTAGTCAAAGTACAATAGATTATATAATGTTATCTTTTGATATATGGCAATATGCTGTAGACTTTAAAGTTAAGCCAAGGGTGGAGAGTGACCATCATCCGCTGGAACTTGTTTTAGAAAGTAGGTTGATGCCCAGTCCATTGAACAGTAGTAGTATTCCTTGTAATCATATTGATAACGTTATAGTTAGCAACAATCGTCGCTCGGTTAAATGGGCACACATGCTGGAACATGGTGAGAAGTTGGCAAATATCTATGATATCTTCACGAATACTTTTGGTAATCATGCTACTGACCAAGTGGATAGGGACATGTTCTTAGAATTGCATAAGGGCTTTTTCAAGGGAATTGCCCCACTGGTAACAAAAAAAGCTATAATAGGCAAAAGAAATGGAAGCCAAAAACTGATGGGGAAACCTTGGTACAACAAAGACTGTCATAGTGCAAAAGCCGAACTAGTACATGCCATCAAAAAATAACAAAGGGTTGACAGATAGGGAAGCCAGGTCAAAATATAAGAGAGTACTAGAGAACGCTAAAGCATCATGGGACGATGATATATGGTTAGACATGTTGGTAGCAGCAAAAAACAGGGACCATATGGCTTTTTGGTATATCGTTGCTAATGGAAACCGAAATAAAAGGGCTCCAGAGAAGTTTATTTGGATGAAACTACTTGGATAGACCATTTTACAAGGCTATATGCAACTCCGGAGCTCTGAAAATGATGGGCCGTTATTTAGCTTGAGCGAAGGGAATTTAGAATTCAACCTACAAGAAACGATTACGGCTATCAATTCAGTTAAAGCTAGTAAAGCCCCTGGACTAGATAAGATCCCTGGAGATCTCTACAAACATGATACTAGTGTCTGGGCCCCTACAATAATTATTTGTGTAATTTTGTAGCAGCCGGAGCTGATATACCAGAGACATGGAGGGGAGCAGAAATCATTTGTATTTTTAAAAAGGGCGATATGAGTGGTCCTGCAAACTATCGCCCGATTAGTGTAATCGATATTTTACAAAAAATGTATGCAAGGCACATTTTAAATCGTATTAATCTTTGGATCGATAAAAATGAAGTTCTAACTAAATTCCAGGCAGGATTCAGAATTAAAACTAATACTATTGACCAGGTGTTTAGGTTCTGCTGTATTTGTTGGAAATATGTAAATCTAAGGAAAGGCCATTTATATGTGGCGTTTGTTGACTTAAGAGCCGCGTTTGATCTCATCCCCAGACATTTGCTATGGAAATCACTTAATAGCCAGGGATTACTGGCCAACCTCTTGGAACAAAATATCAGATTGCACCAAAATAACTATGCAAAGGTGAGGTGGGGTCCGGCTGGCGAACAAACTAGTTCAATACCCATAGCGAGGGGAGTTCGCCAAGGATGTGTCCTAGCACCAACTCTCTTTTCCCTATTTGTTAATGATATTCCTTGCTTTTTAAAAGATTGTAGTAACGATGCACCGAAACTGGGGGGTGAGACAATACCTGCTCTATTATTTGCGGACGATACAATTCTTGTATTGCAAATACCAAAGGGCCTACAATGTTTACTTAATACCTTCCAAACTTATTGCAGCAAAAAAGGCCTATAGATCAACATCGATAAGACAAAGTATATGGCAATAAATCCCCACAGGTCATTTAGAGAAAACATGGTTTTAAATGGGCAAAAATTAGAATACGTTCAAAACTTTACCTATTTGGGTGTTTTACTTGATTCTAAAATGTTGTGGAAAACCCAAATCGAAAAGAGCAAGCTATTACTAACGCAAAATACATTACCGATTTTAAAAAGACATGGAAACAGCCTTTATAAGGCGATGCTTCCAGCACTTGAGGTTTTCCGGTTCAAAGCAAAATCAGCAGCATTATATGGCGCTGAATTGTGGGTTTTCGAGGTCAATGAAAATAAATTCTATAGAGCTTTGCTAAAGTTACCAGTACGTACTCCGTTAATACCGTTAATGCTAGATCTCAACATGAAGCGTACCGATTACCATGTAATTATTAGACCTCTGATGTTTTGGGTCAGGATCTGGACAACACCAGAGCTGCCCGGTTATAGGGCTGCTCTAACAGAGATAAAGGATCTAGATGTTAATAATTGTAATATATGGTTCAACCACGTCAGTACATGTCTAAAGAAGATTGGTTTAGCACACTTCTGGAATAATCCATCTGCACTGACCTCAAACTCAAGGAAGACCCTAAAAGTATCCTTTTGGGCCTTTATGGATCACAATAGATTAAATGATAGAGCAAATGGATTGTTGACTAGTGAATTCCTCTTGTTTAAAGAAAGTGCTTGTTTTGAATCCTTTTTAAACGAGGTAAATCCACCATTGGCAAAAACACTATACTTGAAGTACAGGTATGTAGTATTAATGATAAAATCATGTGTAGCAAGGTGGACTGATGACAATAATGAAACATGTATATGGTGCTCAGGAAAAGTTAGGGAAGATATTGCACGTCCTCTTTTTTTGCCCAGCCTATACGATCCCAAGAAAAAGATGGATAAAAGCATTGTGTATAAACGTAGGTGTGAGATCGTACAGAGAGGCAGAAAGGATTTCAAAAACTTAAAAGATACTTGCCAGGTTATTGTCTTTTGTATCAGTAGGTTTCTGCTGGCAGTGAACTTACTTCGGCTAAAAGCCGGTGAGAAATTTTAGGACTTGTAAGAGAATTGATATTTAGACACATGAATTATTTAGGAAACATAGTTAAATGCTAATACTTAACAAGTGTCTTGGAGTAGTTTTCTGGAAAACTGATTGTAAATTTAAATGTTTTTACCTTTGTATATGTGCCTTTTTAAGCTATTTATGGTTTTTTAATAATGTGATCGACCCCTCCCTTCCATTTATCAATTATTTCTTGAATTGTATCTACCCATGGTAATTGTAATATTGTGATAATTTTTCTATGAACTACAATTTTTTATGTACCTTTTATGATACAGATGTATCGAAATAAAGATGATAATGATGATGATGATGATGAATTACCTTAAACAGGAGTGAACCCCAGTATTTGGAGTGGACCCTTCTCATCTTAAAGGCCAATTGAAATGATTTCAGCTGTGAGAAAGTCATCCCTTTTGCCTTGGTCACCTCCATTTTTGAGTGATACTAGTGGTTACTGACTCTGTTTGTGCCCTGGGCTCTGCTAACCAGGCCCAGAGCCCATGCTCTGAATAAAAGGTAGATGGCAATTAGCTGTAATTACAATTGGTACCGACAACCTGCCTGTAAGTCCCTAGAATATTGTAGGGCATGTAGGTTTAGAGGCCCAACAGATTTAATGCACTTAACGTTGGACTGCTGTGTTGCTTCTGTCATTTGAAAAGCCAACCCTGGATTGCAGGCTGCTTTTAAATTAAACTTATTTGCAAATTCGACTTTGGAACTAAAGGTACTTCAAAAGTCTTACACTACCTTATTTTTACATATAAGTCACCCATAAGGTATCCACTAGGTGACTTGGGGGTAGGGTGCGTTGTAACTGAAAGCAGGTAAATTACAAAAGATGTTTTATATACAGTGGTGAAGGAAAACTGCCAATTTCGTTTTTCCCAATTGTAGTGCTTTAGCTGCATAACATGGGAGGACTTTATTTACCTTTAATAAAGTCTAACTAATGACAGGAGAGAACTAAAATAATACTTCAAAGTGTCTAAATATTAGTTTAAACAATTCTAATAGCTTGCCAAGGTTAGACATTATAACCGTGACAGAAAAGAGGTTACAGAACTTGCTTTTCTAATGTGACTAAATCTAGCTCTAGAGTAGTCTCTCCTGATTGGTCAGCCTTTGTCAGGCTGAGCCAAGCTGCTTGATGAGGTGTGTAGTGGCCTGAAAGAGGGGGGCGGAGCTAGCCATGCCTGCAGATGGCTACTTTCTGAGCGAGCTCCTGCAGTCGCTAGATAATCCTTTAATTTACCCTGCGTCAAAATCCTGCAAACTGTCCCAAAACTGCATATATGCAAACCGGAAGGTATTGGCATCCCAGGGAACCTGAGTGCACTGTGTGAAACAACTCTGAAGTGGAAAAATTGCCCTCAACATCATACGAGGGGCGAGGTCCGAGGACGTGCCCGAGCATTGGCCGGCGGCTCTGCGCTGCGACCCTCGGAGGGAAGACGGTGGGCAAGACCAAGAGAGGAGCCCTGATGATGCGCGGCGCCTAGGCTGGCTAAGTGGCACTGGGGAACTCGGCAGCCTCGGAAGAGGCTTGAAACCCACTGGGAAGGAAGAATGCCTGACTACAGGCCAACTACAGACGTAGGCAAAAGCAGGCATAGCCCAGTTTTGCTAGCTTGTGTCCGGTAACAAACTGGTGAAGGCCCGAGAGGAAAATAACGCACATACATTTGCCAATACTGCTGACAATAGAGACGCTAAACGTGTACCGGCTGGTTTGTACATCACACGAAATAACACTCGTATAATACGCTCACTGAAATAGCTGACGGCTGGAACCAGTGCCGGCCTGGTTAAAACAACAGTCAAAGAAGGCTAGGTCAGAGGCCTACAGCGGCTGAAACAGTGCTATTGAATGGCCAATATTGAAGACAGGATAGTGACGCTGGCCTGTATAAGTGGACTCATTGCGTAGGCCACAGTGGAGCACTGCGCAGACAGACTGGTTGCTTATTGTAAACCCCTAAATGTGACAGAGTTCTGCCTGTGATGATTTAAGAACATGTTCAATAACACAACAACCCTCAAATCGAGCCTTACCTACTCCAAAGAGCAGGCCTCACCACAAATATGCAGGGGAGAGGGGATCCCTCGCTCAGAACACACCAGGGCACAAGTCCTAAAAAAAGAAGTGGAAGGACGCTGACGTCACGACAGGAAGTGACGTCACGAAAGATGGCTTGCACCATCAGAATCATTGCCTCCCCTCGCTCCCCCCTAGATGCGATTGCATCAGAGAAGCCAGCGCGTGAGCAGCGTTCTGAATGGCTTCAATCTCGCACCAGAGAGGCCAAAGAGTGAATGTGTGGCTCCATTTGCTCCAGTTATCGAGCTCCAGGTAAAATAAGTGGGGGGACGCCGTCCACCCGCGTGGTACCCCGACTCGAGCCCTGGAACAAACTCTTGGGAGTCTGGCGATTCTGCTAACTCAGCGGCGGCGATAGTGGATGGTGCCTGGGTATGATGATACTCACATTGTATCATTCGAAATCCAGGGTGATTTGCTATGCTTAAAGTGCCAGCGTTGAATATACAGTGGCCCCCTCCCTCCAATGCCAAGCAAACCGCATCTCCAATACAACATAATGTGTAGTGGCCATACTGCGTCAAGTTAATGTGATGGAACTGGCCTCCGCTGAGGGATATGTCAGTGTGCTGATCTGCTAACATTCATAAAGAGTGCCACGGTAGTGACTTTCTCTGTATAGACAGTGGTGAGACACGACCCACATGGCTGTTAAGTCCATTGGTATAGTTCTCAGATTGACGTCATGGGAAAACCAGATAAGATGCAAACAAAACTCCATTCTGAGCAGCAGAAAAAACAGGGATATTCACAAGCAGATGAACAACACACTGCTGAGCTCACATCATCAGCCAAGGGAACAGAAATAGGAGGGGAACTTTGAGATATGTACAATACAATACAGGCCTCCTTTTCGAACATTTACGATAAGCTAGAAGCACTGACATATAAGGGTGGATCATATATCGGACATACTAGATAAACATGCAGAGAAAATAGACATGGCAGAAAGACTGATATCAGATGCTGAAGACACACAGCAACAAATGGCGGTGAAACAAGGGAAAATAGAACAGACTCTGATGACCTTGGTAATAAAGTCCGAAGACTTACAGACGCACTCTCACCGTAGCAACCTGAGAATCATGGGGATAGCAGAATCCACATCTACCTGAAATATGGAGCGCTATGTCAAAACCCTCTTGGTCACCTTGATGGGAAGAGACACGCTCTCAGAAATATTCATCATTGAAAGGACGCACAGATCACTAGCTCCTCCTCCACCGGCCGGGGGCCAGACCGTGACTGATTATTGCTAAAGTGCTCAACTATAGAGTTTGTGACGCAGCCCTCCGCAAGGCCAGTGAACTAGGAAAATTACAATATACCGGAATGGAAATTTCCATATGCACAGATTTCACACCAATGGTCCTGGAGGCTCGAAATATGTTTTTGGAGGTTAAGAAGAAACTCAGATACCAAAACATCCCTTATGCAATGATATACCTGGCCTGATTAAAGATAACTGTAGCAGGCAAGACGATGACCCATAACGATCCTAAGGAGGTGCTTCAGTACTTGAAAAGGAAAGGCACACAGACTCCGAGAAGGAACTCACCCAGAGGCGATCCAAACAAACAAGGCAGAACCTCGGAAATCGATTAGTAAGTCTCTATATAACTATGAACAATATGGACCACTTCAAAGATAATCTATGTATCAGAGACAATGAGGCAAAGACTCAGATAAGTTATATAGAGTGCTAAGTATATGGGAAAACATGCATCTGTACTTCGTACCGACATTATCATAGATTGTATATAAATATGGTTGTATAAGTGATGTAATGCATACACATGTGATTCTGCCCCATATGGCTTTTGCAGATCTTGATGTAAAAAGTTAATTTAATATAGCAACCCCGTGTGTGATAGCACACCGGGGTTCTTGGCAGGCAGCTCCCACCCACTTGTGTATACCACTACACTTGGGGTTTTCTTCAAATGGGAATCAAGCTGGAAAGGGGAAGGGGTGAGTGGTTTCTTTTATGGGTTTGTCTTCGCCATGATTGGGATGGCGGTGTGGGTGAGGGACGGGGTAATGTAAAGAAAATGGTTAGACCAATAAAAACGACTGCACTATGTCAACCATGTGACATGACGATACAACAATTACTAATACACCCAGGTACTCTACTATATAATGGCTATTGAAACAAGCTTCACCAGAACCCTAGCACTCCTGACATGGAATGTATGTGGCCTCAAAAACCAGCAGAAAATTCAAAAAGTGTTTTCCTTCCCCGATAGACATAAAATAGACGTAGCATGTCTCCAGGAGACCCATCTCACAGGGTCGACAGAGAGCCATATAGAGATAAAATGGGCGACACACCGCATTGCTTCCTCATATGCCAGAGGGGTATTACTTCTTATTAAACGTGGTATACCATTCACTCTGCTCAACGCGACCACAGATGATCAGGGAATGTTTAGAATTATATAAGGGAACTTCGGAGGTGTAGCCTTGACTTTGGTAAATGAATATTGACCAAATGGTGATGACCAATCGTTCTGATATGGACTAACTGCGCACATTACCACCGACGGTGATTCTCTGGGGTGGGGACTTCAACACCTGTCTAGACCCCTTAATCGACAGGTCCACTTGCAATGACACTTCTGGGAAGCAGGCCGCTAAAGTGCTTAGAGATGGTCTTGATGAGTTTGAGATGTTAGATGTCTGGAGAATGAGACATACAGGTAACAGAGAGGGCACATGCATATCCACAACACATAACACTTGGTCCAGAATAGACTTTTGACTCACTACAAAAGACGTCAGTGCTTGGACAAAATCAATAAAACATCTGCCGAAAACACTCTCGGATCATGCACCGGTCCGTCTGGAACTGGTGCTGCCCACGCACATCCCTCAGCAATTCACCTAGATCAGGTTTTTAGACCGGAATTAAGACCGACCATAACTGATATTTTGAGAGAAAGGTGGGGTCGGTGGACAGTGCCAAAACAGTGTGGGAAGCCTTCAAGGTAACTATCTGAGGCTATTGAATAGGGAAGCACGCCAGCATCTTGAAGGATATCCAACAACAATTATTCACAACAGAAAAAGATATACAGCAATTAGAAATGGAATGCATGCGTACAATGAACGCCAAGACTCTAGCAGACTTTTGGACTACATTAGAGACATATCAGGACTTTGCGGAAAGTGAGGTGAAATACATGTCACGCAGGTTTACAGCGCGTAACTATGGCGAAGGAGGATACCTGGGTCAGGCATTATGCAGCCAAACACAATGACCCACATCATACAACTTCATGATGCGTACGACACCTCTCACTTTGATACTCTTTCCATTATACGCTGCTTCAGGGATTATTACACACAACTGTACTCCGCAGATAAGTCTCTAGACCCATCAGACATTACAAAATACTTAGATAATATTGCATTGGCCTGGCTGTCTGATGATGACCACAGGCTTTCTTTGTCACCCTATCACAGAAGATGAGTTTAGAGAAGCCATTAACTGCCTTCCATGCCCCTGGCTCATAATCCCATGTTGCCCAATGGCATGGAATGAGGGCCTCCCTTGTCCACTCATGGAGGACAGATGGGCCTATTGTTGTTGTGGTCAACTCATGGTGATGTCCCCTAACTATAAACTTCGGGTAATGCATTTAAAATTTTTACATAGATTTTACAGGACCCCTGTTGGGTTGCACCGCGTGGGATTGAAAGATGATGACAGCTGCTGGAAATGTAGCACGCATGCAGCACATTTTCTGCACATAGCATGAAGTTTCCCCCATCTGACACCATATTGGTCCAGTGTCCTCACTGCTATCCATCAGATCATTGCCATTCCTGCTGATCCTGACCCCCTGCTCGGTCTGCTGGTATATGTGAAGGAAACCTCCGTCAAGGTCCGAAAGTTGCATTCCATGCTCCTATTGTTTGCTAAACGCAAAATTGCAATACACTGGGGCAAAAGGGGATTCCTTCTCTAAATGACTGGATTAGAGATGGCACATATGGCCGTTCACAGTTGTCCACTTTCAGGGAGCTAATGCCCTCCACCTCCAGGACTAGGGACATATGCGAAGTGTGAAGGGTGGTACTGCACCGAAGTGATGTGGGATGGGCGGCATGGACGGAGGTCTTGTCTGTGAGTATAGATGCAGGCATGTGAGGGGAGGACTGGAGGGATGCAGTTGTGGCCCTTTCCATACATCAGAATCCACAAGGTATGTGTCACATGGAATGGATGGTTAACGACTCCCATGCTGTGAAATTGACTAGATTTTGTTTAATGGTTAAGAGCACTTGTACTTTGTCTAATCTCACTTTTCTTCCTTATAGCAATGTGGACAGAGCACAAGTACATCACATCAGTTATTGACATGCTACGTGTACTATGATCATTTATGTCGTAAGTCTGTACTGGCTAATTTGTTTGTTCCTTTTTCTTTGCAATGTATGTTGCATTATACCAAAATGGCAATACATTTTTTTTACAAAAAAGAGAAGCCATTCACTCTCTCCCAAATAGCAAGACCCGGGGAATCGATGGTTTACCCAGTGAATTTTACATTGAGTACAAAGATCTGTTAATACCTCAACTTGCCCCTATGTATGAAGAAGCATATGAGGATGAAGTATTACCACCTTCATTAAGAGAAGCATTGTTAGTCACGCTACTTAAACCAGATAAAGATCCTACAAAATTTGAATCTTACGGCCCCTTATCAATAATAAACATTGATGCCAAAATACTGGCTAAGATCATAGCCTTGTGGATACAACCACTTATTCGCACCTTGATTCTACCAGACCAATCAGGTTTTATACCTACCCGATCTACCACGCAAAATATTAGGACCATATTTGCAATGCTCCACCATTTGAATCCAGACTTACCTGCGGCTGTAGCCTTACTGGACCCAGTGAAGGCCTTTGATTTGGTGAAATGGCAATTTATGTTCGCTGTACTATGCAGGATGGCGTTCCCGGAACCATTCCTGCAATGGATAACACTATTGTACACAGAATCTTACTCTAGGATAAGAGTAAATGGAAACACATCAGAACCCATTAACATTTGCAAAGGGACGAGACATGGATGCCCCCTTTCCCCACTACTATTCATATTGGTGTTGGAATCCCTGGCCTGTATGATGAGGCAGAGACATGCGGGCACGGCATTACAATTTCATCTTAGACCAGTCAGTATATCTTTATACGCAGATGACATGGTTATATATACATTCCACCCAGCAGACAATCTGCGTAATCTTATCAGAGAATACATTTGATTTGAATATTTTGCAGGACTCTGTATTCAATGGTCTAAGTCCGTATGGATCCCCCTTACCTCCGCTACACCACAACCTCAGATAGATTACCCCTACAGTGGCAGAGGGAACCTGTGAAGTATCTGGGTATATGGTACCATAGAGACCCTGAAGTAGTACTCCGAGATAATTATGGAAGAGCAATATCTAAATTAGAAGATCAAAAAGATAGATGGATCAGACTCCCCGTCACAAGCAGCCAGGATCGCCATACAGAAAAGGGTCATGCTCCCTGGATTTCTTTATCTGTTTATGAATATATCAGTGAGGCCTACCCAACACCTGTTTAAGAAACTACGCACTGCAATGCTGTGTCTAACGTGCGCTGGCAAACAGGCTAGGGTGGGAAGGGCGGACCTGACTAGGCAGTACACACAGGGAGGTTTTGGGAATCCAGACCTACAACTCTACTATAACTGTGCACAGGCGCAACATGCACAGTACTGGCTACACCCGCACCCTCATATTCCGCATATAGCCGTAGAACATGGCAGCGTCCATCTGACCCCTTGGATCACTTACATATCGGACCCAAGGCAGACCACCCGAGAGCTGAAATTAATCCGGTCTGCTGCACGTCCATAGCATGGCGTACATTGGCAAAAATAGCACATAAACTACCCACATATGCACCCGCACTACCCCTTACCGATCATCCACGAATCACGGTGACTCAAGAAAAGAAAATTCATTGCTGGACGACATGGGACTTCACGCAATGGGCGACTTGTTTCCGCACTGACAATTTATATCGCAAACAGACCCCTCCCTAAGCATCCATCACACCTTCTTCAAGATATTTGCATATCTCCTACTACGATTGGCTGTGAATAAATTATACCCCACATTCCCTGCTGAACCACTGACACATAATACACTACAAATTCTCCTGACTTCCCCAACGCGTCAATGTCTAGTGACATCTCTCTACACTGCAGCTCAACGTGAACAATTCAGGGAACGGAACAATGCACTATGTAAATGGGAAACCACACTGGATTGTACTATTTCGTAGGAGGACTGGGACTACAGCTGTGCACAACTGCAGCCACTCACATCAAATAGCAATCTGCGAATAATACACTTCAAATTTTTACACCAGGTATACTACACACCAACGCAGTTACACAGGTATGGCTTACGAACGGATGACTGTTGCCATAGATGTAGGGCTCATTGCGCAGACATTTTACCCATGCCCACGACTTCACCGATATTGGCAGGAAGTAACTACTATCCTCACTAATATGCTAGCGGAACAGAACCCTAATGCACCATTAGGGTATATACAAAATTAAAAGAGCTAGACATCATACATTTCTGGCTGTCGCGCTGTTACTGGCTAAAATACACATAGCATTGTGCTGGGGTGGCAAAAGTCTTCCGAGAAGTAGGGACTGGATCACTGATATGTCTTATTGTAAGGAGGTTCTTCAGACTCACCACGAGGAGAAGAGCCGATGCTGTGGGAGATGGCCCAGCTCTATTCAGACCCAGGTACCTACACCTCCCCACCACTCTCAGGAGGATCAGCCTAGTGCCGTCACACCCTACCTCCTAGAGTCCCCCGAGCCCTGTCACTAGCAAACCCAGTCACACAATACACACGCTAGCAGAAGCAAACTGGAGGGTCAGGCAAGAAAATACTGTCTTTCTAAAAGGGGTATTTTCATACACAGAATGTTAAAATCAACTTTCCTAAAAGATACATCTTATCATTCTGAGTTCAGGCATACTAAACTCGATTATCTACCTGGTTCCTTGGGTCAGTTATGATTATAGGGTGCTACAATTGAAACTGGCCAGTCTGGCCTGCGGGGAACAGGTAGCCTTGCAATAGTGAAAAACGTGCCTGGGGGTAATTCACTAGCAGGTCATGCCACACACTTCAGGGCATGACCTGCCTCCTACGTACAACGCACCCTGCCTGCAGGCCTTCCGTAGGTGTGACCAACATGTCGCAGAGGGAAGGTTCACAGACAAGCGAGTGGTTGCACTCGCTGAGTCACACAGCGGCACAGGCTGCATATGGCGCTCTACGGTGGCAGGCCCAAGTCATACTTTACCAGCTACTACGGCGGGAGGCACAACCAGTGCTGCAAGCCCACCAGTAGCTTTTGAATTAAAAGCCCCGGGCAACCTTGGTGCACGCTACAAGTGTCTGACAGCAAATCGAATACACCAATCATGGAATCACAAATTAACATGACTTTACTCAGGGAGCACTTGCACTGCGCACATGATGGCAGTGGCGCAGTGCCCAAAGCAGCTAAACCAGCAAACATCAAAACACAGAGGAGGCAATTAGTCAAAAAGAGGAAGGGAGACCCACGCCAATGGTGCCAGGTCTAACAAGTGTCCCCTCCAGCTGAAATGTGGGGAGAACTACCCACCCCGTGGTAGTTCTTTTCACTATGGGGGAAAATCAAGACTGACCATCAGAATTGGCGTGTTCTGTACCAGGGCTGTGTTCCACAGTGAAGTCCATCCCCTGTAGGGAAATGGACCACCTCAACAACTTTGGAATCTCACCCCTCATCTGCATTAACCATCTGAGGGGCCTGTGGTCTGTCTGAATCCGGAAGTGAGTCCCAAACAGTTATGGTCTCAACTTCTTCAGCTCCCAGACCACAGCAAATGTCTCACGCTCTATTGCACTCCACCTCTGTTCCCGTGGACGTAACCTCTGACTGATGAAGGCTACGGGTTGATCTGGGCCCTCTTCATTCACTTGTGACAGCACAGCCCTGACCCCTAGCTCCGAAGCATCTGTCTGGACAACAAATTCTTTCGAGAAGTTGGGCGCCTGAAGTACGGGTGCGGTGCACATGGCAGTCTTCAGGGCATCAAAAGCCTTCCAATTCACTCTCTGCGCTACGTCCATCAACCCCCTTGGTATTGCTTTGTTTGCCCTAAGTTGTCAGGGAATACCGAGACGTGGGTCCCTTGCTCACTTTACCATTGGATTCAAGATAGCCTGGCTGATTAGGGTTATGAACCCGAGAACGGTCCCAGGATGCTTGTTTCCTGTCCAGGGAAGACATGGCTTGGCATTTCGGGCTGGACTGTTCCCATGAGGCACAGGGTCAGACTAATTTGCATATGGCCATGTCTGAACTGGGGTGGTGGAGTGAGCCAAAGAATGACAATGGATTAAACGCAGATCAGTTGACTGGGGGTGAGTGTTTGATTTGCTCAAGTGCTCCCTCCATCATCCCCTTTGGTATCTCTTTGTTCGCCCTAAGTGGGCAGGGTATGCCCAGACGTGGGTCCCTTGCTCACTTTGCCACTGGATTCCAGATAGCCTGGCTGATGATGGTTTTGAAGCTGAAACCAGTCCCGGGACGCGTGTTTCCGATCCAGGGAAGACATGGCTTGGCAGTTCAGAGTCATACTAATTTGCATATGGCCATGTTACCTTGGGGGTGGTAAGGAGTGGTGAATTTGTACGTTACCCCACACTCCTTCTAAAGAGACTTCATATAGTTTGATATGAAGTTTGTACCTCGGTCAGACACTACCTCATGGGGAAACCCCACGTGGGGAAAAAAAATCCCCATCAGTGCACGTCCCACCACGGGGCCCGTCACTGTCCGGAGAGGTATTGCTTCTGGGTACCGGGTGGCATGGTCCTCCAAGACCAGTTTAAACCTGTTGCCCATGGCTGTCTTGGGGTCCAGTGGCCCCACAATGTCAATTCTCTCCCGCTTAAAAGGGGTACTGACTACCGGGAAGGCCTGGAGAGGAGCCTTGTGCTTCCTCCTGCTCTTCCCACTTGCCTGGCAAGTTTGGCAGTTCCTACAATGAGTGTTGCACTCTTCCACGTCTTGGACCAATAAAAATGGGTTACAAGCCTTTCGAAGGTCTTGTCCTGCCCCAGATGTCCAGCTAAAGGAACGTCATGAGTCAACCCCAGTAGGAAGGCTCAGAAGCACTGGGGTACCACCAGTACACAGGCTGACCCAGGCTCCGCAACCTTGGGCTCACTATACAGGAGGTCGCACTCCCAGTATATCCAATGTGAACTGGTCTGATCACCTGCTGCCTGGTTTGTGGCCTGTTACCGCAAACTCACGAGAGAGGGGCACTTCTTTTGCTCTGCGCAAAAGTCTTCCCTGGAGGGCTCCCCTTCTTGCTGCCAATGGGTCAGCTCAGGTAGGTCCCCCAGTTCAGCCACTTGTTCCCCCATCGGTACCACGGCATCCCCCTCTGGGTCTGCCTCATCCTGGACTGTAGGGAATGCTGGAGGCTGGCTTCCGACACCCCCACCCTCCTCTTCTCAAGGCAAGTCTCTGGGCCATACTCTCAGGCTCCAGAGTCTCTTATACAACCCTACAAGCTGTCATTGCTCGGGTGGTCACACAAGCCCACTCCGGCAAACCCAACATCTCTAAGTGTGCACCTCGCTCCACCTTCGCCCAAGGGGTGCTCTCCAAATTGTTTCCCAACAGACAGTCTACGGGCATGGCGGGCCTCACAGCTACTTGAAGAGTACCTGAGACCCCCCCACTCAAAGGGAACCTGAGCCACCTCACACTGGCTCTGCGAGTTGTCCGCTGCAACTGCGGGGTAGAATGCATGAGGGATCACCTGCTCTTTGGACACCAGCCGGCAACTGATGGCGGTCACGCTTGCCCCAGTGTCTCGTAGAGCCTCCACCCTGTGGCCATTGATGGTCAATCGCTGCCTGTATTTCTTTGTGGTATCAGGCAGTTGGTTCTTGGGACCATATCAAAGTCTCCTTGCGTGACAAGGGACATTTCTGTGGGACCCCACCCTCCTTGGACACCCATCTCCTCCTCTCCCAGGGCTACACTCGCCATCTGACGGGGATGCACACGGCGGTGCCTTGGATTCCTTGTCAGGACAGTCTACAGCACGGTGACCCACTCGGCCACACGCATAGTATGTGAAGGGGCCCCTCTGAACAGGTTTACCTTTCGGGGCTTCCGGCTTCTTCTCTTGGGGAGGCTGAGAACCCTTCCCTTGGTTCCCTTGGGAATTACTTTGGGGCCCTTTCCTGAACTCCCTCTGTTTACCCATGCCCCCCCCCACTCCTCTGCTGGGGACCCCACCCACCTTTGGCGGAGTCTCCCATGTGACCTTTGTGGACCCTGGTGCTAACCCAGAGGTCCTCCTCCTTAGCAAGTTTCCTCGGATTGGACAACTTACTATCGATCAAATGCTGGCGTAGCTCTGGAAAACAGTTAGCAACAGAATTGCTTCAGCTGTTTGATGTTGTAACATTCCAACTTCTCTTCTTCGAACTCGAGATCTGTGGATGCAATGGACGCTGGTCGGCTCATGATAGCTAAAAATAGGCGGTTCCGATGGAAAGTAGTTTCTTACTTAGTACGTGGTTGCATTTTGGTCTACACTCACTAGTAGTGTTCACCTATCACTGTACATGCATCACAAATGCAAGTACAAATCACAACCGCTGATCACCAATGTTAGAACCCAGAGTCTCTAGTTGGCAACCGTATGCACCTTTGTCAAATAGGGACCCTTTGTCTACGTCAGGGCAAGGGAATTACACGATGAAGATTACCCCTGCTCACCCCCTTGTTAGCTTGGCATGAGCAGACTGGCTTATCTCAGAGGCACTGTGTTAAGCATTTGTGGACACATACAGTAATATAGATGAACCACTACAAACGGACACCACACCGGGATGTATAAACAATAATTAATCTTTATATAATTATCACAAGACCTTACGACAAAAATCCACAGTACAAATAGGCTTTAGGGATACTGAAAAATAGGCTTTAGCTTCAGGTGTCTCTGGCAACAGATAACTACAATGGGAGTTATCACTTCAACACACAGCAAAGTTCTCGGGTACAACCCACCTATGAGGAGTGCAGCGTTGGGCCCGGAGTCACGACTAGTCTCTCATGGGACAGTACCGCGCTAATAAGCAAAGGCTTTTCTCAGCGTCAGAGAGCTGCGATGTCGTGTGGCACGTGGTAGCGTCAGTTCCTTGCTTCAGGGGAAAGCGATGCAGTGGGTCCCCAAATGCAGATGCAAACAGGGGGCGGCTTCGGTCCTTACCGGAGAGGAGGTTACGTTACTGCAGTACCAGCACCACAGGTCATTGCTGATGTCTTTGAGTCAATGAGTGCTCGGTTACTCTTGCCGATGATCGGCTCCGTCCAGATGACGATCTTGGAACCGGTTGCAGAGTTTCTCTGTAGCGGCGGAAACAGCAGTTCCAGCTTTGCTCAAGCAGAAGAGGTGAAGTTGTTGGTATCCCTGCGTCTTCGAACAGGAGACTAGTTCGCTCTAGCCCTTGGAGAATATTTGGCAAGATGATGAAAGTTTCTTCCTTGGTCCTTTCTACCTCTACTTGGCATGAGAGACACCACAACAGGCCAACCCACTGCAGCGCTCTGGCAGAGGGGTAGTACAACTCCTGCGGTCTAAGGGTGCTCTTCCTCGGCAGAGGGTTGTTTTGTTCATTTCCAAAGTGATCCTAAAGAACTGGGGTCCGGGCCCCAGTATTTATACTCATCAATCCTTTGTCCTCTGACGGCAGAGGGTCCTTTGCCTCGTCAGAACCGGTTTCAGGTGAATTCCGCCCTTGCTTGTCCTCTTTCTTTGTCGGGGCGGGCCAGGGTCTTCAGACTCACCACGGGAGTGAAGCCGATGTTGTGGGAGATGGCCCAACTCTATTCAGACCGAGGTACCTACTCCACCCCACCGCTAGGGGTGGGCGTCAAATTCCGTTCCGCTCGCAGAAGTTGCAATATTTTCACATTTTCTCCTTCCTCGGAACGTAGCGGAGATTTTTTTCATGTTCGCGCTTTGAAAATGAGTTCTTGCACGCGCCCTTGCCTTACCCGGATCCCTGCATTAGACGACGAGTTTTCCAACGGTTTGTGTGCTCCACGAGATGTTGGTAGCCGGTCGAGCTATCAGACACCGCAAGAGTCTAATATCGCAAACACGTCATTCTCCACCGTGAGAGAAAGCGTGAGATCGCGAACACATCACTCTCCACCGCGAAAGAGAGCGTGAGATTGTGAACACATCACTTTGGACGCGCCATCGGCATCCCGCGGAAGTGTGGTGAAGCTCGCGATCCCGAACACACAACATTTTCAATCTGGAGAAGAATAATATCTCTAGCAGCATAAAACCTTCTGTAAATGATGATTTGGATGAAAATAACTCCTCAGATTGACATTTGGCTCTCCTTTTTTGTGCAAGGAGTCCTTTGGTGGGAGAGGGAGGAAGTGCCACAGTGTCTCCAACGTCCTGTTCCTGTCCAGCAGGCTCCTCCCAGTGCTTTGTCCATCTCCTGTTCATTCTGCCTTTGGAGCTGGAAGGATCACTCTTTGTGTCTGCTGCATCATTATCATTGCATTTGAGGACTTATTAATTTGATATTTTACAAGTAAGTTTGTGTTGTGTGTTTGATTGGGGCATTGCAGTTGCTGCAACTACAATTTTGGTACTTAACATTCTTTTTTTTTTAAATTGTGTGGGTAGCCAGTAAGTATGGGCTGAAAATCCGTTCCGCTCTCAGAATTTGCGAATTTTTGGCAATTTCGCGATCCGCGAATCGTCCAAATTAGTCCAAAAATTCGCAATTTGCAAGCTGGCGGATTTTTTTGCTTGGTCGGGCTTCAAAAATACATTCTCGCGCACGCTGCGTTGACTTACCGTGATTCTGAGTTCGCCGAGTTGTTTTTCCTCCTGGTTTGCATGCGTGCGCCTTTTTGGATCTGGCTGCGTGATCGCGCGAGACTTTTCGACTGTGACTATGTCATAGTGGCCTGCCATCTTGCACTGCGAGAGTTTGAGAACGCGACTACGTCATAAGGGCGCGCGATCACGCATCGCGGGAGTAAACAATTGCGCACACGTAGATGTGACGCGCAGCTGACTTCCGGCGGGAGATTTGAACAGCTCGCTTTCCCGAACTTGTAAAAATTGCAATTCTGCACAAGAAATATACCGCAGGCAGCATAAACCTTCTGAAAATGACATTTGGCTGCACTTTTTTTGCAAGGAGTAACATTTTTGGGGGGGTGGGAGTAAGGTAGTGCCCTAGAGTCTCCAACTTCCTGTTCCTGTCCAGCAGGCTCCTCCCAGTGCTTTGTCCATGTCCTGGTCACTTTTCATTTGGACCTGGAGCTGGAAGGATTACTTTTTGTGGCTGCTGCTGGATATTTGTATTTGAGGACATTTTGTTTGGATCACTTTTGGATTACTTTTGGATTTGGGATTTTACAAGTAAGTTGGTGTTGTTTGTTTGGGTGCATTACAGTTGCTGCAACGACAATTTTTAAACTTTTTCACAACTTTAAAAAAAATATATTTCTGGGTAGGCACTGTATCCAGTAGGCCCAGGGTTAGTCATGGGTGCACGATACAACTGTTTCTGTGAGTTTTGTTGAACTTAAATTTCATTTATGTCATGGAATAGAATATCTCACTGTTATATGTGGATTTTCTTTTTAATTTAGGTATTCGTGTAAAGCCACACTAGCCAGGAGGCCCAGGGGTACTCAGTGGTGCATGGACCAAGGCTTTCTGTGGGGTCTCTTGAATTTAAACATCATTTAGGGCATGGATGGCATTGGATTGTGTTTTTTTGGTGTGTTTTTTAATTTTTTAGGGTGGTGTTGGGGCCTGGCCATGTGAGTGGGGGGCATTTTGAGGCCTGGTCCAGGCAGGGCCAGGCCATGTGGTTGGCGGTAAAGGGGCCATTTTGAAGTTAGGCAGTGTGCTTTGTGCCATAGTCCTGCACCCAGTCTGCCGTGCTTTCATCCATTTTGCCCAGGGGTACTCGGTGGTGCATGGACCAAGGCTTTCTGTGGGGTCTTTTGAATTTGAACATCATTTAGGGCATGGATGGCATTGGATTGTGGTGATTTTTGTGTGTTTTTTGATTTTTTGTGGTGGTGTTGGGGCCTGGCCATGTGGGTGGGGGCCATTTTGAGGCCTGGTCCAGGCAGGGCCTGGCCATGTGGGTGGGGGTCTGAAGTACCGGGTTTTTTAGAACCCAGCGGTGCCAGGGAAACACACCCAAAGACTCCGGATTCTCCTGTCTCAGACTACAGAAACGCAGAGACTTCTTGGTGACGTCAAAGATCAGATTTATTGGCTGCAACCAGTAACAGGTATCCTAGAAGTACAACACGGTGTATGTTCTCAGGAGACTGCTCAACTTTACAAAGCTGGTCATCCCTTTTATACCAAATATTATGCTTCAGGCAAACATTCCTTATTTACAGTTGACCATTCACATATTTTCATGACAAAGAAAAAGCAGAGTCAAAATGACAAGCCCATATTTCAGTTTGTCCAGCCCACAATCAATTACCCGGCAAGGCCCAACACTTTTCATCAGATAATCGGACGGACCCCTAATAAAATTGGGCACCTCCTCATCGTGAAGCAGGCCATAAAGAAAGAACAGAGACAGGTGTGAGTAAGATTAGACATAGTTGTGTGCAATAAAGGGTTTATGGCATGCTGTGCCTTGATCCCTAATCTTGATCGGCCACTGGGAAAGGAACTGGCCCAACAAGTCCGGCCTCGGGCAATGGTGTCCGCTTGCCCGGGTCACACAGAAGTCAGCTGAAGGTGTACGTGTTCCAAAAAGACTCGTTCGGCCTTAATCACCAGCCTATGTGAGGGCAACCACAAAATGGCTGCCGTACACAAAATGGAACCCGAGGGTTCAGAACGGAATCCCTGATTTCATGGTGATCTCGCCACTCAAATATGACGAAAATACTCGCACACCTTACACTTGTCATTTTCGGTCTGATGTTACCAAAATCGTCATGATACGACGATTCTTATGACACGGGTGCAGAATTTCAGTACCACAGACCCTCCTTTTGCCCTTACATAGGCAATAACCTACACTCACACTAGTCTGAGTCTAGGTCTATATTCATAAAATCATTGAGATGTTGCTGTAGCATCATCCTATTATTTAGCTCGTCTCTCGATATAGGTTTCCTTACACATGATGTAGCACAGAGGCCACATATAGTAGGAGCACACTGTACGCACAGACAGAACAGAAAAAGAATGGCTAAGATCATCCCAATGACCATCAGGATCTTCCATCCCCAGGCGGATATCAGTTCCCAGAACTACCCCATCAACGACCAATCTCCTTTATCCACATGTATAGAGTCGGAGAACTTATGCAGTTTGGAAATGTCCTGGTACACTGTCGGAGCATTATCTGGAATGAAAACACAGCAACTTGATGGGATCCTTTTACATACCCCACCTCGGTCTGCAAGTATGACATCTAATGCAACTCTGTTCTGAAGAGTCATAAGACGATCCGACTGGAGCTCAGCAGTCAAGTTACTAAGGGCACCAGCAGTTTCAACTACGGTGGACTCAACCACTCTCGTCAATTGCCGTATGTTTCTGCTGTTCACCATAGGTCCCCAAAACGGCAGAAAACCCTTCAAGAAATCTCCCAATTCTTGTCCTGCAGTATCTTCCTTACTGAAGACACCTCTAACTACCCTTGTCTTGTGGTAATCTGCTGCAGCGGTGTAGGTGGGAGGCAACAGGAACGAAACAAAACATGTGCCCGAGAAGTCAGGGGGCAAACATGTGTATGCTCTATCATAACAGATACAATAGGTACCCTTAGCTGCTAAGAATGATGGGGAAGTCTGGGACGCAAAAACATACGTCTCAGTGCAGATACTCTTTCCTAACTGAGGTCTTGGATTCTTGCCATTACCTTTCAGACATAGATGACCCTGATGGGATACAATCCTAATCGGGGAGGATCTTTTTGCTCGCTGGTTTTCACTCAGACTCGCTCCATGTCCAGTCACGTTCCATCCAATATACGCTAGTGTCTCATCCTTTGGGATAGCCTCAAAGGAATTAGCTCCCTTTATCATGTCAACTATTCCCTTGACTAGAGCACTATTCTTTGGATTATCCTTCACAGAACGTAGGGGTTGGATTTCACGAGCATAGATGAACATCGTTCTGTATGCTCATACAGAACCATTGTAGCTGAATGGCAGGACCAGATAAGGGATACCTTTATCAGTAGTATGAGGCATAAGACCACACACCCAACAGTTAGTCGTGTTCACTACTAATTGGTGTTGGTGCAGAAGCTGAACAAAGGAGTTATTGATAAACTCTAATCTTCTAACGGACTCATGCTCAGGTAGAGGGTGAAAAGAATGCGAGGAAACAGTAGAAGGAGGTATGGGCTGCGTGGTGGGTGCAAACGTCACTCGAAAAGAGAATAAAACATATTCTATTAGAAACATCATCACACTAAGCAACATAAAAATGCATAATATCAGAAAACATTTTCTAGTCATCATTGTACACATTTTGGCTCTAAAATTCATCTCTTTGGCAGGTCTCTCCATCTCGAAAAACTCCATCCTCTAACCTTGCTGCTCGCGGGGGTAGGGTGTTCTGTGCTAAGGAATGCGCCTGTCAGTCCAGGGAACTCCCAAGGACCAACCAGAACCGTCGACCTTGTGTCTTCGGTTTGCACTCCAAAGACTTGACGCCGCGACCCTACAGCTGAACCCGGATGGTGGTTCGAAAAACAAAAATCAAAATAGTTTCTCAGATGAGAGAGCTGCACTTTCAAAAATAGCAAAGAAAAGGAATTTTTATTTATTTGTCCATAGTTCTTGGCCTCAAATTATAACGGCTTTTTCCTGGTAATGTCTCATCTCGAAACAACAGGTCAGGCTCAGTAGTATCCAATCGAACTGCAGATGGCAAGGCTTCTTGCAGAAGATCGTCGCTTTCACGCTCAGAATTTGTCCCAATTAAACGTGCATCGCTAAAAGGCAGATAACGAGGCACAGTCTCAGTTTCAGAATCTGCAATACCCTCCTTGACCCACCGGTCATACGGCAGAGGCAAAGGGACCCTCTTACAGTGTACGCCGTGGATCCAGTTCTTCTTTCCTTGCACTCGCACTGCAGATCTCGTTGATAACAGGACTAAATAGGGGCCGTTCCAGCGGGGCTGATCATTCTTTGTCCGCTGAAAGTTTTTGACTAAAACCCATGAACCAGGATGGATGACGTGTCCTGGATCTTCAGATGCCTGAGGCAGAGTATCGTGAACCTGTTGGTGTAAAACACGCAATTTAGCCGTCAAATCATACAAGTAATTGAGCAGTACAGGGTGTTCAATCTTGCTGAATTTCGTCGGCCTCGGCACTCCCCATATGTTGGCCGGGCGACCGAACACAATCTCATACGGACTAAGTCCCACTCGTGAATGCACAGTCATTCTTGTCGATAGAAGTGCTAGGGGCAAAGCATCAGGCCATTTAAGACCAGAGCTCGCTTGTATCTTGGCCAATTTCAGTTTTAACGTGCCATTATAGCACTCTACTAGTCCAGCTGATTGGGGGTGATTTGCAGCGTGAAATTTTTGCCTGATTCCTAGCCCTTCACATACTCTCTTCATCACTCGACCTACAAATTCACTCCCATTATCACTCCAGACCATTCTCGGCAAACCAAACCTAGGGAAAAATATTTGACAAGGGCTTTAGCTGTGGATAAGGCAGTGTTATCTTTCAGGGGATATGCTTCTACCCATCTCGAAAAGGCACAAACAACAACGAGTACGTATTTAAAGTTGTTGCACCTCTCCATGTGGATGAAATATAGCTGCAAAACCTCGAACGGATACGTTGGAGGCGCAAAATGACCAGCTGGAGTTGGAGTTCCCCTACCAGGGTTGTATTTCAGACAAACCATACAATTCTTGACCACATTCTCTGCACACTTAGGAATTCCAGCATTTTGCCATACTGGAGCCAACAACTTACAGATCCCTTTCACACTGATATGAGCCATTCCATGCGCCATCGTAACCACTGCAAGCACATACGCATCGGGTAACAACCATCGCTGATGCTCTGACAATTCAACCCAACAACTATTTGCATCTAATTTACCCGTACTCTCTCTCCACACACTCAGATCTTTCTCTGTAGCTTCAGCTTGAATAGACTTCACACTCTCTATCGTATCTTCATACATTCCAACGTCACCAATCCATCTTGCAGGGCCCGCCACATACATTTGACTCATCACATCTCTTGCTGTTTCTTTCGCCACTTCATCAGCAAACGCGTTACCGCGACCAACGTCGTCAGTAACCTTCTTGTGTGCACTACATTTCACAATCGCAACTTGCAATGGCAAGGTAAGTGACTCAAGAAGCTCATTCACCAACTGACCATGTTGGATCTTGGTTCCATGCGAAGTCAGAAACCCACGCTCTTTCCACAATCGTCCAAAACTATGAGCCACACCAAACGCATACTGGCTGTCAGTATATATGGTCACTTTCATTCCTTTTGATAATACACACGTTCTCGTAAGTGCAATCAACTCGGCTGCTTGAGCTGAATTATGTGGGATACGTGCAGCTTCAACAATCGTATGCAAAGTCGTAACAGCATGTGCCGCAGTCGTATCCCCATTCGGAAGCTTGAAGCATGAACCATCCACCCATAAGGTACCATCACACTTCACAAGAGGAGTGTCCTTAAGATCTACTCTCCCTTTCGTTTCTTCTTCTGTCCTAAGAAAGCAATCATGCTGTTCAGAAACATCTGTCTCTGCTACAATCGGCAACAACGTAGCTGGATTCAACTTGTTGCATCTCTTTATGTGCACATGACTCGCTAAAAGTGTCAACTCATAACCTGACAATCGAGCACTAGTTAAGTGCTGTGTCTTTGTCCTGTTTAACAAAGTGTCCACTGCATGTGGAACCATTACAATCAACATATTATTCATCACTCAACCAGCAGACTGTCGAATAGAAACAGCTAGTGCTGCCGTCGCTCTCAAGCAACTCGGCAACGCTCTAGCCACCGGATCTAAAGTTGACGAAAAATACGCACATGGACGCTGCTTGTCCCCAAAAGACTGTGTCAGCACTGACAACGCACAACCTTCTTTCTCATGGACATACAGTGTAAAGGGCTTACTGTAGTCGGGGGTACCCAACACAGGAGCCGAACACAATGCATCACGCAATTCGGAAAAACTTTTCTGACAATCTTCAGACCACGGAAGGGGATTTGGCATATCTGTACAGGTCAATGCCACCAAAGGTTTGGCCAGCAAGGAAAAATTCGGTATCCATTGTCTGCAATATGACGTGATACCCAAGAAAGCTCGCACTTCTCTCTGTGTAATTGGCACACTCAATTTTGCAATCGCTTGAATTCGTTCTGGAGTGAATCTTCTTCCCTCCTTCGATAAGAGATGACCTAAGTAGGTCACTTCATGTCGACAATACTGTAATTTAGAAAGGGACACTTAATGATGCAGATCAGACAAATGACGCAACAACGACAAGGTGGCTTCTTTACAAATCTCCTCAGTATCTGCAGCGACTAGTAAATCGTCGACGTACTGAATAGGAGCAGCACCATCAGGTAAAACAATCGTATCAAGCTGTGTCTTCAAAGCCTGACTATATATTGATGGACTCTCACAATGGCCTTGGGGAGCGCGTTTGAACCGGAAGCTTCGTCCTCCTAAACAGAAGCCGAAAATATCCCTACTCTCCTCGGCAATCGGGATGCTGAAAAAGGCATTTTTCAGGTCAATCACCGAGAACCAAGTGGCGGAAGCTGGAATCATCGTTAATAAGGCAGTGATATCAGGAACAACTGGAAACTGTGGCACAACTATTTTATTCACCTCCCTAAGATCAATCACAAACCTGTAAACGGGTGGCTGAGAAGAGTCAGTTCATTTCAGAACAGGCAGAACGGGGCTATTGCAAACGTTACCTCTTGTTTCTTCAATTACATCTTTCTCAATCAAGTCATGAATAATCGCTAGCAACGCCCTTTCACCTTCACCAGAGATCTTGTATTGGGGAATGCGTGGCATTTTGACATTTTCTTTTAACGTTACAACATATGGCGGTATTTCCAAAAGACCTACATCATTAGGAACAGTAGCCCACAGAATATCAGGGAGGGACGACAATTCTGTCGGAAGTTTATCCTTTGACAAATACATCGAGGAGACCACCTTCTTACCCAGTGTTAGTTGTACTCCCGAAGGAGAACAATACAATGTCGCATACAATCTTTTCAACAGATCCAATCCTAACAAGTTCTCACCACAACCCGTCGTCAGAATAAGGGGTGCTTCGAATTCACAAGGTCCAACAGAAAGAGACATAGGACTAGAAATCGGGTTCCTAACCAGGGCGCCAGAAAAACCTACTGAAACATTCGTCTCGCCAGACAAAGGTGCGCCAGGGAGTTTAGAGTGCATAATAGAACTCTTTGTAGCACCAGTATCCAACAGAATAGGCTCTGACACACCTGATGTAATCACCTCAACATAAGGTCCACTCTGATCTACTGGAACTGAAACAACTCCCTCTCTTTGTCTATGGCTGTCCTAGCAATCATCACCTTCCATATTCTCATCTTCTGCATAGTAGTCATCAGCATAGTACTGAGTCGTCCTACCAGACGCGTTATTCTGCTGATCAAAATTATTATTCATTGAATTTTGTGGAAAGGGACGTGTGTTCTGGGGAAAACCTCCACGTCCTCTACCGCTAGGAGCTTGTGGAGCACCCCGACCTCTTGCGCTAGAAACACCATTCATACGTTGTAACAAAACAGGGCAGCTACTTTTAAAATGACCCTCTTCTTTGCAATGCGCACACTGATTAGGGCCTACAGGAAAACATTGCTGAGAAATCACGAGGTGGTATACAACGAAACTTTTACAACGCGCTACCATTACAACGCAGGCATTACCACGCATACCATTACAACGCATTACGCTGGGGGGCGCTCTAGGATATGGAATAAGTTTAATTTTCTATCCAACACCTTCCCTAGTGTCTACGGGGACTGGAGTTGGAATAGAAATTTATACTTACCACTATCCAGCACCTCTAAGCGCTATGCGTTGTAAAGGTTTGCGATGTAAAAACCGCGTTGTAAAGGTATGCGTGGTAAAAGTATGCGTTGTAACATCATACATCCCCACGAGGTGGATACGCCTGCTGCAAAAGAACCTTCGTCTTCAATTCTTTAGTTTTCTTGTCTGCCCTATCCTTCTCATCCTTATCTCTATTTTCGTAGTACTGTGCAGTAGCCAATATCTGTGCTGAAGAGGAAACGGCCCACGAACTCTCTGAATCTTTCAATGTCTTACACAACTCAGGAAGCAAATTGTGCACAAACTTGTCAACAAACAACCGTTGACCACCTTCTGTACTCATGTCTTGACCACTGTGGTCGATAAACGTCTCTTCAAACCTGGTGAAGAAATCAGATACGGTTTCCTCTTTCTTCTGCTTACATGCAGACAATTTATCCCAATTTACACGCATCGCAGGCATTAAAGTCTTCATATAAGTAACGATCTTACCAGGGAGTTCTGCTACTAAAGGCTCAGGTTTAGCACCGCCAACTTGCTGTGCATCTGCAGCACCAATATTAGCCCATGTATCACCTAACTCCTGTGCATGATCTGTATAAAGAATCAATCCCCACAAAGGCTGCGGAACAACATTTCCAAACAACATGTCTATGTCAGCTAACTTCATAACACATGAGTCTGCAGTTGAGATAATTCCTTATAATACCCTGCAGGATTTTTCCGGGGTCAGGTAAAGTCTGCTTAAGGGCCAAAACTGCAGCACGTTTCCACGGGACATGTACCCAAACACGCTGAAAATGAGCCGGTGCAGCTACAATATTATTAACTGCATCAGCTTGAACTGCTTCCTTCCACACCGGAGTAACCTCTCTCATTGGGTACTGTCTCGCTTTTCTCCTAACAGAGGGATCAGGCTCAAACAATGTCCGAGAAATAGCCTCACTCCTAAACGACAACAATGTCGCAACTGCTCTTTCAACATCGGAACCCACAATCGTGCCCTTCGCAAACTCGAACCGTACACGGCACAACTCAGGCAGATTGGATTCCAAATCATTATCCTCCAATTCTTCACAAAGAAAAACACACATTTTGTCAAAAACATATCTCTGCTTCGGTGCTTCCCGTTGACGGAAGACATCCATAACAGACTCTAACTCATATCTTGTAGGATCAGTAACCCATTTATGCGCCAAGTGATCCAACACTCCATTCTCTCTAGTATCCGGCAGTTGGCTACGTAACTGTTTACGCTCTGAAACAGGGGTCGTAGTTAATGACCCAAAGAAAGGAGACAGGAGACTAGTAACAGTATCAGTCCTTCTCCGTCGAACAGAAGGAGAAGTCGACAAAAGAACAGGAGGAAAGACAGGATGAGACAAGGCAGACGCAGAGGCAGTATCAGGAGGAATATCAGAAGAAGTAGTTGACACAGTAGGCAAAGTCGTAGGAAGTATAATTCGAGTAGGTAGCACAGTCGGCGGCCCTTGAGGAGGCTGCGCCATAACAGTACGAGCCAACTGATGCGGAGCTGGCGGTTGTGGAAGAACCTGAGGCAAAACAACCGGATGTTGTACAACTAAAGGTTGTGGAGGTGCTGTAGCACTCTGTGCATAAAGGGGTGGCAAACTCAACAAATGCGACATTAAAGGATCTTTCTCGAGTTCCTTTGCTGCATCTTTCTGAAGAAGCGACAAAACTGGATAGCACTTATCAATCGCCATTTTACGTTGCCTGTGCAACTGCTCACTTGCTTGTTCTTCTTCATTATCTTTATACTGCATAGCAGCTTGCATTATCGAGATACCCTTTTCTCTTTTATTCCTCTTTGCTAATTTCATTTCTTTCTGTTTGGCTTCCTTTCGCCATAGGCGGAAAGAGTCAAACATCGCCGGCCGGGCTTTCTTCTTAAAAAGTCTAACCTCTAGATTATCTAAAATTTCTGTGTCAAAACTGCCATATTGGGGCCACTGTAGAACACCGTCCTTCCTGGTGTATCGGATCCATACTTCATTATATGTGATGGGGCCCACGCCATGCTTCACATAAAGTTCATACGTTGGCGTTCCAATTTGAGGAACCGGACACGAGTCCTCCAATTGGGAATCCCTATTTCGACCGCAACAAAACAAATTTCCAAGTCTGCTAAGACCAGGCATCTTCGCTCACTAGTCTAGCTTCAAACTTTAAGGGATTATCAAATACGATAGTCTCGTGAATACACGAGTCCCTCGGCTTTGGTACTTGCAAGTTCCAAATCAAAGATCCCAAGGGGATACCCAAAACTAAGGACTGGGAGACGCTCCACTCATACTTAACTGAGGTATCGATGATGTCACCAGAAGACTCGTCTATCGTTCCGCTCTACAAATCATCAAAGGGTCCAAGACAGGGCGATAGTCAGGGCAGCAGTCCTTCGTAGCCGTTGGAAAGCGGGGAACCTCGCAGCAAAGACTTTCGGACCACGACGACATACAGGGGTCGATGAAGTGGTTGGCCTTCCTCCAGAATTTTCACACGATGCTCCTCACGAACCCCTGGCTTGGACCGGTACCGCTGAAATCGTTCCACGTTGGGCGCCAATTGAAGTACCGTTTTTTTTAGAACCCAGCGGTGCCAGGGGACACACCCAAAGACTCCGGATTCTCCTGTCTCAGACTACAGAAACGCAGAGACTTCTTGGTGACGTCAAAGATCAGATTTATTGGCTGCAACCAGTAACAGGTATCCTAGAAGTACAACACGATGTATGTTCTCAGGAGACTGCTCAACTTTACAAAGGTGGTCACCCCCTTTATACCAAATATTATGCTTCAGGCAAACATTCCTTATTTACAGTTGACCATTCACATATTTTCACGACAAAGAAAAAGCAGAGTCAAAATGACAAGCCCATATTTCAGTTTGTCCAGCCCACAATCAATTACCCGGCAAGGCCCAACACTTTTCATCAGATAATCGGATGGACCCCTAATAAAATTGGGCACCTCCTCATTGTAAAGCAGGCCATAAAGAAAGAACAGAGACAGGTGTGACTAAGATTAGACATAGTTGTGTGCAATAAAGGGTTTATGGCATGCTGTGCCTTGATCCCTAATCTTGATCGGCCACTGGGAAAGGAACTGGCCCAACAAGTCCGGCCTCGGGCAACGGAGTCAGCTTGCCCGGGTCACACAGAAGTCAGCTGAAGGTGTATGTGTTCCAAAAAGACTCGTTCGGCCTTAATCATCGGCCTATGTGAGGGCAACCACAAAATAGCTGCCGTACACAAAATGGAACCCGAGGGTTCAGAACGGAATCCCTGATTTCATGGTGATCTCACCACTCAAATATGACGAAAATACTCGCACACCTTACACTTGTCATTTTCGGTCTGATGTTACCAAAATCATCATGATATGACAATTTTTATGACACGGGTGCAGAATTTCAGTACCACAGATCAAGGGGCCATTTTGTAGCCAGGCAGTGTGCTTTGTGCCATAGGCCTGCACACAGTCTACCCTGCTTTCATCCCTTATGCACAGGGGTACTCAGTGGTGCATGGACCAAGGCTTTCTGTGGGGTTTCTTGAATTTAAATATCATTTAGGGCATGGATGGCATTGTATTGTGGTGATTTCTGTGTTTTTTTTATTTTTTGGGGTGGTTTTGGGGCCAGACCATGTGGGTGGGGGCCATTTTGAGGCATGGTCCAGGCAGGGCCTGGCCATGTGGGTGGGGGTCAATTGGCAATTTTATAGCCAGGCAGTGTGCTTTGTGCCATAGGCCTGCACCCAGTCTGCCCTGCTTTCAGTCCTTATGCCCAGGGATACTCAGTGGTGCATGGACCAAGGCTTTCTGTGGGGTCTCTTGAATTTAAACATCATTTAGGGCCTGGATGGCATTGTATTGTGGTGATTTTTGTGTGTTTTTCGATTTTTTGGGGTGGTGTTGGGCCCTGGCCATGTGGGTGGGGGCCATTTTGAGGCCTGGTCCAGACAGGGCCTGGCCATGTGGGTGGGGGTCAAGGGGCCATTTTGAAGCCAGGCAGTGTGCTTTGTGCCATAGGCTTGCACCCAGTCTGCCCTGCTTTCATCCATTATGCCCAGGGGTACTCAGTGGTGCATGAAACAACTCTCTCTGTGTGGTCTCTCTTCTATTAATGTAAAACATCCACTTTTGATTAGAAATAATTGCAATTTTTATTTTTGGTCTTACCGTTTATGGGTGTGTTGTAATATTAATAAATACCTAGTTGCAAATATTAATTGAAGCACAACATATGCAACATTTATTTAACTGATGTTCCTCTGGCTTCCTTTGCTTCCAGGTGCACAAAGAGAACCAAGAATCATCCTCATCGTTCATCATCAGTGCAAGGAAGAAGTCCTGCTGCGGTGTGTGCAGCACAACGTCACGTGTGGCCACAGACAACTCTGCAACTCGTGCAACTGCGGCCTGCTGTTCTGACATCTGAAGAAGATGGGCCCAAAGAAAGGTGGCCGTAGCTCCTCTACCAAGAAATTTGCCAGTGCCACTGCCAGTAAGAAGGAGCAGAAGAAGCAAGTGGCACCACTTACCAAGGAGACTGGTGTGCCCACAGACACTTTTTTTGGGGAAAAAAAAACTACGCCTGCAGCAGCGGTGTCCGCTGGGGACCAAGCTGGGAGCAGCACCTCAGCTTCATTGGTCTCAGTACCACCACACCAAGTTAAGCCCAAGGCCATGAGTGCCGCAGAGCTAGCCACTTTAATTGCTCAATCACCATCGACCAGTGATGTTGGCGCTGACTCATCGCAAGAAAGTAGCATGCAATCAAGGCAGGGTGTAACTCATCTGACAAGTGTTCAACCACAGCCGCAACGACAACCACAGGTGCAACAAGGAGAGGCGTAAGGAGAGGTGCAAGGAGAGGAGCAAGGAGAGGCGCAAGGAGTGGTGCAAGGAGTGGCGCAAGGAGTAGCGCAAGGAGTGGCACAAGTAGAGGCGCAAGTAGAGGTGCATGGAGAGGCGCAAGCAGAGGCGCATGAAGAAGCGCATGGAGAGGCACAACTGCCAACAATGCTTGTTCCTCCAGAAGTAGGGGCACATCAGGAAATCTAGATTCAAGCGGAGGTATCATCCGAGCAAGCCACTGCTCCTGATGATCCATTGTCTTCGAGATCCCCAGCAAGAAAAAGGTCAAGGAGGGCTAGTACACGTTCTTCTTCAAGCCCTCTTCCTTCTGATTATTTAGATCTTGTTTGGAACCCACCAATGCAGTCTGAGAGGGAGGCACGCCATGAGCCGACAAAGGTAGCTATGCCTAAAAGGAAGGTTCCCGCAAGGCTTTCACTTATGGGTGATGACGACGAACAAGAAGTAAAAGTGGTGTATTCTACTGCTGATGACGACCCAGTCATCACAGTCGTCACTCCAGCCCCAGCGGGCATGCAGCAGACAGACATTTTGACCCTATCCCGAATTGATGCTGAGCGGGATGTGGGCGGAGTGGCACTGGTACCACCACCAACACAGGTAACTACTACACCAACACGACCTCCAGCTTCCATATTTTCTCGTCAGAAGGGCCGGCAGGGACCTCCATCCAGCTCGACCTCCATTACCTCAAGTAGGGGTGCTGTAAGTGCACAACCGAGTCATATTCAGCCACGCCCATCCACCACTTCATCTGGCATTGAAAGTAGCACCTCCACCACCAGCAGAAATCTCCAGTCCCCAGTTTGGGACTTTTTTCGTATTAGCAAAAAAGCAGAAAACCTAGTCGATTGTTCAATTTGTAAAGCTGTAGTTAGTCGGGGTAAGCTTGGTACCAACTATGATACCGGAGGCCAGCCAGAGAGGTCATCTCCAAAAACACCACACTATCCCTTGGCAGGCGTACCTAAGGATGATCCGGCAAGCCAAAAGTACAACAAATCCAAATGTATCCATTGATATGGCATCTGATGATGACGAGGGGCTGATCGAGCAGGCAGGAGGTGAAGAAGCAACAGACATTTTTTCTGGTACACCCAGTACCCCTGGCAGCAGCACTACAGTGGTAGCGCCCACACCCAATACCCCAGCAACACGTATGAGGCACACTAAGAGTCTGGGAGAGACAACAATGTGAAACAGTACATCAATGAGCCTAACTGGGTTGAAGAAGTCTGCATCATCATCATCACATATGAAAACGGTCCAGACCACCATTAAAAGCATGTTTTGGTCAGATGCGCCATTTGAACGCAACCACCCAACGGCACGTCTTTATAATGCAATGCTGACTAAAATGTTAGCATTGGACCTTCTCCCTTTTTCTTTCGTGGAAGGGGTGGGTTTTCTAGAATTTGTGGCAACAGTCTGCCCTAAATGGAAGGTTCCTAGCCGATCCTATTTTGCCAGAGTCGCGATTCCAGCACTACATCAAGATGTGCTGGAGGTGATTGCGGCAGCTTTGCAGAAGAGTGCTGTTCACACTATCCATCTGACAACAGACATGTGGGCCAGTTGCCAAGCCCTTGATTACATGTGCATCACTGCACACTGGGTCTCATTTGCAGGGGTTAGAGACAATTTATATGCAGGTGTTGACAGGGACACAGTTTTTGAAGCTACTCGGAAACATGCAACAGTAGCCATGTATGCCATGGAGAAATCTCATACTGCAGTAAACATTTTGACTGAGTTTAAGAGTAAGGTCTTTGAATGGCTGCATCCAAGAAAGCGCACAATTGGTTATGTTTCCACGGAAAATGGCAGTAATATAGTTAGGGCCATGAATGATGGTGGCTATTTCAGAGTGCCGTGTTTGGCGCACAGTATTAACATTGTTGTTCAAGATTTCTTGAAAAAAGATAACAAAGTCAGCAAGTTACTGACCACCTGCCGAAGAATCTGCACACATTTCAGCCATTCTTTTAAGGCCCGGAATCAGCTGAGGATCATTCAATGTGAACGTAGAGTGCCAGTCAGAGGACTCATCTAGGAGATGGTGATACATTCGAACTCAACCTTCTACATGCTAGAGCGTATGTCTGAGCAGTGCATAGTAATCAATGAGTATGTCTTTCAACGGGGTTCTAATATGAAAGACATGAGGCTAGATTTGGAGGAATGGGGCCTAGTTAAAAGCCTGACAGACATGCTTCGTCATTTTGAGGTCTTCACGCGTGAAGTCAGCAGGGAGGACTGTACTTTGGGGAAAGCTATCCCATTGCTGTGCATGCTAGAGCACCAACTGAAGGCAGTGTCTTCAACATTCAAAGATGATACTGACAAGCAAGACGCATATCCGTTGGCGGAGAGCTTATTAACCCACCTAGTTAACAATGAAAGGCTTAAAAAAATACATACAGAACAACATTACATTTGTGCCACTATTCTGAATCCACGGTACAAAAAGGGAGTGGCCAGCAAAGCGTTCATTCCTTTTTACTGAAACAGATGTTTCAAAGTACAGACATTGGCTTGCTCTGTCAGCCACTCGGTTCGAAAAAAAGCGCCAGGTAATTGAAGGAACCGTCACAAGTACTACTGAATCAGCAGGCCATCCGGTGTCAAGGTCCACTTCTGTGGCCGAAGGCAGTCACTTTCCCTCAGAGCCATTACCGACACCAGCAACCATATCATCATCGTCACCTGCACCAGGCCCAGCCATGATATTGTCGGAAGCGGATTGGATAACTCAGCAAGGGTTTTCTTCTCGTTCCAGTGTTGATGCAAAGCCTAAGGCAACAGATGGCATGCAAAGTGGACAAACCCTGGAGGACCTTGACTTGATGGTGCAGGCCTAGCTGGATGACCCAGCAGAGGTCTTGATTGATCATAACCCATTGCGGTATTGGTATGGGAAAAGGGATAAATGGCCACTCATCACCAAGCTGGCTCTAATTTATTTGTCTTGCCCACTCGCAAGGGTTTCTTCTGAACGTGTTTTCAGTACTGCTGGTGCCATTGTAACTTCAAAAAGGACCCGCCTCTCGCCCAAAAATGTGGAGAGATTAATAATGATCAAGATGAATCAGCTCTTCATACCACCAGATTACAACATTCGTGAATCCACGTAGGACGAAGAGGACACCGACTTAGGTGACGGAAGTTCTTCTCTGTTAGCTGACCTACTCCCGTCTCAATTCACAGAGTTTGAGGACGAGCTCTACTTCCCTGACACCTAGGCCTGAAACTGACTTCCTTTTTTTTTCCTCCTAACTCCTTATTCACTTTTACTCCTGTGTGTCTTTCTTTGTTTTGCAACTTTTACCATCCACAACAAAACTCTAATCACAACAAATTCATCAGCAGCACTGTCTTCGTCTTATTTCCTTATTGAACGTGCCGCTGTGTCATGCTCCTCTATCCTCCTCCTCCAGACTCCCCCTATCCATTTCCCTCATGGCAGATGGCTGGATTACGCAGAATGAAGAAACTGTCGCTTCGTAGACGAGTCCCCTCAAAAGAAGTGGGACTGGAATTACTGACTATAAGTTGATTGATGACAGTTACTTCTGAAATTGACACGAGAGGCTGCCCTGTGGGCCTTCACTTTAAGAACAAGATGCTGACAAAAAGTGGAACAGGTAATGAATAATGAGATGGCATGCATTTGACAGCACTGGCTGTCTGGCTCTGATGAAAGCAATTGCTGTTTCTTTCTTGTGCATGAAATGAATCATATGTCTTCTGTTATTATTTAATCTTTTACACACTAAATGTAACTCAAGTCTACTCTGTTTTTTTTACCTTGTTTAATTCAAATTGTACTTCTACTGCAGGGGCCACTAAATTGCATTTTTTAATATACAAAATGTCCTTGGACTCACTGTGTAGACTACTAGACTGTGACTGCATGAACAACATTGAATTTGCCAATATACCATGATGATGATGAGTCTTGATGATCAAACTTACATAATATCTTTTTTCTTTACAGTCACTCACTGGGATGGATGGATCATCATCGTCGGATTACGGAAGAACTATGGCCATTTCGTGAGTGGCAAACAGGTAAACCAGTCAACAACAACTACAGCAGAACTACATGTCTGTCTAGTCGTGGTATGGAGTGGTCGAGCCAGTGTAGTGTTGTTATGCCAGAGTCCAGACAACAGTTCATGTAACATTGCGGCTATATGGCTTGCTGCATACAATTAGATATGCGTTGTCTGTCTGTGTCAAAGAGGTATGCTACATCAGGTTGCTACACTCAGTGGTGCCTGCCTTGACCGTCTGCATGGCCCTGGCCTGCTGTGTGCTATTTATTATTAGTATCCTTGAAAAGGAGACTCACAGTACGCACTTTAGAAATGATGCTTGTATGTAATACTGTCGCCTCTGAAAACTGAAAGTGTTATTTTTGCACTACAAACCGTACCTTATATTTTTTTCTCCCTGGTGTATTAATATCACTTCCTGTTTTCCCATCAACAATTACAGGCCGGCTTTTACCCTGTGCGATGGGAAAAACGCTTAACTCAGGCTTACCATTAGCGATCTAAAATTCTGCATTCGCCAGGCAGTCAGTGGACAGTGTGTCTGTCTGTCACCAAGATTGATCGACGGAGCGTCAGAAGGGATGGAGGAGTACCGCGAAACGGAGGAATGACTGGATGCATGCAACTTCGCATATTGAACAGGGCAACTACAACATACAGTTACAGTATCCTCTTCACTTCTCCTTATCTTTTAAATCATTTTATTGTTGTGTACTTCTATGAGTTGCTCTCTGCTTCAAATTCATCCCTCCAGCTAATTCATAAGTTTCTTTGCTATTTTTAAAACTAATTTAATAAGTGTTTATTCTCTCTGAGGGCAGATAGGCAAGTGAAATTGCGTAATTACCGCAGCCCTGTATTGTCAAATTGTTTCTTCATACTTATTAAGTTGTAGTAAGAACTACTTTTCAGTAACCTAACCATCCATTTAGCAAACAACTTCATGCATGCAGCAGTGCACTTCCTTTATGTCCCTTAAAAGATTTATGGATATCTTCGTATCCAAAGATTTGTTTTCTTCATTTGTTGCTTGTCCATGCTGTGTTTTCTTTCCTCTCTCCACAAAACTTTCTCAAAAACCCCCATTCCCATCCAATTTTCAAACCCTAACCCTCTTCCCCCGGGCTGTGTGGTTTTCATTGAGGTGTGACTAAATGACAACAATAGTTCCACACACTTGCTGGGGAGGATAAGGTGCAAGCAACCTCCTCAAATCAATTTTAAGGCACCTAGATGAATCCTAGGATATTGTAATTCTGCTTAAAAAAACACCAATGAGTATTTTCAAATCAATTCTGAATTTCATGCCCACCATCGATTGGATCCAACGTCAACACAGCATCCTCCTACATGTGAAGAAAGATTACGCTGCACAGTGTCACTGTTCTTGTTGTAGCGATAATCATCCATGCAAATATTTTTTTCCCATACTTATCTTCAGCCTTGCTTAGGCTACAAATATATTGTTCCTTCTAATACTCCTCTCAGGCCACTCAATGTCTCATTTCCTTTTTTTTCATATGCTGCTACTGCTAGTGTGGTACCACTCCTACTACCACCACAACAATGGATTTTCTGTCCTGGATGGATTTCATGGGCAACCGTAATCACCATTTGCCATGCAGCCAGCGCTGTGCCTAGCTCTATTCTCAAACACGAATCACAGGTAAGATTAGCATTTTGGGGAGGTAGAATAATGGGCTAGGACTCGGAGGAGAGGAGAGACTGACAGTAGTACTAGTAAAGTACTAGTAGGGCAATTGAGGAAACCAAACGTACAGTAACCCCCGCCCAACACCCCACAAAATAGTATGAACGCTTACACTATGTTGAAGTATGTAAAATAAATATTTATATTTCTCCTAACAAAAATAAACTATTCAAAAGACCCAACCCTCCCCCTCCCTAACCCCAACCAATGTCCATAGGAATGTCCCTCAAAAAGTCCCTCTGAATCCCCAACGCCCAATTTCCACACCCCCAACAGTCTTTAAAAAAGGGGCAAGGGACAGTCACTTCCGGCGGTGTCATGTGGACAGGTGGTCCCGCATCCCTTTATGGAGGTCCTGGAGCTGGCGCTTCAGCTTCTCAACCGCGCGCCCCAGGTAGTCCACTCTCCTGCGGAGATGGCGCTGACGTGCCATCTAGGCTCTGGGGAGGCTGCTGCTTTTTTTTTTGCTGCTCCGCGGCGGCAGCGGGAGGCTGTCGGACCACGGCGCCGTACCACTCGAGGCTTTTGGCTGGTGGACCCTGGGGCACTGGAGGAGGATGCAGCTCCTCCTCCTGCTCCCGAGCCACCAGCCGCTGATATATGGCACAAATGGCCTCCAGCTTCCGGGCACTGGACCGGACAGCCATCTCCTTCCGGGTGAGTTTTTTTGGAGCATCTATATGAAGAAAGAAAGAAAAATACTGTAACCAATACTCTTTAACATTAACACAAAATAATTTAACAGAAAGTTGTCTCACAGTAACACTAGCAACTTGCAAGCACAGTATAACATTTTGGCATGTATCTTCCCGCCGTCTTTGTAGGCCTGTAACATTAGTGGGAGTTTCCCCTTTTTGATTTCTTCACCTTACTTATGTAGCCTCTTGTATGTTGTTTTTTCATCACACAGGCTCTTCCTTTCTTCGGATACTCTCCAAAGTGGTAAGCTGAAGGCTTCTTGGGTGGTAATGCTTTGGAGCATCTTGATCTTTTATTACACATAGTTTTTAAAAGATACACGACAGAAATTTCTTTTTCTCTCTTTTTTTAGAAACTTTTGGCCCTGACGAAAATCCCTGTCAAATCCTGGGGATTTGAAACGCGTAGGCCTTCTCATGTTCAATGTCTGCTTCTTTCACATTTGTGGTGTCCTGTAGTGTGAATAGAGTGACACATTACTGGCTTACAAAAAATTGATTTATATAGTGTTGTTGATTTGACATTTAACTCTGTTGATCCATTTTTTCAGTTACATCTGTAAATATAATTGTGTATATATTATTGTATAGACTGTAGCAGACCTAATACACCACACGACTATTTATTTCTATCTAGCCGTGGGTGTATTTGTTTTCGTACGTGTTTTGTGTATGACTGATAAGGTATGATTGTGATATGACTGGATTTAGAATGTATGTTGAATTTTAACATTCTATTGAGTTTTTTTTGTCCACAATTTCTTTAGTGTATTCAAAATATGTTGCTTTTGTTCAAACTGTATATGATTGATACAAATATACCCTTGTTTTTTGACTAAGATATTCGAATAAAAGGCTACTTATAAGCACATCCCAGCTTTGATAAATTTTCTTTGCTCTGGTGGCAAATCCTTTGTTAACCAAACATCAGTATAGGCAATTCTCTTTGTTGTTATAGAATTGTGGCTCAGCCTTGCTGATTAAGAGCCGACCCTAGTTGTTCTTAGGTAGATCAATGAGGAAGAAGACACCATCCAGGCTTCCAAAGTAAACGTCTATCATTCTTATCAATGTCTCAACTGGACCAATTTTACTTTTTCTCATCAACCAACTAACACCCTTTTTATTTTATTTGGTAAACCACCGTCTTGACTTGCATTTGAGTTTCACCCAAATGATATAATGCAATGCACACCACACATGCATTTTCTGATTCACCCACACAGGCAGTCATCTTTTCTTTCTCCTCCAACCATCCTTGCTTCAAGCAGCCATGCATCTGATTCCTTCCTATCAGCCACCTCTGCATGCATTCAAAAATACGTATCATTCTTTACAGTCATAAATGTTACGACTCGCTCATCCTTCCTTACACCCTTCTTTCCCTTTTAGTTCATCACATCCCCCAAGTTCATCTGATCTGACTTGGCTTCACAATAAAAGTATCACAGCTGATTTGAAGTCAAAGAGAGGGGGCCATTGCTTACTCGAGAACTACCACCGCTAATGCTATTGCTAAGTCAAGGGTGACTGTCTTCTCCGTGATTGGCAAAAATGTAGTTCTAAATTAGTAACTGTTCTTAACAGTACAGTGTACTTGAACTAGTGTACTGTCTACTGTACAGTACATCATACACCCCTTTGCGAGCCTACTCTACAATGGCAATAAGTAAGGAGTATAATAACTTACCACCCTCCGCCGCTGCTAAGCCATCCCCCACAGCAGCTCCTCCTGGTGGCACTTGTGGCCCCGCCGCATCAGCCCTTGCAGTGGACGCCTCAGCGCTGCTGGCCCCGGTGGAGGTAGGTACCGCATCCGATGTTGTGATGCCTAGAAAAAACATGTCCTATTTTTAGATGCCATACACCACCCCCTATTTTGTCTCATAATGGAAGAAAATGTTAATACATAAACAATTTTTTATTATTGAGACTGAAAAAAAGTGACGGTTTGGGGAGGGTGTTAACTTTTTATATGCTTAGCCATAACATGCTACACTTTTTTGCACAACTGATGAATGCTTGCTTTGTAACGTGAACCATTTTTCTAATTACAGACAGAAGATTCCATTGCCCTTCTGCCAACAAGAGGTTTTCAATTTTCACCACCTACTCCCCATCACCACCAGTACTTGAACTTCAAACAAGGTGAGGACTCCCGCACAGTTATGATAATAATTAAATGTGTTAAGTTGAAGTATATTCTAGTGAAGGGTTTTTAAACATTAACGTCATCTATCACCATTGCTCGCTGGGAATACTGTGCTATTAAAAATAAAAAAAAATTGAAAATAAAACTTTAAAACTAAAAAACACTGTGTGAGCGGAAGGGTTTGCAGTTGCACTACTGCACTTTGTAAGCATGCTTCCGTGACTCTGATAGGTCGGGACTCAGTAGTCTTCTTCTGTTCTTCTGGGTCGTATATTCATTGGTCAGACACACTAGATAGTCGGTCAGGGTATTGGGGGTTCAACTTCTGTTCTGACTGACTGAGGTATGTGGAAAGTCGAACTGCACCTATCATCAACAATGTCCTATTTCTCTTGTCCATACTTCTGTATGTGCAGAATAGTCCCTGAAACACTAGCGGTATGGTATGTGCTCCAATCAAATCAAAAAGCCAACTACTAGCTTATTCTTGGTGGACATTGACATTTTGCTGTTGGAAATTGTCAAAGCACTAATATTAAGAAGACTGGAATAGACAGCAAGGGCAACCCAGAGGACTGCACTCAGTGCCTAGAGCTATTGCTGGATCAGAGTTTTGTTTAACGCCGTTTGCCGACAGGGCAAGCTTAGCTACCTACACAGACCGACTCATAATGATAGTAAATAGTAGTAGCACAGAGAGTGATAGTATAGGCAGGATAAAAATGTAGAAACAGTCTACAAGAAGATCAAAGTCTATTTTGTAAAAATAGAATTAGGAAACAGTTTGGAATGAATCGGTGCTGTAAAAGTTAGGGAAGTATAATTATTAATATTAACAACAGAACAACTTATAGGAGCCAGCAGAAGAGACCTCGGAGGACCGATCCTGCCCACCTTGTTTTGATGGCGTCTCTGTCGTGGTCTTGCCCCTAGGAGGTGCTGATGATCATGAAATAAACACTAACATGGATGATTGTTTTTTTAAAATATTTGATTTATTTGACCACAATCTAAAATTATCTCGGGGAAACAAGAAATTACCAACAATTGCACTACATGTATTGACCTATCTGATCTGGTCAACTAGGAAGATAGTACAGTATTGCTGTATTCGCAGACCGTCTACTTGGAAAGTTATGTAAATCACTAACTAAACCAACAACAAAAAGGTTCTACTACGGCTGCCATCACTCAGCAGCAGTCCGTCATCATGATTGCAGACCACTAAAAAATGTCCTACTACTAAATAACAAGTCATAATATACTCAACCTATCAATCCACCAATATCTCTTCTTAGTGGCAGCAGGAGTACAAAGGAAGGACTAGACTTGAGTCTCTAGTCTCTCTAGCATTACGCAGTTCTGTAAAGTACTACACTCATACATAATCAGGCCAAATGAGCACAAATTTGCAAACAAGTAATCATTGTAGCAACGCCACTGAGCAGGCGAGCACCTGCAATCAAAGAAGCTATTCAAACATTAATTTACCTGCAATGTAATCAAATCAGCAGCATTGTTGCTCTTCGGGAAAAACATATATTAGCAATATAACACCGAGCAGATGAAAACAAAGTAGTTATTAAATAGCTACTCACCAAGGCCAGTGATCTCAATGCCTAGCAGGTCGAGCAGGTCCAGCTCCCGGTCAAGGAGATCCGACCACCGATGCGTAGCCTGGTTGTAGGTGCCCTGGACCCCCGACTCCCTAAACATTGCCCGGCACACCTTAGCCCAGAGCTGGCGACGCTCCCGAGGCCATACCATGTACCCGGCCTGCCGCCTGCTGAGATGGTCTTCGCGAGGTGGCGCTGCACATTAAAGATAAGTAAGGGCCACCTCCACTGTACTAAAGATCTCCCTGGCTGTGCTATCCTCCGACCTTAAGCGCCCGCAATGCTGCGGGGTGCCGGACTCTTCCCCTTGCTAGGGCCGACTCCCTTTGCCATGGTTCTGGAAAACAAAAAAAGGAATAGGAAAAAGGTAAAATGAAAATAAAAGAAGAGAGAGAGAGAGTGTATAAAGTAGTATTTAAGTAGGAAATAGTAGAAAAAAACACCGGATATAGATGTAGAAAAATAAAGTGATAGATAATGATTAAAAAAGATTTTTTAAAAGCTCAAAAAAGCAAAGGACGGCAAAAGATTAGAAGAGGATGGAAAAAGCATGCCCAGAACCATAGCAGTGAATGGAAAACAAGATGGCTGCGCCCATTGCTACCGCGTGGGTAAGTTTGCGCAAAATTTCCCCGTGAGCACGCAAAAAGGGACGCGAACACGTAATTGCGGACCGCATATAGGAAATGCACAACGCAAGCATTCAACTGGCGCCCTGAAACGGAAATACGCAACGCGAACACTGAAAACAAGATGGCCATGCCCTTGTACGACCGCATGGGTAACTTCGCGGTTTCCTAAAAATTACGCCTGCAGCAGTGTTGTCCAGGGACCAAGCTGGGAGCAGCACCTCCGAACCAGCGGCTCAACCCCACCAACCTAGGCCCAAGCCCTTGAGTGTCGCCAGTCTACTAACGAGTAGCGATATTGAAACATCATTATCGCAAAGTAGTACACAATTAACGCAGGTGGAAACTCAGCAGATAAGTGTGTAGCAGCAGGCGCAGCCGCAAGAACAGCAGCAGGGGCAAGAACAGCAGCAGCCGCAAGAACTGCAGCAGCCGCAAGAACAGCAGCCGCCACTAGACCAGCAGCTGCCGCACGAACAGCAACATCTCCAAGAAGAGCAGCAGCCGCAAGAACAGCAGCAACCACAAGAACAGCAGCAGCCACAACTACAGCCACAACAACAGTCCTCAATAGTAGTTTTCCTCCTAAATTAGGGGCATTTCAGGAAATTGAGCTGCCTGCAGACAAAGTGGAGCAAGCTACTGTCTCAGGAGATCCATTATCTTCCATACCCTGAGCAAGGAAAAGGAAGGTTAGTCCATCATCTTCTTCTTCAAGCTCCACTTCTGATGATCGAGATGCCACTTGGAAGCCACCAGCTCAGTCGGAGAGTGATGCACCCCACAAGACAAGGCTAGTGAAAAGGAAGGTTCCAGAAAGCCTTAGAGTTATGGAGGTGGATGCACAAGAGGGGATGATGATGATGACGAGCCAGTCATCAGGAACATTACTCCTGGCCCAAAGGAGATGGAGACCAACAATATTACACTATCCAAAATGGCTGCGAGGGATGTAGCACGGATACCACCAACACAGGTAACACCACCATGACCTCCAGCTTCCATATTTGCATTTGCAAAGGCCCGGCAGTGACCTACATCCAGCTCAACCACCACCTCAGTAGGTAGTGTTAGAAGTGTAGCTGCACAGATTCACATTCCAATCCCACCCTCCAGTTCATTTGGTATTGAAAGTGGCACATCCAGCAGTGCCAGAAAGTTCCCCTCCACAGTTTGGGACTTCTTTTCGGTTAGCAGTAAGGAGGAGAACATTGCTATATGCTCAATTTGTCGACATGCTGTTAGGCGGGGTAAGCTTGGTACAAACTATGGTACCGGAGGCCAAACAAGTCATCTCAAAATACACCAAAATATCGTGTGGGAGGCTGACCTACTTCGCTTAGAAAAAAGTTAAACTCAACCCATTGTTGTTGGGCATGAAGAATCAGGGGAACATATTGTCGCGGTGGAAGGTGAACAAGAGGGAGACATTTCTAGCCCTGTCCCCAACAGTGTAGTGGTACCGTCCACATCCTCAGCAACATCTCAGTGGCACCGCATTAAGAGCTATACTCAGAGTCAGACTGAGACACCAAGTCGACCGAGTAGTAGTACTGCAATGAAACAAAGTGCATTGTTGAGCCTAACTGGGTTCAAGAAAACAACTGCACAACAAAGGAAAATAATACAGCCTATTATTGAGAGCATGCTTAGGTTGGAGGGGCAGTACCAACGCAATAACCCAACGGCACGATTGTACAATGCGAAGCTGGCTAAAATGTTAGCGCTGGACCTTCTCCCTTTTTCTTTTGTGGAAGGGTGGGTTTCTTTGAATTTGTGTCAGTCATCTGCCCTAAATGGAAGGTCCCCAGCCGGTCCTATTTCGCCAGAGTTGCTGTTCCAGCACTACATCATGATTTGCTGGAATTGGTTGGACAAGCTTTGCAGCAGAGTCTTGTTCACAATATCTACCTGACAACAGACATGTGGACCAGTTGCCAAGCCACTGATTACATGTGCATCACTGGGAAGTAGGTGCTGTTGACACAGTTGAGATTTTTAATGCTACTCGCAAACATGCAACTGTAGCCATGTTCGCCATCGAGAAATCTCATACTGCTGTAAACATTTTGGAAGACTTTTTGAATGGCTGTGCCCAAGAGGGCTTAAGATTGGTTTTGTTTCCACAGATAATGGCAGTAATGTACTTAAGGCCATGGAGCTTGGTTCTTATTTCAGGGTCCCGTGTTTGGTGCACTGCATTAACATTATATTTCAGGACTTTCTGAAAAAAGAAGCCATAGTCAGCCACATACTGACCACCTGCCAAAGAATATGTACTCATTTCAGCCATTCTTTTAAAGCTCGGAAGCAGCTGAGTATCATTCAATGTGAGTATAGAATGCCAGTCAAAGCAGTCATCCAGGAGGTGGCAACACGTTGGAACTCAACTTATTACATGCTTGACCGTCTGTTTGAGCAGTACAGGCCAATCAATGAATATGTCATGCAAAGAGGGGATGTTACTGTGAAAGGCATGACCCTTCAGATGGACCAATAGTGCCTAGTTAAATGCCTTATTGAGATGCTTCTTCCTCTTGAGGTCGTCACACGTGAAGTCAGCAAGGAGGACTGTACCATGGGCCAAGCTATCCCATTGTTGCAAATGCTTGAGCAACAGCTGAAGGAGGTGTCTGAAGTGTACAAAGGTGTAGAGGAAAAAAAAGAAGCGTATGAATTGGTGGAGAGCTTAGCCCGTTGGTTAGTTGACAATACAAGGGTACAAAATAAGATTTTGTCACAAGAACATTACATTTGTGCCACAATTCTGGAGCCACGGTAAAAATTGGCACTGAAAAGTAAGACTTTAATTCCTTTTTAAGAAATGGATGTTGCCCGGTGCAAAACGTGGATCGCTGAGTCCGCCAGTAAGTTGAAAAATGAACGGTTGCTAATTAAAAGGCTGCTAGATAAACCCATAACAAGTACTGCAACAGGGCATCTGGCATCTAGTTTAACTTTGGAGCCTGAGGGCAGTGCCTTTGGCTCAGAACACTCACCAACACTATTGACAACAGCAAGAACCGGATCATTAGCCCCCAGGAAAATCGTTAAACGGTTGGGATTTACAGCAAGGACTTGCTAGGTCCAGTGCTGATGCAAAGACAAAAGAGCCCGAACAAAGTGTAGCACCCCTGAAGATTGAGTAGATGGCCCAGGCATATCTGGATGACCCAACAGAGGTATACATTGATCACAACCCGTTGCGTTATTGGTATGGGAAATGAGGTCAATGGCCACTGCTCAGCAGGCTGGCGGTAAACTATCTGGTTTGCCCTGTCGCAAGTGTCTATTCTGAACGTGTTTTCAGTGCTGCTGGTTCCATTGTAACAGTTGAGAAGGACCAGTCTCTCACCCAAAAACGTGGAGAGGTTAACCATGATCAAAATGAATCAGCACTTTACACCACCAAATTACACAATACATGAATCAAGGGAGGAAGATGTGCTGCTCTTGAGTCGAATCAGAGTGAAGCGAAGTGAAGCAGCATCCAGTGTGTAAGCCTCCCTCCCCACCCTCACCCTCTCCTAGTCAGCCGTCATTCAGCATTTGCCTCACCTGATCCTCAACTGTACGGGAAGCCGGGCCGTGAAGCCGAGAAGCCGAGAGCGAAGCAAAAGTACTGGCGTGATTTTGCCCTCTCCTTCTTACTTCGGCCCGCCCACGCCGCGGCTGGATAGACGATCCTGTTCGGAGTTGCCGCTATCGCTGACTGAGAGGTGAGGAGCGGCTAGCGAGTTGGCGAGTTGGAGAGTCCAAGGTGCGAGGGGGCTAACGTGGGGGCTAGCTTCTGCCCGCATTTTTGTGTACGAAGTTGTGCCTGAGTTGTTCACGAGGCAGGCGGCTGGAGGCAGAAGGCAGGCGGTAGGGTTTCTTGAGACTGCATTACGCCCCTGTCTTACCTCCCTCATCTGAAGGTGTGTGTCATGAGATCTCCGGGAGTAGTAGCAGCGTAGCAGCGGAGGAGCAGTGAGGAGCAGTGAGCTCAGTGAGCACAACGAGAGGCTGAAACGGTGAAGTACACGGAGTGTGGTGCCCTGTTGTATACACAGCGCACGAGGCACGATGTGGTGAGGTGGGACGAGGCACAAGGCACAAGACATTGGGACAAGGCAGCAGGAAAGCGTGCCGCGGAAAGTAGTGGAGAGCACTGAGACACAGTGAAACGCCAACAAACGATACGAGGAGAGAGAAGAAGTGGCGGTATTGGCACTGGTTCCAGTTCCTGCTTTCTAGCGCTCCCACTTTCAAGCGGCGTCCCCCCACGGTGCCTTTGTTTTGTGGTCGAACATTATCGTAGCTTTTGGCATTCTTTATGTCCAATTGACTATTTATCTGTTCTTTTTTTTATTGTATTCTCGTTTGTGACACTTATTCTAGTATCTGGTGTTTTTATCTTAAGTAATCCACTAAACATAATGACAGCGAAAAAGCTAAAGGTCTGGGCGGTTACTGGTAGGAAGGACTTGTTCAAAGACTAAATCTAAACCCCTACGTAACAAGGATGTTCCTGGTATGTTGTTAAATGACAATGACAACTTTATAGTTTATGGGAAAGAGGAAAGGACAGAGTCCCCCAAGTGGGAACAAATATTGTAAATAGTAAGGGGGAGGATGATGGACATGGAGGAGTAATTGTGAGTGGGAACAGCAATTATGTTGAAATAGTTGAATCATTAGATATGGCAGATGATAAAGAAGCAGTTACTGTCGGGTGGGTAGGCCTCAAGGTCCCCCGGAACCCCTGAGCCACTTTATGCAAATCCCTGGGGTTCAAAATGGTTCTCAAACCCACCATGTATCCTCTGGACCTACTTCTAAAATAATGGAGGTGAGTGTGCATAGACCCTTACCTGCCCCCGGTGGAGTCATAGAAGACCTTCTCGGTCCTTCTCCGGTTGCGGAGGTACGAAGTAATGATTTCACCCTCAGGATCTAGATCTAGAGCTTTATAGGAGATACATCGCCTGTGATACCAGCAAGATTACAGAATTGGCAAATACCCCAGTTGTACCAGCCCCTATAGGAATTCAATTATTCTGTAGTACTCTATCTAATAAATCTAATTATTCCCTATCACAGTCTCGCACCTCCACGAGCCCTGATTTAAATATTACTGATATCCAACCCTGTCAAACCACCAGTAAGGATATATTCGTTTCAGACTCTTTGTCATCGTTAGAACATCTGTTATCCTCCATTTTAAAGTTACTTGAAAAATTCGTTGGAGGGTCAGATTGTGTGCTGGAAACCATAACACAAATACTAAAGGTATTATTAAACAGCAAACAGAGGAGGGAACTTAGTTTAGAAACGGACTCTATTAAAGTAGGATTGGAAGAGAAGATTGATAAGGTGGTGGGGAACAGGTTTGAGAACGCTAATTGTGACTCAATCCCAATTGACCACAATGGTATTCCCCAAATCTTTGAGCAAATGAATATAGCGGCTACGGTAGAGAAGATTCTTGATTCCTCATTGAACCCACTATTAGTTGATTGCACTCATGAGTGTGTTCAAGAAGATAAAATCGCGGTGGACCCAGAAAAAAGGATAGATAAGGAGATATTTCCTATTTTTAAGACCCAAACAAATGAGGAGAGAGAGTGTGGCCTGGACTCATCATGTTTGGGAAAAAAGGAAAAGGAGATATTTCCTATTTTTAAGACCCGAATAAATGAGGAGAGAGAGAGTGTCCGGGATTCATCATGTTTGGGAAAAAAGGAAAAAATGGGAAACTTAAAAAGAACAGAGGGAAACAGTTGAAACCAAAACGAAGATTTGCAAAAAAGAGGCAAAGGAAAATTTGTTTTAAGGATGACGCAGAAACCCTTCATGGGAAAGGATCCTTCCCAGGGGTTATTGCACAATGTATCACAAGATATGAACCAGCCTGTTGAAGTAGATCAAGTGATTACAGAGCCCAAAGATCTGGCGTTAGGGCCTTTGTTGATTTATAATGCTTCGCCCCCAAACACTATACATCCCCAGTTAGCTCCCTATACCATTGTAACAAAGGGACATCCAAGTGTTAAAATGGCAGCACAGCAGACGCCTGCTAGCCTAGTTTCTTCAGCACTTAATCCCTTGGCTTTGCCGTTCCCGTAAATGGAAGAAAGTAGAGGAGAATCAAAGTTACCTAATGATGTTCGCGTAAGGGAATTGATAGATATATTTCATTTAGACTTCTTGCCCCTGTTTGATAGGAATCTCATATTGAATAGGTCTTCTCTCCTCAGATGTTTTTTGGAGATCGAAAGTTTGAAACTCATTCAAAGTAGTGACTTAAGTTTAGTCTCTATCCTTGAAATAGAAGTTGGGCATATAGCGAGGGTAAGGTTTAATTCTAAAATCATTGTAAATCTTATACTCCAATGGTCAGAAGCTCTGCAAAGTAGGGGGATCGATGTCATCCCTTTTGTAGAGAAACCACGAAATAGAGTTATTGATAATAAGCCCCTGATAACTCAGGCAGACTCTGTTACTAGAGACCGCCTCCGAGAATTTGAGGACTTAAAAATCTGTATTTCTAAAAGGGGAAGACAAGTGAGACTCATAGACCCTATCTCTCTCCCCTTCCAACGGAACGCCATAGAGGAGAGCCTACAATGGAATTGGTTACCTGGTGTCCTGTCGAGCAGATCCTGCAATAATCTCCCCCTACATCCATTCTTTTAGCAACGAACTAAAAATAATATCGTGCAATGCTGCAGGTATAAAGAATAGGGAAAAGCTGCAATTTCTACACACACTAGATGCAAACGTGATCTGTCTCCAAGAGACTTGGTTCACAGAGAATTTATTACTGGGCAAAGATTACTTTACGTTGGACGGCAGAGCAATTCCATCCAGGAGAGGACATGCAAGGGGTGGGGTGGCTTGCCTGTTGTCTAATAAGATAAAATGGAGTCATGCTTATTACATAGACCCTAGTAACCTTTTTCAGGCAATAACTTTGTTCAACATGGGCAATGCTGGAAAGGTTAAACCATTGATTTTGATAAATGCTTACATACCTCCGGATGCCTGCCACAATGTACTTTAAAAAAATGTCTTTTCATACATAAAGAAAGTCACTGAAGCAGAACCTTCCCCTCATATAATTTTGGTAGGGGATCTTAATTGTAAGATCGCCAATCTTAATCTAGAGATTTTCCGAAATAAGGATAAAAAAGAATCCTTGCAGATTCCTCAAGCGATTTTTCCACAAAACATCAGGACAAATACGAGAGGGAAAATGCTTCTTGATGAATTGATAAAAGTTGATGGCATTATAGCAAATGGAAGGCTCCCGTCAGATACACCGGCGAACTTCACCTGTAAATCAAATAACAGTGAATCCATCCTAGACTATGTGTTAGTGGGAAGTACCTCCTTCTTCCTCGTGAAAGATCTTAAGGTCTCAAATACTCACCATAGCGACCATAAAGTGCTAACTCTCACTGTAAATTTACATCCAACTCAGACCGATCCATGGCCCTCAAATAGTGATTTGGTTGGCCTCGGTAAGAAATCAGGAAGATGTCACTGGGATATCAGGACTATTAGGGGTTTGGAAAGTATCTTAGAGGCCGCTGTGGTCAATTTGATTAACTGGAACGGCTTTGAAATAGCATGTTTTGCTGATTTTATGGAAACAGTGATTGCAGATGCAAAAAAGTCGATCCAAAGAAGTAACATTAGAGTAACCCCCAGATCTCTACGCCTACTTAATATTGAAATAAATAAATTAATTAGGGAACAATATATGACCAACTCCTCCGAAAGATATCGTAGAATTTTACTACTCAAGAGAAGGAGGACTAGGCAAGATGAGAAAAGAAAGAGAGGATAGTACATGGATTAAATTGAGGGAAGCTGCATTGAAAGGTCAAACAAGAACATTCTGGTCTCTTATCGGGGCGGGTTGTGGAGTTAGATCAAGTCCATTTCCAGTTCCTTTTGAGGAGCTTATATGGGTTGGCTATATCCAGAACCTTTATGCAAGTAACGGGAATGTGATTGATTGTAGCAGAGTAAGTGAAGACGCGTCTCCATATGAACCACCTTCTGAAAAGATATTGAACTGGCCATCAAGGGTATGCGCTCCTCCGGGGCGATGGGCCCGGACGAACTCCTAATTTCGGTCTTGAAACAAAACAGTGCAATGTGGAGTAGAATCCTTTTCCCGCTCTTTAGATTCTGCTTTGTAAATAAAACCGTTCTCCCATCTTGGAAAGGGAGTATTTTAGTCCCCCTCTTCAAGAAGGGAAACCGTGATGCCCCACACAATTACCGACAAATTGCACTCTTGGATGCCGTGGGTAAAGTCTTCGCCAAATGCCTCCTGATGCAAATCAATGTCTGGGTGGACTCAGGTGAAATTCTTCCATTTGAACAGACCGGATCTAGGCGAAGGATAATCTAATGGCATTGCAAGTAATAACTGAAAAATATGTTAAAGTCCGAGGAGGGAAAGTGTACGCAGCTTTCATAGATTTCTCCACAGCATTCGACAAAGTAGATCGTCCTTTGCTGTGGAGAAAACTATCGGACCTCGGCATGCCGGCCACCCTTCTGGAGTTGGTTCGAGCTCTCCATACTGACACTTGGTGTAGAGTCTTAATGGGGGTGGAAAGAGGTCTATCCCAAGTTATTTCTACAACAAACGGCCTAAAACAAGGTTGCTTGTTGGCCCCCCTATTATTTTCTTTATATATATCTGATGTACCCTATGCCCTGTCCTTAAGTGAAGGTATCGCCCCATTATTGGGGGGAAAATTGATAGTCTATTTGATATATGCCGACGACATATTAATACTGGATTTAACACCGAGGGGATTAAATAGTCATCTGCAGGTATTACATGAATATACAGAGGCCCATCACTTAAAGATAAATGTGTCTAAAGGTAAAATAATGTGCATGCGGGGAAGGAAAAAGTTGAAGTTTGGGAACTACGTCTGGTCTGTTGGTGGACAAAAATTGGAAGTGGTAAATTCATATGTCTTCCTAGGAAAAATATTGTGAGGAAACTTAAGTGAAAATGCTCATATAGGAAATAATATTAGGAAAGCAATGGTACAAGGTAAAAGCTTAATATCCCTTTACAGATCCACAGGCAGAAGACACTTCACACTTCTACTAGAGGTTTTCCATGCTAAAATCCCAGCGTCCATGTTGTATGGTATCGAACTACTCGATATAAGAAAATGGGGCTTTTTAAATACAACAGAAGGTAAATTTTTTCGGAATCTAGCCTCAGTTATTTCTGCCTGTTCTGTTGCAGCTCTTAGGCTGAAATTTGGGCTGCACAGTAGTTGGGCACAGGGTCTTGCAGGGATAGTGCGTTGGGTCTCAAGCCTTGTAAAGGGTGATCCTGGTACCTTAAGATCCTTTATTCAGAAAGAATTATTAGGAATCCTAAAAGAGCAATCATTAGTTGTAAAAATTTTTAGAACTGCGGTGGAGTTGCTTCAATTGGATGAATCGGTACTTTTTACTTTATCTTCATATCAGCTTAAGGCAACTTTGAAGCAGGCCACCTGGAAATTAAAATTTACTATGGACAGGGAAGCGCGTATTTCAAAGAGAGGCTCTCATCCAGTTATCGATTCTTGCCTGATAAACAAAGTACAGTCTTATATTACTTGGAACCTCCCTCATGGAGGGCGTCGTTTTTGGCTTTTATTGAGGCAGGGTTCTCTTCCACTTAACAATGTATTGTCCAAATGATACGGTTCCTCCCCTATGTGTAATTTGTGCAATAATTCCACTCAGGATGTTACACATGTGCTCTTTATTTGCCTGCCTCTTTTATTGTATCGACGTAAGTGGATGAGGCCAATCTGCCTGCAACTATTCATTTTGTCCGCCACACATTTATGGATGCCATCTATAATCCTCCTAATGAAATGTTTTGCCACAGGATTTTTAACTTTTTAAATTTTTTTTTAGGTATATACTAAAGTTTCTAAAGGATGTTATGACTATCATCATTGATTTTACTTGACGTTTACATGATTTTGTATATTTGTATATCTTATTCTATTGTTCAAAATGTATGTTTTATCCTTTGTGTTTCTTTTTATGTGGATCTCATTTGAGTTCCAAAATCATAAATAAATTGAACTTGAACTAGAACTAGGAAGGAAGATGAGGACAGCGGCTCAGGTGACGGAAGTAGTGTGTTAGATGATGGTTACCTACTTCTGGTTGAACCCCCAGAGTTTTAGGACGAGCTATACTTCCCTGACAATTAGGCTTGCACTTCTTACTGTCTTCCTCCCTTATTTTCTTTTTTTGTGTGTCTGTCTTTCTGGTTGGAAACTTTGAATCACAACAAATCCATCACCACCGTCTTCCAGTCTTGTTATTGCCATATACAAGTTTCAGATGTCTACATTTGACCAGTCCACTCCTCTAAATCCTGCTCCTCCATCCTCCTGAATGTCCCTAACTCCATTGCCCTCAAGCCAGATGATGCAAAATAGAAGAAAAAAGAAAATATTTCCTCGTTGAGTCCCTCAAAAAAAGAAGTGGAATATGATGATGACTACTATAGCTATCCTCCTTTGTGTGCCAAGAGAGACTGCCCATTAGCTGAAGATGAGAAGGAACAGGTAATAATTATGCCATGAATTGGACGCTGACAGAGTTATTTTGTTGTTGTTTGTTGTGGAGGAAGTTAATTCATTGTTTTCCTTAATGTAATCTACACACTAAAAGTAACTCAAGGCAATTGTTCCCTTCTTGTATTTTTAATAACAAATTTGTACTTCTACTGCTGGCTGATACATTGTATTTTGAATATAGAAAGATGACTCAATCTGTACACTGCACACTGAGTAGGGCAACACCATGATGATGATGGCAAGAGAGACTGCCCCTTCACTTAAGTTGAGAAGGCACAGGTAATGAATGGCATGCATTCGACACCGACTCTGAGTGATTGGTGTTTGTGTTGTTGTTGTTTGTTGTGCATGAAGTGAAGTAAAAGTGTACTAGTATTTAATCTACACACTAACAGTGACTCAAGTCAATATTTCCACTCTTGTTGCTTAATAACAAAATTGTACTTCTACTGCAGGCTGATACATTGCATTTTTGAATATGGAATCTGGACTCACTCGGTACACTGCAGACTGAGTTGAACAACACCATCATGATGAATACAGTGACATAGTATCTTTGCTGTCACTCAGTGGGATCGGAGATGATTGATGGAATAAGTCATGGCGTTTCATGAGTGGCATAAAAGGTAAACAAGTCAACAACAACTACAGCAGACCTAAATGTCTGTGTAGCGGTGGAGTCGAGGGTAGTGTGGTATGACTGCGGTACTTTGATTTAGTCACTTAAATTGTAAAATGCTATGTTGTTGGATATGTGCTTTGTTCAACTCTTTCAAAAAATGCACGCTAAATGGAGGATGAGCAAAGGGTGCCATCACAGTGGGCCTGCTCTGTCCTGTTGTTGTTGTAGGTTAATGATGGAAACAGACTAGAGTAGACATGATGCATCCACGCCTCCTCTTAAAGTGATCTTCTTGCACTAAACCATAACTTGTGTATTTTTTTCGACTTGGTTTCTCAATATCCCTTTCGTTTTTCTATCTACAATTACAGACTGGGCCTTACCCAGTGCTATACTTGGGAAAACAATGCACACTTACCTTACCAATGAATCTACATCTGCAGGCAGGCAGTGGCATCACCCAAGATTCATGTACGGAGCATCGATGGAAGGGAGGACCAAGAGGAATGCCGAGATGCACCTCCCAATTTTGACCAGGATAACACAGTAACAGTATCAACTTTCATCATCTTTTAAATAATTTGATTCATTTTTCTGTCTTCAATCATTACTACAGTGTGTTGTTGTTATTATTATTATGTTTGCTCTCTATTTATAATTCATCCCTACATATATTTTAACATTTTCTGGCTATCTTTAGAAGTAAGCCCGGTACAACAGAACACAAACTGCATGTAATCGGGGTCTCTCCTTATCATCATCATGCATGCATTTCTTTTTCTCCCTTAACAGATTGATATGGATATGGTAGTCTACAAAGATTGTGTTTTGGTGTTTGTCCATGCTAGTATTTTTCTTTGTCAAACCTTTCCCCAAACCCCCCTTCCCAACCATTCAACAAACCCTAACCCTATTCCCCCGGGCTGTGTGACTTATTGAGGTGTGACTAAATGTACACCAATAATTTATCACACGCTTGCTGGGGTGGATGTGGCAAAAGCAACAGTAATTCAATGTCAAGGCAGGACTAGGATCTTCTTCTGCTTGCCCACCCATGAGCAGTATAATTGTGAGGTAACTTTTTTACCAAAGGTACCTAATATACATCAGCATTATTTGCTGGCATCGATTGGATTTGTTGTCATCCTCCTACACAGCACTAACAGTTACGCTTGTGTGCAGTATACTGTGGGCCTAGTCGAGTGAGTCGACACAACTAGAGTTTGTAACGCTATGTACTAGGCTATCCCCACCACTATTACGTTTTGTTATATTTTTGCATATTATTGTTTAGCAGTAAGTTCTGTACTGTTCTTCATTCTACTACTCCTCCAACATTCTCTCTCAGGCTACTGACTGTCTCATTTCCTTTGTTTGCAAATGCTCCTGCCAGTGTCTACTACTACTACTACCACCACACAACCATGGCATGTTGGGAAAGAAAACCATCATCACCATGCAGCCATCGCTGTGACTAATTTAAACATCAAGCAAAGGTAAGAGATGTTATTAGCATTTTTGCTAATACAAGCAGACATATGATTAGAAATAAGATTATCAGCATAGTTACAATTCCATAAAATACAAATGGAGAAAGCATGTTATAATGCTAAATGGAAACAGGTTTTAAATATACCTATATTTCACCCTCCCTTGCTAGTACTATATTTTACAAACTATTGAAGGTCTCTTAGGCTTGAATAGGGAACCCCATACATCGAAGAGTAGCAGGAGTGAATCACATCAGGCTCTGCATAAGCTCTCAGGACACAAATGTTCTCCAAGTGTGTTAAGGTGCATTATTAAAGGCACGTGATCAGGATGTCATGTCATGTCGGGCCAACCTATTCAACAAGCGACGATTGTTGTTATAGCTTGAACATGTAATCTAAAATGTATCAGTGTAACTAAGGATTCATTTAGATAATATTGGTATTTATGTAACAGTGAAAGCGACAATCAACTAGTTACTGTGAATTAAAACAATGATTTAAATAAATGCAAAATCTAAGTAACAACCAACAATAAGTGTGACAGATAAAGTTATTGCAAAGAAGAAAATACTTTAATACAGCAGTGCGATCAGCAGGGTCGTGACATCCTGATCACGTACCATCAATCTAAATAACTTTACAACCTGTGGGACAGGCAGCCCACGGTCACTGACCAGCACGCCAAAGGAGGAACAAAATTCTCTATTAAAATTTTATTAAATACGAGAACATTGATTCATAGGAGTGCCAAGGGTCAACCTCAACTTTTTGTTAGCATTATTAAAGGCGCCAGAATCTCAGTTGGCCACAGCTGCATATATGTTATGGCTAGAACATGCGCTGATCAGCTCGAACAACAGCTACAGTGTTATGATAACCTTGGAGACCTCAGCACTCACTGTACAGACTAAGCTCGCAATGTAAGTCTAGGGATGCAGAAAAACAAGTTATTCTCATGTGAAGCATTTCACGCAGCCTAACTTAAAACAACAGCTAAAGTGTGTGCTGTGTGTAAAGGCAGCAAAAGGTAAAATGGCGTTTAAACTTCTAATAAGCTCATGCTAACTTAACGCTGTACGCAAGTAATGCTCAACCCCACTACAGTCCCTAGGGTCATTTTAGTCTTTAGTTAGTTAGCCCGAGCCATGCAACCATTTTACCTTTCTGTCTTTTATTTTTGTGCACGTTACCTCGCTGCTTGTTGTGTAAGACGCCTTTGAGCCCACATTTGCTCATACTGCTACTATTAAGTGCTGCGTACAAGGTCGAACAAAACAAGCCAGTCCATATTGCTTATCCATAAAAATGCTACACTTTTTGGCACAACTGAGAAATGCTTGCAATATACTAACGCGCACAATTTTTCTTATAACAGATGGAAGATTCCCTTCTACGAACCAGAGCTTTGCAGCTTAACCAGTACTAGGTTCTTCTAAGGTGAGGGGTCCCCAGTATTCGCTCAGAGATCTTCAGTTATAATTTTATATAAACTATCAGCCTGATTCATGTACGGGCCGTTTAGCGTGTCCCTAATAGCGATCAATAGCGACTCGCTATTGAGGAAACGCAAAACGGCATTCATGTACTTTTCGGAGAAAAAATAGCGACTCGCATGCGGGCGCTAAAGCCGTTAGCGACCCACAAAAAACGCAGAATAATCGCTATTTCCGGCTACCTGCGATCGGGATTGCGACTCGCAATCCCGATCGCACGAGATTGCGCTCGCAATCCCGATTGCACGGGATTGCGAGTCGCATTCTCGCGGGATCTGGAAAACGGGAAGACGCATTCCGAGCACCGTGATGACATCACAACCAGGAAGCTGCCAAATCCCACCCCCAAACACCACAGTGACGCTATCAGTCGACTGTCCACGACGGAAAGCTGCCACCAACCCGCCGTTTGCGCATCCCGACCCCGCCGAAATAGCGACCGCTATGTCAGACAACCCGCAGCCCGGACCCAGCAACAGCGCTGGCCGAAAGCGCAAATTGAAATTTTCCGAACAGGAGCTGGAGAACCTCATAGAGGGTGTGGTGGCCAACCACGACCAGCTGTTTGGTGCAAACTCCCGGAGGGTCCCAGAGCAGGAGAAGAGGAGGATCTGGGTGGGGATTGCCGCAAGCGTGAACTCTGTGGGCGTTGCGGACAGGTCCCTGGAGGAATTAAAAAAGCGGTGGTACGACCTCCGAGGGCGTGCCAAGGAGAGGGTGGCAGAGCGCCTTGGTGAGGCATCAGGCACCGGAGGTGGTGGACCGACTGTCCCACCCAACACCCCCCTGGAGGACCGGGTAGAGGACACGTTGGAGAGGGAGGCGTGTGTTGGCGTGACCCCTCTGGACTCCTCCCGCCCCACCCAAGACACCCAAGGTAAGTGGCATGCGACTGCGACCCTGTCCCCTATGACCGCCCCTGACCAAATAGGCTCACTCATTGGCCCTTAGTCATGCCGTGCATCAGGAAATGCCCTGAAGCATTGTGGGAGACGTAGTATGTCCACAATGTAGTAGTACCACAATGCGGCCCGAAAGGTTCCAAAGTGCGCAAATACACAGCCACCCAGGGAATGACACCCAGCATGCATGTAACATCTGCACGTCTGACAGTCACATGCACCTAATGAGTATCCACTTACCCTCACAGGTGCGGGAGATAGCAGCGACAGTGAGAGGCTGCTGATCGACGAGGAGGCCCAGGAGGAGGAATCCCTACCTGCCACCCAGCCACCAGCCCCTGCGGCAGCGCCAACACCAGCAGCCAGGCCACCCACCTTGCCTTCTGCATCCGCCTCAGGCCCACCGGCTGCCAAGGCCAGGCCACCCATCTTGCCTGCTGCTTCCGCCTCAGGCCCACCGGCTGCCAAGGCCAGGCCACCCACCTTGCCTGCTGCTTCCGCCTCAGGCCCACCGGCTGCCAAGGCCAGGCCACCCACCTTGCCTGCTGCTTCCGCCTCAGGCCCACCGGCTGCCAAGGCCAGGCCACCCACCACACCTGCTGCTTCCGCCTCAGGCCCACCGGCTGCCAAGGCCAGGCCACCCACCACACCTGCCGCACCTGCAACACCAGCTGCTGCAAGACCTGCAGCTCGTCCACCACCATCTGGGCCAGCCACATCCGCTACACAGCGGCCGACCACCAGGAGGGGCAATGGCCATTTCCACGCATGCATGAGTGTGGAGCGGCGCATGCTGCGTTTACACCAGCGCCAGTCGCAGCAGCAAGGAGCCATCCAGCTCCAGCTGCAGAAGATCGGCCGCAATGTGGCGGGAGTGGGCGAGAGGGTGGACCGCATGACGGCGGCCATTGACCGCATGGCGACGGCTATGGAACACAACACTGCAGCGCTGGTGAAGCACCGAAGTGTTGCTAGCAGGCGCCACCACCAGTTGCTGAGCCGGCTGTCCACCTATAGCCGCTCCAATTATGCCTCGGCAAATGCCACCACCCTGCTTGCGCGGCGCTCGTTAACCCAGCAGCACCAACTCGTCCAGTGCTGCGAGGATATTACCCGGGTGCTGGAGCATTTGACAACCGCCGTCACCGCACTGCACGCACCTGTGATTCCGGCAATTGTGGAGGGTGATGATGCTAGTGAGGGTGCCTCTAGTGTCAGCAGCCACTCTGCCACGCAGGCCCCCCCACCTAGGCGCAGCGCAAGGGCTGCCCCAGCTCCAGCTGCCCAGGAAGAGGAAGAGGCTCCCAGGCGCCTGGGAATTGTGCGCCGGAGGCGCCAATGACATTGTGTCAGGGACACAGGCGCAGGCTGAACTTAAGCCTGCCATGGAGCGTCTCATGCAGTATGCATGAATACTGCATTTTGTAAATAGTTGTTACGAAGACCCATTTATTATTTTTGTGATTCAAACAAATACATTTATTTTGGTGCACACATACGCCTTGTGTAATCATTACAGTTTGCATGCAATTGTGATATGTGGGGTGGGGGAAGGGGGTGGGCTAGAAATTGTTAGCTGTGATGTGGTTGCGACATCTGTGGCCTTCAGCTGGGTTCTCCCCGCGTGCATGGTGCGCATGTGCTGGTGGCCGGTCGTCCCCCTCAGATTCACTGCCTGAGATGTCAACTGGTATCCGGCGCTTGGTTGCAATGTTATGAAGCATTGCACAGACAGCCACAATGCGGCAGCACGCTGCAGGACTGTAATACATGGCCCCACCTGTCTTGTGCAGTATACGGAACCTGCTCTTGAGCAGGCCAAATGTCCTTTCAATACAGTTCCTTGTCCGGATGTGCGCAACATTGTAGCGGCGTTGCTGAGGTGTGGCAGGGTTGAGGTAAGGGGTCAGGAGGTATTCCCGTAGGGCGTAGCCACTGTCACCTGAATGAGAGGAGCAGATGTTGATTGCCTGTGCAGCGCAGTTACTTCATAGCAATGTGACATTGTCGACAAAGTGTACTTACCAAGTAGGTGTCCTTCCCCAAACTCTCCCCTGATCAGTCGTGTGTGGAGTCCGCTGTGCCTGGAGATAAAGGAGTCATGGGTACTCCCTGGGTACTGGGCCACAATGTCAGTGATGATGGTCTTGGCATTGCAGACCATCTGTATGTTGAGGGAGTGGTACGACTTCCTGTTGCGGTACATATACTCCGTGCCAGCTGGTGGGCAGATGGCGACGTGGGTACAGTCTATGCAGCCAAGGACATGGGGAAAATGGGCAACATTATAAAATTGTAGTTTTGTGAGGTCCAAATCCTGTTGGCTCGTGGGAAATGTGATGTGCCGGTGGAGCTGGGTGAGCATGGCGTCAACAAAAGTGTGGAGGCAGCGTGACATGGTGGGCTGGGAAATCCCCCCAGCAGCGGCTACTATGCCCTGGAAACTGCCGGATGCCAGGAGGTGCAGGCTGCACAATACCTGCACATGTGTGGGCACAGAATTGTTTCGCCTTGTTGGGTGCTGCATGATGGGGTCGAGTTCTTGTATCAGCCAGGTGATCATTTCCCCATTCAGCCTGTATTTGGCATAAATCTGTTCTCTGGTTTGCCCCAGCAAGGTGACCCGCTGCCGGTAAATCCTTGCCTGCCTCATGCGTCTCCTCCGTGCTGCTCGCTGTAGCCTTCGCCGCCTCACCACCATGTACATCCCAGGCATTGTGGAACGCCTATTGCTGCTGCTGAATATCCTTATGTGTGATTTGTCAGGCCTGGACCTGTTGGTGATTGGCTAACAGTTTTTAAAATTTTGGTTAATCATGGCTTTTATGGTTACCACCTGCTTTGAGTTGTCCTTAAATTGCGCCGCGCTAATGTGCGATTTAGCGATTTTTCGCTAATGTATTTCTTTCATGAATGCCGATTGAGACAATATTGCGTTTCGCTATTCAATTCGCAGATTCCGTGGTTGGTCGCTATTTCATTGTCGCTAATGCTCGCCTTCCCGGAGTCTGCGACTTTTACAGCGTAATCGCTATTCCGCTCGCTATAATTTTTTTGCGATTTCGCTATTTCGTACTTGAATGCCGATTCCGTGTTTTGCACCCGCAATTGCGTTTTTGCAGCCATTGCGGGCGCTATTTCGCTTCATGAATCAGGCTGAATATTCCTACCAAAGGGAGGGCGGTGCCTCCACCACTGTTAAGTTATCATGATTTCGCATTTTGTCTTCGTTCTATGGACTTGTAGTTGTTGTAAGTATGACTAAGTGTAACAATGTTTAATGTTTTAATCGTATGCATTTTTCTGTTGGTGCTGCATTAAAGAACAACATACAGAGCTTGTTAGTTGAAAATAAACCTTTTGAACTTACATAGACTCAGTGTTATTTGGTGTGGACTTACACGAGTGAGTGAGCGAAAGGAAGTGTGTGCATGAGCATTGCTTCCACGACTGAGAGGTCGGGAGTGTTATGTTCTGGGTTGTCTACTCATTGGGTATCTTGGGGGGATGTTCGGAGAGCTAGTAGTAATGAGAAATTACTATAACTAGTCAGCAGGAGATTGTGGTGGGTTCTGATTGAGGTGTGAGGAAGGTTCATCCTCCCATCACCAACGTCCTATTGTCTTGTGGAAAGTTCTGTATGTGCAAAATCCCTACAACAGTAATAGTATGTCCTATTCTATCGAAAATAGTAAAATCTGGTTGGGCATTATGTTAGTGGGAATTGTCGAAAAGCCTCAAGATTAAAAAAGCCTCAATGGCTAGAGCTATTGGTGAATCTGAGTTTTAGTTAAAACCTTTTTAATAAAGAGTGGCCAACTGGGCAAGCTTAGCTACAGACAGACTACTAGTAGTAGTACAGAGAGTTATAGCAGAGGCAGTTAGAGATAGGGATAACAAGAATTTAGAAACAGATAGTCTAGATCAAAGGAGAATTGGTAAAAAATAGCATTAGGAAACGGAAACAATAGTTCGGAAAAAATAAGGTGGGTAATAAAGTTAGGGAATAATAATAATTAATATTAAAAACAGGAAGACTTACTGGGTCCAGCAGTAGAGCCCTCAATAAAGGAGCAGTCCTGGTCCTGTTTCTCCTATCTCTGGTGTTGTCCAACAGCTCCCGCCAACTCCGACCCCATCTTCCTGCCCCTGGGTGCTGATCATGAAAGATGTAAGAAAGAAAGAGACAAACATGGATGATTGGTAGAAAACAAATAAAATATTTTTTTAAACGCTCAAAAAAACATTTATGGAAACCACAATTGCAATAAAATTGACCTATCTAAAGCTGGTCGACTAGTAGTATAGTGGGATTCTCGACGCGATATGTCTTGGTATTAGGTAATATATTTATATTCCAGTGTTCCATTGTGATTCCAAAATACTAACTAAACATAAGTTTCACCTGACCTAGCAAACCTAATCCAGACGGGCCAATTGTTCACTAAGTCTGCAAAAAATTAATGGAGAACACATGCTTACATTTTTGCATACACCATGCTTTGCATGCTTGGTTCCTGCTGATGTTTTGCTAGTGATAAATATTAAGCCTATATTACCATTCAATAAACGAACTACAAAAGGTTCTACCAAGGACTGGGGTAAGCAGCACTCAGCAACACGCAACGTGACAGAGGATGCATCATGCAGACCACTAAAAAACGTACCTACTAATAACAAGTAACTAAACTAAACCTATCGATCCACCACTATCTCTTCTTAGTGGCAGGAGGACAAAGGAAGGACTTGAGTCTCTCTAGCATTACCTAACTTAAGTTCTCTAAAGTAAACTCTTACGTAATCATGCCAAGCTAGCACAAAGTTGCAAATAAGTAAGACTAGTAGCGCCGAGCACCTGTGTCATAACAATCACAGAAGATTTTTAAATGTAATTTACCTGCAATGTAAGCAGCAGCATTCTTGCTGGTCGGAAAAAAACATATATTCGCAATATATAACACAGAGCAGAAAAATAGACACAAAGTAGTATTGATTAAATAGGTACTCACTAAGCCCCCAGACCTCCACTCCTAGCAGGTCCAGCAGGTCCTGCTCCCGGTCCAGGATATTGGACCACCGGTGTGTCAACTGGACCACCGGTGTGCCGGACACCAGAGAAGCAAAACACTGCCCGGCGCACCTTTCCCCACCCCTGCCGATGCTCCCGGAGCCCGGACTCAGGCCTGCCGCCTGCTGCCGGGGTTAAGGGGAGGTGGCGCTGGACAAAAAAAAAAGCGCAGCCATCTCCACCTCACCGAATAAGGCCCGTGCATGCACCCCATGTGGGCGCACCCTTCCACAGGGAAGGCGGTTGCGACTGCGAGCAGTCCTGCCCTTGGCCTTCGCCTTGCTCTCTCCCTTGGCCATGGCTCCGGGACTCTGGGGGGATAGGGCAGAAAAGAAAAGGGAGGAATTGGAAAAATAGGTAAAAGAAAAAGCAAGTTATAGCAAGAGTAAAAAAGTAGGAGAAAAAGTAACAAAAAGTGGGAAAAAACTGAAATATAGAATTAGGAAAATAGAGAGATAGATAATAAATAAAAAAAGATTTAAAAAAGTTTGCAGAAACAAAGGATTGCAGAGATAGAGGGAGGATAGAAAACCAGGCCCAGAACCAGAGAATTGAGTGAAAAAACAATATGGCCGTGCCCACTGCGACCGCATGGGAAAGGTTGTCGGATATTTCCCCCTTGAACACGCAAAAAGCGTCGCAAAAACATAATACGTGTTCCCTAACTGGAAATACTCATCATGATTGGGTGGAGCATGCAATACGCTACCCGGAACAGAAAATGGGCATCGCGAATGGGGTGAAAAAACAAGATGGCTGCGCCCATTAGTGACTGCATGGGCAATTTGGCGACACATTTCCAACGCAATCACACAAGAAACATTGCGAACATGCGGGGCAAGCACTTCCGCGTCTTTGCAATATTTTCCCATGTTTGCGTAGATTGGTGGCGCTTTCGGAGAGATTAAAGTTAATGGGATTATGCAATTTCCACCCAACTCCACCCACCACTCTCAGGAGTATTTTCGAACACAGAATGTTAAAATCAACTTTCCTAAAAGATGCATCTTATCATTCTGAGTACAGGCATACTAAACTCGATTCTCTACCTGGTTCCTTGGGTCAGGTAGGATTATAGGGTGCTACAATCGAAATGCCCAGTCTGGCCTACGGGGAACAGGGAGCCTTGCAATAGTGAAAAACGCGCTCTGGGGTAATTCACTACCAGGTCACGCCACACACTTCAGGGCATGACCTGTCTCCTACGTACAATGCACCCTGCCTGTAGGTCTTCTGTAGGGGTGACCAACATGTTGCAGAGGGAAGGTTCACAGACCTGCAAGTGGTTGCACTCGCTGAGTCACACAGCGGCACAGTCTGCGTATGACGCTGTGCGGTGGCAGGCACGAGTCATACTTTACCAGCTACTCCGGCGGGTGGCATAATTGGTGCTGCAAGCCCACCAGTAGCTTTTGAATTACAAACCCTTGGGACCCTTGGTGCACGCTACCAGGGTCTGACAGTAAATCAAATACACCAATCATGGAATCACGAATTGACACTTTACTCAGGGAGCACTTGCACTGCACACTGGACAGCAGTAGCACAGTACTGAGAGCATCTAACCAAGCAAACATCAAAAAACAGAGGAGGTAATCCGTCAAAAAGAGGAAGGGAGACGCACGCCAATGGTGCCAGGTCTAACAGACTCAGATCCCTGCCTGAAGAAACAAGAATGACTGCCCTGCTAGAACCCTGGCCTGTACCAACAGGACTGCAGTTTGAATGACTACACACTTTCGGCCACATGCAACATTGTAGGATTTTGCAATTCCTAAATTGCGAAACTTAAGTAATCACAATTTAGGAATTGCAAAATCCTATGCATCAAGACATCTGAAAAGTTTTAGGATTTCTTAATTTTCAGAATTTGCAATTCCTTAATTGCGAATCGCAATTAAGGAATGGCATTACATAATCAATGCCGCTTTGCATTTTTTTTTTTGCAATTCGCAATTGGTTGATGCATTGCAAGGGTGCTGAGGGGGGTCCAAAGGACCCCCCCCTGCACCCTTGAAATGTTTTTTAAGTGCAAGTTTCAAACACACATGTCCAAAGGACATGTGTGTATGTAACATGACACTTTCAAAAATGCATTTTTGAGCATTTTTGAAAGATTTCGCAAATTAACACGAGGGTCAACCTCGTGTTAATTTGCACCTCCTATTTCCAAATTCACAATTTAAAAAAAAATCATGCATTGCAATCAAGGAATCGCACAAATGCGATTCCTTAAATGCAATCGCATTTTTAGGAATGGCAAAAAATTGCGAATTTTGTGGAAATGTTGAATGCATCCCAAAATGTGATTTTGGAATCGCAAATGGCCGATTTTTCCGAATCGCACCATTTGCGACTCCAAAATCACTTGATGCATGTGGGTGATAGGAACTACAGCAAAAGAAGAACTTTGCTTTGCACAAAGAGTTTAAGGAGTGGAATCAATCAAAGCAACAGTTTAAAAGAGCTCCACTTGTATAATCTCCATCAAGAAGAAAGCAGATGACTCCCTTCAGCTGGAATTTAAAGGATTTAGCCAGGTGCATTGTGGGCACTATAATCCCAACTCTCAAAGGAGGAACTCAGAGCTTCTGGAACCATGGCTGTTATTGTGTACCCATCAATAACCCAAAATACCTACTAAAGGCATCTCCAGAGGTTTGACCGACCAGCCATCAAGAGTCAAGCCAGTGACGCTGAACCATGACCCAGTCTGACATTCAGGTTTCCCCCTCTGAAGCTCTGGAACTTTTGGAGGAGATTTCCCTTCCAGGAATTGACCCGGGCGTCCTGCTGAAGGAAGCCACCATATTCAAACTCAAAGCCGCCTGCCGAAGAGACCTCCTCGACGTTGAGACAAAAAGAACTAAAAAAATGAATACGTGAAAAGGTAAAATTTTGTCTGGGCCCTACTGCTCATTGTACTGAGCTGTGCTCCATAGGAGTCATTCTGTAACTTTGTCCCGATCAGGCGTGACCAGATGTCCCCAGGTGGCACTTTTTGCTTTTAGAAACTAAAAAGCAAATTTTTACATGGCTTTAAGAAATTCATATCTCAAGTTCCGTACATTGGATTTTTGTTGTTTTGGTGTCATTTTAATAAAAAAATTATGTTCTATCTAAATTGCCGGTGGAATTTGTATTAGGTTGTGTCTCACTTATTTAATGTATTGTTGTTTTTAAATGCTTTACACACCCGTCTCCTGAGTTAAGCCTGCTCACTAGCAGCCAGGTACCAAAGGTTTGAGCAAGGGAATTATTTATTGATAACTTGACTGTGCCTATTATTGTGACTGTGGTCGTATTACTTGTGGTAGGTATCTAACTACACCTACTAATAAATCACATTCCAATATTCCTAGATTTAAAAAAGGGGAATAGAATGGATCCCACCTGCTATCGACCTCTTTCTTTGGTAGATATTGTGATTAAATTCATGGATTGGGTGTTACCTGACAACTTTCTACCTGGTCAAAAGTACAGAAGGTTTTATCTGAGATTCAATATGGCTGCAGGCGAGGGCGGGGAACTATTGAACAGTATCTGAATCTACATTTGAAATTCACTTAATATACAAGGGTGCAATTTCCATGGCCTTTAATGACCTCTGCTCGGCATTTGATAGGGTTGATGGATTTAAGCTCCCCGCCGCAGCCATATCACCCCCCACCTGAGAGACTTACACTGGCTCCCCATCGTCAAGAGGATCACCTTCAAGCTCCTCACCCACGCACACAAAGCACTCCACAAAGCCGGACCAGCCTACCTTAACAGCAGACTCAGCTTCTACACCCCCACGTGCCAGCTCCGCTCTGCCAGCCTCGCCACTGTCCCTCGCATCCAACGAACAACCTCCGGTGGCAGATCCTTCTCCTACCTCGCCACCAAGACCTGGGACACCCTCCCTACCCACATACGGCAGACCCAAGACCTACTCGCCTTCAGAAGACTCCTCAAGACCTGGCTCTTCGAGCAGTAGCAGCACCCCCTCCCCTCAGCGCCTTGAGACCCTCACGGGTAAGTACCACGCTCTACATGAACTCTGATTGATTGATTGATTGACTGTGCTGAGTTCTATGGGGATTAAGCCCACTCTTGTTACTGTCCTGCGTGATTTTCATGATGGTCTTACTGCTTCAGTTTGATATAGTGTAATGGAGGATGCACTCAGTACTTTAGTTTGAAGAGAGGGTCCGCCAGGGCTATATCCTGGCCCCTTTCTATTTATCCTTCATAATAATCAGCTGGAGTGAGTTTTAACTGAACAAAGGATGGACGTATTGATGGACGTACTGAGTGAAGGTGGCCGCTTGCTGCCCACCTTTTCATTTGCATAGTCAAACGTAATGCCAAGGGTTTGCAGCAACTCCTTGACAAGTTTCATGGAGGGTCTCAACTTCCCAACAAACGAAACCAAATACCATGTTATGTTGAATGGCCCCAACAACACCAGATCCAAAATATTTCTAGTCAAGGGTCAACTTATCAGTAGGGATGAGCATTTTACTTATCTGGGCATCTTCATTCTCATTTTAATTGGAAACCATTGCTCTATAAAAATATAATTATTTGTAAAAGGGCCACTTATAGTATTAATTAATTTTTGAGAAGGCCTATGCATACACAGATTAAGGCGGTGCTTAATGTTTATAATGTCAAATGAATTCCCATAGCAAGTTTTGTATGTGAAATTTGGTGATATGTGCCCTGTGCTTCCCTCCAGATAGTTGACAACATGATCCTGAGAGGCTTTCCAAATGTCCCACAAGGTATTCCCAGTGAGTCTGTTCATAAAGAATTGTGAATGATATATATAATATGTATGACTTCCACCATCTCTTACAACCTTGTTAAATCCAGTACTGTATGTAAATTGCAAAAATGCACATATTTCAAGCTGGTTGATCTCTGAACCATTGAGGGATCACCCGTATGCTTATATTGCGGAACAATCTACAGAGTTCTAAATGTCATTCTGGTATTCAAACCACAACATAAATATTGCGTTGGTTGCACTTTGATATGTTTACAATGATATTTGAATTGTAATGTACAGCAATAAGTTTAAAGCGTCCAGGTCATGCTATGTGTAAAATCACCATTGAGACTGGTTCAATACTCGTTGCACTGTCACTTTAACACAAATAGAAAAAGAAAAAATTGTATAAATAATATCAGCTGACTTCCAAGCGCGTCATGTGATCAAGGCTCTCTGGAGCGAAACTCGTAATGGTCGTCATACCAATGGGTGAATAAATTGATTTCATGCACCTTATTTGGGGTCCGTGCTCCATTCGTCCGAATCGAAGGGCCAGTGGCAGTTGCAGTGGAGAACTCGAGATATTACAACCCGGTTTGTCTTCTCCGGTTGCACACGGACCCCCCCTCGACTTGGGCAGGCAGCTCGCAGAGAGTAAACCGTCTAGAAACAGACACCATTTCTACAATCCGGGAGGATTTACGGCGTAAACGAGGATACCCTGGGTAAGCAGACAGCACCATCTCGCATCGGAGGACGCGAAAGTGGACTGACAGCAAACCAAGGTAGGACCATCACATGCAACACGCAGGATTGAGGGGTGTGCCAGTGAACCTTGGATGGTTTGCTAACAATAATTTAGAGGCAAAACCTCAACTCTGTTAGAATACACATGATTAAACCCCTAAGTATGTCGGCCGACACGCTAAGAGACCGCGAGGCAGCATCGTCAGAAATGTTCAATGACATGAGCATACCGAAAACAAACTCCATAGTCCAGAATGCATCAGCAGGAGCCAGAACTACAAGTCTCCGGGACAAATACAGAACTTTAGAAAAACTGATGTAAAGCGAGCAGAGTAAGTGGTGGGAGGGAAAATCCCTCAAGCAGTACCTGGATGTTGGGAGGATCCAACTAGGACTAAGAATATTAATAGCACAAAGCTATGAAACACCGGACCCACTTATGATGAAAGAGTGGCCTGAGACAAATTTAGAGTCATCAAAAAGACTAGTAATCTTACTGGTGAAATATGCGGAGTCGGATCGACTTAAATACAAGAACAGATAGAAGCCCTCAATGATGAAATGGCCGAAATGGGACAAAGTGACGAGGATAAAAAACTGAGAGAGGAGCTGATAAAACGCCTAAAAAAAGAAGAAGAGAAAATAAGAGAACATAAGAAGTACAAATCCCATCGAGATAAAGCTGACTATGAGTGTGGGCGCATCTTCACATTCGCAAAGAAATTCTAGAATATGAAGATATGTAAGTACAGCGCCGCCTCCAAAATCCAACCAGGAATCAAAAGAGGGAATAGAAAAGCAGACTCCTCAACTTCCGAACTGAGCTCCGCTATTGAAAGCAAAACTGAGGCATAAACCAGCAACAGACGTGTTCCGATTGCCATCTCACTAGAAGAAGAATTGAATTTTTTAGTGGAGGAAAGAAAGCAAACATTGTGACCTAGGCGGTAACAAGTAAAAATAATACCTCCAAATGTCGTGAAAGGAGACGTGCCAAGCAAAGGCGAATCAACCAGAAGATAACAAACATGCCGATGGAATCGCAAGTAACAACAAACACAATGCAGGTCAAAAGGAGCAACATTACAGGGACAAACTTATCACACATTGTCCTTAACAGAGAGGAGCTGCAACTTCTCTCCCTCAGACTCTCGTTTTGTCCGGAAAGCTCATTTGATTATGCCGCAACAAGAATGGACATTTTCAATGGAATCAGAAAACTTAAACTTAATAAATACCATCTTCTTAAAGATACAACTATTAAGGAATCTAACAATGACACAGAAATCATGTATCCTCTTGCCTGCTCCTCTCCCCCATATAATCCAACTAGTGAAGATATGCCACTCTTGAGAGACCTTCATGTTCTAGCACAGGAAACTGGAACACAGGATAAGGACGGCCAAAGCTCGGCTACAGGGGCAAATATTAAACTCACCAATCAAAGTAAAATATTTAAACCTCGTTCAACATTTATTCCCATTATGCCAAGGGATTCAATTGATCTATTCCATGGACAAGTCACTATGGGACTGAAACAGCTGAACCACAAAACCAACAATACAAAGAATACTAAAAAGAACAAGCAGGAAATTGAATATCATCAGCTTATGAAAAAATTGAACAACAACAAAGATATAATCATAAGGAATGCTGACAAAGGTTGCAACTTTGTGATTTGGGACAAAAAAGATTATGTCAAAGAAGCTACAGAACAACTGAGTGACCAAGCAGCCATAAAAGCAACATACACCACCTACTACAGCAAACTTATGGCTTGGAAAGGTTTGGGTCTGATTTCCAAGCATGAATATTTTTTTCCTTAGGAACAATACACCCACAACTCCTGTGTTAATTTTCATTCCCAAACTGCATACAAATCAGGTCAAACCACCTGGGCGCCCTATTATCTCCGCCAACAACAGCTTAACAGAAAATACATCTCAATATGTTGATCATTTCCTCCAAGAATTTGTCCAATCACTACCATCTTATTTAAAAGACACAGGTGATTTGTGGGCAAAAATCCATAATTTCCAATGGCAACCCGATTTCTACTGATGACAATGGATATTATGGCGCTCTATACGAGCGTTAACCACAAATATGGTCTACAAGCGGTACAACATTACCTCAGAAAAAGACAAGCTACACAAGAACAACATAGTAGAATGCTCAGGGACATGATAGAATTTTGTCTAAATAATCTTTCTATTTCAGAGCACCCTTTACCAGCAGTTACAGGGAGTAGCCATGGGGGCCAGCTTCTTCCCCAGCTACACCTGCCTCCACATGGGTTGGTGGGAGGAGCTGGTCCTACACAGAAAATTTGGAAATATCCTTAGTGCTAATGTTAAATGTTGGTGACAATATATTGATGACTTGTTTGTAATATGGCAAGGGTCAAAGGCAGAGGTCACTATGATCATTCAGAAACTGAACCATAATGCAATCAATTTACAATTTACCACAAACATTAGTGCAGAGGGTGTCACATTGTGAAAAAAGTGGGGCAAAAGTTGCCCAATTGTGCGAGAAATAGCGCAATCTGGCAACCTTGTCTAGAAGGATGCGAGGTTACTTAAAAGTTTACTTGTATAAGAATGGGAGGTTACTTATAACTTAGGATGACAGTCATTGGTTAACCAATATGTACGAGGGTTTCAGAGCTGTGATTGGTCAAACAGGATGTCAGATTGATGGACGGCGCACAGTGCCTTTTCTAAAAAATAGACGTATGCGCACAGTGAGTGCGAACCGTTGGGGTACACACCCAGACGGAGGGAAAGATATGGTGCATATGCACACAAAATCCACTGAAACACGCAGACGCAACACATGCACAGAGCGTGGGCTCGGCTCAAAGCCTTCGGCTCGGGTCTTTAATGCGGGAGAGAGCGTTAATAGCCGGTATAGCCTTCTACGGCGGCTATAAGGCTGTATTATATTTATATAATCGTATAAAGTAGTTGAGAAAGGTATTTGTATATTTTTGAAAGGGCAAAATAGTTGATAAAGCTAGTTTTGTGTTCAGTATCAGAAAAAATGAAAAAATGAATTGTTTATGTTTTGTACAAGGACCTACAACATAAAAAAATCAGTATGTAAAATTAACAAAACAATTTGGAAGACTTTCAAAATTACTAACAGTGTCATAGAAGAGCTGAATAAACGTGCTATTTTAGTATTGTAGTGAGTTATACATCAGTATGTTCTTATGTATGTATTTTTCTAAAACTAAAGGTGATATATATTCAGCTAGACAATCTCTTTGTAGAAGTGTAAGCATTCAGTCGTTTTTCAAGTAGTCATGCACCAAAGTAGACCTTAGGGCATGGAATGCTTCAAATCATTTTAGACTATGCATTCACTGTTGTATACAGCAGCAAACTTGCCTTTTATATCTTTAATTACTCAGTGTGAATCGTTACACTTTCACCAAACACTCTTACACTACAGTTTCAGTATTGTAGTGAACCATACAGCAGTATATGCTTATCTATACACTGTTGTAAAAGTAAAGCTGCTATACATTCAGGCACACACTCTCCTTGCAGAATTGTAATCATTCAGCCAGTACCCAGGTACTCATGGTGGAAAGTGTGCCTTAGGGCATGGACTGCATCAAACACCTATGGACTATGCATGCAGTGTTCTATGCGCCGGGAAACTTGTCTTTTATACCTTCAATTCCCCAATCTGTATTCTTACACTTCCAGTAAACACTATCACACTTCTGTTTCAGTATTGTAGTGACCATACAGCACAATGTGTTTATCTATACACTGTTCTAAAGAATCCATTTACTACATTAAAACACTAATCAGCAGATGTACAATAAGTGGAACATCCCCAGAGATATGCCAGTTATTGTGTACTGTGACATCACCTCCTTGTGGCGCAGGGCTTTATAATGTGATGCAGCTTCCAGATGTGTCACATTGTAAATACCACATACCATGGCACATCTTTTGCACCACCAGTGCATCACAAAAGTGACGCAACGGCTGTGTAAAAGAGGCACAAGGGAGTTGTAAATCCACCCCTAACACATACAAATTCATACAGGCAGTTTCACCAGCAGTGCAAATTGAAGCAGAAACTTGTAACATATTTATGTGCATATGTTACATTCAAGTGCTTCGGAGGTACTGCAGTATACTATAGGTAAAACGCTTATAGATTTATGCTGTAGCACTTTCTTATAGTTCTGCACATTCACATTCACCATACACTAGTAATGTATTTATTCATTCATTTATGAACTACACATTCATTCTCAGAATCTTTTATACACTAACATAGAAATATAGTTCCTTCTTTGACCAGTGAAGGTAGTTCTAAAAATAACTGTTTTTAGTTGTTTTTTTTTGTGTTTTTCAACAAGTTTTTTTTTAAACCAAAAAAATGGAACTGGAACCCAAAAAGTGTCAAATAGGAACAAAAGAATAAAGAAAAAAAAAGTAATGTCGAGGACAGCGATGCTCCTGCTTCCTGCATTTTATCAGTTCGATAGACTGTTCCCCGTAACACAAAAGTTCATTGAAATAAATGCATAGAATTTTAAGTTCATCAAAATCAGGATCAATATGTGGGTGTGGAGTGCTTGCTGAACATGCTGCTGCAGCTGTTGATGTGCTTGGTGCAGCAGCAGGTGGGTTGTCCCGTGTTGTAGCTCGAGCAAAGTTGTTGGGATGCAAGTTCTTCACGTGTCGCACCATATTCGCTGTGCCAAAGGAGTATTTTTTCAATGGATCACTTCTTGAAAGAGTTGTTTGGCAAATTTTACAGGTTACCGGTTACAGGTTACTTTTGGAGCATTAACATTTCTTTGCCCTTCAGGGAAAGTAAAACACTTCCAAATTAGAGCTTCTTACTTCTTCTTTGGAGGTTCTTCAGGAATGAAATCCACCTCTGAAGAATGGCTGGAAGATGAGTCCATTGCTGTTATTATGGTGGTCCAACATCTATATACATATACACTCCTTCACCAGCAGTTCTATATAGTCACTCATACATGTACTCACTCATCAAATGTACTCATACACCTATACATCCTGTTACACACCGACACCCATCCTTAGAGTTACTTACACACATGCAAATAAACTATCAAACATCCATTTACTTGCATATACAGCTATACACACACCACTACACTTACTTCTACAGAAACGTACACATACTTACTCTCTTAAACAATCACTTATAGAAACACATACTTATTTATACAGGAACTCTTCCAAACACTGACTCTCATATATACTCATGTTTATACATCAATACTCACATATACTAGTTTAAAACATATGTAGTTATTCATAAAGACAATATTGAGACAGTCATTCACTCACTAACACACCCATACACACACTCATCTACCCATACAGTCCTGCACACATGCTGTCTTCAAAACACATACAATCAGTGAGTCACTTATTCATGCATCTATACGCTAAGTAATATCCCGCACCAAACTATACAGACACTCATACTGATACTCAAAAAACAAAGTAATAACCCATATACACAGTCAGCAACTAATAACCCATATAGACACTCATGTAGATACTCACCAACCCATGCATCCACTTATACAGAAAGTGAGACACTGATACAGATATTTACATATTTAAACATTACTCGCTAATACATGTATTCACTAAGATACACTTAATAAGGCAGTTATACAATCAATTTTACTAAAAAAATCATCCATTTAGACACTTATTTACCCATTTATTCTTCCATCGATCTTTAGATATACATATATAAAAAATATTTATTTTTCAGAAAGACACATATTTACTGGATGATGTCATCAGTGATGTCATCAGTGATGTGATTTCAGATGTCATCAGTGTTGCCATGTGTGATGTCACTGACCATGTCATGAGTGATGTAATATGTGACGTCATCAGCAGTGCATTGCGGTCGCGCGAGTTATAGTTAGCTGAACTAACTATAACGGGGGAATTTCAGTGGTTTTGTATGAGTGAAATGTCCAGCTAACTATAACATGTGTGAAACCTATGGTTTTTTTCAGTGAATTTCTAAGGTTTTTTAAATGCTAATTCCAAACTATAACATGTCTGAAACCTATGTTTTTTTAGTGAATTTCGAAGGTTTTTAAAATGATAATTTTTAAATGTAATATTAGTTATAAGTATTTTATATACTGATTTTCTACAGTTTTTTACACTGTTTATGTTTGCATATTTTATTTGTTAAATTACATTATATATATTTAATATAAATGGATTTTTCATTTTTTTATTTTGTGAAACTGAAATATTGTTTTTTTTTGTTGAATGTATAAGTGCAGAACTATAAGTGTATTGGTTAGTTAGGGGACTGCATGCATAGTGGATAGGGGTTTGAAGCAGTCCATGTACTAAGGACTGGCTCATGAATGAGTACTTGGGTACTGACTGAATGATTAGAGTACTACAAGGAGAGTGCCTGGGTGAATTTATAAGTGTTTGGCTTTTGGCGCAGTGAATGGATTAGTACATGGTGCTGAATGGGTCTCTAGAGGAGTGCAAGAGGAGAGACAGGTTGTTTGCTGGAAGTGTATGAATACTGACTGGGGAATTGAAGGTGTGCGAGACAAGTGGGTAGGAGGTTAGAGCACTGCATGCATAGTGAATAGGCGTTTGAAGCTCTCCATATGCTAAGGCCTGGCCCACTGCATGAGTACTTGGGTACTGACTGAATGATTACAGTCCTGCAAGGAAAGTGCCTGGGTGAATTTATAAGTGCTTGAGTTTTGGTGCACTAAATGCACTAATACATGGTGCTAAATGGATCAGTAGAGGAGTGCAAGGGGAGTGACAGGGTGTTTGCTGGAGTGTATGGATAATGACTAGGGAATTGAAGGTGTGAAAGACAAGTGTGTAGGTGGTTAGTAGACTGCATGCATAGTGGTTGGGCGTTTGAAGCAGTTCATGTGCTAATACCTGGCTCAGTGCATAAGTACTTGGGTACTGACTGAATGATTAGAGTAATGCAAGGAGAGTACCTGAGTGAATTTATAAGTGCTTGGGTTTTTGCGCAGTGAATTGATTAGTACATGGTGCTGAATGGGTCACTAAAGGAGTGCAAGAGGAGTGATAGGGTGTTTCCTGGAAATACATGGATACTGACTGAGGAATTTCAGGTGTGAAGGACAAGTGTGTAGTTGTTAGAGGACTGCATGCATAGTGTATAGGCATTTGAAGCAGTGCATGTGCTAAGGCCTGGCTCAGTTTATGAGTACTTGGGTACTGACTGAATGATTAGAGTACTGCAAGGAGAGTGCCTGGGTTAATTTATAAGAGGTTGGTTTTTGCCGCAGTGAATGGATTAGTACAGAGTGCTGATTGGGTCAATAGAGGAGTGCAAGAAGAGTGACAGTATGTTTCCTGGAAGTGTATGGATACTGTCTGGGGAATTGCAGGTGTGAAAGACAAGCGTGTAGGTGGTTAGAGTACTGCATTCATAGTGGATAGGCGTTTGAAGCAGTTTATGTGCTAAGGACTGGCTCACTGCATGAGTACTTGGGTAATGACTGAATGATTACAGTCCTGCAAGGAGAGTGCATGGGTGAATTTATCAGTGCTTGTTTTTGGTGCAGAGTTTGTATGAATACATGGTACTGAATGGATCAGTAGAGGATTGCTAGGGGAGTGACAGGATGTTTGCTGGAAGTGTATGGATACTGACTAGAGAACTGACGGTGTGAAAGACAAGTGTGTAGGTGTTAGAGGAATGTATCCATAGTGGATAGGCATTTGAAGCAGTCCATGTGCTAAGGACTGGCTCACTGCATGAGTACTTGGGTACTGACTGAATTATTACAGTCCTGTACTGAGAGTGCCTGGGTGAACTTATCAGTGCTTGGGTTTTGGTGCAGTTAATGGATTAATACATGGTACTGAATGGGTCACTGGAGGAGTGCAAGGGGAGTGATAGGGTGTTTGCTGGAGTGTATGGATACTGACTAGGATATTGAAGGTGTGAAAAACAAGTTTGTACGTGGTTAGAGGACTGCATGCATAGTAGATAGGCGTTTGAAGCAGTCAATGTGCTAGGTCTGGCTCAGTGCATGAGTTCTTGGGTACTAACTGAATGATTAGAGTACTGCAAGGACAGTGCCTGGGTGAATTTATAAGTGGATGGGTGTTGGTGCAGTGAATGGATTAGTAGATGGTACTGAATGAGTGCAAATGTTGTGACAGGGTGTTTGCTGGAGTGTATGTATACTGACTAGGGAAACGAAGGTGTGAAAGACAAGTGTGTAGGTGGTTAGAGGACTGTATGCATAGTGGATAGGTGTTTGAAGCAGTCCATGTGCTAAGGCCTGGCTCGCTGCATGAGTACTTGGATATTGGCTGAATGATTAGAGTACTGCAAGGAGAGTACCTGGGTGAATTTCTAAGTGTTTGGGTTCTGGTGCAGTGAATGGATTAGTAAATGGTGCTAAAAGGGTCACTGGAGGAGTTCGAGGGGAGTGACAGGGTGTTTGCTGGAGTGTATGGATACTAACTGGGAAATTGAAGGTGTGAAAGACAAGTAAGTAGGTGTTAGAGGACTGCATGCATAGTGTATAGGCATTTGAAGCAGTGCATTTGCTAAAGCCTGACTCAGTGCATGAGTACTTGGGTACTGACTGAATGATTAGAGTACTGCAAGGAGAGTGTCTGGGTGAATTTATAAGTGGTTGGGTGTTGGTGCAGTGAATGGATTAGTAGATGGTACTGAATGGGTCACTAGAGGAGTGCAAGGGAAGTGACAGGGTGTTTTCTGGAGTGTATGGATACTGACTGGGAAATTGAAGGTGTGAAAGACAAGTGTGTAGGTGGTTAGAGGACTGCATGTATAGTGGATAGGTGTTTGAAGCAGTTCATGTGCTAAGGCCTGGTTCAGTGCATGAGTACTTGGGTACTGACTGAATGATTAGAGTACTGCAAGGAGAGTGCCTGGGTGAATTTATAAGTGTTTGGGTTTTTGCTCAGTGAATGGATTAGTACATGGTGCGAAATGGGTCATTGGAGGAGTGCGAGGGGAGTGACAGGGTGTTTGCTGGAGTGTATGGATACTGACTGGGAAATTGAAGGTGTGAAAGACAAGTGTGTAGGTGGTTAGAGGACTGCATGCATAGTGGATAGGCGTTTGAAGCAGTCCATGCGCTAGGCCTAGCTCAGTGCATGAGTACTTGGGTACTGACTGAATGATTAGAGTACTGCAAGGAGAGTGTCTGGAAGAATTTATAGTGGTTGGGTGTTGGTGCAGTGAATGGATTGGTAGATGGTACTGAATGGGTCACTAGGAGAGTGCAAGGGGAGTGACAGGGTGTTTGCTGCAGTGTATGGATACTGACTAGGGAATTCAAGGTGTGAAAGACTAGTGTGTAGGTGGTTAGAGGACGCTATGCATAGTGGATAGGTGTTTGATGCAGTCCATGTGCTAAGGGCTGGTTCGCTGCATGAGTACTTGGGTACTGACTGAATGATTAGAGTACTGCAAGGAGAGTACCTGGGTGAAATTATACGTTTTTGGGATTTGGCAGAGTGAATGGATTAGTACATGGTACTGAAAGGGTCACTAGAGGAGTGCAAGTGAATGTAAATGTAAATGTATTTCGATTTATATAGCGCACAAATCACCCAGGGGTCTCATGGCGCTTGCTTAGGGAACCCGTCCTGGTATTCCCCTGTGAGATACCCCGGCAGGGTATCCACAAGGTGAAAGCCAGGCATCCCGCCGCGAGGGGCCGTAGTGGAGATTAAGCAAGCTATTGCCCAGAGTCGCAGAGTGTGACCCCGTGAGTCGAGTAGGCACCGGAGCGAGAATTGTTGAGTCCGTGGAATTTTGAGCCCGAGACCCGCCGAGGCGGGGAATCGAACCCTGGTCCACGGCCGATCTCAGCTTCCGGGTCTGCCGCCTCTAACCACTGAGCCACGCTTCTCAACAAGGGGAGTGACAGGGTGTTTGCTGGAGTGTATGGATACTGACTAGGGAATTGAAGGTGTGAAAGACAAGTGTGTAGGTGTTAGAGGACTGCATCCATAGTGGATAGGCGTTTGAAGCAGTCCATGTGCTAAGGCCTGGCTCACTGCATGAGTACTTGGGTAATGACTGAATTATTAAAGTACTGCAAGGAGAGTGCTTGGGTGAATTTATAAGTGTATGGTTTTTGCCGCAGTGAATGGATTAGTACATGGTGCTGAATGGGTCATTAGAGGAGTGCAAGAGGAATGACAGGGCGTTTCCTGGAAGTGTATGGATACAGACTGGGAAATTGCAGGTGTGAAAGACAAGTGTGTAGGTGTTAGAGGACTGTATCCATAGTGGATAGGCATTTGAAGCAGTCCAAGTGCTAAGGCCTGGCTCACTGCATGAGTACTTGGGTACTGACTGAATGATTAGAGTATTGCAAGGAGAGTGCTTTGGTGAATTTATAAGTGTTTGGTTTTTGCCGCAGTGAATGGATTAGTACATGGTGCTGAATGGGTCACTAGAGGGGTGCAAGAGGAATGACAGGGCATTTCCTGGAAGTGTATGGATACAGACTGGGCAGTTGCAGTTGTGAAAGACCGGTGTGTAGGTGGTTAGAGTAGGAGAACCTGCCCAGTATGATCTAATAGATGGCCTCAATGAGGTCCACTATATTCTAAACCGTACCCAGAACCCATGAAGGACACTTCAGAAATCCATAAGTTCTAATTTATCAGCATTATTTTTTATTTTAGAATTCATTTTTCTTATGGATAGGTTGAGACAATTCAATGAATAAATATATACATAATTATAAAAAAGAGCAGCAGAACAAGATTAGTTGTGGTTCTTACTCCACACAAACATATTACTACAATGCCGCATCCGTTTGTGAGGCCGCTGCCACCGACCGGACATATTCTTGACGCCGCTTCCCGAGCTTGGCCCTCGAGTCTTCTCTCATTTTGCAAAAGAAACCCTGTCTTGAACTATCCGTGTGCTTTATCCTCTAAAAGGGGAAAAGACATTTTAATGGTTATTTATTATATATATCTTGCCTATCACGGAAGGGAACCCTGCCTTGTGTGATAGCCGCTGCCTTGAATTTTCATTCAGTAGAGGAAAAGGTCTTCCTCCTGGCTGTATTTTCTGTGATCCGGTTGGCGCCTTGCGGTTACATCCGCCTACATAAATCGGTACAAGAAACAGAATCCCACTTACGGAACTGTCCTTTGCTTTAAAAGGGAATCTTTATTTCATCTTATCGTCATCTGCAGCTGATCCAGCTCTATCGTCAACAACTAGCACCTACGGTTTATAAAATATCCTTAGCACGATATTGAGCACTTATTCTTCTCGGTCTCAATTAAAATTAATCTCCATCCAAAAGAAAAAGTATCCACGTGAGGCTAATATAGCCTGGTTATTTCAGATTATTTACCTACCTTGTGGTTCCTCTTGCTCCACCTCACTCTGCCCTGATGAAGGTGTAGCCCCGGACGGGGCCACACACCGAAACATGCGTTGGCGTTTGTTCCCACATTGGAACCCTCTGAACCAACCAGGATTCCTAACCATCGGTTTCCACTCCATCAAGAACCATCTCTGCATAGTGCTGTGTGATGTGTGCATGTCGTAGTAAGGTTGTAGTTGATATGTTTGTGTGGAGTAAGAACCACAACTAATCTTGTTCTGCTGCTCTTTTTTATAATTATGTATATATTTATTCATTGAATTGTCTCAACCTATCCATAAGAAAAATGAATTCTAAAATAAAAAATAATGCTGATAAATTAGAACTTATGGAGTTCTGAAGTGTCCTTCATGGGTTCTGGGTACGGTTTAGAATATAGTGGACCTCATTGAGGCCATCTATTAGATCATACTGGGCAGGTTCCCCTACTCTGTTTGATTTTCATTTTCCCCGTCTACCTGCCTTATATTGATGTGGGGTCCACCTCTGTTTTGAAGTGTAGGTGGTCAGAGGACTGCATGCATATTTGAGAGGCGTTTGAAGCAGTCCATGTGCTAAGGACTGGCTCACTGCATGAGTATTTGGGTACTGACTGAATGATTAGAGTAATGCAAGGAGAGTGCCTGGGTAAATTTATAAGTGTTTTGGTTTTGGCACAGTGAATGTATTAGTACATGGTCCTGAATGGGTCACTAGAGGAGTGCAAGGGGAGTAACAAGGTGTTTGCTGGAGTGTATGGATTCTGACTGCGGAATTGAAGATGTGAAAGACAAGTGTGTAGGTGGTTAGAGGACTGCATGCACAGTGGATAGGCGTTTGAAGCAGTCCGTGTGCTAAGGCCTGGCTTAGTGCATGAGTACTTGGGTAGTGACTGAATGATTAGAGTACTGCAAGGAGAGTGCCTGGGTGAATTTATAGGAGTTTGGGTTTTGGTGCAGTTTTTTTTCAGATGGGTACTGGAGCCAGTGCTATGCTAAAAGACACTTAGAATACAGTTAAAACTCCTACCTACACTAGGGAACACTATGCATTGGGGTACCCCTGTGATTAGAATGATCTCCTCTGTAAGACCCTAGTACATATTAGGGCAGGGGGATTAAAACTACGTCTTAAAATGTGCCACAGGGCACGTTTGCACACTGGTGAAGGGAGGAGGGGTCTGAGCTAACGTGTGCAAACAGGCCCTGTGGCCGTTTTAATTTGGGGGATAAAGTCCCCTTGAATCCTGAGTGTCTCTTGGGTCCAACTAGCCCACCAGGTATCTCCAGTTAGCGCTACAGAGCTGCGTTGCAGAGAGGTGTAAAAAGTGGCAGGGCCTGGACCACCTCTGTGCAACTCAGCGCAGTGATGCTTACTGGAAGCACCTGGTGGACTAGTTGGCCCCCAAGGGCACTCATGATTGAAGGTGAATTATTTCCCTATCTTAAAACGTGCCACAGGGCATGTTTGCACAAGTCACCTCAGGCCCCATCCCATCCATTCACCATTGTGTAAACGTGCCCTGTGGCCATTTTAATTTGGGAGATTAATTCCCCTTGAATCCTGAGGGTCCCTAGGGTCCAAGTAGCAGACTAGGTACATCCAGTAAGCGCCACAGAGCTGCGTTGCAGAGAGGTGTAAAAAGGGGCACGGCCTCGGCAACCTCTCTGCAACGCAGCACAGTGGCGCTTACTGGAAGCACTTGGTGTGCTAGTGGGCCCCCTGGGGCTCTCAGGATTGAAGGGTAATTATTTCCATAACTTAAAATGCGCCACAGGGCGTGTTTTCACACGTCACCTCAGGCCCCATCCCCTCCTTTCCCCACTGTGTAAAGGCGCCCTGTGGCCGTTTTAAGTTGGGAGATTAAGTCCCCTTGAATCCTATGGTTCCCTAGGGTCAAACTAGCCCACTAGGTACCTCCATTAGGCGCCACAAAGCTGCATTGCAGAGAGGTGTAAAAAGGGGCATGGTCTCTGAACACGTGACTGCAACGCAGCTCCGTGGCGCATACTGGATGTACCTAGTGGTTAGTTGGCCCTCAGGGACCCTCAGTATTGAAAGAGAACTAATTCTCCAACTTAGGACTCGCCACGGGGCGCGTTTGCACAATGGTGAAGAAAGGGGGCGTGGCCTGAGGTGACATGTCTGCAAACACGCCCTGTGGTGTGTTTTAAGTTGGAGAATGAATTCCTCCTCAATCCTGAGGGTCCCTGGGGGCCAACTAGCCCACCAGGTACCTTAAGTATGCGCAAGGGGAGCTGTGTTGCAGAGTATTGTAAAAAGGGGCATGGCCTCTGAACACATGTCACCTCAGGCCCCGCCCCCTCCCTTCACCACTGTGCAAATGCACCCCGTGGCGTGTTTTAAGTTGGGGGATTAACTCCCCTTGAATTCTGAGGGTCCCTGGGGTGCAACTAGCCGACCAGCTACCTCCCACAGAGCTGCGTTGCAGAGTGGTGTAAGAAGGAGGAACACCTCTCTGCAACGCAGCCCCCTGGTGCATACTGGAGGTTCCTGGTAGGCTAGTTGGCTCCCAGGAACCCCCAGTATTCAAGGGGAATACGTTCCCCATCTGCAAACACACCAGGGGGCGCGTTTGCAGAGTGCAGCAAAGAGGGGGCGTGGCCTCTGGCGCAATCCTTTTTTTTTTTTTTTTGAAGGGGAGCTGTGTGGCCCCCTTCTTTTTCTAATTTATTGGCACTGGGGACCCCAAACCCGAGGGTCTGCCCCTAAATACATTTTTTTTTAAAACAACAATTTGGGAGGGGGTCGCGTGGCCCCCCTCCCGAGGCCTTAATCGGTCCCGGGGACCTCATCCCCTGGGGCATAGCCTTTGATTTAAAAAAAATATATAAGTTTTAAACATTTTGGGGAGGTGCGCCGTGTGGCCCCCCTCCCGGGCCACTTGTAGCCCCAGGAACTCCACCCCCCCGGGGCTGGGTATTTCCGGTGGGGACCGTGGGGGGGTTTCCAATACCCCCACGGCCCAGCCGGCTTCCCTGCCCCTCCGGAGCCGGCATTGCTTTTCCACATGGGGAGCAGCTAAGATGCAGCTCCCCGTGTGGAAAAGCAATTTGGTTTGAATTTTGAAAGAGAGAGGAGGTTTTCCTGCTCTTTCTTTCAAGATCCAAAAAAGTTTGGTATGGCAGGGCGGGAGCCGCGAGGCTGCCATAGCAAACTACAGAGTCCTGGGGGTTGAGCCGCGAGGCTGCCATAGCAAACTACAGTGTCCCGGGGTGGGCACCTGGGGACACTGCAGGAGCTGGCCCTGGGTGGTGGCGGTCCCCAGGGCCACGACACGGTTCTAGGAGGGTGGCCGCAGGGCCCCCCTCCCTACAATTTACAAAGCCCCGGGGGCGGTGGTGGTCCCCAGGCGTGTGGGGGGACTTGAGCCCCACACACACAGGTTTTGTATTTTTTTTAAACCCCGAGGGGTGGCAGATCCTCCGCGCATCCCGCAAGTTTTTAAAAAATATTTTTGGGGCCCTTGGGGGTCCTTGTGTGACCCCCTGAGCAGGCCTAGGGGGTCAGGGTGTTTCTACCCTGCCCCCTTTGCATGTTTTTAAATTTTGTTTCACTGCTTTCTTGTGCCTCAGTTCTACCGAGGTACAAGATGGCTGCCAACACTTGCTGGTTTGGAGTGTTGACAGCCTATTAGCATAAAACTCGTGCACGGGAGGATCTGTGGCCCTAGATTTATATGTGTTCTTACTTTTAATTTTCTCATCAACTACTGAACAGATTTACACCATTTAACAAAATGGCACGACTTTGAACCAAGGGCTACCTTTTTGCCAAATTTGGTGTAATTCAGTTGAGCAGTTTGGGCTGGAGCTGCGGCTAAAGGTTCCTATGGGAAATTGCATGGGGAAACACATTTTGGGACCCCCCTTTTCTCTCAGCCTCTGCTGGACGAATCACCGTGAAACTTTCAGGATAGGAGCGGACCGGAGCGCCCCACGAGTTCCCCTGTTCGACCACATGTGGAGAAGTGTGGCTCACTGGTTAGAGGAGGCAGACCCTGATGCAGAGGTCAGACCCGGGACCAGGGTTCAATTCCCAACGCGGCAGGGTCTTGAGCCCAAATGTCCACGGACTCGATAATTCTCGCCTCGGTGCCTACTCGAATCATGGGTTCACACTCTGCAGCTCTGGGCAATAGCTTGCTTAATCTCCACTACGGCCCCCCCGCGGCGGGATGCCTGGTCTTCACCTTGGGGATGCCCAGTAGGGGTAATCTCGCAGGGAAAGCCAGGACGGGTTCCCAAAGCAAGCGCTAAGAGACCTGTCTGTGATTTGGCGCTATATAAATCGAAATTAACATAACATAACATAACATCCTACCCTGTCATCCCCTTAAGGGTCTGCCTTCTCCCAGAGCATGATTGTTTTCCATGCCCCTTGCCTTTCCTCTTCTCGGCAAGCATCTTCCCAGGCTCCAAGCCCTTCTAACTACCCTCTCGAGCTCCCATAGACTGTGTGGTCACACCCACTCAGGTAGCTACAATATCTCCGAGTGTGACCCGATCTCCACCTCCTTCCAGGAGGTATGCTTCAGGTTATTACCCCCTTTTGTACCGCTCAGGTCATTGCCTAGCAGACAATGCACAGGAATGGATGGACTCACAGCTACCGTCAAGGACCTGTGACCTCTCCCCCATTCAAAGGAAACTAGAGCCACTGAGTAGTGGCTCTCACTCATAGCTCTCAGCAGCAACAACTTGGTGGAACACATTAGGGACTACGTGCCCTGCATACGGTAGATGTGTGTAGGTTGTCCCTCTGATTAGTGGGGATATGCTTCCACACACAACCCCCCCAATTATCCTCAGGGATCTTGTGCATCTGAAAAGCAATCTCATAAGCAAAAAACCATCTGTCTACGCCATCTCTCACTCCATAATCAGGCACTAGCCTTTTGGATATGTGTACTCTCTTGGCTGAGGACATGGTTGATGAAATTGTGACTAAACACACAAAAGACCTCAGGTCTAGGAGTGAAGTCTAGGCTAAGTACAGAAACACTAGATCAAAAGGGGTGTTTCTTTTAAAAGTCGATTTTCCTCACCAACTAAGGGGTCATGCTTCATCATTTGGGAACCTCTTTGCACAATGAAACCGAGTCATTTTGTGGGCTTCAACCCCCTGTCTGAGAGGGAGGAACTCAGAGATGTTTGTACACTAGGGGAGTAGCTGCTAAATACCCAATGAGAGCTTGTTGGCAAGGTGAATAACACAGTGCAGGTGGTAAAGTGATAAAGTGAGGTAAAATAGCTCCAGGGTTCACCATTTATTCTCACTGCCCTGTGCTAGGATTAGAAACATGAAGCAAGTTGGGAACCATTAGACCCTGTCGTGTCATTCAAAGATCAACATGTTTCGGCTGGTGACCTAGTCAGTGTTGTGGCCTTCTTCTGGAACTGCTTCGTGTTACAGCTGTGGGAGTGAAAAGTACAAAACATTTATAGGAGAAAGTATATGTTCTTTATATACAAAACCAGTGATCCATGGATTTTTCAGAGTGGGGGATTCACTGGCAGTACCTCTGAGGAAACATAAAAATATAACATATATGTTAAAGGTTTGAGAAAGAAAAAAGGTTATCCAATTGAGCCTATATTTCAAAATTGGGAGACAACTGTGTCATCACAAATTATATCTGCATACATCTCAGTGGAGAGCCCAACGGGTAGAACCCAATCATCAAAGTTTCATACTCAGTATCTGGAATAGACTCTTACCCGCTGCAGTTGGGTATAATGTCTTAGCTGTCCTTGGCATAAATGCTCAAGAGGCAGTCACATCTCCGACCTGTATAATAGTCAGATGGAAGACATAAAATAAACCACAATTGAGGGGTATGTCAAAAAACATGGCTCCAGTGAGGATCACATCCCTGTATTGACAGAAGATCAATGAAAGCAGTCAGAATAGAGAAACCTAGTCAGTAGATGGGACATTTCAATATGTTTCATAAATTTCTTTAGTATAATACAAAAAAGACCTAGGTAAATACCTTGTTGTGTAGATATACATTGATTGCATCATAACGTACCATCTTGAGCCTATGATGTTAATGTTAAACTAGATGGAACAATGTGCCAATAAAATATGGAAAGTATAAGCCCCAAATGTATAAACCAAATTGTTTTGTTAACTTTGTAGTGTTCATTAAGCAGCAGACCCTTCTAAACTGTTCGAAATCCCATATTATAATAAGAACAGCAGGCTGGTCTCTGTAAATTAAGTGAAGGTAAAGTAACCCAAAATTGTTGTAATAAACTATCAGGGACCTGAGTGTCAGTCGCTTATGGAAAAGCGAGTCAAGCATGTTTAAGAAAAAGAAAACAGTTGCCCTCAACAATATCCATTGGAAAAGCAAGCTCACGTTTGTGAAATATTTCACACTGGTATTGAATTTGATGTCTAATTATAGAAAGGTGGGGTAACCCAAGTATCTTATACTAAACTATCAGGGAACTGAATGACAATCTCTTGTAGAAAAGTGAGTTACCGATGTTTTTGTAATAACCCACTTATCCAAGACATTCTTTAAAAAGAAAGGCAGACTTGGGTGCCAGAGATGAATCATACTTGTGTTGAATTTGATGGAAGAGGTGCGACAAGTGTATCATCAAAACAATACTAATGTGATCAGCTCTACGGTTACAGAGAAACAAACTCACACCTTGATTAGAATGAAAATGCCACACACGTAAAAGACGTATATTACTCGTGCGGTTTTATCTGCGTGCGAACCAACATACAGATACACTAACCCAAGGCACAAGTCCTATAAAAAGAAGTGGGGGGACTGACTTACTTAGGCAATATGCAAGTGACATCATGACAGGTGCATCATAGCACATTACGTCACAATGCGTGACATTCCAGGTGGCGTCACAGTAAGTGTCCTCACTGGAAGTGACATCACAAGAAGTGACATCAGATACTACAATCTCAAACATATGTTTATCAGGAGTATTATGAGTAAATTTAAGTGCATTATGATATGTAATAAATGAGAATTGGAGTTGGGTTGTGCCAACAAAGTGGTGCAATTCTGACGCAAATTATGGTACTCAACTACTCATTTTTTTTAAAACCCTGCCACAAAGAACTTGGCAATAAGGAAAAGCTTAGTAGCAGATATGTTCTGCTTAATTAGTTGCAAAGTCTGCATTTTAAAATAGTTCATCAGGTTAGGGCATCTGCTGCAGAGGTGCCCAGTAAATCTGAGGGAATAATAATAATGGTAAGATAACTTTGGAGGTTAACTCATTTGTTGGAGAGATCTGTGTTTTGTGTAGTCCCTAATTTTAACTGTTCTTGGGGATTGGGACAGGCATTTCAGGATTGTTCAACCTCTATTTTGTTGATACCTTCTTCAGGTTAGATATTCATAATATCCCAACTCACATGGTGTGCATCTTATACAATGTTATGAGCATAAATGTACCACATAAATATGCAATGGTGCTCTGATATGGGTATGATACAACATTTGCCAATAAAATATACAGAAATTGTAATCCTTCTAGTAGACCACAGTGAGCTATGAAGGGCATATGACTCCTACACCTTGTAACCCTATCTGCCTCATGTAACACATCTTGTACATTGATTTGCACACTTAGGGGATTTATTTTGAATGGATACTGTGTATGTTATGCAAAGCGCTCTAAGAATCTGCATTGGGATGAGTTGCGCTATAAAGGAAATAAAATAGTGCTACTTAAATTGGTATTTGTGTAAGTACTGGGACAGGCAAACCCATCTGACATTCTTAAAGTGCATGCACTTATATACAGGGACTGAACAAAGAATTAAACATGCCTCTCTTGAGTTCCTGTGAAGAGATAACAAGCTGTGTTTCCTCTCTGTTGCATTTGCAAGGAAGTGTGGGGTTCCAGGCCACTTCCAGCCCGATGATCTATCAAAAGGAAGCCTGATGGCCCCCTAACTTCTGCCTTTATCTTTGGCACAAGACACTCAAGTTTCTTTGGCACAGCTGGAGGTGAAAAAGAAGCTCCCTTGGTAGTGTAGTTCTTATATTCCCAATAGGCTCTGCACATTGGAATAATATAAACTGTAGGTTAGACGTAGGACTATGGTCGACTAGGTCTCTATCGCATGGAGAAAACGAGAAATATGGAGAAAAGAGTAAAATTCAAATCAGCCTGCCTGTCATACAAGGCCTCCCGAGGGATAGGCTCCCAATTTCTGAAAACTAACCTCAGACAATACGTACCAATCAGGAATCTTATATCAGGTAATGCAAAGCTGATCAGAACCCCCAGAGTAAAACAGCTCAGATGGGGAGGGAGAAGTTTCCTGCTGCATGCAGCAAAGACATGGAACCAAATTCCACTATCTATAAAAAACATGCCATCGCCGCTACTGTTCCGAAAAGCACTAAAGACATGGCTTTTCACCACTCAGTAACCTTTCCAATGTATCACTACTGCCTATAGTCAAACATCAGACAAAGCGCCAAGACGCCCTTGGGCATTCGCGCGCTCTATAAACTTTATAATCAAGTCAAATCAAGCATATATTAGACTTAATTGTGAGTGCCAGCTAGCTCAGAGTTCACTAGAAACTTTCTCGAATTCACAAGAAGGGATTAGTTTCTGACAACCGCATAAACATGACAACTTTGTTTCCCAAGAATAAGAAATCAATCTCTAGAGTCGCGGAAACAATAGATAACTATTTTACTCAGTCAATCGTCCATGCTTTGTTTCACCAGAGGTGCAAAGAAATAGAGAGACTGCGTTTTCAATAAAAGTATTAAACAGTCTTCTTTCTCGAGCACAAGAAATTAACTGCTACAATCGTAAGACTGGTTATAAAGTACAAGGCATATAATACGAAAAGTATTATAAAGTAGTACTGTAAAAGCATGGTATGGTTTCTAAGCCATATAAAATAACACATAATACAAACAGTAATAAATAATGACTAAAAGTACTCAACTGGTGCTTCTAAAATACGCCTACCTCGGTGTACCTAACCTAGGTCTAGTACAATGGAAGAAGTAAGTGAGGTGTAGCTTTAGTTTAGTATTTCTCTGCCAAGAATCTATCCAAGAATTCTCTAAGGTTCTAATCAGCTCCGTACCTTGGTTATAGAATGAAGGAGGTCTTGTGTCTCTCTCAGGACTCAATTTCCCAGCAACCTGCAAGGGTAGGCTGGAAAACCTGGAGCTGTATTTCTCGGCAAGAGAAAAGACAGAGTCTCTCACTGCGTCTGCTGGAGGATCGGCTTCCTTCGGCACTTGCTGCTGTAGCTGCGTCGGGCAAGTAGATAGTCGAACTGCTCCAAACCACCGTGTAGGCATATTTATACCTTGAAGGTGCCGTGTTTGACGTATGATTGGACATAATAACGTCATCAAAGACTCAGTTTACTAGATAAATTAGTATTCAGGCAAGGAGAAGTCCCTAGCTGCTGAAGGCGGGTTTTTCTAAGAAATTGTTGTTGATTCTCGGAACTTAGTGGAAGTAGCCATGCCGTATTTGGGATGCATAGGCTCAGTCTAAATATGGTAATGATTTCCATGCCTATAAAAGTATCGGGTAATTTATACCTATATATGGATCGGGAAAATTACACTAGGGTCCTAGATTCATACATAACACCCACTCCACAATATTAAGTTCAACAAATCTAAAGGTATAAGCACTGAACATAACTAAGGCAAGTGATTACAATCCCACCCAAAATACAAATTGCATTTGAAAAGGTTTGTTCACATGAAATGACTATAAACTGTATGAAAAGCAGGTCTCAACAGATATGAAGCATAGTATGAGAGCATACATTCTAACATTTATGAAATACGAAATTACATTCATTAAATGTCTCTTAAGGTACAGAAAAAAAGGTCAAGACCATCCCAGAGCATAATATTTAAACTGTTTTGTTGTGAGGATAAGGCCAAATATTGTCAGTAGGAAGTTTTCAAAAGAAATCTTGTTCTCTAAGAATAGTTCTACTTTAAGCAGATTACTCTGAGCCAAAAGTTCTATTTTGGAAAAAGTTCAAATTGAATCGGAGAAAAAGTTTTCAAGTTAGACGGTTTATTTTGAAAAAATGAAGGCCGAATTTCAAGGTTCAGGGAACGCTGTGTGCATGAATCAAAAGTTATTCTTGGTGTCAGGAGAAAACATCAGATCGTCTAGGCTGGCAAAGAAACCGTCTACCGTTGTAGGCGAAAGTGGAACCACTGCAGTTAGCAGGTCAAACGTGCATAGATGAATATCATCGCCGTCATTGCATTAGCAATGTCCACAGTAGGTGGTACCTGTGTGCCTGTAGTGTCACGTATCTCACCCTCAGTTAGACTTGCCGGTGAGACCTCAATAAATGCCGTTATCAGAATGGGCAGCCCTTGGGGGCAACATGATGCGTGAGTCGTTACCGGATCTAGCAAAGCGTCAACATCCAATGGCAGGACTGATGGAAGTGTAAGACAAATGTCCAACACGCATTCCTCTAAGCAAAGCAGGCATCGTAGAACAGGTAAGATGCAATCTTGCCAGATTGGTCTGACAAAAGGAACCATGTTGTGTTCAGATCCCTTAAACGAGCCAAGCCAAGAATCTGTGTCATTCTCTCACGATACCTCATGGCAAGGAGGGCATGATCCATGGTAGTCTGGGTATCATTGGTGACTGGACTTGCCATATCAGAGCAGAAGGAATAAAAATAGAATTCCTGCTACGAGTCTCAAGATGAGAGGCAGGCCGCCGAACACAGAGTGCACGAAATTTGTAGAAATGCGGAGGACTGCTTCAAATGGGGCTAACAGTCCCGAAAAAATTGTCTTAAATACATGTGCGATTCCACTGGTATCAGACATATTTATTTATGCGAAATGTACTGGGCAGTTTGTTGATAATATTGCATGTATCTCTGCAGAAGTCCTTGCAACTTGCAGATCATATATTTCTCTAGATGAGGTCAGTGGCAGAGTTTTTTGTAGGAGAATGGCTTTCATTATGCTTAAAGTATCAATTTGTATAGCAGAGATATTCAGAGAAGGCCATAATACCGTCTCCCTGTCTGTCTTGCTTTTAGGATACAATACTTGCATAAAACAAGTGACCCTGGATGACACAATAACTAGATATGCTTCTCTTGCCAACTTGCCACAACAGCTGTGGTCATTGAGCATAACGTAGCTGCCATTGGATAGCTGCCTGAAAATTGGTTCTATCACTGTGGAGGGTGAACCGTGCAGGTGGCAAGAAAGGTTATTTGCAGAACCTTCGCAGGCTCCGTGTAAATTAATACCTTGGCATACAAGTGTACCACTTAGTGAGTTCTTACAATTTTTACCACTAAGGAATACCTCCTTTCCCCCATTCCACCATTTGTGTGTGTAAGTTAAAGTCCAGGTTGACTTAATGTATTTTTACCCAACCTTTCATACAGGCCTGCTGGTATATGCTGTAGAGACAATACTGAAATTGGAAATTCGTCACTGGTATCGTAATGGTGCCATGTATTATCCATTCAATAACAGGCTTCTCAGAAACTGTCAATGGTAATCTTTCCAGTTTTTCAATGCTCAGCACTCTATAGTCTGCTCCTCTTTGTGGCAAAGAGATTTGTTTATCTGTAAGGTTAAATGAAGCAAATAATGACGTGGTGTTGATTAGACGCCATGGCACGTATCCTGAACGGAGATTTTGTAACGTCCAGCCTAACATCATTATAGAACGTAATTGAGACTGGCCATGTTGTCACAATAGCAAGTCTTGCTCTATTATATCAATTGCAGAGTATACAATGCTGTCCAAAGAATATATTCTGGAGGACAGAGTTGTTAACCCGTTGTCCACCACAGAGCGGCTTTTCTGTAAATTAATACAATCAATTTCTCGTATTCTTTCTGAAGTTTCCATTTGCGTTATTTTCCATGCTTCATTGTAAGCAGCATATATACCGGCGTATATAAAACATGTTTGATGTGGTTTGCAAGGCCCCATTAAGAAATCTCGCAAATTATTAGCTTCTTTAAGTAAAGATAAGTGTTGTTTGATTTCTGGAAGTGTAGATTTCTGTAGCCACTCAAGGCATAGCTTTCCTACACTGTAAGTAGTTACTATCCCTGGATGTTGTCTCTGGGAGTATCTTGGATCTGGCCCATTCACTGTGAACCCTTGTGTTTTGTTCAGGATTCTATCTTGACAGTTATTCGTGTCTTTGGGCCAGATTAACCATTTTTTCCAATCAGGATTAGTTCTGTTTTGTTTTAAAATATAGGGTACGTCTACTTCTTCTTCTGTAGTATCATTACTGTCAGATGTGGGCTAAGGTATAGACAGTTTATTTAAATCTTTTATCTTAGCCAGGCCAAGCAAGAAGTTTGTTGGACAGTGTCATTTAAAAACATTATTTGTTCTGGTATAATGCAGGCTCTGAATAAGGCTTCTAAACCTTACACCTGCCAGTCTTTTGTGCCCCAGACAGTTTTTGTCTCAATGTTGTCTTTCCAAAAGTCAAAACCTAATGTAGACAGCTGAGCATAAAAGTTTGCAGAATAAATTTGGTTAGTATTCGTCAACATTGTTTTCATTCCTGTCTTATTTACATTTTTGAAATAAAACGTGTCTGGATTGGATCACTGACATAATATCGACGACACAAATATCGAGATACACAAATATCGAGTCAAAAATATCGATTGACAAAATATCGACTCCCTATCTTCAAACAGGTAAGTACCAAAATATCGACTCCAAAATATCGACTTACAAAAATATAGACTGTCAAAATATCGATTTTTAAAATGTCTTAAAAGTAAGTTAAAACTAATATAGTAATAAATATATTACCTACTGGCGGTCGCCAGTAGGTATATATAGTTAGGATTTTTTCTCTATGGGATTTTTGAAAATTCTATGTCTAATAACTTTGCCGTTTGTGGACGGAATTGGCTGAAATTTTCAGGAAAATGGCACATTTTGTTTCTGAGCAGCCTTTGAAAATTTGGGGGGGGTTCGTCAAGGGGGGGCCGAGAAAAAAGGGGGGTCCCAAAACGCGTTTTTCCCATGTTAATTTCCATAGGGCGGTTGGCCTCACTTTTAGCCCGAACGGCTGAATGGATTTGCACGAAACTTGGCAAAATTGTAGGGACTGGTAGCCCGATGTGCCTTTTGTAGGTCTCAATATATGTGCTCCAGTGGATTTTGAGAAATTAACGTTTAAAAAAAGATATATATCTGTAAGCGCGGACCGGGCAGCGGCCTAGGACGCGTACTTTTCGCGCAACGGAGCTTTGTGAAGCGAAGCTGATTGGTTCTCCGGCGTCTGTCAACATTCCAAACAGTCCGTAGTGGCCGCAAACAGTCCGTAGTGGCCGCCATCTTGTCTCTCGGTAGGATCGAGAGACAAGAGGAGGCCAAAGCGAAGGGGCAAATGACCATAAGGGGGAATAGTAGATCCTCGCTGACCCCCTAGGTTTGATGTGGAGGTTTTAAAAGGGCCCCGCGGGGCAAAAAAAAAAAATATAATAATAATCTTACGGCTGAATGGATTTGCACGAAACTTGGCAAAATTGTAGGGACTGGTAGCCCGATGTGCCTTTGCTAGGTCTCAATATATGTGCTTCAGTGGATTTTGAGAAATTAACGTTCAAAAAAAGATATATATCTGTAACAGCGGACCGCTTCGCGTACTTTTCGCGTTACGGAGCTTTGCGAAGCGAAGCTGATTGGCTCTCCGGTGTCTGTAAACATTCCAAACAGTCCGTAGCGGCCGCCATCTTGTCTCTCGGTAGGATCGAGAGACAAGAGGAGGCCAAAGCGAAGGGGCAAATGACCATAAGGGGGCATAGTAGATCCTCGCTGATCCCCTAGGTTTGATGTGGAGGTTTTAAAAGGGCCCCGCGGGGCAAAAAAAATAAATAATAATAATAATCGAACGGCTGAATGGATTTGCACGAAACTTGGTAAAATATTAGGGACTGGTAGCCCGATGTGCCTTTGCTAGGTCTCAATATATGTGCTTCAGTGCATTTTGAGAAATTAACGTTCAAAAACAAGATATATATCTGTAACAGCGCTCCGCTTCGCGGAGATAAAATTATATCTGTATTACGTAGCTGTTGCTAGCACCAGTTAGCGACGGCTAGTAGGAGATAGCGACCATCTTGGGCCCCACTTTGCATGTGAGTGATATTTATCACTAATGACATGCAAAGTGGGCATGCCAAGATGTTAGCGACTGGAAACAGTCGCTAACATCGCTATCTCCTATTATCAACTTTTGGAAATATTCGAGATAAGCGCGAATATCTCCAAAAAGTAACAGCTGCCCTGAGCAGTTCTTAGCCATGTTATCCAATGGGAGGTGGATAACATGGCTAAGAGCATTAGCTCGGTAATGCATGAATATCGCGGAGTTTTCAGCGATATTAATGCATTGCGCTCGTTTTTTATCGTATTTGCGATAAACCTTGATAATAGCAAGGTTTATCTGCGATAATTTCTGACGGTAAAAAAATCTTTGCAATGCATCGTTAGGGATAAATATCGCTTAACTTTGGTAATATGCCCCAACGTCTGTTAACGTTCGATTCGAAGGAAATCAGGAATTGTTGAAAAACATTGTGTGCGCCATCTTGTCTTTTTTCAAATGCCACACTTTTGTCGTGCACGGCAGCCATTTTAGATGCCTTGACCAGATCCACTCTGTGCACGCTGTCGATCCTTAGCATGGCTCCCCACCCTCGCAAGCATCTCCCCCAGGCAGTGGTCACCCCCGCTCTCTGTTTTATGCATGGGTAATAAACCTCCCCCCATCTGCGCTGTTCTTCCCTGAGAATCACACCCTGTGCCCGCCCGACACCTCCCTTTCGCCCTATTCACTACCGCACCCTCTGACACTCCTTTTCCTCTGTGTCCGATTGTCCAGGCCGGTCCTAGGCTATCAGCTAGCCCTGCAGATGTAGTTTATAGCCACAGCTGTAAAGAATCACCCGTCTTCAAAGGAGTTATAGTAGATCAAGGCCCACACTCGATGAGATCCGTCACAGCAGAAGCGTTGCTATTATCTGAAAACCATCCTGTATTGTGATTGGGGAGGGGACCGAGCGTGAAGCGGAAGATTCCAGGGATGACTCTTTGTACATCAAAGTTTTTACAATTATGTGTCACATTAAAAATATATAGCACTCCGACAAAGTAGTAAGATTATAAAACTTTAATAATTTATAAATATATACAAGAAAACAAAAATAGTAATAACATATAAACATTTTTAGAGAAAAACAACGAAGTAGCGGTCGGCTGTGCGAATAGTCCCAACGCAGCACAACGTCCAGATTTCCGGCGTGGGGCGTCGCGGGGGGTGGGTGATCAGTAGCAAACTGTTGTGCGAATAGTTCCAAGGCAGCAGAACGCGCCGAAATCTAGATGACACAAAAGTGATGTCTAGTAAGTTGCCACCCAGCAAATAACGGCGTGGGGCGTCGCGGGGGGTGGGTCATCAGTAGCAAACTGTTGTGCGAATAGTTCCAAGGCAGCAGAACGATGGCACCAAGGTGATGTCCAGTAAGTTGCCGCACTGGTTTTGGTATCCTACAATGCTGCTCCGAATAACGGCGTGGAGCGCCCCGGGGGAGGCGGCGTGAACGGGCCTCTCCAGGTGGAGTCTCGTCTGTTGTAGTGGGGCGCCCCTTTACCGTTTCAGTTGCCATTCCGTCCGCTTTTGGTCCACTGTGTCAAAATGCGCCATTCAGCTGAGTTGCGCCCACTCTTGCGGTGCAGCGATAGGCGGCTGTCACAGGACTCTCAAAATGGCGGCAGGCTGTTTCCTTTTTGGGCCTGGTCCACTGAAATGGCCCTGGGACACCTTGGAAATCGGACGCTTGTCTGCTAGGTCTTGGACCCCATTCTCGAAAGCGTCCCCTCCGCCTTGAGAATTCATCAAAAGTTTTGGGGGCCCCGACTCCTGCAGGCTTCTGGTGGGGAGCGGCTGCCATGATTGCTCGCGGAATGACCACGACGGAGCTACGAGATGGTGGTGCTCTCATGGTGACGCCAGCTTCAGTCTGAAACATCCAGAAACAAGGTGGGGCTTTCATCGTTTGGGGGAAAAAAAAAGTTTTCATCCAATGAAAAGTGTTGTTTTTAGGTCATATGATCAAGCCTTCCATCATTAGGAAACCAAAAGTAAAATGAACCAATGAAAAGTTTTATAAACAAGTCACATGACCTGTTATGCGGCATAGGGTATAAAATGCGGAGAAAATACGTTGGCACGTGAGGCGGCGTCAGTAGCGGACCGATGTGCGAATAGGCCGAAGGCAACACAACGCGCCAAGATCCGGATGGCATCGAGGTGGTGTCATAGTTGAGAGTTCTGAGCAGCGGTTGTAACACTGTCTGAAGCTTATTTGCAGCTGCTGCAGCTTCACTACGCGCCAAGATCCGGATGGCACCGAGGTGGTGTGTAGGAAGTTGCCGCACTGGTGTGGCCATCCTACAATGCTGAAAGTCGGCGTGGGGCGCCCCGTTGGCCTGTGAGTTTGCGTCAGTAGCGGACCGATGTGCGAATAGGCCGAAGGCAGCACAACGCGCCAAGATCCGGATGGCACGGAGGTGGTGTCTAGTAAGTTGTCGCACTTCTGTGGCCATCCTACAATGTTGAAAGTCGGCGTGGGGCGCCCCGTTGGCCTGTGAGATGGTGTCAGTAGCGGACTGATGTGTGAATGGGGCCAAAGGCAGCGCAACAATATTTTCTACTATATTTCCGGTGTAGAAGAGACCACAAGGCGCTGAGATGCCAAGATCCGGATGGCACCGAGGTGGTGTGTAGCAAGTTGCCGCACTGGTGTGGCCATCCTACAATGCTGAAAGTCGGCGTGGGGCGCCCCGTTGGCCTGTGAGATGGCGTCAGTAGCGGACCGATGTGCGAATAGGCCGAAGGCAGCACAACAATATTTTCTGACTGACACCACAAGGCGCTGAGATGCCAAGATCCGGATGGCACCGAGGTGATGTCTAAGTTGCGGACTGATGTGCGAATGGGGCCAAAGGCAGCGTAACAATATTTTTTGTATGGAAGATACCACTAGGCGTTGAGATGCCAAGATTCGGATGGCACTGAGGTGATGTCTAGCAAGTTGGTGTGGTCATCCTACAATGCTGAAACTCGGCGTGGGTCACCCCATTAGCCTGTGAGATGGCGTCAGTAGCGGACCGATGTGCGAATAGGCCGAAGGCAGCACAACGCGCCAAGATCCGGATGTCACCGTGGTGGTTTCATAGTTGAGAGGCACTTCATCTGCAGTGGGGCGCCGAGATCCGGATGGCACCGAGGTGATGTCTAGCAAGTTGCTGTACTGGTGTGGTCATCCTACAATGCTGAAACTCGGCGTGGGTCGCCCCATTAGCCTGTGAGATGGCGTCAGTAGCGGACCGATGTGCGAATAGGCCGAAGGCAGCACAACGCGCCAAGATCCGGATGTCACCGTGGTGGTTTCATAGTTGAGAGGCACTTCATCTGCAGTGGGGCGCCGAGATCCGGATGGCACCGAGGTGATGTCTAGCAAGTTGCTGTACTGGTGTGGTCATCCTACAATGCTGAAACTCGGCGTGGGTCGCCCCATTAGCCTGTGAGATGGCGTCAGTAGCGGACCGATGTGCGAATAGGCCGAAGGCAGCACAACGCGCCAAGATCCGGATGTCACCGTGGTGGTTTCATAGTTGAGAGGCACTTCATCTGCAGTGGGGCGCCGAGATCCGGATGGCACCGAGGTGATGTCTAGCAAGTTGCTGTACTTGTGTGGTCATCCTACAATGCTGAAACTCGGCGTGGGTCGCCCCATTAGCCTGTGAGATAGCTGTTCTTTGGATTTGGGCCTGGCTCGTCTGCTGTAGTGGGGCGCCCCTTTACCGTTTCAGTTGCCATTCAGCTGAGTTTCGGCTGCTCTTGATGCTACAGCGACAGGCGGCTGCAACAGGACTCTCAAAATGGCGGCCTGTTCTTTGGATTTGGGCCTGGTCCACTAAAATGGCCCTGGGACACCTTAGAACTCGGACGCTCGATTTTTTTTTCCTTTCCTGTACATGCAAAAAAAGGTAAATGCCCGGTACGTTACACGCTTCATCTGCCACGATGAACTCTCCAGAGGAACCGAAAAAAAATATAGTTGTGGTAACTATACCATGCATCGTCATATGGAGAGGTGGCACCAATTAATTATAGTGCTGCATAAAAGAGAGATTTGGAGGAGAACCCCTGACCTGCTAGTACATTCATCAAAGAAGTGGCACTGAGAGCTTCAGAGGCAAGGGAAACGGTCCCAAATTTTTAGAAGAACTTTGGAAAGATTAAAATGACATGTTTAGATTGTGGCAAATTAATTTCATGTGGACAGATGAGTGTTACTCTAATAAATACAGCATATGAACATCATCATAGTCGATGGTTGGTAGAGACATTTTGACTATATCCTGGACCTGCCCGTCCTCGCCCAAAATGGCGCCGGAATAAATGGGACTCGTAACTCCTTGTTGTGTACTGGTTGCAGAACCTTGAAATCACGAGATACGTATGCAGTTTTGAAGCACATGGCGGGCGGGGACGAGAATTGATTGAATATTTCGACATCCCTATTGATATTAAGTTCTGATGTGTTATTGATTACTGTACTGTTGAAAGTTCGAATTAACGTCACCCATGGTACTTGCCCGCAAATGTATATCTAGATAATTTTATTGTAACTGGCCCTGTCGTATTTTAATTATAAAATGTACGTCCACCGATTCCGTAACTGTTAGACACCTTAGTTCTTGCAACCTAATGGCCCGCCCGTTACGTTCCTCTACAGTGTAAATGTCTACTCATCACATACGATTACAGTTTGCTCCGTGGCCGGCCCACGTGGTTATAGGCTCGTATTTGTATAATGAAATTTTCACAATAAAGGTTTTTAAAAGAAAACATGGTAGTAGTATATACATTGGTAAAGTTTGTAATAATAGTCACTGTTTTAGAATCATTAAAAGGCAAGTGAAATAAAGCAGACCAATTACATGAAGGGTAAAAGGTATAATACGAAGGAACGCAGTAAAGATAAATGGTCAAGGGCTGTTGTGTTTTCTATTCCTGCAACATAAAGTGATCGATAAGAATCTCATATTCAGGCGTATCGGCGACTAAGACAGCAGGTCGACCCTCTTTTGCTCAACGGCTCCATCATGGGACGAAGAAACGCTCTTTTTCTCGAAAAAAGAATATATTTTACTTGCAGGACAGTTGTAAAATTTCCGGGAAAGTACATTAGTCTGGAACATTATAACATATATTTAAGAAAAAATAATGTTCGGAAGTAATGAAAAGCGTAATTTTTAGGTCATATGACCAAGCCTTTCATCATTACAATAAGAAAAGTAAAATGAACCAATGAAAAGTTTTATTAACAAGTCACATGACTTGTTATGCTTACGTTACGCGCTGCGCGCCCCGGATGACTTCCGGATGCGCTAACGCGGCGCGTCATATGACGCATTACGCGACAACGCAGGTCCAGAATATAGTCAAAATGTCTCCACCAACCAGCGGTCGGAACACAACCCCTTTCAGCAGGCTAAATAGTTCTGTTAAATGACAACAGAAGGGACAGGCAACAAGAACCATCAGTCAAAGAGGGGAGGGCTAGTTCTTCTCTACCGGGTTACATTGGGGCGCTACCGGAACTGATCGAATTGGTAGTCTACAGTGTTTCTGGATGTTTCAGACTGAAGCTGGGGTTAGCATGAGAGCAGCATCATTTCGTAGCTCCGTCGTGGCCATTCCGCAACCAATCATGGCAGCCGCTCTTTATCGTTATTTTGGGCGGGGTGGGTGGCGGAGCCGAGCTGTTTTGCAGCCATCATTGTGTGGAGTTCAGTTCATCTCACTAGTTTTGTATTTGTCATGAGGGGTTGTTCCTAATGTTTCTATTTTAGCGAGGTCAAAAAGAGATCCCATTAGTGGCCTACTGATTTTGCTCGATTCCTTTTCTTTTTTTTACACGATTTTTCGTTATCTGCAAAGACTAAACAGAGTATTGCGACTCTGTGTTTGTTTGTAAATAGAGAATGAACCAAAGAGAACTAATTCTAAAACAGTAAATACTTGGATAACAATCAATCAAATGGAGAGAGAAGCAGGCACGACGGATTACAACGGGGGCAAAGGCCTGCGTTAACTACCTTTCACTATCTGCAAAGAGAGAGTACTCCTAATAGAAATGAGGGGGGGGGGCACCATTCAAAGCAGATCAGTGTGCATAAACACGAAAATGTTTTCACTTACCACGTACTTGACATTCGACAGCTTATGATATTTGCTATTAAAAAACCATTGAAATTCACTGAAAAAACCATAGGTTATAGACCATATATAGTTAGGAATTAGCATTTACAAAACCTTGAAAATTCACTGAAAAAACCATAGGTTATAGACCATATATAGTTAGGAATTAGCATTTAAAAAACCTTATTTTACTCACACAAAACCATTGAAATTCCATATATAGTTAGTTGCACTAACTATATATTGCGCACCCGCAATCCACTGCTGATCATGTCACATATTACATCATTCATGACATGGTCAGTGACATCACTGATGACATCACTGATGACATCTCAAATGACATCACTGATGACATCACTGATGACATCTCATTTGACATCAATGACCACATCACTGATGATATTATTCATGTGACAATACAATGCATCTCTTCACATTTTAATATAACCTCTGTTTCACCCAGTGTTAAAAACAGAGTATAATTTTTGAAACCATTGACACACCAATACTAGTTACTACATACGTACTCACTGATTCCTACGTCTACACACACATTCACTCATTCACCCATACAATCATTCATACATACAATCACTCATGTTTACAACACAATCATATGCACTCATACACCTATACAGACACTCACACTCTGCCACTCATCCATGGAGTTACTCACACACCTAGTCAGTCCTGTAAAGAATCAATCACACTTCCATTTTCTACTCTATACAGTTAAACATAGAGCACCTTACGTTTTCAACCATATACTAACACATACTTACTCTCTTATACAATCATTGATACAAGTACACATTGATCTGTACAGAGTCACACACCTCCCATCCAGCCACACACACACTCAGTCTCCCATGCAAATACTTGGGCAATCAATCAATAACCCATATAGTTACTCATATAGCTACTGATCAACACATGCAGCAGTTTACAGAACAACAGACATAATGATGCACAAATTAAGACAGTTTAGTCACTAACCCATGCACTCAGTGAGACACATTTAATCACTCACTCATACATTCAGTCATGCACCTACTAAATCCTTCGTCCAGACACTTATACATCCACTCATTCTTCAATATGTAAGACATATTTTAACTTTACAGAAACATAGTCACTGGATGTTGTCATCAGTGATGTCATCAGTGATGTCATTTGAGATGTCATCAGTGATGTCATCAGTGATGTCACTGACCATGTCATGAATGATGTAATATGTGACATGATCAGCAGTGGATTGCGGGTGCGCAATATATAGTTAGTGCAACTAACTATATATGGAATTTCAATGGTTTTGTGTGAGTAAAATAAGGTTTTTTAAATGCTAATTCCTAACTATATATGGTCTATAACCTATGGTTTTTTCAGTGAATTTTCAAGGTTTTGTAAATGCTAATTCCTAACTATATATGGTCTATAACCTATGGTTTTTTCAGTGAATTTAATATAAACTTAGAAATAATTATTAAAAAAATATAATTTTAATAAATAATTTATATAATTAAAAAAACTTATATCACCAAAAATTACACACACACACACATATATATATATATATATATATATATATTCACTGAAAAAACCATAGGTTATAGACCATATATAGTTAGGAATTAGCATTTAAAAAACCTTATTTTACTCACACAAAACCATTGAAATTCCATATATAGTTAGTTGCACTAACTATATATTGCGCACCCGCAATCCACTGCTTATGATGTCACATATTACATCATTCATGACATGGTCAGTGACATCACTGATGACATCACTGATGACATCTCAAATGAAATCACTGATGACATCACTGATGACAACATCCAGTGACTATGTTTCTGTAAAGTTAAAATATGTCTTACATATTGAAGAATGAGTGGATGTATAAGTGTCTGGACGAAGGATTTAGTAGGTGCATGACTGAATGTATGAGTGAGTGATTAAATGTGTCTCACTGAGTGCATGGGTTAGTGACTAAACTGTCTTAATTTGTGCATCATTATGTCTGTTGTTCTGTAAACTGCTGCATGTGTTGATCAGTAGCTATATGAGTAACTATATGGGTTATTGATTGATTGCCCAAGTATTTGCATGGGAGACTGAGTGTGTGTGTGGCTGGCTGGGAGGTGTGTGACTCTGTACAGATCAATGTGTACTTGTATCAATGATTGTATAAGAGAGTAAGTATGTGTTAGTATATGGTTGAAAACGTAAGGTGTTCTATGTTTAACTGTATAGAGTAGAAAATGGAAGTGTGATTGATTCTTTACAGGACTGACTAGGTGTGTGAGTAACTCCATGGATGAGTGGCAGAGTGTGAGTGTCTGTATAGGTGTATGAGTGCATATGATAGTGTTCTAAACATGAGTGATTCTATGTATGAATGATTGTATGGGTGAATGAGTGAATGTGTGTGTAGACGTAGGAATCAGTGAGTACGTATGTAGTAACTAGTATTGGTGTGTCAATGGTTTCAAAAATTATACTCTGTTTTTAACACTGGGTGAAACAGAGGTTATATTAAAATGTGAGGAGATGCATTGTATTGTCACATGAATGATATCATCAGTGATGTGGTCATTGATGTCAAATGAGATGTCATCAGTGATGTCATCAGTGATGTCATTTGAGATGTCATCAGTGATGTCATCAGTGATGTCACTGACCATGTCATGAATGATGTAATATGTGACATCATCAGCAGTGGATTGCGGGTGCGCAATATATAGTTAGTGCAACTAACTATATATGGAATTTCAATGGTTTTGTGTGAGTAAAATAAGGTTTTTTAAATGCTAATTCCTAACTATATATGGTCTATAACCTATGGTTTTTTCAGTGAATTTTCAAGGTTTTGTAAATGCTAATTCCTAACTATATATGGTCTATAACCTATGGTTTTTTCAGTGAATTTCAATGTTTTTTTAATAGCAAATATCATAAGCTGTCGAATGTCAAGTACGTGGTAAGTAAAAACATTTTCGTGTTTATGCACACTGATCTGCTTTGAATGGTGCCCCCCCCTCATTTCTATTACGAGTACTCTCTCTTTGCAGATAGTGAAAGGTAGTTAACGCAGGCCTTTGCCCCCGTTGTAATCCGTCGTGCCTGCTTCTCTCTCCATTTGATTGATTGTTATCCAAGTATTTACTGTTTTAGAATTAGTTCTCTTTGGTTCATTCTCTATTTACAAACAAACACAGAGTCGCAATACTCTGTTTAGTCTTTGCAGATAACGAAAAATCGTGTAAAAAAAAAGAAAAGGAATCGAGTAAAATCAGTAGGCCACTAATGGGATCTCTTTTTGACCTCGCTAAAATAGAAACAAATACCAACCTTGGGACACGTTTCAACGGCATGGCAAGAATAAGAGCTCTTTTGTCTCAGAGAGAGGTGGCCTTGAGTTCGGCCCGTGCAACTTTCGTACTTCACATAGCGAACACCCGTACAGAGGTGCACACCCTTTTCAATTAAGATTTGCCTTTCAATTTCAGCAACATGTTTCCGACTATCTTTAACGCATCCTCCACAAAGTCCCTGGCGCACTTTTTTAAAGTTGTTACCAGTGGTCTCGTGACTTCATTTGAGAAAATCTTTGGAGTCATCCCTGCTTCCTTTCATTCCATTTTCTCCACTCTGGTTCGTGGATTGGCATTTTTACTTGCATTACCAGCGGACGCTCTTGTGCTTTTTTACATTTTTAAATATGGATGTCCCTCCTATGCAACCTCACACCCTGCAGCTGCTGACACTGTTCCGCAATCGCATGCTAGAATATTATGGCACAATGCCGTTGGCGATATTAAGCACGGCATATGGATTATCTTTTCGATTCTCCTACTTCACCTGTGTCCAGCCTGTATTTCACTGCCTGACCTGTGATTTCGATTGGGCCATTGATTTGTGTCTCTGCGGACCGGTTTCTCCTGACGTCGACTTTAATCAGCTGATGACTCCTATCATTACTCACGAGTTGGTTTGTCCTGGCGAAAGGATTATGGCTGTGGCATTGATGCATGGACTACTTGGTCCCTGGAATTTACTGGCGGCAGCACAGTCTTTCTTGGAACAGAGCTTTCTTGAAAACCCACCGAGCTGTCCTCTGATGGTGATAGAGGATCCGGTGCTGGGAGAGCACGTATGTTCTTTTCCGCTTTTAAATTGGATGGCTGAACTGTTTTCGGATGAAGACGGTGACTTCCTATTGGAGGCTGTTGCAGCTTATTTTGCATACACAGTTATGTCATAGACCTTTTTCATGTTTGATATGCTGAGTACTAGCATTTCATTGACAATTCATTGACTTATTTGTCAAGTTTTTATTATTTACCTTGCCTATTGGCTTAAGACTCGATAAAGTACTTGGCTGTTTTATTTTTCTTTAGCATTAAATGTTCCTAGTTTTTAATGCTTTACCTTGCGGACCGTCCACATATAAACTTGCAATCTGCTCTCATGAGATGGCACTTCTATTATCTTATTCAGTTCGTTTCCGGATCATGGGGAGGTGTCATCTAGGTCCTGGATATCTTTACACCGTGTTAAGTTAGCATGGGCTCATTACCGGTTTAAACGCCATTTTTCCTTTTTTGCAACTTCTGCACAAGACACTTAGTTGTTGCTTTAGCTTTCCACCTAGTAGTTCATCGTGGTTTACATGAGAATAATATGTTATTGGTCTACTATCTGCTTTACTTGTTAAACTATATCTGTACAGCGAGTGCTAAAGTTTCAAGAACAACACGATACAGAATTGTTATGAGGTCTGATCTCCACGACTTCATACTCATAACATAAGTGCAACTTCTGCCAATTCTGGGCATGAGGCGGGTTTTATATTGCTTTGCCGAACACACATACACAACAGTTGATGCGGTTCACATGAAGAGAGAGCTGGTGTATGCTGATGTGATTCCTTCAAATCTAAGACACTAAAGTATGGGCACGCCCTAAACCAACACAAAGAGACCTTCTTAGCAAATAATATAATATGTGTATTAGGGAGGGTGAGATATAAGCAGCCGCGGGCCGTGGAGGGAGTTACGATGGGGCAGGGAGGCGGGGAGGGGGAGAAGCAGGGTGGAGCCCTCTCTACCTTGCCCCTCCCCCTCCCCGCCTCCCTGCCCCACCGTAACTCCCTCCACGGCCCGCGGCTGCTTATAAGTGTTGCTAACTCTTATTCATTTACAGCATGTTAACATACTGTCACCATTCGCTTTTTATGTACTAGTAACTATGCTGGTAATTTTGCTACTGATAATATGTGTACTTTTATTATCTAAGGTACTACGCCTGAGAAGACGGCATTAGTAAATAAACATTTCAAATACACATCTGTTCTTCTTAACTCCATGTTCTGGTTTCTAAGAAATCTATAACGACCGACTGTTCATGAGTTCCACGTATCCTGAGGTACTATAAGTTCATATTCTGGATTGTCTAAACATTGAGAGTTTGTTATATCCAATGTGACACTGTACCTAGCTTGCTAAGGAGTTTTTGATTACTAACGTGAGTTTTGGGACACCCTAATTCGCCGAGGTTCCAATCCTCTGTCCACAGTTCTGTGTGAGAACAGAAACCCTGCGACAGGGGCACCCCCGACCCTTGCTGGAGCTTCATCACACTTGCGATACAACTCCAGCAATGCATTCGCCGAGGTTCCAATCCTCTGCCCACAGTTCTGTGTGAGAACAGAAACCCTGCGACAGGGGCACCCCCGACCCTTGCTGGAGCTTCATCACACTTGCGATACAACTCCAGCAATGCGCCACCTTTACGACACAGATACATCACGCATCTGTGCTGTTTTTGCCCCATGATGCGCCGCATTGTAAATGCAGCACACCATAGGTGACGGAACAGCGGCACAGAATGACTAACACATCCCTGGTGATGCGCCAGTCATCATAAATGTATCCCTATGCTTCTTATCTTGTTAGAGATGAACCGCCATATGTATCATCAAAGTTTTTTGCATTTCCTAAATAGCGAACTTTAAGGAATAAATAGCGATTCTTTACCATTCCTAGTTTGCGATGAGCTATTTGCTAATTAGCCGAATGTAGCCCAATGAAGCCCAATGTAGCCCAATGTAGCCCAAAGATGGCCGCCAGACACACAAAAAAACAAATGTAGCCCAAATATCAGCCAGATGTAGCCCAACTATAGCCCAGTGACAGAATGACCAATCAGCTTCGCAAACCTCCGTTACGCGAAGCGGAGCGCTGTTACAGATATATATCTTTTTTTGAACGTTAATTTCTCAAAATCCACTGGAGCACATATATTGAGACCTAGCAAAGGCACATCGGGCTACCAGTCCCTAATATTTTGCCAAGTTTCGTGCAAATCCATTCAGCCGTTCGATTATTATTATTATTATTTTTTTTTGCCCCGCGGGGCCCTTTTAAAACCTCCACATCAAACCTAGGGGTTCAGCGAGGATCTACTATGCCCCCTTATAGTTATTTCCCCCTTTGTTTTGACCTCCTCTTGTCTATCGATCCTACCGAGAGACAAGATGGCGGCCGCTACGGACTGTTTGGAATGTTGACAGACGCCGGAGAACCAATCAGCTTCGCTTCACAAAGCTCCGTTGCGCGAAAAGTCCGCGTCCTGGGCCGCTGCCCAGTCCGCTGTTACAGATATATATCTTTTTTTAAACGTTAATTTCTCAAAATCCACTGGAGCACATATATTGAGACCTACAAAAGGCACATCGGGCTACCAGTCCCTACAATTTTGCCAAGTTTCGTGCAAATCCATTCAGCCGTTCGGGCTAAAAGTGAGGCCAACCGCCCTATGGAAATTAACATGGGAAAAATGCGTTTTGGGACCCCCCTTTTTTCTCGGCCCCCCCTTGACGAACCCCCCCAAAATTTTCAGGGGCTGCTCAGAAACAAAATGTGCCATTTTCCTGAAAATTTCAGCCAATTCCGTCCACAAACGCCAAAGTTATTAGACATAGAATTTTCAAAAATCCCATAGAGAAAAAATCCTAACTATATATACCTACTGGCGACCGCCAGTAGGTAATATATATATATATATATATATATATATATATATATTACCTACTGGCGGTCGCCAGTAGGTATATATAGTTAGGATTTTTTCTCTATGGGATTTTTGAAAATTCTATGTCTAATAACTTTGGCGTTTGTGGACGGAATTGGCTGAAATTTTCAGGAAAATGGCACATTTTGTTTCTGAGTAGCCCTTGAAAATTTGGGGGGGGTTCGTCAAGGGGGGGCCGAGAAAAAAGGGGGGTCCCAAAACATGTTTTTAACATTGAGTTTTCCATAGGGCGGTTGGCCTCACTTTTAGCCCGAACGGCTGAATGGATTTGCACGAAACTTGGCAAAATTGTAGGGACTGGTAGCCCGATGTGCCTTTTGTAGGTCTCAATATATGTGCTACAGTGGATTTTGAGAAATTAACGTTTAAAAAAAGATATATATCTGTAACAGCGGACCGGGCAGCGCTCCGCTACGCGTACTTTTCGCGCAACGGAGCTTTGTGAAGCGAAGCTGATTGGTTCTCCGGCGTCTGTCAACATTCCAAACAGTCCGTAGCGGCCGCCATCTTGTCTCTCGGTAGGATCGAGAGACAAGAGGAGGCCAAAGCGAAGGGGCAAATGACCATAAGGGGGCATAGTACATTGTCGCTCACCCCCTAGGTTTCATGTGGAGGTTTTAAAAGGGCCCCGCGGGGCAAAAAAAAATAAAAATAATAATAATCGAACAGCTGAATGGATTTGCACGAAACTTGG